>NC_141687.1:1657058205-1658258205 GCF_964263255.1 Lissotriton vulgaris
TTGCCAAGAGCCTGAGGGACGAGAAAGAGAAAGCTGCCTGGAGCGAGTCAGACGCTCCGGCAGCTAACCTCCGAGCGAAGAAGCTGATGCGGTCACAGGAAAAGCGGGAGGAGTTGCGCACTGCTGCTGAGCAGGGTAAGAGCGCCGGCAGGATCATCGAGACTGACATCATGGCGGGAGAAAAAAAGAAGAAGAAGGAGAAGACCAAGGCGGCATTTAATAAAGGAAAAACCTCAGCACAGACAACCATGAGACAACCTTCAGTATATGAGGCGTTCTTACCTGCTGGTACTGTCAGTGCGTGTGGGATATCGGAGGGGTTACTAGCTGCCGAGTCAATCCTAGCAGAGCCTGCTGCAAGTTTACCGAGTGCCCCCACAGCTCAGCACTCGATTGAAGGCGGGCTCACAACAACAACAACAGATCTTCACTGCCCCAAGACAACCGTAGAGGTAACTGATGTTGTGAATGTGCAAGGAATGGGTGAGGAGGCTGCTGCACTGCCAGTAGGGGTAATGACACAGAAGCAGGGGCAGGAGCAAGGGAACACTAGAGAGAGTGATACCCAAGCGGAACAATTGGTTAAAGAAACTTGTGATGAAGAAATGCTGGCTCCGCAGGAAATAGAAAAAGAAGCGGTAGATAATGTCGGCAGTGTTACCCATCAGGCTGAGGGGAATACCATGCTCGCTGCTCCTGCCAATAGGATCCCTGCACTAACAGAGGTACTGTCAGAAGCTTTAACAGAGAGAACCAGAGCTATTACCCTGGATGAAGTAAGCACTAAAAATCTGGCAGTTATTGAAGGTGAGATGAATTCCGCACTTAATATGAATAGCCCAGTCACAGGGGCAGTAGGAAAGAATACGGCTACATTAACTACTGATGGCACAGTGGTAATACCAGGTTCCCCAACGGATGAATGTTTTTTTTCCGTAAACGAGGGAGAGGGTGATGAGGATGAGGAGGTGGTTGGAGAAGAGGAGGGGGATTCAGAGGACTCCTCTAGCGCTGAAGAGACGGAGAGCGACCAAACAATGTCGGGGATAGTGACAGAAACTGTAGCCACATCAGAGTCTGGAGAGGCTTTAGCCCAAGAATTATCTGCAAAGCGTAGATCAAAAATTCTGACTAAAAAACGAAGAAAAGTAAAAGACAAAGACATTGCGAGTGCTATGAATCTTGATGTTGCAAAGAGACTTGATTGGGACTATTCGGCTACGTCACAGCTGTACCTAGAGTCTGCCGGGGGGTCAGCAGATAAAAACATGGACACTTTAGGGGTACATGAGCAAAGTATGGAACGAGGATCTAGAAATAGGGGAAGTCAGAACCAGAGCCAGAGCCAACCTCAGGGGGAAACACCACAAAAAGGGTTTGAAATGATGTTTACAATGTTGAAGCAAATACAAACTGAGGCGAGAGTGGAAAGCCGTAGGGCCAGGCAAGAGAGCAAAAAGATACAAGGTTCTCTCCGTAAAGTAAATAAATTATATGTAGATCTGGCAGGGAGAGTCGCAGAGGTAGAAGAAAGAACAGGGGGGCTGGAAGATGAAATAAAGGGTTGGAAGGAATTTAGGCAGGAACAAGAGAAGACCACTACTGATATGTTATGGAAGATGGAAGATTTTGAGAATAGGCAGCGCAGAAACAACATCAGACTTTTGGGTATTGCGGAAGGAAGAGAAGGGCAGGATGTTAGAGCCTTTGTCATAGAGCTTCTCAAGGGTGCAATTTCTGATATAAAAGGTTGGGACTGGGAGTCAGAGATTCAGCGTGCTCATAGGTTCCCTTTCACACAGCGTAAGGGGGATACTTCAAATAAGCCTAGAGCGATACTCATTTACGTAGGAAATTATCTCTTGAGAGAGGAGATAATGGCGAAGGCGAAACCACAGGCTAAATGTAGGTACAAGGATATTGAATTTTTCGCTAGGCCAGACTTCTGCCATGTAACGGTAGAACGGAGGTGGAGGCTGCGGGAACTGATATCACCGTTTCAAAAGATTGGATGCGAGGCATATCTAATGTTCCCCAGCAGATTGAAAGTGGTAAGGGATGGTCAGTTCAAAATTTTCTACTCCGAAATCACAGTCTCACACGCAGGCTGAAAGAGAGCGGGCGGTAGCTCTGGTTCCCAAAGGAAAATAGAAGATAGAATATGTATATGTCTGTATAAAAATTGAGAAGAAGAACAAAGAATAGAGAAATGCACTGTATGGAAAATGTATATATGCACGCTGTAAGAAGGTTTCACCTTGTTTGTATAGTTTGGTAAAGGAAGGGGGGGAGGGGTCACGGTGGCCCGGCACAGTCACAGCTGTCACACATAGGTCTTATGGACCTATTTGCCCGTAGGGGGGGTGGGACAGTCAGGGTGGGGGTTCAGGGGGGGAAACGGGGGGGGGGGGAGATGAACAACAACAAAAAAACTGGTATTTTTGCAGAGGTAAAGTGACCTGGAACATAAGGATCAATAAAACAGAGAAACTATGTGAGTTGTATCTGGCTGTTAGCCCAATTTGTTCAAGGAATCATTTTAGTATAGGTAAAACTAAGGATAGATTACCCAGAAAACCAGGATGAGTACTCGAATAATGACGTGGAATGTCTGCGGTTTAAACGATAAAGTAAAAAGGCAGAAGGTGGCTGTATTGATTAAAAGCCTAAGACTAGATTTTTTAATACTCCAAGAGACGCATATACAGGCGTCTGAAATTCAACTGCTTGACCAGCTAGGTCTTACTGTCATAGCACACTCCAGGCAGGGGGCCAGAAACAGGGGGGTGGCTGTAATGGCAAGACAAAGAGACATTACTACCAGGAAAAAATGGGAGGATGCTTGGGGAAGGTGGGCTTTAATAGAATGCTTGATAGGAGAACGTTGGGTAACCCTAGGTTCTATCTATGGGTCTACAGGAGATGATTCGGAAATCTTTGAAGAAATTGATATTGAGTTGGCGACTTGGGCCCCATATGTAGTGATAGGAGGGGATTTTAATATTAACGGCGCAGGGGGATTGGGTCTGGGGCTGGGACCTCCGGTTAGGTATAAAGGAAGGAAGAAAGGGGTGTTCCAAGCAGTTTGTTCCTTAGCTAGGAATAACGGGCTATTGGATGTTTGGGATACCCTTAATCCAGGACAAGACGGTTACACGTACTACTCAGCACCACATAAAGTTAGTGTAAGATTAGACTATTTTTTAATTAGTAGTCAAGGCATAGATGGTGCAGGAATCGAGAGATTACCAAGATTACTTGCGGATCATAATCCCCTAATTGTCACCTTAAAGGGACTGGTAGTGGCAAGGAGGGTCTCAGAGTGGACATTTGAAAAGGCACTGTTGGAGGATGAGGCATATATTAAACATATGAAGAGCTGGATAAATGAGTTTATGACAACAAATAGAGATACAGCAGCCGTAGGGACAGTATGGGATTGTTTTAAGGCAGGGGTGAGGGGGGAGACTATTAGCTTCGGGGCTAGGAGAAGGAAACAGGAGAGGGAGAGAAATGATGGATTAAAGAGGGAATTATTATTAGTGGAGGAAGAACTAAGCAATAGACCAGACGAGAGTAATAATGGAGGTGTATCAGATCCTGTTCGGATGAAGCTTGCGAAACTGCGAATGGAAGCAGAAGAATATATAGCAGTGAAGGCGGCAAAACAATATGTGGTCAACAGAGAGAATTCCTATGAGATGAGTGAAAGGGTTGGTAAAATGTTAGCCATTAGAGTAAGGCAGAAGGTATCACTTGGAGAGATAAAAGCAATAAAGGACAGCGCAGGAGGAATTGTAACAAATGTGAAACAAATAAGAGAAGTCTTTAGGAATTTTTATGCAAATTTATATAATGAAACCGATGTAAAAGATCCCGAAGATATAATGGAATATCTGAATCATTATGAAGGGGTTGAGCTGGATGAAATAGAGAAGCACAGGATAGATAACCCACTAGACCAAGAGGAAATAAAAGGTGCTTTGAAGAGTTTACCATCTGGAAAAGCGGCAGGGCCAGACAAGATTCCATTAGAGTTTTACAAGGTGTTCTGGGAGGAGTTAGGGGAAGATATGGTACGTACTATGACACAAGCACAGAAAGGAATGTCAATACCAAACTCCTGGTCCGGGGCTGAAATAGTCGTTATTTTAAAGAAAGGAAAGATACCCACCGAACCGGGGTCGTATAGACCAATTACGCTCATGAACACTGACACTAAGGTCTATTCAAAAGCGCTGGCAATAAGATTCGCCAGTGTAATAACACCATTAGTAACTGTTACCCAACACGGATTTATACCTGGACGAGGGACTACGCATCATACACGAAAACTAATAACTCTTATGGATAAAATGGAGGCTAGTGGGGAGCCGTTTTCGGTTTTATTGTTAGACGCTGAAAAAGCATTCGATCGTGTATCCTGGGTATATTTGTGGAGTGTATTGAAAAGAATGGGGTTTGGAAAAGGTTTTCTTACAGCAATAAAGACCTTGTACAGGGACCCAGTAGCCACGATCAGAATAAATTCGGGAACAACGGAACAAGTAAAAATAAATAGGGGTACTAGACAGGGATGCCCGTGTTCCCCGTTATTATTCGCAGTATATTTAGATCCGTTGATACGTAGATTAGAAGCAAATATGAGTATACCTCCATTGGCGACACCTAGGGGGGATTGTAAGATACTAGCCTACGCCGATGACGTGGCTGTTGTAACATCATTACCCACAGAGGCTATTAGGCATGTGGAGTTGGAGGCTAAAGAATTTGGGAAAGTGTCAGGATACTCTCTGAACACTGGAAAAACACAAATTATAAAAAATAATAAGGCTATATGTGAGGATCCACGGGTGGTACAAACAGGAACGTATCTGGGTATAATTATAACTACAGAATTAGGAAAGCTAGTAGAGTTAAATATAGACCCCATTATACGTAAAGTGGGGAAAGAGCTAGATAGACTTAATAATCTACATCTTACACTGGTTGGCAGAGTAAATATCATTAAAATGTTAATACTGCCGAAATTTCTATATCTGTTTAGGACAATTCCGCTGTGGTTTGATAACCTTTGGTTTAAAAAAACTGAACGAATGATTAATAGATTCATCTGGTCTAAAGGCAAAACTAGGAGAGCAGCAAGATTTATGACACTTCCACGGGACAGAGGAGGATGGGCTCTACCGGACCTAAAACTCTACTATTGGGCTGCAGCCTTACAATATATGACAGGGCTAATAGGTGGCGCAGAAGCGGAAGGAGAAGATGATTTGGGTTCATTAGCTATATATGGTATACTGATGGGAGAAGAAGTTAATAATATATTTTTGATACACTTTGACACTGCTTATTTTAAAAGAACACGATTCAAGACCATTTTGGGCGCACATAATATTTGGAAGGGGTTTATGAAGAAATTTGGACTGGGGAAATTTAATAGATACACGAGGATAAGAGAGAATACACTATTCCCTGAAGATATATTTTCTGACTTAGTGTATACAGAATGGTATCGAAAAGGGATAATAAAAGTGGGGGATCTGATGGCCCCACAGGGGATGAAACAATTTACAAACTTACAGGCGGAATATGATTTGTCAACAAGACACTTTTTTAAATATTTACAAGTGAGAAGTTTCCTTCAAAATAAAAGGGGGGGAGGGAGAGGATTTGAGAAAAATTGTATACTGGAGGTAATACATAATGGAGCAGACTGCGCAATCAGAAGGTTCTACGCAGAGCTACTCGAATCCAAAACAGATGACATGGTTAAATGGGGGCAAAATTGGTCGGTGAAGTTGGACATAGAGCAGGAGTGCTTTAATATATCAGTAGAACTAGGAAAGAATATTTTGTGCTCTGCGTCGCTGCAGGCTCAGCACTATAAAACGATTTTCCGGTTATATTACACTCCAGCAAAACTTGCACAATGGGGAGCGACTACGGGTATAAATTGTCCTAGATGCAGAAGCTTAGAGGCAGATGTTATTCATATTTTTGCAACATGCCCATGTCTTGTGACAATATTGAAAGAGATAGAAACATTTTTTCAAAGGGCATTGAAATTGTCTATCAATTTAACACCTGCAACTATTTTATTGGGGGTAGACTCGGATAATAAATATGAAGAGGGCAACTACTTCATCTTTGTTGCAATGGCAGTCTTTAGATTATGTATTGCCTCAGCCTGGCTAGAACAATCTGCACCAGTATTCCAACAATGGTTAGCCAAGCTCCTAAGTATATATAATCTTGAAAAAGCAATATATTCTAGAAGAGGAAAGAATGCAAGGAAACTAGGATTGAAAATATGGGAGCCAATAACGAATTGGAAGGAAGAAGTATAAAATGTATATAAAGTGTATATAAAGTGTATATAACATGTATATAATGTCCAAAAGGATATAGGGATATAAGGGAGGGGCACTGGTATCAATACGAAATAAAGTGATGTATAATTTATTTATATGTAAATATGTAAGTTCAAACGGATTGGTTGACTTTGAGTTCAGCATGGATTGTGTGAATATTAAGGTATGAAGGAGGAGTTTTCAGGTGTAATATAAGATATAATGTGTCATATGATGTGTATACTTTAAGTTTATATATTTGTTTTTTCTTACTCCCACGGTGGAAGCATTGTTGAGTTACTTTTGGAATTTGTTCCTCACCCCCTCTCTGTTCCAGAGGGGGAAAAGTAATTGTAAAAACCTGTTAATAAAGAGATTTAAAAAAAAAAAAAGGAAAAAGTGGCCAAGTTTAGGGCTTCCTTGATGCAATGCCTAGGCAAGGAGAAAGTGACCCTGCACCAGTTACAACAAACAGTGGGTCAGCTTAACTTTGCCTTGAGGATGATACCAATGGCCCGCCCCTTCTCACGCTCTATTGCACAAGCTATGGTTGGTCTCAAAGAGGGACACCACTGTACGAGACTGTCGGCAGAGGTTCGCCAGGATATGCGCATTTGGTTGGCATTTCTGGCGGACTTCAACGGTCGAGTCGTGTGGAACAAGCTGCCAGCGTCTTCAGATGAACTAGGTCTGTGGACTGACTCAGCGGGGAGCGTGGGATTTGGCGCCATCTTTGGTAATCGATGGTTGGGGCAAACATGGCCGACGTGGTGGCACACCAGCGGTCTCACAGGTAACATTGGGTTCTTGGAGTTATTCCCCATTTGGGTTGCTCTGATGACATGGCCAGACGACTTCAGGGACCGCTCAGTGGTGTTTTGGTCTGATAATATGACTGTTGTCGAATGCATTAACCAACAGGCAGCACACTGCAAATGGATCTTGAGATTGTTGAAAGAAGTTGTGCTGCTTTGCATGAGACTGAATGTACAGTTCAGGGCGAAACATGTGCCGGGCGTACTGAATCATGCAGCTGATGCACTCTCTCGTTCACATATGCAGGCGATCAGGGGTTATCTACCTACAGCGGACCTAGTGGCGGCACCATTCCCCGAAGCACTATGGCTAATCGGTGCCCCGGATTACAAGACCTCGTGGCAGCAAGCTTAGCCCCCAGGACAAGGAAGGCATACGAAGGAGCGTTTCATTCCTATTGCACATTTTTGGGTCCAACAGGGAGTCAGAGCTGGGGTCAGGAGGAATCCTTCCTGGGGTTCCTGGTAGCGCTGCACAGAGAAGGCCGATCAGCGGCAACGGCCAGTAGGCATAGGGCGGCCATTTCATTCATGGCACAGGTGCATGGCATAAAAGACCCAACGGGTTCCTTTTTGGTTAAGAAGGCCCTTCGCGGCTGGCAGCGCCTCGAGGGTCGCAAGCAAGATGAGAGGCGCCCGATTGGCTTAGACAGGTTGTCTCTACTTGTAGCGAAACTAGACGAGACGTGCTCCTCCCACTTCGAAGCAGTTCTGTTCCGGGCAGCTTTCGCATTAGCATTCCATGGGGCTATGCGGGTGAGCGAACTGGTCGCAAGGAATAAGAAAGACGTTGAGGGAGGTCTGTGCAGGGATCATGTCCAAATTAGGGGTGATTCGATGATTGTCTCGATAGCCAGGTCCAAGACCGACCAGGGGGCTATGGGAAATAGTGTTGTCGTGCAGCGCGCGCGAGGGTCCCCCACCTGCCCGATAAAGTGTATAGAGGAATACTTGGCACTAAGGGCGGCTACATGGGGGGGGAGTTTGCTGAGGCACAAGGATGGCACCCCACTGACGAGGTTTCAGTTCCAGAGGGTGCTAGCACTGACAATCGCTGCTGCGGGCATGGACACGTGTGAGTTTGGGACCCACTCTTTTAGGATAGGGGCTGCTACCGAAGCTACAGCCAGGGGTCAGAGTGCGGAGGAAGTGAAGCAGTTGGGACGATGGTCCTCGAATTGCTTCAAAAGGTACGTGCGATTGCACATGTTGTAAAGATCAATTGACATGCACTCACGCTTCTTGTCTTTTGTTTGAATTACAGTTTCGCGAGCCTGTCACGCGGGGTGGAATTTGCAGTCGACCCAGCCCCAGGAGACCAGCGGTCAAGGACCACCGTCTGGAGTGAGAGTGGTATGGGTCGTGGGCCACTCATATGTGAGGCGCGCCGGGGACGTATTCAAAGCAGGTGACGCGACTCGCGCAGCTGGGGAATACGGGTACAGAGTGGCCTTCCATGGGAAGGTCGGGCTCTGTTTTGACCAATTCGAATCATTTTTTGAGGGTCTCTTAGGGCGGCAAAGGTCACCGCCATCTGTAGTCATAGTACACCTGGGGGGCAATGGCTTGGTGACACTGAGTAGACGAGTGTTGTTTGAAAAAATTTTGTCTGCTGTTAGCTGGTTGGCTAAAAGAATCCCGGGGTGCACGATTGCCTGGTCCCACATGATTCCCAGGAAGGTATGGCGGGGGGGCCTTTCGGTGTCAGCACTGAACCATTCGGTGAATAGGGTTAACAATAAAATTGGTAAATTGTTTCGCTCTTCGCAGTTGCATGGCATTCCTCACGGGTGTATTCGGGGTGATCTCATGTATCTGAATGATGGGGTTCACCTGTCCAGGGAGGGGAATGATTTACTCATAGGAGACTTCATAGCATGGCTAAGGGGTTTGAGGAGGCATGACCTTTAGGAGGAGTAGGGGGGGGCCGGATAGTCGGTCAACTATCCGGCCTGTGGCGGTAAGGTCATGATCGGTGAGCAGTAATTTCAAGGTCCCTAGAGGGGGGCGCCACCCTGAATGGATGGGAGCGCCCGGGGGGAGGCGGCCATTGGCCCCTCCCACGGGGAGGCGGCACCCACTAAGGATGGGTCGCCTAGGGGGAGATGGCCATAGGCCCCTCCCAGGGGGGAGGCAGCTAGATGCCTCTCCTACTAATTTCCCGGGGGCCGGATATCCGCGACGGCGGATAGAGAGTGTGGGGATGGGGGGGAGTCCACGCTGTCCTTCCTACAGATACCTCACACGGGAACTCGGACGACCTTTAAGATGGCGTCGAGTGGAAAGGGGGCCCCCACCACGACAAGGGAAGTTACAGTTGACAACGAGGGTAAAGTCCTCTGCGCATGCGCCACTCACCCCGTGAGGGCGAGAGTTTTGGTAGTAGGGATCTGACACCGGTTAAGACCTTGCCGTTGGCCCTTAATGCTAGGATGTACAATTTTAATTTAGAATGTATGCATTTGCAGGATGTTAGACTCGGCTTGGAAACCTTTGTATTAGAGATCTGTTAAGGTTAGCCAAAGAACATGTCTTCATCGAAATGTAATAAATGTAAAATTGTACATGATTATGAAACTTTTATTTAATGTTTTAAATTTTGTTTCATATTTTAATAAATACGGCCGGGAGGGTGACTCCCTCCCGCCTTCCAAAAGTTCAACCTGTGTCCGACTTCTCCCATCCTTGGGGATTGTGTTGGGAGGGGGTGGCGAGCATCCCGGCCATATAACACTTACAATCAAAACCGTACACTCATAAGTAGTGCTAACTCTATTAAGGTATGGTAAGTGCATTGCCTGGCAACTGACCACATCCTTCAAAGCATTTCAATTCAATTTCAATCTTTATTTCGTTGCATTGCAACATAAAAGATAACAATAAAAATATACAGTTCATAGTAAAATATACAACAGTATAGAAACCTTCAGTTCATTCATTATAATGAGCACCCTATATATACTACATTGCTTCTGCATTTCATCATATTTAACACATTGACTTGCATTTCATCAAATATGGACACATAAGTTTACAGTTTCAGTTTGGCACAGAATCAAATAAATATTAAAATGTTTAAAACAGTAGAAAAGTTAAAAAGACATTAAATTGAATTTAAAAAGCCAAGATTAAAAATGCGATGCCTTGGCATTATTCATGGTTTAGGAGAGTCCGAATAAGCAGTTTTCCTTAATTAAAATGAAAGAGATAATTTCCTTCTAATAAAATAAGTGGACAATAAAAATTTACTAATACCGAACACAATTACTTGACTGGTGTCCGTGCTTAAGATTCTGCCAGCTTCCCTATGGGAAGTAGAGCCGATGTTACGGCACAAGGGAACTATCCACTTTTTTCTTGCCTTGCCGTAGCTAGGACAAAAAAACAGTATGTGAAAAATATCCTCCCTTTGGTAATTAGTGCACAAGGTACAATGGTCTTTATCAGTCTTCCCCCCTCTTTTCTCAGTTACCTTTATCCTCAACGTTCCGTACCTAAATTTTAGAAATAGGGATTTGGCCAATGGGGGCTGGATTTCGTCGAGAAATTGTTCGAATAGAGCCTCATTTTTTGCCAAAAGAAATTTTTCAGTGAGGGGACCGTGTGTTCTTGTATACACAGAATCATAGCTCACATATGACCAAAAAGTTAGTTTAACAATTTTCCTGGAAGCTGGGTTTAGAGATCCTGGCTCGTTCCAAAAGTGTGATAATCCGAGCTTGGTTAGCCAGTTTTTTACATGCTTAAACCAAAAGATCTTACTGTCCCTATCAAGCTCTAGTACTTCTTTCAACCCATTTTTATAGTCAGATAATTCCAGGGTTGTCCATAGTCTGACCCACAACAGCAATGGTCTCAATGTAGCGTGCTGATCTGTGTGTTTGATATTTAGGTCAAGGAATAGGGGTATCAGGGGGATGTTGGTTGGAACTTTTAATAGTCCCCTAACAAATTTATTCTCCAGTACTTCAAAGGTTTTTTTACATACTGGCCCCCAGATTTCTGCCCCGTACAAGGAGGCGGATTGTACCTTGTATCTAAAAAGCTCTATTGCTGGAGTGACTGCCTTGTTCACACTTTTATTATACCTCTGTGTTATTGGGAAACAGTTTTGTTTGAACACCAATTTTGATTTTTCCAATTGTGGGCCCCATCCCATTACAGAGTCTATCAAGACCCCCAGGTAAGTAAAACTGTGCTCGTAATCTAATTTTTGCCCATTTAACATTAAGTTCTTTTTAAAAGTTTTATGCGGGTTCAGTGCCATGTATTTTGTTTTTTTTATATTAATTTCTAATCCTTTATGGATACAGTACTGTTGGAACCTGTCTAGTAGGATCTGTAGGCCGCGTGGCGTTTGCGAAATTAAAATTGTGTCATCCGCAAAAAGGAGGCACGCAACGCGTTCCCCTCCCAGTCGAGGAGAATCGTTGTCACAATTTTCCATATAGGTTGCAATATCATTTACATAAAGGGAGAATAGCGTGGGGGCCAGGACACAGCCCTGTCGCACTCCCCTTTTTATCGGGATCGGGTCTGTGAGTTCCCCATTTGGGCCCCACCTAACCTTAGCGTAATTCTCCTGATGCAGTCCTATTACAAGTTTTAGTAATTCGCCTGGCAGCCCTTGCCTATTCAGGATTTCCCAAAGTAAGTCGCGTGGAATTAGATCAAATGCTGCTCGTAGGTCTACAAAGGTCACATACAAGTGACCTTTGCGGATGATGACATATTTCCAGTACAAGCAGCATAGCCTAAATACTTGGTCGATAGTACTTGTTTTATTTCTGAATCCCGCCTGATATTTAGATAAAATTGACTCCTCCTCCAGCCATGAATTTATTCTGTTTAGAATATGCCTAGCATATATTTTCTGCGTAATATCTAAAAGGCTAATGGGGCGGTAATTTGCTGGATCACCACGATCCCCTTTTTTAAAAATGGTGATAATTTCTGCGCCATTCCAAGTGTCCGGGATGTGCTCGCTAGCCGCAACTATGTTAAATAGATGATTTAAGTAGGGTGCCCAAACATCAATATTATACAAATACAGGTCACCAGGGATTCTATCAAGCCCTGGCGCCTTCCCTTTCTTTACTGTAGTAATTGCTGCCTCTGTTTCTTGTATAGTAAAAACTACCGGGTGGGTATTAGCTGGTGTTGTAACCGGGGGTACGTCAGTTGCAGCCATAGTTGGAGTTTTGGCTGCATACAATAACGAAAAGTGCTTAACCCAAGTGTCCTCATCTAAATAAACCTCCCTGGAACCTTTCTCCCGTTTATTTTCCTTGGCTGCCAGTTCCCAGAATTGTTTCTGGTCCTTATTTTTAGCGGCTGTTAACATATTGAGCCATAATTCCTCATCCCATGAGGATTTCGCTCTTAGTATTATTTTGTTATAAGCCTTCCTTTTCTCTCTAATTTTTAACGGACCTTCCCCTTTGACAGCATTAATCAGTGCAGTTTTGGCAAGGCAGCATTCCTTGTTATACCAAGGTTTGCCTACGGATTTTGCACTAGTCCTACAAGCACCTTTTTTAGGTTTTTTTGTAAGAATTTCTAATAATTTGCTGAAAAGGGACTTATGTAGATCAATAAATTCTTTAGGGTCGCAGCTATGGGGACAATATGAGTCCAGGGTGTCTGCAAAAGTGCAGCAAATATTGGCCAATAGGTCCTCTTTTTCTAACACAAATGCCCATTTAACCGCCCTACGATTGTTACTAAGGACAATATTGTCAATTGTGGATGAGGATGCTATACTATGACCTCCCTCCGTGTTAACAAGCCCCGTTACCATGCTTAGTAAAAAACTCATTTCTAAAGGGCAATGGTCACTTTCATATCTCTCTTTGACCTTTAGGTCTACTGTAAAGGGCCAAAGGTCAAAGGAGACGATAACATAGTCTAGGTTACTTCCATAATTACGTCTCTTGAATGTGGGGGCTTTCGGGCTGTCTGATGGCATACGGCCGTTACATGCTCTCAAGCCATGTGAAGTCAAGAACCTTGTAATCTGTAGAGCCAATGCAGTACCGGCCACCATACAATTCTCGTTCAGGGCGGGTATTGCATTGGCATTGTCCTCCTCTTCAAACAATGGGGCTATCCCTGAGATTGGTTCAAAATTACAGTTCAGGTCTCCACATAGAATAACACCTGACTCAGTTTTTAGTGAATCCATAAGTGACTCTAACTTCCCTATACATAAGGATTCCTTGTGGGAAGACTGGGGGCTGTTATAGACATTAAGTAGGTAAAACACCCTATTATCCACTGTAGTTACTTCTAGACAAAGAATGTCTGGGGAGTCAGTGTTAATCATTTTAATAACTGATTTAATGGAAACATTGACCCATACTAGGAGGCCTCCAGATGCGCGACCTCTCAGGGAAGGGACAGCATCTATTTGATAGGTTTTGTAACCAACCCTGTGCATTTGTACTGTGGCCCATGTTTCCTGCAGTACACAGATGTCAAAGGTGTTCATGTATGCATTCCAGTCAGGGTCATTTAATTTTGCACGCACCCCTGCAATGTTCCATGAGACGAGTGTAAACAGGGAAGATCCCTCATTCGAATCATGGGGCATAACAGGTATAACGACTGGTGAGCTCCTATTGACTTCATCTGTACCTATAACAACAGAACGTATGTCCGCCTTAGGACAACTATTACCTTCTTTTCGGTGGTGGTATCCCAAGGTACATGACACATTTTCATTCCCCCCAGCATCTCTACTTTTTTGACTTGGGGCGAATGATAACAAAAGTGAACCCTCATTTGTCCCAGGAGACGCTACAGTAGTGCAACAGGCAATCTATTGTTAATTGTTTCATCACATATTACAGCAGTGTATGGACCTGGCTTCAAACAACTAGATCCTTTTCCTCAGTACACCCCAAAATACGTGAGACATTTTCAGTACCCCTATTGTCTTCCGTGCTCTTTAAACATCAATCGCACTCCTCCAAGCCACTGAATGCCTCAAACCTATTTGATAGTTCTAAGGGAGTAAATGGAATGAGGTTGGACATTTTTCCATTTCCTCCTAGGTTGTGACTAGTTGGTACGGTGTTCCACCCATGGATCAAAGGGGGTGGAACTAAATGATGCAAATAGGCAGGGTTCCTAGCTACTTCCATATTCGAAAATTGTGTATTAAAGGGAATGTAGCTGGTTGAGTGTTGAGGGGGGAATACAGTTGATCTTGGGTAGAAATAAGTCAAAGGGCGTGGCACTATGCAGTTGTTTTCATTGCCATAGGGCCAACTCAAAATATATTGGACCGCCTTTCTGTCCCTAAAGTTTACAACTACAATGTCACCCCCTATGTCCTTTGTTCTTCCACCCAGCCAGGACAGACGGCGAACATGAACTATTTCGCCATTTACTTGATTGGCTTTGGGGCTGTACAATGACAACCAGTGCATTATCTTGTTCTTTAGCTGAAAGTAACCTTCCCGCTTACCACTTGTCAGCTCAGGAACCCCGGTAAGTACCACCACATATGGTAGAGCTTCCGGTGGAAGTTCCGTAGGTGGTGTCCTTCCCTGTCCCCCTCTTACGTGACTAGCCTCGTTCTCTTCGGCTCTTGGGAGTCTGTTTGGTGGGATACTTGGTTCCCTAGGCTGGATGTTAACTAGGGTGTCCGTACAATTAGATGTTGTAGTTGGTCTACTCATAGATGTTTTTGGTTGTTTTGTGTTAGAGCTATTGGACGGTTTACTAACAGAAGGAGCACCTGTAGTTGGGTGGTTAGGGGCAGCTGAGTTGGCTACTACTAAGTTGTTATCAATAGTAGTGTTAGTAGATTTTACGGCTGCCCCTTCAGTTGAGGGAGTGCACATTGAATTTAAAGCTTTTTGGGGCTGTGACGCATTCTGGGGTCTTAGTGGCCTATCCAGTTGCCCAAGAGCTACCAAGTCCAACTCAATTTTCCCCAGCCTTGATTCCACTCCCTTTAGTCTTTCAGATAGGGCTAGCATGTAGGTTCGCACAATCATTTCAATATTGTCCAAAAGATTCTTCGGAAAGGCTGTCTGCGAACCTTCTTCCATTGGGATGTGGATGATGTCAGGCACTATGACTGATGGGGAAGATGGTGTCGTGGGTATTGAAGGGGTTGAGGCAGTTGCCATTGTTTGCTTGCTAGCAGGTTTTTCTAAAGTCATAGTAGTAGAAAGGCTAGGTTTCTTCCCAAAGTCAGTGTGGCTTAGCTTGGGCTTATTTGGGTCAATTTTCTTCCATCTCCTTTTAGAAGGAGGGGGCCCATGTACTTTGTGTGGCAATGGCCTCTGGTTTTTCCCTCTTACTACCTTACCCGGCCTGATTGTGGGGGAAATCATAATTTTTGTGGGGTTAGGTATACTTGGTGGGGTATGTAGGTCAATTTGTGACTCTGGCTGGATTAGCGTGGGTGAGATAGCACTAGGTGTTGGGGACATATTGCCTGTCAGAGTACTGTTCATTTCGTTATCCAGAGTAACAGAAATAATAAGCTCAGACAATGTCCTATTTTTAATACGTTCGATTGAGCGGCGCCGATCTGCCCGCCGCTCAGCAAGTAGTAGTTCTTTGTTGCCCTCAGGCGCTATTTTAGAGAAATAGTCATCCAGGATTCGATTTAGTATGCTCCCATTTTTATCCATGCCAGCAGTAGTAGAGCTGGTAGCAGCTGTAGCCATCATACAGAAGAACAGTAACTGGAATAGTAGATGGATCACTACTTACTGTACGACTTGGCCAGGACTTCGGGCCCAGCCCAGCCTCTTCTGGCCTCAGAGGGCCTAAGAGGGCCCGCCCTTTGCCCGGGCTTCAAAGCAGCTACCTGACTGGTAAGTCTGTGTGCCATGCCTGCTTGTAGGGCTCTCCTGGCATGCAGGCAACACACATGTTCCACAGCCTGGAAAGTTGTTTTGAAGAACACTGCTGGGGGACGGTCATTGTAATTACCTTAATGTAATTACCATCAGGTTAAGTACAATAGCTGATCCCTGACATTGCTAGTCGGCAGAAGAATTCCTTATTCTGTGTCTTCCTCTATGCACGGAATGAGGAGTTCTTGATTTTCAGAGCATTTCAATTATATACCTGCTGCTTAATCTGGGGCAGGCGGAATTTTAAATTATGGAAATGCCCACAATTTCGTATTCACTTATCACAGATTAACACAAGCATTGGCATAGCCAATAGGGCTCACCTTTGGGACCTTATAAGCGTTTAGGTATGCAGCACATTATCCTATGTATTGTGTTGCTAGGTATTGAATAACTGTACAGTTACTATATATTGTGTTATGCAGTCTGATTTATTCCGAAAGGCTTGCCTCTACCGCGTGCTCCTTATTGCTGCACGAAACGCTCTCTTTCATATTTGCATGCATGTAAACTGTAAATGTATGTGGATGCTGGGGGTGCAAGCAGAGTAACCAGAGTGCTTTGTTTTATTGTATTCCTCCCGTCCTGCCACTCTCACTACTTTCCCACAGCCACTTGGCCCCCACACTCTCAAGGAGCTTGGCCCACATGTCCGGGTTGAATAACTCTGCGGTGAAGCTGGATGCAAAGTCAGCGTAAGTGGCCCCGGGGGCACAGCATTGTTTCATGAAGTTTATGTACTGCGGCTTGTGCTCGCCTGCCCAGTTCCACCAAAACCATTCGGAGCCAAAGTAGGTACTGAGAAGACTCACTAGTGCAGAAATATCCCGAACTTGGCCTCCTCGTACCAGGCTGGCAATAAGGGCGAGTCCTGGGACCCCCAGTCAGGGTGTAGCGAGCCGAAAGTGTTGGGATGGCAAGCGAGAAGATCACACGAAAAAGCAGTGACATCTTGAGTCCGACTGACAAGCTGGGCAATTGGCAGTGATACATGGTTAGGGTGTGGATGTGGTGTAAGGGCCAGAGCTGCCGACTGGGGAGCCGGGGAATCAGGTTTGATGCAAATGGAGTGACGATGGGAAACGAAATACAAACTAATCCCTTCAACAGTTCAAAGGTGGAACTGGAATCGTCTTCACAGTAGTTCAATATATTTTTTTTTAAAAACGTACACTACCAATTGGAGCAAGAAAAACAACATAACTGTTCAACTGTAATTTCCAAATTGATAATTTTGTTTTTATAAGATGGCAATAGCAATCACATCGCAGAAAAATAATCGTCATTGCCTTGATAAACTAAAACAGATCAACCAGAAGAAGAGAAAATATGCTTGCTTTCCCAAGTTTCTTGTTTTAATCCTAACAGTACACATGCGCACCTAGAACACAAAACCCTTTATGTCTTGAAGCTCTCGGTCACATTTCTAACAAAATCCAACAGATAAATCTGAAACTTGTGTTTAAACCAAGTGTGCCTCCAGTACACTGCACTTGAATATAGGATATCACTTCTCAAACTGTCAAGTGGTGCGCCGCCTTAGTTAGTTATACCTAAGTTGGTGCTCTATAAAACCATATCGCCACCTTCTCAGTACAAACAAGGGGGCAGATTTACAAGCCCCTTGCACCTCTTTTACGCCACCGTTGCGTCACTTTTGTGGCGCAGCGGTCGCGCAAAAGATGCGCCATGGTGCGGGGGTATTTACAACGTGACGCATCTGGGAAAGGTTGTAAAGCCCTGCACCATACGGAGGCGTTCCGGTGCAGGGGCGGGGGGGGGTTCCTGCGCAGGAACGCCTCCTAAAAGTGGCTGAGTGAAATCTACAAGATTTCACCTAGTCACTTTTAGGCCAATGCTGCGTCCAAACCCTGCGTCTGCTTGAAGCAGGCGTGAGGCTTGACGCAGCATTGGACAGATAGGGCCCCCCAGAGCATTGCTGGAGCTGCGTCGCGCTTGCGACGCAACTCCAGCAATGCGCCGCCTTTACGGCACAGATGCGTCACGCATCTGTGCCATTTTTGCCCCATGGTGTGTGCATTGTAAATGCGGCGCACCATGCGTGGCGGAGCTGCGGCGCACAATAACTGGGGCATCCCTGGGGATGCGCCAGTTATTGTAAATCTGACCCAAGTAGTCTAATGTGCACTAGAGAATGAAAGGCCTTATTCACAACATAAGTGCCCCTAAAGTCTGAGGACTGTCTCTGGTTGGTTTAGCGCAAAGAATCTAGATGTAACGCTAGATATCATTTCAATTGGCATAGCAATCACATAGTCTCCCCAACATTAACCATCGCTCACCAAATGAGTCCGAGAATAAAGAAATAGCTCTGGAAACTGCTAGGAGAGCATGGAGTGGATAAGAAAATAAGTAAATTAATTAGATATGGATGAACACTTTCCAGGTCCTACCATCCTGAGATATATATGGTTTCCTAACTTGTATTGTTCTTTTGGACTTTAGGCGGGGGGAGGGAGGGGGAATGGATGAATTAGAAGAAAGACGAGACAAAGGGGAACACAACCTTTGCATTATATTGTAGTGTAGTTCCTAGTTTCCCATTAGGCCCTGCGCATTGGAATAACATAAACAGTAGTATCGACGTAGAAGTGCGGATCTTCCAGGCCTCCACTGACTATGCTAAACTTAATTGGGTTTGTTACCAACTAGCTCAGAGGTCACTGGAAACTTTCTTGACTGAATAGGAAGTGATCAGCTTCCCTGGCACAGACAAGAAGGGATTCAGTTTTCCAACAACCGTGCAACATGACAACTTTGCTCCTCAGATCAAGAGTCAATCTCTAGGGTCGTGTGAAACAATAGACAGTTATTTTACTCAGTCAGGTTGGTGCAGTTTACTTTCACAATATGTAGAGAATAGAGAGACGGGCGTTTGTCAATAAAGGGTTAACGTTTATTGAACAGTCTTTCTTCTCATACAAGAGAAATGTATTGCCACAATTGCAACACTTGTTATTATAAAAAGTACGTACAGTAAGATAGGTATTGCAAGATAATACTGTAAAAGCATTGATATGGTTTCTTAGCCATATAATGGTTTAAAAGTAATAAAACATATATACAGTCATATATACATTAGGCTAAAATACTCAACTGGTGCTTCTAACTATGCCTACCCCAGTGTACCTGACCTAGGCCTAATACTTGGGAGGGGAGTAAGTAAGTAGCTTTAAGTTAAGTTGGTTTTGCCAAGGTTTGCTTCAAGAATTCTCACTAAGGGTTTAGTCAACACCATACCTCTGAATAGAATGATGGAGGTCTGGTATCTCCTTCAGGGGGAACTCGGTATCCCAGTCACCCGCGAGGGTAGACCAGAAATGCTGGAGCTGGATTTCTCGGCAGGAGAAAGACAGCGTCTCTCTTCAGCGCGTCGAGGAGGAGGAGGGGGGACAGCGTCCGCGGGCAGCTGGCATCTGCTGGGCTCTTCGCAGAGGGACGGCTGTTCAGCTCCTAGTTTCACCACACCATCGTTCGCGCTTTGGCAGCGATAATGGTATCAGCAGCTTGCATACAGCAGCTTCATCAAGTGACGGGCAACAGGCTGCAGCAACAGGCAGGTGCCTGGTTTGACGTAAGTTTGCTGGACATAAGACGTCAATTAAAGATGTCACTAGGAAGTGATAGCTATCAGTTGCTCATTAGAGTTCCATTACTAATCAAAACACAGCAAGCGGGGATTTCCAGGTTTGCTGAGTTTTTATCTTGTTGAAGAACTCGGAGTGTTAATCTAGGAATCTCAGATAGTGACTTCTGCTCTGTCATTGCACTAATTGGTTGCAAAGGAAGTGGCAGAGAAAAACTATTCTGGAATGTGGCTCTGTTGGTGTGAGGCCAGAGATGACTTTCTGAATATCGCACTTGAACGGTTATGCCAATATAGGGAATAAATGGATTTATAGCCGAATAGGGGCATAAGGTCACAGTATCGATCAGGATCCTAGATAAGCACGCAACACCCACTCCACGGGTTCATGTCCATCAAATTACTAAAACTAGAGCAATAAGATCCATGTGTAACATTGCCCACCCCAAAATACATAAATGCATTTGAAATAGGCGTATATTGTAATACGTGAAAATTATAGGTACTGTACGTTTTTGAAGCATAGAAATCATTAAAAAACTTATTGCATATGGAATCAATGAACGATTATGCAAAAAGAATTACACATGAAATGTCTCTGAAACAGAAGAAGGGCGAGATAAATCATCACATATAAATGCATTGCAATAAATGTGCTAGAGGCTGGTGTAAGGTTGTTATGTCTCTAGATGTGTTTAGAATTAGAAGTTGAAGCTTCTGTTCTCTAAGAATAGTTTTTACTTTAAGCAAAGAATTGTTTGTGCCAAAAAAATGGTCAATATTAAAAAGTGTTCAATTCAAAAGAATTATTGCTTGAACGGGGAAATAGAGTTCCAACGCTTTTAGCAGTTTTTGTTGATCAAAACTGAAGGCCGAATTCAGAGTTCATGGGAACGCTGTGTGTCGGAAGGCTTCTCCAAAGTTATTATTTCTGTTCGGGTGAGAACATCATATCAGACAGGCTCTCAAAGAATTGGTCTACAAAATCAGGTGACAGTTCAACCAAATTCGATAGTGCTGTAACTTGGCAGGTGTGAGAATGATTGCTGTCATCATAGTCGGGATCAGCAATGCTCACAGAAGGTCGTACCTGGGTGATGTTGCTTTTGTCACTCGCTCCACTGTTACCACCTAGTCGTAGCACAGGAGTCTCAACGAATGCCATCATCAGGATTGGTAGCCGCTGGGGACAACACAATGCGTGAGCCGATATCGGACTGAGCAAAGTATCGACGTCCATTGGTACTGCTGATGGAAGTGAAAGACAGATGTCCAACACGCACTCATCTCCGCATAGCATACATCGAAGTACCGGTAAGATACAGTTCTGCCATATAGGTCTGAATGAAAGGAACCAGGTCATGTTTAGATCTCTCAGCCTGGCCAATCCAAGGACGGTAATTATCCTGTCCCGGTAGCGCATTGCTAGGATTGTCTCTTCCATTCCCATGGGAGCTATGTCTGAGCTTTGGCTTGCCATAACGAAGCAGAAGGGTCAAAAATAAAATCCCTGCTACAAGTCCCAAAAATACGGGTATGCCGCCAAAAACAGAGTGGACAAAATTAGGAACGATTCCCAAAATTGCTTGAAAAGGTGTTAGCAGTCCCGTAAAAATCGTCTTAAATATGCCTGGGATGCCTGTGGCACTAGACATGTTAAGGAGTTGGATAAGCATTTCTACGAAATGCACGGGGCAATTTGTTGATAAAAGTTCATGAACTTCAGTAGCTGTCCTTGCAACTAGAAGATCATACGTCTCTTTTGATGACGTTATGGGCACTGTTGTCTGCAAAAGCACAGACTTCATTTTGCTTAAAGTATCAATTCGTATAGAATAGAGATTCAGACGAGGCCAGATGGCAGTCTCTGTGTCTGCAGGCCCACTCTGGAACAATGCCTGCATACCGCATTTGACCATGGATGTTACTCTTACTAGATAACTTTTCCCTGGCACAAGGCCACAACATCTGTGATCCGTTCTAAGAATGTAACTCCCGTTTGCAAGTTGCATAAAGAAGGGCTCTATCTGAGTTGCAGGTGTGACAAGCTGGTGGCATGAAAGGTTGTTAAAATTACCTTCACAGGCTCCGTGTAAATTAATACCCTGGCACAAAAGTATACCGCTTAGTGAATGTTTACAATTTTCACCACTAAGAAATACATTTTTGTCGCTGTCACTGTAGCATGAATGTGTGTATGGTAATTTCCATTCTGATTTTACATAACCTTTACCCAATCGTTCATACTGGCCAGTAGGTATGTATTCAAGGCACTTTGTAAATCGGAAAGTTGTTATCGGAATAGTGATAATTCCGTGTATTATCCATTCAATGACAGGACTTTCTGACAATGTCAATGGTAATCTCTCAAGTTTTTCGATGCTCAGGATTGTATATTCTGCTCCTTTCTGTGCCAAACTGATTTGTTTATCAGTAAGGTTAAAAATGGAAAATAATGACGTTGTGTTGATTAAACGCCAAGGCACATAGCCTGAACGAAGATTTTGCAGCGTCCAGCCTAATTGTATAATAGAACGTAATTGTGACTGGCCATGCTGTAACATTAGCAAGTCTCTGTCTATCACATCAAAGGCAGAGGATACAATATTGTCCAACGAATATATTCTGGAGGACAGAGTCATTAACCCATTGTCCACTACAGAAAGTGATTTTTCCAAATTAATACGATCAATTTCTCGTATATTCTCAGCTGTTTCAATTTGTGTGACTTTCCTAGCCTCGTTGTATGCAGCATAGATACTGGTCGCTATGAAACGCTTTTGACGCTGTTTGCGTGGTCCAAGAATGAAACTGCGCAAATCAGCACCATCTTTTAGTAAAGACAAGTGTTGCTTAATTTCAGCCAGTGTGGATGATGTTAGCCATTCAAGGCAGAGTTTCCCTACACTGTATGTTGTTACTATCCCTGGATGTTGTCTCTGGGAGTATCTAGGGTCTTGTCTGGTCATTTTTAACCCCTGTGTTTTATTCAGGAATCTATCTTGACAGCTGTTTGTGTCTGTAGGCCAGATTAACCACTTTTTCCAATCAGGATGTGTTCTGTTAAAATGTAAAATTTGTGGCACGTCTAACTCAATATATGTAGTTGTATTTTCAGGTATTGGCTTTGGAATAGACGGTGTTTTGAGGTCTTTGATCTTAGCTAGGCCAAGACAGGATGTTTGGTGTATTGTGTCATTTAAAAACATTATTTGTTCTGGTATCATGCAGGTTCTGAATAGTGCTTCAAGGCCTTGTACCTGCCAATCTTTCGTACCCCAAATGGTTTTTGTTTCAATGTTATTTTTCCAATAATCAAAACCAAATGTCATCATTTTTTCATAAAATGCTTCTGAATATATCAATTTAGAATTTTTCAGCATTGTTTTCATTCCTGTTTTATCTAACAGTTTGTAATAAAATGTTTCTGCATCACTAGTGTTAAACCCTGAGAAGTATTTGAATTTCTCAAAAAATGCTTTAGAACTGCTTTTAGGTGGTGTAGCACAATGTTCCCATTGATTATACATAAAAACATTTCTAGGCTGTGCAGATTTATGCAAGTAATGATCACCATAATGTGTGTAGCAGAATAATTGCTCATAACTAGATGAACCTTGTAAATAATCATGTTCTGTGAATCTAGCTGACATTACTAAATCAGACATCATGTCATTAATACTGTTAAAGTCCCAATCGTCAGAGAATGTACTAGGTTTTACAAAGTCATTTAAGGAAACCTTCAGTTGATGAGGATACTTCAGGATTTCGACCGGACCATAGATCTCATTGTCAGTTTTCTCCCATACTACCCCACCAGGTATTGGAATTGCTGTGACATTTACTGTTGACAGTTCTCTTTTCTTCACGTGGGATGATCTGTGTGGTTTCAGGACTAGGTTGATGTTCTGACTTGCTGTGTCCATTCAATTGTAATAAACTTTCCTAAAATTAAAACTAAAATTAGGCATAGTTGGAGTATGAATACCCCTGAAATAATCCAATGCTCAATCTACGGTGAATCCAGATATAATTCTTTGATTTGTTGAAGGAGTCCTGTTGTATTTTCTTTAGAATACTTTTTTGTTTCTGGCATCACTTCGGGGTCGTTTTGATCTTCAGAGAAGTTGTCAAAGTTGATGAAATAACCAGAGGCAGTTCTGTCAATTGTTGGGATTGTTCTTTCAATCTGTCTTTCGGTAGCATTTTCTGATGCCACATTATTGTAGACTGGTGTTTCTTGACGAACTGTTTCAATCTGTGTCTCAAGAGGCACAAGTTCCATGGCATTATTGCATAGTCCTTCTCTGTGCACTGCAGGCTGATCGAATGTGATTAGTCTTTCAGTTTGAACCTCTTGGATTGTTGCAAGTTTGGGTATTCTGTTGTTTCTTGGGAGTCCACTGGGCCTACTGTTGATTATAGGCCACATGGTTGTGGTTTTACCAGGTCGATAGACACGACTCTGTTCTCCTTTTTACCAGAAAGGGGCGGTAGTACAACTGATCTTGTTCCGGTGACTGCCAAGACAGGTACTGCTTTTCTGTAAGAAGGCCCAAATTCCTTCTTCACCGCGATTTTTTCTCTGACTAGATCCCCAATCTTTGGAATCCAGACAGGCCTTGCTGGGGCTGTTGCTTGTGGTGCCTCATCAGTGGTAGATGGCTGTTGTTTTAACTTTATGTTGCTTAAGGATTTTCTTGTTTCATTCAGTTCCTGTAACAGCCAAACGAACTTTGATGTCAAAGTTCGTTGTTTTTTCTTGTACCACTGATATCTGACTATCGAGGTCCTGAATGTTCATTCTAATTCCGAACAATAGTTCATATGGGCTGAAACCTTTTAGAGAATTTCTTGGCAAGTTATTAAGACTAGTCTGGACACTTATTAGATGTTTGACCCACCCAGCGCCTGAACCTAATACCTTCGCTGTTATAGATCGCTTTATGTCCCGGTTTTTTCTTTCAACCACACTATTCCCTTCGGGGTGCGACAGACAAGAATACCGCAACCCAATTCCCATGCTGGCCATGGCCTCCTTATAAGCTCGAGAGCTGAAAGCAGGACCCTGGTCAGAATGGAACGTGGTAATTGCGTATGTGCCGATATAGACTCGCAGATCTCTCTTATAACAGTTCTAGCGTCAGCCGAGCGCTGGGGCCACATCCATATGAACCTCGTACAGGAATCCACCGTTACCATGATATATCTATAGTTGCCGTCCCTTTGTAGGGGACCACAGTGGTCCAGGTAAACACATGCAAATGGTTTATCCGAGATAAGAAGGGGTGTCTGCGCTGGTCGTTTTACTGTTGATACTTTTATCCTTTGGCATATATCGCATTCTAATACATACTTTTTAGTTTGTATTCTCAAGCGAGGCCACCAATATCTCTGTTTTAATAGTGATATTGTTGCGGAAACGCCAGCGTGTGCAGAGGCAAGCCCTTCGTGTGCCGCTTTGATTAGTCCTAACCTGTGTTCCCTGTTTGGAATTACCCTATCCCCCACTCCAGGGATTCGAGCAAAAGGAACATTATTCGTATCTGTTGAATATAAGTACTTTTCTGGAAAGCCTTTTGGGAGTGTTTTCTTATCATTTTTTACTGAAGCTCTGACAGCTTGTAGAATATCGCTGTCTATTTTTGTTTGTGACCGAGTTATCGCAGCTACGGAAGCCGTTTGCACAGCTGCCTTCGCGGCTTCATCAGCCAATGAATTCCCTGCAATGTGAACGCCATCACGTTGAAGACTCTGTGCAAGAATCACGAGTCTTTTGTAGTTCTTTGTGTAAAAGAGCTACCTGTTTCCAGAGCAATTTATGCTTTATTGTGGCACCTGTGTCATCTTTGTAATCGTTTTCAATCCAACTCTGCAGTTTATTATTGTAAGAGTTGACGCATAAATGAGAATCTCACACGATAAGTGTCGGGAATTCACGTTCTGCATTTTCGAGCGCCATCTTTAAACATCTTATTTCAGCTCTCGGAGCCGAACAGTTTCTCAATGATTCAGTTTTTGTTACTTTCGGTCTGAATTTACCACACAGCCAACGACCTTTAACAATCGCACAGGCTGCATCGTAGGATTTGCTCTCTACGTTGAAATGCTGTACAAATCTATCTGTATAGATTATACAGGCGTATTGTGGGAGAGGCAGAAGTTCGATTGGCAGAGGATATTCTTCTTCATATTCTAAATCATTCAGTTCTTCGAATTGCGGGGCGAAATAGTATTTCACATCTTCCGCTCCTAGAGAATCTACACACTGTATCCATTTCGGATCCAGTGACACTGTAGGCAGGTTTACTGGGCTGAATAGCGCCTCGAAGGCGGATTCCGCTGTGTGGATATTAATCCTTTTGCCGTGTGCTAGTTCTCGTTCATTTGCTAATGCAATTTGCACTGCTTTCACAGTTCTTTCTGTGAGACTGAATGCTTTTTCTGCTTGTGTGTACAAGTGAGATTTAATTGAAATAGGTACCTTTTCTCCCTCATTAGAGGTTAGGTACGTGAATCCGCACCTACCTGGGATGACTCGGATTACAAGACCGCGTGTGTTGTCACGTGTATCTAATTTAGTTTTAGCTAACATGTCTGTTTGCAGTAATCTCAAAATTTCTGTGTGTTTTTGAGTCCAATTGATTTGTTTAAAATCAGGTTTAATTAGTTCGTAGAGAGGTTTAACCCTCTCTGCGTAATTTAGAATGTATGTTCTTCCGAAATTCAGAAAACCTAGAATGGATTGTAAATTCTTCAGCGTTTTTGGAGCTTGGAGTACAGCGCACTTCTCTAAGAAGTTGTCCGCTGGGCTTTTCCCTTCACTTGATAGTTCGTATCCTAAAAATAATACTGTCAGATGGGCAATTCGAGACTTTTTAAAGTTGAATTTGTAACCCTCTGCTGCGAACCCAAGTATAATGGTGTTCACTCTTTTCAAGTGAGTATCCAAGTCGTCGTCTGTGAGATAAATATCATCTACGTAAGATAATGCCTCATCATCATATATTTGTAGTAACTCTGTTACTCTAGCTGAGAATAGTCCTGGGCTGTTCTTGAACCCCTGTGGGAGTCGACAGAATTTTTTCTGCGACCCAAATGCAGAGAAAGCGGTCAAATATCTGCTTTCTGGTGCAATGTTTTGACAAAAGAAACCATTAGATATGTCTAATGTCGTTTTATATTTTTTCCTAACTATGTTATTCATTAGGGCTGCACTATGCGAGTTTTGTACTGCAAATGTTTTACAACATGCATTAAGGTGTCTGTAGTCCAAAACTAGACGATATGAATTGTCTGGCTTGGAGACAGGAAACAAAGGATTGTTCATTTGAGAGGTGCATGTTTCAATCACCCCCTGGTATTCAAGTTGATCTAAAATCTCCCTGACTTGTTTTTTAGCTTCTTGCTTAATGGGATACTGCCGTTGGGCAGTTGGTTCACTTTTTAACTGGATTTTGTGAGGAGGTGAGTCCTCATCCCATCCTACATGATTTTTATATAATGCCGGTGCCTGGGCTACTGCCCATTTCCTTGCATAAGTATATTTTTTGTGAATCGGAATGTGATTCGAGAAGGCAGGCATAATCACTTCTTCGCCACAAGGGCACTCCCTGACAAACTCTGGGGGCCAATCTTTTTCAGCTAACAGAATATCATAGCCTTTTGAGAGCTTATCCCAAAATAGACCTCTTATTTTCCTAGTCTTATCACCCTCTATACGCAATGAAACCGTCCGGTGAATGCCGCGCTTTATAAGTAATTTTTACATTACATTACATTACATTACATTACATGTTATTTCCTATATTTTATGGGGCTCGCTAAGTCTGGTGTCAGCAGTTTCAACCTGAATGTATTCATTCGTGTCCACTGTCTCCAGATGACTCATCAGGATCTTGCGGGCTATACTGATTTCTGCTGCACTGTCCAACATTGTCAATGCCCACTCCCCGTTTTTCAACTGTGTCCTCAGTATTCTCGGCATTGTTGATTACTCTAATACTGGCTACCTTCTTCTTTGAAAATTGAGATTTTTTACTCTGAGCAGGTTCCTTGTCTTTGGACTTGGTGTGCTCTCCTGGGTCTGACCGTCCTCTTCTTTCCGATTTCTGCGAAAAAGATCGAGAGGGACGTGTATCAATACTTTGATATCTATCAGGTTTTTTCAGATTATCCCTATTTCTAAGCTTATATCTTTTCTCAGAGGGCTCCCTCTGGGGAGACTGGTGTTCTCGAGTCGGAGTTCTTTCCCTCCGTCGAGGAGACCTTCCTCTGGACTGGAAAACTTTTTCCTTGGGAGTGGATTGTTTATTTCCATCCCAGCTCTTTTTAGGAGTGTTTGAATTATTTTTAATAAATAATTTTTCAGGATTTTCGAGCAGTTGGGGCTTTACTGGTTTCCCACCCAAGCTGTCTCTACCTAATTCTTCATAGCATTTTTCTATGATTTTGGCAAGCTCAACTGGCTGATCTTTTATATTTGTTTCCTTCAACTTCTGGCGAATCGCCACAGATGCTGCTTCTCCTTTTATATTGGCTAATAATATAGCCGAGACCTGCTTGAAGTCTTTCAGTAATTTCATACCAAGAGTTAAAGCGGGCTCTGGACCGTATTCATTTTGAATCTGTTTTAGCACATCCGGTATTACCGCAATAGACGGAACACCATGTGTTTTTGTGTAAATGGAAGCAAAGACTGTACCCCAAGTGTCGCAGTCCTCCACCTGTGGTGCGATTCCCATAGGAAGGCAGATTGTCAAGATTCTGTGTTTCTCTATAGGGGTAGTATCAGGAAATACTGCCTCTATTTGAGTGATTTTCTGTGCTAACCAGAAAGGAATTTGTTCCCGTTTTACGGGTGTTTTACCAAGACATGACTGTATGTTCTGTGGTGTGATTTTATTAGTGTTCCCCTGATGGGGGGTCAGCTGTGGTACATTAACAGCTGGCTGGACTGTTGCAGTCCGCATTACATATTGGACTAATTGCCTATGTATTTTTATAAGTGTTTTTAGCTGTACTAACAGCTCTTCTCTAGACATTTTTGCAATGTCAGGATGTGGTGTGTAGCTGGCTAGAACCGGCCACGTTGCTCCTGGTCTACCTAGTGGACCGAGCCTGGTAATATGATCATTATGTTTTAGGGCGCCATTAAACCAGAGCAGGTGCTCTTGGAATTTTAGTGGGATTTCAGTCTCCTCGAAAGGAGCGTACTCTTCCGGAGGTTCCTCTATTTTGTAATAGTGAAACTCTTTTGTTGTAGCGTTTGCCGCTGGAAAGTTTATCCATGAATAGAATACCTCTGTCTGCCGATATTCGTGAGCCTCTATCACGAAAATTACTGTACCACCTTGTGGTGTCAGTCCGTTCTCTATAAGTTTTAAAGTTATAGATTTTCTTAAGTGGACCGGGATGATAATTGCATCCGGGTCAGTGTGTTCGGGACCCTGCTGAGTCGCATCTGCTGCGGCCCCAGTGGTTCTGTTTTCTCCTGGCATTGTATAAATGCAAGGTTTGCAGAGTAGGTCTCCAAGGAGACAAAGATTAGGTGCACAATATTTTGGAACACTGTATCCTTCAACGTTGAATAAACCAGAGCTTTACATAGGAATCTCTTCCTACTGAGTTCGGGCGGATTTTAACCTTTCACCCACTCCAGACGTCTATTGGAGTATTTACGGGAGAAAGGGGTCTGTGTGAAAAATGCACGACTGAGTTACTCTAAAGTCTTGCGTTAGTTTATCGCCTTACCAAACGTTTGGGCGCCATGTAGTGTAGTTCCTAGTTTCCCACTAGGCCCTGCGCATTGGAATAACATAAACAGTAGTATCGATGTAGAAGTGCGGATCTTCCAGGCCTCCACTGACTATGCTAAACTTAATTGGGTTTGTTACCAACTAGCTCAGAGGTCACTGGAAACTTTCTTGACTGAATAGGAAGTGATCAGCTTCCCTGGCACAGACAAGAAGGGATTTAGTTTTCTAACAACCGTGCAACATGACAACTTTGCTCCGCAGATCAAGAGTCAATCTCTAGGGTCGTGTGAAACAATAGACAGTTATTTTACTCAGTCAGGTTGGAGCAGTTTACTTTCACAATATATAGAGAATAGAGAGACAGGCGTTTGTCAATAAAGGGTTAACGTTTATTGAACAGTCTTTCTTCTCATACAAGAGAAATGTATTGCCACAATTGCAAGACTTGTTATTATAAAAAGTACGTACAGTAAGATAAGTATTGCAAGATAATACTGTAAAAGCATTGATATGGTTTCTTAGCCATATAATGGTTTAAAAGTAATAAAACATATATAGTCATATATACATTAGGCTAAAATACTCAACTGGTGCTTCTAACTACGCCTACCCCAGTGTACCTGACCTAAGCCTAATACTTAGGAGGGGAGTAAGTAAGTAGCTTTAAGTTAAGTTGGTTTTGCCAAGGTTTGCTTTAAGAATTCTCACTAAGGGTTTAGTCAACACCATACCTCTGAATAGAATGATGGAGGTCTGGTATCTCCTTCAGGGGGAACTCGGTATCCCAGTCACCCGCAAGGGTAGACCAGAAACGCTGGAGCTGGATTTCTCGGCAGGAGAAAGACAGCGTCTCTCTTCAGCGCGTCGAGGAGGAGGAGGGGGGACAGCGTCCGCGGGCAGCTGGCATCTGCTGGGCTCTTCGCAGAGGGACGGCTGTTCAGCTCCTAGTTTCACCACACCATCGTTCGCGCTTTGGCAGCGATAATGGTATCAGCAGCTTGCATACAGCAGCTTCATCAAGCGACGGGCAACAGGCTGCAGCAAGAGGCAGGTGCCTGGTTTGACGTAAGTTTGCTGGACATAAGACGTCAATTAAAGATGTCACTAGTAAGCATGGGCGGAAAATCAGTTTCGCTCGCGGATTTTGCGGATTTTCGGTAAATTCGCAATCCGCGAGATTCGCGAATCTCCCGCAAAATCCGCAAATCCGCAAGCAGCGGATTTTATGGCTTGTTCGCACTGTTCGCGTGAGTTCGCGGCTTCCCAGTACAACTTCGCGCCCCACGTATAAGCGCAAAATTGCAGAAATACGATCTTAGCAAAACTGAAACTACTTACCAGGTTCAAAAGTTCAGGCTCATCATTAGTAGCCATTTCCTGTAGTGCTTCCTGAGGGGCCCCTCCAGAGTTCAGTTGCCAGTTGCAACTATTATGTGACCCTGCTCTGAACCTCAGAATAGTTACACATATGCCACAAAGGTCCTGAATTACAGCTAAGGGAGACAAGCAGGAGCCAGGCTGGAAGTTCAAATCCATTAATCAGCCCCTAATTCATTATTGTCAGTTGGGGCAGGGCAGGTGTTGTAACTAATTTTGCAACAATGAAAGCCCTTAGCAAGTGCAAAAGATCACTAATCAGGAAGCACTAAGGAAGCAGGTGCCAGCTAAAAAAATATTCTGTGACACATTAATCAGCCCCAAATTAATTCAGGTCACTTGAGGCAGGGAAGGTGTGCTTGCTTTGCCACAATAATGTACACTGACTGGACAACCAGAGGGTGCTGTGATGAAACAGAGGGTGGCATGGGTGGGCCAGAGGGTGGCATGAGTAGTCAGAGAGTGGCAGTGGTGACAGAGAGTGGCAGTGATGATGAAGAGTGTCCCAAACAGGCTGGACACGTAGAAACAACAAGTTCGCGAAACTTGCGACCCGACAGGTAAGTTCGCGTTTGCGAAATTGTACAAAACCCTCGCGAACTGGCAGAAACCCACGCGAACACACAAAAAAAAAAATCCGCAAATTCGCGAGAATTCACGGATTTTGCGAATTGCGAGTTCGCAAATCCGCAAAATTCGCGAACGCGAGATTCGCAAAATTCGCCCATGCTTAGTCACTAGGAAGTGATAGCTATCAGTTGCTCATTAGAGTTCCATTACTAATCAAAACACAGCAAGCGGGGATTTCCAGGTTTGCTGAGTTTTTATCTTGTTGAAGAACTCGGAGTGTTAATCTAGGAATCTCAGATAGTGACTTCTGCTCTGTCATTGCACTAATTGGTTGCAAAGGAAGTGGCAGAGAAAAACATTCTGGAATGTGGCTCTGTTCGTGTGAGGCCAGAGATGACTTTCTGAATATCGCACTTGAACGGTTATGCCAATATAGGGAATAAATGGATTTATAGCCGAATAGGGGCATAAGGTCACAGTGTCGATCAGGATCCTAGATAAGCACGCAACAATATGTGTGATAAAAAAAACACATGACACACACATAGATGAACTTTCACACAAGGGCGATAGCGTATTCTGGCGTGGGGGTAGTGATAGGAACGTAAATAGCACAGTGTGCATCTTCTCTGCGTGGGAAGGGCACAGAATAAAACGTGAAGCTGGTCTGTTAGACCTGGCACCTTGGCGTGAGTTTCCCTTCCACTTTTTGCTGATGTGCCTCCGATGTTTTGCTGGTTTTCCGATACTCAGGGCACTGCGCCACGGCCGACCCGTGCCGCAGTGCAAGTGCTCCCTACTGTAAATTGTACATGTGATTGGTATCCATGATTGGTTCATTGGATTTACTGTTAGTCCCTAGTAAAGTGCACTAGGAGTGCCAGGGCTTGTAGATGCCAATATTGCTAGTGGGCCTGCAGCGCTGGTTGCGCCACCCACAGAAGCAGCCGTAAGATGTGTCTGGGGACTGCCACCGCAGAACCCGCGTGCAGTCTCGTACTGTCATGCCGGCTGGGCGAGTGCACCCACTCGCCAGCCCCTGAACCTTCCCTTGACTTCATATTAGTCACCCCTATGGTAGGCCTGAGGGCAGGGTGCACTGTAAGTGTAAGGTAGGACAAGCCCGGATGTGTGTGGCATGTCCTAGTAGTGAATTACAACTAAATTTGTATTTCACTATTGAAGGCTACCTGCTCCCGTTTCGGCCAGAATGAGCTGCTGGAATTATTACACCCTATAATCCCAGCAGGCTCAGGGAGCATGGTAAAGAGTCGTGTTTAGTATGCCTGAACTCAGGATGATAAAATATTTCTTTTAGTAAAGTTTATTTTAATATCCTGTATTTGCAAATGCTACTTTTAGAAAGTTAGCATTTGCTTGCCTAACCATTTCAGCCCGCCTCTGCTGGTATGTGTATCTGACTGTCTGGGATGTGTGAGTGACAGGGCTGGGGGATGACAGGTGGTGAATGCGCAGATTACACCTTAGTGGAAGGTAGGAGTGGCTCTTGACTCTGAATCTTGCTGTGCTCTGCCACCACAATGCTGGCTCCACCCTCCTGGGGAGCGACTGATGACTCAGCCGACACCTGGCCCAGGAAGGGCGAAGCCCCATCAACAAGGTGCTCTGGCTGCCCCTGTCCGCACAATGCTGGCTCCACCTCCTGTGGGGCGTCTGATGCGCCTGCCCCTCACACTGAAAGCAGAAGCCGGAGTACACCCATCAGAGTACTCAAGGACTGAAAGTGGCTATTCAAAGGCCCCCCTGGCCTGCGAGAACAAAAGAAATACAGTATAAAAGAAGGAGCCTTGCTCCTTGTAAATTAGATCCTGTTTGGGCTACAGAAGGAACTCTACCCGACGAGAAGGACCGGGAAGGACAAGGAAGAGTGCTGTCTCTTGCCTGTGTCTGGTGCCTTGCTGCAGAAGGAGAGAGAAAGGAAAGACTACAAGAAGACTTTTGCTTTGTGAAACTTTGTGCCAAACTCTACTGAAAGATCTCCAAGGGGTTGCTGTTGAACTTGCCCCCTGACCAGCGCCCCAGGACCAGTGGGCGCTACATCCTGAAGAAAGCGACTGTGTGTGCTGCTTATCGCTGCAGTACTGACAGAGGGGTCTGGGAGCGCTGGGCAAGCCTGCCACGCTCCCCGTAACCAAGGCATCGACATCCCCCCAAGCACCGTGACCGGGGCCCAAAGCAACAGCGAGAGCAATGTGAGGTCCAGCCGCCGCTGGCCCGAGCACCATGACCGCAACTGCACCGGGAGCCCGAGAGCAAAGTGAAGGAGGACCCGTCCGGATCAAGGTCCCGAATTGACTGCGCTTCGAGCCATCAATCCACCTGCGAAGACGGACAGCCGCCCTGTGATAACCCCCCCTATGGTCGGTAGCCTGCCCGACAACTCAGCTGTGAGCGCACAGCTGCAACCGGCCCTTGGCTGGGTACGTCCTGCACTTGGGGACCGTACTGCCACTGGCCGCCACCACACAGCCGCCGCCTCCAGGGTCGGAGCGAACGACGAGGAAAGGACCCTGCCGCCACAGAGCACCGCCGCCCCGGATGACCCGTGACCTGCCCGGCTGAGAGCCGCAGCGAACAGCGACCCCGGAAAAGCAACGCGACGTGGGACAGCTCCCCTGGAAGCCACCCGCTCCACAAGAATTTGAAAGGTACTGTGTTGTATCCTCACGGTGTGAGCATCCTGCAACTCGAGCTCGCACCGCGCTATCTGCTCCCAACGCGAGCCGCCTCTGAAACCGAGGCTCGCACAGCTCCTGGCCCTCGAGGCCCACGCAGAGAGCGCATTGAGGCGCTACGAGACACTGAACCTTGTCGAACCTGGGCAGAAGGCCCGAAAGATTGCTTATCGCTAAAAGAGAACTGTGGCAACCTGAACTTAAGTAACCTGGAACCGCTATTGAAAATTTTACAACTGTATTTACAAGCCTGCTTGAAATTTATATAAAGATATATATTTTTACAAATACAGTTTGGTGTCATTGTGTGGTGGGTTGGTTGTGATGGTGTGATATTGCAAATGTTTAACCCTATGTGCCCCGAAGATTAGCCTAAGACTGCTTAAGCCACACTACCTAGAGGGTAAGCAGAGGTTGTCTGGAAGGTAACCCTCAGCCCTGACGAGGAAGAGAGAGTCCCTGCTTGTCGCTAGTGCTACACTGCGCCAACTAGAGCCTCCCCCTTCCTACATTGGACGCAGCGGTGAGGATTTTCGAATTTACATTTGCAGTGTCTATACCTTAACTTCTGACCATTGCACAGTGATTTCAGTCCAGTTACTTGGCCACAGGTTTGGTTGTAATTTTGCCGAGAGAAGATCCCTAGCGAAGAAACCATGCCGGGCACGAAGAGCCTGGATGGAGCGGAGTCCACGACCTCTGAGATGTTGGAGGTGGACTGGGACGCCGCAAAGCTGGACAAATACTCAAAGAATGAACTGAAATTTTTCTGTAAGAAACTCAAGGTTCCGCACGCCGGTTGCAAGAACAAGCCAGAGCTCTACAAGGCCCTGAAAGCCTGGATAGAGTCCAGAAAGGCCCCGGAGGATCAAGATGCCCTCGTGGAGCAAGATGCAACAAAGGAGCAGGATGCACCTGTGGATCTGGTGGATCTCGAAAGGCAAGACAGCGTGCACAGCTTTGGTAAAGGCCTGTCGCCAGAGGAGCTGGCAGACAGGAAGGAAACAAGGGATCATGAAAGGAAGCTGGCAGAATTAAAAATCCAACTGGAGCTTGAAACCAAAAGAATGGCGCTGGAAGAGCGAAAGCACCAAATGGATTACGAATTGAAAATGAGGGAGATGAGTCTAAAGGAGAGAAACTTGGATCATCCTCCCTCTGGTGGCAGCACAACGCCGGTGCAGGTAGAGTCAAGAGTGCACATCCCCAAAGATGTAGTTAAAGAGTTCTTTAAGGGGGATGACATAGGACAGTGGTTTAGGGCATACGAGGTAGCCATGTCCTCCCACCGGGTCCCTGACAAGGATTGTGGAGCGGGGTTGTGGGGAAGGTTCCTTAGCGAAGGGCGAGATACCCTGCTAGATTTGCCCGTTGAAAACCAGAGATCCTATTCCCACATGAAAGAAGCTTTAATGAACCGGTACGGGCTTACCCCTGAAATGTATAGACAGAAGTTCAGGGGATGTACTAAGCGGCCTGGGAATACGTATGTGGAGTATGTGACTTATTTTTGCAGAGCACTGGATGGTTGGGTGAAGGGTAGCAAAGTGAATGATTTTCAAGGTCTCTTTGATTTAATTGCATGGGAGCACTTGTCTGATCACTGTTTTCCTGAGTTACGCCAACACCTGATCGATAGCAAGCTGTCCAACCCGAGGAAGCTTGCTGAGGAGGCGTACCACTGGCTCAGCACCAGGGTCCACAAGGGTCCAGTGGGAGACTCCGCCAAGAGTGGGCAGGGTCCCCAGCAGAAGAGTGGGGGGGACAAGGGAAAACAGAAAGGGTTCCAAAAAGGCCCCCAAAGTAATCCCCAAGGGACCAGCAGAAAGAATCTCAGCCTCCCCCACCCCCAAAGCAGAATGGGGCCCCGACAGGTAGACCTGTTCCAAAGGGGCCCTTCAATTGTTTCAAATGTGGTGAGCCGGGGCACATATCCAGTGACCCCAAGTGTCGCCTGTTTGGAAAACCCGCACCCACTGGTGCTCCGCCCCGTCAAGTGACTAGTGTTCACTTAGGAGAAGAAGTGATGGTCCCGGGGGGTGGAGATCCCGTTCAGATGACCCTAGTCTCACTAGGAGACAGTGAGATGGTCCCGACAAACTACCTGCCCTCTAACACTAAGAAATATGGGCAGGTGGTGATGATCAATGGTAAGGAAGCTGAGGCTCTTAGAGATACAGGAGCCAGTGTGACTGCAGTGAGGCAGCACCTGGTGTCTCAAGAGCAGGTTGTACCCCATGCCTACTGTAGGGTTATCAATGCTGATAATTCAGAGAGTCAGTGTCCGATGGCTCAAGTTCCCTTCGAGTGGGGGGGGGTCTCTGGTACTCTGCAGGTCTGTGTGAGGAAAACCATGCCTGTTGACTGTTTGCTAGGGAATGACTTGGAGCACTCCCCTTGGGAAAAGGTGGAGAAGACGACTCACCTGCGGATGGTGGGTCTGCCTGACTGGGCGTGCGTGACCACCCGGTCAATGGCAGCCAGTAGGGGTGATCAAGAGGTCCTGGGGCCTGAAGGAGAGGCCCAGGAACCGGCCTTAGGGCGAAGGCACAGGGGGCGCAGGAAACCGGCCCCTGAAGTTCCCACGGTCCAGGAGGAAGCAGACCTTGAGGGGGATGCCCTGGAGCCTACTGGGGAACAGATTGCCGAACTGGGGGACCTGCCTGAGCTGACCCATTGGCAGCAAGAAGGAGGACCCTCCAGGGAGGAATTCTGCAAGGAGCAGAAAGAATGCCCTTCTCTCGTGGGTATGCGGCAGCAGGCTGCAGACCAGGCCAATGGTGTTCAGGCCAAAACACATTATGTGTACTGGGAGAACGACCTCCTGTATTCAGAGCCTAAGGCTGCTGAACCTGGGTCAGCCCGTGTGCTGGTGGTACCCCAGAAGTTCAGAGATTTCCTACTGGGTCTGGCTCACGATGTGCCTTTAGCAGGACATTTGGGGATGGACAAGACCTATGACAGGCTTGTCACCCACTTTTACTGGCCCCAAATGCACAAGAGCTCAGACGCTCATTGTAGAACCTGTCCGACTTGCCAGGCAAGTGGGAAGAGCGGAGAAAGGAACAAGGCTCCCCTCCAACCCTTCCCTGTGGTCGGTACGCCATTCCAGCGAGTGGGTATTGACATTGTTGGGCCTCTGGACCCCAAGATAGCCATGGGCAACAGGTTCATCCTGGTCTTGGTGGACCATGCCACCCGGTACCCTGAAGCCATCCCTCTGAGGACAGTGACGGCCCCCGTGGTGGGACGTGCACTGATGGGAATTTTCTCACGAGTAGGATTCCCTCTAGAGGTGGTGAGCGACAGGGGGACCAACTTCATATCCAAGTATATGAAGTCCCTTTGGCAAGAGTGTGGTGTAACTTACAAGTTCACCACGCCTTACCATCCCCAAGGTAACGGGTTGGTTGAGAGATTCAACCGAACCCTGAAAGGCATGATCATGGGCCTGGAGGGTCCAATGAGGCGTAAGTGGGACGTCCTCTTACCATGCCTGCTCTTTGCATATCGCGAGGTACCACAGAAGTCCCTAGGGTTCAGCCCCTTTGAACTGCTGTATGGTCACCCCGTGAGAGGACCACTGAGTTTGGTAAAGGAAGGCTGGGAGCAATCTCCCAGGAAACCTCCCCAGAATGTATATAGCTACATGCTGGCCTTCAGAAACCAAACCAGGCGCTTCAGACAACTTGCCGAGGCAAATCTGGAAGCAAGCCAGGAGGAGATGAAGCGGTGGTACGACCAGAATGCCACTCTGGTCGAGCTTCAGCCTGGACAAGAGGTGTATGTCCTGGCCCCAGTGGAACCCTGTGCCCTTCAGGATAAGTGGACAGGTCCATTTGAGGTTGTGGAGCGCAAGAGCCCAGTGACATACTTGGTGGACATGAAGACGCCCAGGAACCCTTTGAGGGTCCTACATGTCAACCGCCTCAAGCCCCACTTGAGAAGGTCCGAAGTGGGCATGTTGTTGGCAACTGATGATGGAATGGAGGAGGAGTCGGAGCCTCTTCCTGACCTCTTAGTGGCCTGTGAGAAAGACGGGTCAGTGGATGGAGTTAACCTCTCACCCACCCTGACCCCCGAACAACAGGAAGACTGCCGCCAGTTGCTGGGGCAGTTTCCAGATCTGTTCTCCCTGGTTCCGAGTGTCACAGATTGGTGCATCTATGATGTGGACACTGGAGATAGCTTACCTGTGAAGCATAAGGCTTACAGAGTGACTGACAGGGTCCGGGCCTGCATCAAGGAGGAGGTCTCCAAGATGCTTGCCCTGGGGGTGGTTGAGTCTTCCAGCAGTCCTTGGTCCAGCCCCGTGGTCTTGGTCCCAAAGGCTGCTGCGCCGGGAGCCACACCCGAACTCCGGTTCTGTGTGGACTACAGAGGACTCAATTCAGTCACGAAGACTGACGAGCTGATGAGCTCATTGATCGGCTAGGGGCTGCCCGGTTCCTCAGCACGTTTGATTTAACGTCTGGGTACTGGCAGATCGCCTTGACCGATGGGGCAAAGGAGAGGTCAGCATTCTCTACACCAGATGGGCATTTCCAGTTCCGGGTTATGCCATTTGGAATGAAGAATGCCCCTGCCACCTTTCAGAGATTGGTCAACCAGGTGCTGGCTGGGCTGGATGAGTTCAGTGCCGCCTACCTGGATGACATCGCGGTGTTCAGTGGCACCTGGCCAGAACACCTGCGACACCTCTGGGAAGTGTTGATGGCCCTGCGCAGAGCAGGCCTCACAATCAAGGCAAGCAAATGCCAGATTGGGCAGGGTTCCGTGGTATACTTGGGACACCAAGTGGGGAGTGGCAAGGTAGCACCCTTGCAACCCAAAATCGAGACCATCCTGGCTTGGGAACCCCCCAAGACCCAGACTGCAATGAGAGCCTTCCTGGGGCTCACTGGGTATTACAGGAGGTTTGTCAAGGGCTATGGCACGATCGTGACCCCCTTGACAGAGCTGACTTCGAAGAAGCAGCCCAGGAATGTGATTTGGACTGACACCTGTCAGAAGGCTTTTGACACCCTGAAGACTGCCATGTGCACGGCGCCCGTGCTCCTGGCTCCTGATTTCTCCAAGGAATTCATAGTGCAAACAGACGCTTCAGAGCATGGTGTAGGGGCTGTTTTTTCACAGATGACTGAGGAGGGCTTTGACCAACCCGTAGCCTTCATAAGTAGGAGGTTACTTCCACGGGAAAGTAGGTGGAGTGCAATAGAGCGTGAAGCATTTGCTGTGGTCTGGGCGCTGAAGAAGCTAAGACCCTACTTGTTTGGGTCTCACTTCCGAGTTCAGACGGACCACAGGCCCCTCAGATGGTTGATGCAAATGAGGGGTGAGAACCCGAAACTGTTGAGGTGGTCCATTTCTCTACAGAGTATGGACTTTACGGTGGAACACCGCCCTGGCACAGATCACGCCAATGCTGACGGTCTGTCCAGGTTTTTCCGCCTTAGTGATGTGGAACTCCCTGGGGAAGGGTAGTTCCCCCCACATTTCAGCTGGAGGGGACACGTTTTAGACCTGGCACCTTGGCGTGAGTTTCCCTTCCACTTTTTGCTGATGTGCCTCCGATGTTTTGCTGGTTTTCCGATACTCAGGGCACTGCGCCACGGCCGACCCGTGCCGCAGTGCAAGTGCTCCCTACTGTAAATTGTACATGTGATTGGTATCCATGATTGGTTCATTGGATTTACTGTTAGTCCCTAGTAAAGTGCACTAGGAGTGCCAGGGCTTGTAGATGCCAATACTGCTAGTGGGCCTGCAGCGCTGGTTGCGCTACCCACAGAAGCAGCCGTAAGATGTGTCTGGGGACTGCCACCGCAGAACCCGCGTGCAGTCTCGTACTGTCATGCCGGCTGGGCGAGTACACCCACTCGCCAGCCCCTGAACCTTCCCTTGACTTCATATTAGTCACCCCTATGGTAGGCCTGAGGGCAGGGTGCATTGTAAGTGTAAGGTAGGACAAGCCCGGATGTGTGTGGCATGTCCTAGTAGTGAATTACAACTAAATGTGTATTTCACTATTGAAGGCTACCTGCTCCCGTTAGGCCAGAATGAGCTGCTGGAATTATTACACCCTATAATCCCAGCAGGCTCAGGGAGCATGGTAGAGAGTCGTGTTTAGTATGCCTGAACTCAGGATGATAAAATATTTCTTTTAGTAAGGTTTATTTTAATATCCTGTGTTTGCAAATGCTACTTTTAGAAAGTTAGCATTTGCTTGCCTAACCATTTCAGCCCGCCTCTGCTGGTATGTGTATCTGACTGTCTGGGATGTGTGAGTGACAGGGCTGGGGGATGACAGGTGGTGAATGCGCAGATTACACCTTAGTGGGAGGTAGGAGTGGCTCTTGACTCTGAATCTTGCTGTGCTCTGCCACCACAATGCTGGCTCCACCCTCCTGGGGAGCGACTGATGACTAAGCCGACACCTGGCCCAGGAAGGGCGAAGCCCCATCAACAAGGTACTCTGGCTGCCCCTGTCCGCACAATGCTGGCTCCACCTCCTGTGGGGCGTCTGATGCGCCTACCCCTCACACTGAAAGCAGAAGCCGGAGTACACCCACCAGAGTACTCAAGGACTGAAAGTGGCTATGCAAAGGCCCCCCTGGCCTGCGAGAACAAAAGAAATACAGTATAAAAGAAGGAGCCTTGCTCCTTGTAAATTAGATCCTGTTTGGGCTACAGAAGAAACTCTACCCGACGAGAAGGACCGGGAAGGACAAGGAAGAGTGCTGTCTCTTGCCTGTGTCTGGTGCCTTGCTGCAGAAGGAGAGGGAATGTTGCGTGTTTATCTAGGTTCCTGATCGATACTGTGACCTTATGCCCCTATTCGGCTATAAATCCATTTATTCCCTATATTGGCATAACCGTTCAAGTGCGATTTTCAGAAAAGTCATCTCTGGCCTCACACGAACAGAGTCACATTCCAGCATAGCTCTCTGCCACTTCCTTTGCGACCAATTAGTGCAATGACAGAGCAAAAGTCACCATCTGATATTCCTAGATTAACACTCCGAGTTCTTCAACAAGATAAAAACTCAGCAAACCTGGAAATCCCCGCTTGCTGTGTTTTGATTAGTAATGGAACTCTAATGAGCAACTGATAACTATCACTTCCGAGTGACATCTTTAATTGACGTCTTATGTCCAGCAAACTTGCGTCAAACCCGGCACCTGTCAGGTATAAATATTACCAACGTTGCCTTAAGCAATGCGAGCTACTGTTGCTGATGCCAGCTGCCTGCAAGACCCCGTGTTGGTAAATCTAGCACTCTGTCGCTGCAGCCTGCTGTCCCTGTGGTGGTGAAGCTGCTGATACCATTATCGCTGCTAAAGCGCGAACTATGGTACAGTACGCTTAGGAGCTGAACAGCCGTCCCTCTGCGAAGACATCCAGCAGATTCCAGCTGCCCGCGGACGCTGTCCCCCCTCCTTCCTCGACGCGCTGAAGAGACCCCCTGCCTTTCTCCTGCAGAGAAATCCAGCCCCGGCGTTTCCGGTCTACCCTCGCAGGTGACTGGGATATCGAGAGTGACCCCTGAAGGAGATACCAATCCTCCTTCATTCTATTCAGAGGTATGGTGTTGACTAAACCCTTAGACGAGAATTCTTGAAACAAACCTTGGCAAAACCAACTTAACTTAAAGCTACTTACTTACTCCCCTTCCACGTGTTAGGCTTAGGTCAGGCACACTGGGGTAGGCGTAGTTAGAAGCACCAGTTGAGTATGTTAGCCTAATGTATATATGACTGTATATATGTTTTATTACTTTTAAACCATTGTATGGCTAAGAAACCATATCAATGCTTTTACAGTTCTATTTCGCAATTTTTATCTTACTGTACGTACTTTTTATAATAACAATTCTTGCAATTGTGGCAATACATTTCTCTTGTACGAGAAGAAAGACTGTTCAATAAATGTTAACCCTTTATTGACAAACGCCCGTCTCTCTATTCTCTACATCTCGTGAAAGTAAACTGCACTAGACTGACTGAGTGAAATACATGTCTATTGTTTCACACGACCCTAAAGATTGACTCTTGATCTGAGGAGCAAAGTTGTCATGTTGCACGGTTGTTGGAAAGCTGAATCCCTTCTTGTCTGTGCCAAGGAAGCTGATCACTTCCTATGCAGAGAAGAAAGTTTCCAGTGACCTCTGAGCTAGTTGGTAACACAACCCAATTAAGTTTAGCATAGTCAGTGGAGGCCTGGAATATCCGCAGTTCCACGTCGATACTACTGTTTATGTTATTCCAATGCGCAGGGCCTAGTGGGAAACTAGGAACTACACTACATGGCACCCAACGTTTGGTAAGGCGATAAACTAACGCAAGACAGTTAGAGTAACTCAGTCGTGCATATTTCACAGACCCCTTTCTCCCGTAAATACTCCAATAGACGTCTGGAGTGGGTGAAAGGTTAAAATCCGCCCGACCTTAGTAGGAAGAGATTCCTATGTAAAGCTCTGGTTTATTCAACGTTGAAGGATACAGTGTTCCAAAATATTGTGCATCTAATCTTTGTCTCCTTGGAGACCTACTCTGCAAACCTTGCATTTTTACAATGCCAGAAAATAACGGAACCAATGGGGCCGCAGCAGATGCGACTCAGCAAGGTCCCGAATACACAGACCCGGATGCTATTATCATCCCGGTCCACTTAAGAAGATCTATAACTTTAAAACTTATAGAAAACGGACTGACACCTCAAGGTGGTACAGTAATTTTCGTGATAGAGGCTCACGAGTATCGGCAGACAGAGGTATTCTATTCATGGATAAACTTTCCAGCGGTAAACGCTAGAACAAAAGAGTTTCACTATTACAAAATAGAGAAAGAGTACGCTCCTTTCGAGGAGATTGAAATTGCACTTAAATTTCAAGAGCACCTGCTCTGGTTTAATGGCGCCCTAAAACACAATGATCACATTACCAGGCTCGGTCCACTAGGTAGACCAGGAGCCACGTGGCCGGTTCTAGCCAGCTACACACCACATCCGGACATTGCAAAAATGTCAAAGGAAGATCTCTTAGTTAACATAGGAGAATTAACAAAAGCTTATAGAGAGTTAGTAAAATTATTTATTAAAAATAATTCAAACACTCCTAAAAAGAGCTGGGATGGAAATAAACAATCCACTCCCAAGGAAAAAGTTTTCCAGTCCAGAGGAAGGTCTCCTCGACGGAGGGAAAGAACTCCGACTCGAGAACGCCAGTCTCCCCAGAGGGAGCCCTCTGAGAAAAGATATAACCTTAGAAATAGGGATAATCTGAAAAAACGTAATAGATATATATGGAATTATTGATACACGTCCCTCTCGATCTTTTCCACAGAATTCGGAAAGAAGAGGACGGTCAGACCCAGGAGAGCACACCAAGTCCAAAGACAAGGAACCTGCTCAAAATAAGAAATCTCAATTTCAGAAAAAGAAGGTAGCCAGTATTAGAGTAATCAACCATGCCGAGAATACTGAGGACACAGTTGAAAAACGGGGAGTGGGCATTGACAATGTTGGATAGTGCAGCAGAAATCAGTATAGCGCGCAAGATCTTGATGAGTCATCTGGAGACAGTGGACACGAATGAATACATTCAGGTTGAAACTGCCGACGCCAGACTTAGCGAGCCCCATAAAATATACGAAATAACATTGCGTATAGAGGGTGATAAGACCAGGAAAATTAAGGGTCTGTTTTGGGATAAGCTCTCAAAAGGCTATGATATTCTGTTAGCTGAAAAAGATTGGCCCCCGGAGTTTGTCAGGGAGTGCCCTCGTGGCGAAGAAGTGATCATGCCTGCCTTCTCGAATCACATTCCGATTCACAAAAAATATACATATGCAAGGAAATGGGCAGTGGCCCAGGCACCTGCATTATATAAAAATCATGTAGGATGGGATGAGGACTCTCCTCCTCACAAAATCCAATTAAAAAGTGAACCAACTGCCCAACGGCAGTATCCCATAAAGCAAGAAGCTAAAAAACAAGTCAGGGAGATCTTAGATCAACTTGAATACCAGGGGGTGATTGAAACATGCACCTCTCAAATGAACAATCCTTTGTTTCCTGTCTCCAAGCCAGACAATTCATATCGTCTAGTTTTGGACTACAGACACCTTAATACATGTTGCAAAACCTTTGCAGTACAAAACTCACATAGTGCAGCCCTAATGAATAATATAGTTAGGAAAAAATATAAAACGACATTAGACATATCTAATGGTTTCTTTTGTCAAAACATTGCACCAGAAAGCAGATATTTGACCGCTTTCTCCGCATTTGGGTCGCAGAAAAAATTCTGTCGACTCCCACAGGGGTTCAAGAACAGCCCAGGACTATTCTCAGCTAGGGTAACAGAGTTACTACAAATCTATGATGATGAAGCATTGTCTTACGTAGATGATATTTATCTCACGGACGACGACTTGGATACTCACTTGAAAAGAGTGAACACCATTATACTTGGGTTCGCAGCAGAGGGTTACAAATTCAACTTTAAAAAGTCTCGAATTGCCCATCTGACAGTACTGTTCTTAGGGTACGAATTATCAAGTGAAGGGAAAAGCCTAGCGGACAACTTCTTAGAGAAGTGCGCTGTACTCCAAGCTCCAAAAACGCTGAAGAATTTACAATCCATACTAGGTTTTCTGAATTTCGGAAGAACTTACATTCTAAATTACGCAGAGAGGGTTAAACCTCTCTACGAACTAATTAAACCTGATTTTAAACAAATCAATTGGACTCAAAAACACACAGAAATTTTGAGATCACTGCAAACAGACATGTTAGCAAAAACAGAATTAGATACACGTGACAACACGATCGATCTTGTAATCCGAGTCATCCCAGGAAGATGCGGATTCACGTACCTAACCTCTAATGAGGGAGAAAAGGTACCAATTTCAATCAAATCTCACTTGTACACACAAGCAGAAAAAGCATTCAGTCACACAGAAAGAACTGTGAAAGCAGTGCAAATCGCATTAGCAAATGAACGAGAACTAGCACACGGCAAACGGATTAATATCCTTACAGCGGAATCCGTCTTCGAGGCGCTATTCAGCCCAGTAAACTTGCCTACAGTGTCACTGGATCCGAAATGGATACAGTGCATAGATTCTCTAGGAGCGGAAGACGTGAAATACTATTTCGCCCCGCAATTTGAAGAACTGAATGATTTAGAATATGAAGAAGAATATCCTCTGCCAATCAAAATTCTGCCTCTCCCACAATACGCCTGTATAATCTATACAGATAGCTTTGTACAGCATTTCAACGTAGAGAGCAAATCCTACAATGCAGCGTGTGCGATCATTAAAGGTCGTTGGCTGTGCGGTAAATTCAGACCGAAAGTAACAAAAACTGAATCTGTAAGAAACTGTTCGGTTCAGAGAACTGAAATCAGATCTTTAAAGATGGCGCTCGAAAATGCAGAACGTGAATTCCCGACACTTATCGTGTGCGATTCTCATTTTTGCGTCAACTCTTACAACAATAAACTGCAGAGTTGGATCGAAAACGACTACAAAGATGACACAGGTGCCACAATAAATCATAAATTGCTCTGGAACGAGGTAGCTCTTTTACACAAAGAACTACAAAAGACTCACGTGATTCACGCACAGAGTCTTCGACGTGATGGCGTTCACGTTGCAGGGAATTCATTGGCTAATACAGCCACAACGGAAGCAACTAAACCGGCTTCCGTAGCCACAAAAAAGCGTACAGATAAATACATAGACGGGGAAACCATGCTGGCAGTAAAAACGACCGTAAAAGGCGACTGTGCAGCACTACCCGTAAACTATCCACTCAATTATGCATACATAATCGATGCAAACTCCGTTCCTTTTGCTCGAATCCCTGGAGTGGGGGACAGAGTAATTCCAAACATGAACAGGAGAATATTTTTAATAGCAGACGCACACATGGGTTTGGGTCTAAGGCACAGAGAGATCAAGGAATCACTGACTGAATTACAATCAGTATTCTGGTGGCCGGGAATGAGTGTAGAACACCAAATATATGCAAACAACTGTGAAAACTGTAATAGGGATCGCAGTAGCGAACCTTGCTACCGGCTACCAGTCAGAAAGAGCGTAACGCTGCCTACACCCCATCCTGCGTCCTATTAACAGTTAAGACGAAAAGCACTTAAAAAATGAGGCCTCCAGCGCTCGGCTGACGCTAGAACGGTTATAAAAGATTTGCGAGTCTTTATCGGCACATACGCAATTACCACGTTCCATTCTGACCAGGGTCCTGCTTTCAGCTCTCGAGCCTATAAGGAGGCCATGGCCAGCATGGGAATTGGGTTGCGGTATTCTTGTCCGTCGCACCCCGAAGGGAACAGTGTGGTAGAAAGAAAAAACCGTGACATAAAGCAATCTATAACAGCGAAGGTATTAGGTTCAGGCGCTGGGTGGGTCAAACATTTAATAAGTGTCCAGACTAGTCTTAACAACATGCCAAGAAATTCTCTAAAAGGTTTCAGCCCATACGAACTATTGTTCGGAATTAGAATGCGTGTTCAGGACCTCGATAGTCAGATGTCAGTGGTACAAGAAGAAACAATGCACTTTGATGTAAAGGATCGTTTGGCTGTTTTACAGGAACTGAATGAAACAAGAAAATCCTTAAGCAACATAAAGTTAAAGCAACAGCCAAGTACCACTGACGAGGCACCACCCGCAACAGCCCCAGCAAGGCCTGTCTGGATTCCAAAGATTGGGGATCTAGTCAGAGAAAAGATCGCGGTTAAGAAGGAATTTGGGCCTTCTTACAGAAAAGCAGTACCTGTCTTGGCAGTCACCGGAACAAGATCAGTTGTGCTACCGCCCCTTGCTGGTAAAAAGGAGAACAGAGTTGTGTCCATCGACCTGGTAAAACCACAAGCATGTGGCCTATAATCAACAGTAGGCCCAGTGGACTCCCAAGAAACAACAGAATACCCAAACTTGCAACAATCCAAGAGGTTCAAACTGAAAGACTAATCACATTCGATCAGCCTGCAGTGCACAGAGAAGGACTATGCAATAATGCCATGGAACTCGTGCCTCTTGAGACACAGATTGAAACAGTTCGTCAAGAAACACCAGTCTACAATGATGTGGCATCAGAAAGTGCTACCGAGAGACAGATTGAAAGAACAATCCCATCAATTGACAGAACTGCCTCTGGTTATTTCATCAACTTTGACAACTTCTCTGAAGATTTAAATGACCCCGAAGTGATGCCAGAAACAAAAAAGACTTTTAAAGAAAAAGCAACAGAACTCTTTCATCAACTAAAGGAAATCTACCTTATTTCCCCTTGGCTAGAGTTCTGGTTTGGTCTAGGTGTATTTTTCCTCCTGCTTTGGCTCATCATGGTACTGTGTTTGGGAAAATTCATTGAAGGAAAATATATTACAATGGACACAGCAAGTCAGAACATCAACCTAGTCCTGAAACCACACAGATCATCCCACGTAAAGAAAAGAGAACTGTCAACAGTAAATGTCACAGCAATTCCAATACCTGGTGGGGTAGTATGGGAGAAAACAGACTATGAGATCTATGGTCCGGTCGAAATCCTGAAGTATCCTCATCAACTAAAGGTTTCCTTAAGTGACTTTGTGACACCTAGTACATTCTCTGATGATTGGGACTTCAACAGTATTAATGACATGATGTCTGATTTAGTAATGTCAGCTAGATTCACAGATCATGATTATTTACAAGGTTCATCTAGTTATGAACAGCTATTCTGTTACACCCACTATGGGGATCATTACTTGCATAAATCTGCACAGCCTAGAAATGTTTTTATGTATAATCAATGGGAACATTGTTCTACACCACCTAAAAGCAGTTCTAAAGCATTTTTTGAGAAATTCAAATACTTCTCAGGGTTTAACACCAGTGATGCAGAAACGTTTTATTATAAACTGTTAGATAAAACAGGAATGAAAACAATGCTGACAAATTCTAAATTGATATATTCAGAAGCATTTTATGACAAAATGATGACATTTGGTTTTGATTATTGGAAAAATAATATTGAAACGAAAACAATTTGGGGTACAAAAGATTGGCAGGTGCAAGGCATTGAAGCACTATTTAGAACCTGCATGATACCAGAACAAATGTTATTTTTAAATGACACAATACAACAAACATCTTGTCTTGGCCTAGCTAAGATCAAAGACCTTAAAACACCGTCTATACCAAAGCCAATACCTGAGAATACAACCACAGATATTGAGTTAGACGTGTCACAAATTTTACATTTCAACAGAACACATCCTGATTGGAAACAGTGGTTAATCTGGCCTACAGACACGAATAGCTATCAGGATGGATTCCTGAATAGAACACAGGGGTTAAAAATGACCAGATTAGACTCGAGATATTCCCAGAGACAACATCCAGGGATTATAACAACATACAGTGTAGGGAAACTCTGCCTTGAATGGCTAACTTCGTCCACACTGGCTGAAATTAAGCAACACTTGTCTTTGCTAAAAGATGGTGCTGATTTGCGCGACTTCATTCTTGGACCACGCAAACAGCGTCAAAAGCGTTTCATGGCGACCAGTATCTATGCTGCTTACAACGAAGCTTGGAAAGTAAAGCAAATTGAAACTGCCGAAAAAATACGAGAAATTGATCGTATTAATTTGGAGAAATCACTTTCTGTAGTAGACAATGGGTTAATGACTCTGTCTTCCAGAATATATTAGTTGGACAATATTGTATCCTCTGCCTTTGATGTGATAGACAGAGACTTGCTAATGTTACAACATGGCCAGTCTCAATTACGTTCTATTATAGAATTAGGCTGGACGCTGCAAAATCTTCGTTCAGGCTATGTGCCTTGGCGTTTATTCAACACAACGTCATTATTTTCCAGTTTTAACCTTTCTGATAAACAGATCAGTTTGGCACAGAAAGGAGCAGACTATACAATCCTGAGCATCGAAAAACTTGAGAGATTACCATTGACAATGTCAGAGAGTCCTGTCATTGAATGGATAATACACGGGATTATCACAATTCCGATAACAACTTTCCGATTTAAAAAGTGCCTTGAGTACATACCTGCTGGCCAGTATGAACAATTGGGTAAAGGATATGTAAAATCTGAATGGAAATTACCATACACTCATTCTTGCTATAGTGACAGTGACAAAAATGTATTTCTTAGTGGAGAAAATTGTAAACATTCACTAAGCGGTATACTTTTGTGTCAGGGTATTAATTTACACGGAGCATGTGATGGAAATTCAAACAACCTTTCATGCCACCAGCTAGTCACACCTGCAACTCAGATAGAGCCCTTCTTTATGCAACTCGCGAACGGGAGTTACATTCTTAGAACGGATCACAGATGTTGTGGCCTCGTGCCAGGGAAAAGTTATCTAGTAGAAGTAACATCCATGGTCAAATGCTGTATGCAAGCATTGTTTCCGAGTGGGCCTGCAGACACAGTGACTCCCATCTGGCCTCGTCTGAATCTCTATTCTATACGAATTGATACATTAAGCAAAATGAAATCTGTACTATTACAGACAACAGTGCCTATAACGTCATCTAAAGAGACGTATGATCTTCTAGTTGCAAGGACAGCTACTGAAGTTCATGACCTTTTATCAACAAATTGCCCCGTGCATTTCGTAGAAATGTTCAGCCAACTCCTTAACATGTCTAGTGCAACAAGCATCCCAGGCATATTTAAGACAGTCTTTACGGGACTGCTAACACCCTTCCAGGCAATTTTGGGAATCTTTCCTAATTTTGTACACTCTGTTTTTGGCGGCATACCATTATTTTTGGGACTCGTCGCAGGGATTCTATTTTTGACCCTCCTGCTTCGTTATGGCAAGCCTCGGCTCAGACATAGCTCCCATGGGAATGGAAGAGACAATCCTAGCAATGCGCTACCGGGACAGGATAACTAACGTCCTTGGATTGGCCAGGCTGAGAGATCTAAACATGACCTGGTTCCTTTCATTCAGACCGATATGGCAAAATTGCATTTTACCTGTGCTACGGTGTATGCTTTGCGGCGATGAATGCGTGTTGGACATCTGTCTTTCACTTCCATCAGCAGTACCAATGGACGTCGATACTTTGCTCAGTCCAATAACGGCTCACGCATTGTGTTGTCCCCAGCGGCTACCAATCCTGATGACGGCATTCGTGGAGACTCCTGTGCTACAGCCAAGTGGTAACAGTGGAGCGAGTGACAAAAGCAACATCATCCAGGTACAACGTTCTGTGAGCATTGCTGGTCCCGACTATGATGACAGCAATCATTCTCACACCTGCCAAGTTACAGCGCTATCTAATTTGGTTGAACTATCGCCTGAATTTGTAGACCAATTCTTTGAGAGCCTGTCTGATACGATGTTCTCACCCGTACAGAAACAATAACTTTTAGAAGCCTTTCCGACACACAGCGTTCCCATGAACTCTGAATTCGGCCTTCAGTTTTGATCAACAAAAACTGCCAAGAGCTTTGGAAATCTATTTTTCCCCGTTCAAGCAATAATTCTTTGAATTGGACAATTTTTTAATATTGACCCCTTTTTGGCACGAACAATTCTTTGCTTAACGTAAAAACTATTCTTAGAGAACAGAAGCTTCACACTTCTATTTCTAAAACACATCTAGAGACATAACAATATTACACCAGCCTCTAGCACATGTTATTACAATGCATTTTTATGTGATGATTTATCTCGCCCTTCTTCTGTCAGAGATCGTTCAATGATTTCATATGCAGTAATTTTTGAATGATTTCTATGCTTTAAAAAACGTACAGTACCTAAATTTCATGTATTTCAAGTACGCCTATTTCGAATGCATTTATGTATTTTGGGGTGGGCAATGTTACACATACATCTAATTGCTTTAGTTTTAGTAATTTGATGGACATGAAAACGTGGAGTGGGTGTTGCGTGTTTATCTAGGTTCCTGATCGATACTGTGACCTTATGCCCCTATTCGGCTATAGATCCATGTATTCCCTATATTGGCATAACCGTTCAAGTGCGATTTTCAGAAAAGTCATCTCTGGCCTCACACGAACAGAGTCACATTCCAGCATAGCTCTCTGCCACTTCCTTTGCGACCAATTAGTGCAATGACAGAGCAAAAGTCACTATCTGATATTCCTAGATTAACACTCCGAGTTCTTCAACAAGATAAAAACTCAGCAAACCTGGAAATCCCCGCTTGCTGTGTTTTGATTAGTAATGGAACTCTAATGAGCAACTGATAACTATCACTTCCGAGTGACATCTTTAATTGACGTCTTATGTCCAGCAAACTTGCGTCAAACCCGGCACCTGTCAGGTATAAATATTACCAACGTTGCCTTAAGCAATGCGAGCTACTGTTGCTGATGCCAGCTGCCTGCAAGACCCCGTGTTGGTAAATCTAGCACTCTGTCGCTGCAGCCTGCTGTCCCTGTGGTGGTGAAGCTGCTGATACCATTATCGCTGCTAAAGCGCGAACTATGGTACAGTACGCTTAGGAGCTGAACAGCCGTCCCTCTGCGAAGACATCCAGCAGATTCCAGCTGCCCGCGGACGCTGTCCCCCCTCCTTCCTCGACGCGCTGAAGAGACCCGCTGCCTTTCTCCTGCAGAGAAATCCAGCCCCGGCGTTTCCGGTCTACCCTCGCAGGTGACTGGGATATCGAGAGTGACCCCTGAAGGAGATACCAATCCTCCTTCATTCTATTCAGAGGTATGGTGTTGACTAAACCCTTAGACGAGAATTCTTGAAACAAACCTTGGCAAAACCAACTTAACTTAAAGCTACTTACTTACTCCCCTTCCACGTGTTAGGCTTAGGTCAGGCACACTGGGGTAGGCGTAGTTAGAAGCACCAGTTGAGTATGTTAGCCTAATGTATATATGACTGTATATATGTTTTATTACTTTTAAACCATTGTATGGCTAAGAAACCATATCAATGCTTTTACAGTTTTATTTCGCAATTCTTATCTTACTGTACGTACTTTTTATAATAACAATTCTTGCAATTGTGGCAATACATTTCTCTTGTACGAGAAGAAAGACTGTTCAATAAATGTTAACCCTTTATTGACAAACGCCCGTCTCTCTATTCTCTACATCTCGTGAAAGTAAACTGCACTAGACTGACTGAGTGAAATACATGTCTATTGTTTCACACGACCCTAGAGATTGACTCTTGATCTGAGGAGCAAAGTTGTCATGTTGCACGGTTGTTGGAAAGCTGAATCCCTTCTTGTCTGTGCCAAGGAAGCTGATCACTTCCTATGCAGAGAAGAAAGTTTCCAGTGACCTCTGAGCTAGTTGGTAACACAACCCAATTAAGTTTAGCATAGTCAGTGGAGGCCTGGAATATCCGCAGTTCCACGTCGATACTACTGTTTATGTTATTCCAATGCGCAGGGCCTAGTGGGAAACTAGGAACTACACTACAGGAAAGGAAAGACTACAAGAAGACCTTTGCTTTGTGAAACTTTGTGCCAAACTCTACTGAAAGATCTCCAAGGGCTTGCTGTTGAACTTGCCCCCTGACCAGCGCCCCAGGACCAGTGGGCGCTACATCCTGAAGAAAGCGACTGTGTGTGCTGCTTATCGCTGCAGTACTGACAGAGGGGTCTGGGAGCGCTGGGCAAGCCTGCCACGCTCCCCGTAACCAAGGCATCGACATCCCCCCAAGCACCGTGACCGGGGCCCAAAGCAACAGCGAGAGCAACGTGAGGTCCAGCCGCCGCTGGCCCGAGCACCGTGACCGCAACTGCACCGGGAGCCCGAGAGCAAAGTGAAGGAGGACCCGTCCGGTCCAAGCTCCCGAATTGACTGCGCTTCGAGCCGTCAATCCACCTGCGAAGACAGACAGCCGCCCTGTGATAACCCCCCCTCTGGTCGGTAGCCTGCCCGACAACTCAGCTGTGAGCGCACAGCTGCAACCGGCCCTTGGCTGGGTACGTCCTGCACTTGGGGACCGTACTGCCACTGGCCGCCACCACACAGCCGCCGCCTCCAGGGTCGGAGCGAACGACGAGGAAAGGACTCTGCCGCCACAGAGCACCGCCGCCCCGGATGACCGGTGACCTGCCCGGCTGAGAGCCGCAGCGAACAGCGACCCAGGAAAAGCAACGCGACGTGGGACAGCTCCCCTGGAAGCCGCCCGCTCCACAAGAATTTGAAAGGTACTGTGTTGTATCCTCACGGTGTGAGCATCCTGCAACTCGAGCTCGCACCGCGCTATCTGCTCCCAACGCGAGCCGCCTCTGAAACCGAGGCTCGCACAGCTCCTGGCCCTCGAGGCCCACGCAGAGAGCGCATTGAGGCGCTACGAGACACTGAACCTTTTCGAACCTGGGCAGAAGGCCCGAAAGATTGCTTATCGGTTTTAATGAGAACTGTGACAACCTGAACTTAAGTAACCTGGAACCGCTATTGAAAATTTTACAACTGTATTTACAAGCCTGCTTGAAATTTATATAAAGATATATATTTTTACAAATACAGTTTGGTGTCATTGTGTGGTGGGTTGGTTGTGATGGTGTGATATTGCAAATGTTTAACCCTATGTGCCCCAAAGATTAGCCTAAGACTGCTTAAGCCACACTACCTAAAGGGTAAGCAGAGGTTGTCTGGAAGGTAACCCTCAGCCCTGACGAGGAAGAGAGAGTCCCTGCTTGTCGCTAGTGCTACACTGCGCCAACTAGAGCCTCCCCCTTCCTACATGGTCGTTATAAACGCATGCGTCCAGATGAATAAGGGGGGAAAATGCTAGGATGCTCTCACAGTTTACATGTAAATACTGGAAAAACCACAGGATTGGAGTGGTCAACGAAAGGATATGAAGGTGTAAGGGGAAACCGATGTCAGCTTTCCTCACCCATGTGCTGCGTGTCCAACTGCACCGTCAGCATCGCCTTCAAAAGGATGTGTCCAGGGCCCCTATCCCCATAGCACATCAAGCAGCACAGGACTGACGCCATCTCCTGCAGGAAGCACCCGGTTCAGGGAGCAAGCATTAGTAATTTGTAAAGGACTCGCAGTTACGCAAGACCTATTGCATTGCATCACGGACAACGAGGGGGGAAGCATGGACAACGGGAGTGCGGGCAGGGGGCGAAGGCAGGGAAAAAGTAGTGCTCACAGTCTAAATAACACGTAGTGTACCGTGTAACACACAAAGTCTCAAAGTAAATGGGCCAATAGCCATGGGAGTGTACAAATGACAACATGAGGGATTAACAAGCCTCATAATCAATCAGACTGCAGCATTTACGAAAGACAAGGACACAAGCCAATTAAACACATGAGCAGAGAGTGGGTGGAGCTTCCACGGAGCTTCCACTCCATACTGCATTACTGCATGCCCCGCAAAGCGAGCATCGCTTGCACGCTGCCGCTATAGGCTCAACCTAAAAAGAGGAATTTTACCCTGTCCGGACAACATATAATTTTGACATTGACATTTTACACCATATCTTGTCTGTTATCAGAGATGCTCTGAAGAGCACTGCTAGGCCGTTATCATTAAGTTAATTGCAATGGCCAGCCCCTAACAGTGCCATGTACCACAATAATTCCTTGTACTTTGAATTACTCTCTGCCTGAAACAAGGAATCCTTGTTCCACAGGAAATTTCATCTGCATTCTTCCTTTTCTTCAATACAGGGCTGGCAGATCTGAAAAGGGCGGAATTGCCTGCGATTTCACTGTGCTTACCACTGAGTGCTTTGATGGTTTGTTATGGAAAAAATGTGTAAGTGCTTTGTGGTTGACTGTTTGATTATTTCAGGTGTGCATATTAACATTTGTCTGTGCTCATTCGAGATGGCAAATTTAAGAAAATCCATCTCTTTTTTGAATCACCCCCACACGCACTGTCCTTATGGCCTTCGCCAGGCTTGAGCTGATGCTGATGGTGTGCATGCTAAACTTCGAAGTCAGAATATCAAGGGTACTAAATATTGAGGACAACATTTCGAAAAAATATCAACAGATGAGTCTTGATTTTCTATACCTAACTCAGCATATATGGTACGTGGTACATATATGTTCAAGGTACCTAGATTTGGATTTAGAAATAGTAAATCTGTACTACCTTATATGCCCTTAACTTTTGACATTTTGTCCCTCGGTATTTTGTCCTCAATTTTCTTGTATGTATATCTTCTTCATGCTGATATTCAGTAGTATAATCTAAGCTGACTGGACCAAGGTTGATTAGTAAGTGTTTTCTGGATGTAAGCTGGTCAATAGAGAAGAAAAGGCCTTGATTACTTAGGATGGAGAGTTAGCAACCGTGTAATGTTTAAAGTTTTTTAAGCGATCTAATTTCATATAGTTTCAACTGAAGATTAACTGTATTAAATACACACCATCAAATGAGTCCTAAGTAAGGCTAACAAAGTTAATTTTGAGTCAAAACATGTCTACTTCAGTTTCACTGTTCAGCATTCTGTGAAGTGTGCTGGTGCAATAGATTTAGACCTTACATTAATTTTATATAGCCACACAATAGAGGCACCATTCTAGATCATTTGAGATAATAGGCCTTTTTTCTATGAATTTCAATTGTAAATTGAGACTGATTTGATTTTCAATCTAAACACTGTTTTGTGTTTTGCCATCAGCCTGGAGTACAAAAGCCAAAGAAAAAGGGGCGGAAGAAGAATGGACAAGCTATGTCCTGATTATCTTTGATATTGCTATTGCTATTTGCCACTTGTGCAACCCATGCTGCCACTAGGATCTCATCATAGTCCTCAAGCCTTGTCTGATTAGTGTCAGGGTAGACAGAGCATGCATGGGTTTAAGAGAACATGAACTGAGAGTGGCCAAGGATAGAAGAGTTTGGTCTCATGTGTGAGGGTTGAATGGGTGTCGGATCACTAAGTGCTAAGCTCCATTTCTGCCGTCAGGCAAATCTCTATAATGTAGTTAGGTAGCAGTCTTGAATGAGTCTGAGGTTGGGTCACCTTGCGTCATTTGCAAACTTCTGAACCTGGAGTGAGTCAGACCAATACGCTAAGGGAGATCTCCAACCACATTTATAGGCATAACCATGCTGCCAATGGTACAACTAAGCAGCTTTAACATCACTGAAATCACAAATTGATATGATCTCAAATAGTATTCATTTTTAGCATACATTCATAGTCCCAGTCAACGTCTGCCCATCAGGTCTCATACAGGGGTCCTTTATCATCTTGAAATATCCACAGTCCTGAAGACAGTCTCACCGATACACAACGACTGAGACCAAAATGTCGATGCACAATCCAACTTCTCTCTTAGTTATTGTTAAACATATTGTCTAGAACCTAGTATATTTTGCTTGACTGGTCTAACTTGTCTATAGAGGAATTGGATTTTAGATACATTACCATATTGTATTGGAATCTGTATATAACAAAGCAATGGCTGTGGTCAATGTATCATGAGATTTACTTATGTGAACCCTTGTTAATGTATATATGATGATTTGTTGTCTTTCAATATAAAAAATTATGAATTTATACACCTGTTCTTCTTAATTTTTCTTAATAATTTTTCTTCTCTTCAGTTAGGAGCCTTCAATTAAGTTGAAGTCTCAATTAAAGACACACTGAATGATTTGCGAACTTATGTATAAATATGTATGTTTAAACAAACCCCTTAATAGTGCTCTTACCTGTTATACTATGTTTCAAGTAGTGGCATGCTTGCAAATTCATCTTTTAGATAGAGGTGTGCCAAATTCTAGTAATATCCTTTTGTATAATTACACAACATTTTGGGAAAATTATGTGAAATTACATAAACAGCTAACCCAGAATTTAGCATTATGTTTTTATTCGGAAATGCGTCCTTGCTTTCATTTTGCACAAAAAGATGCATTTTGTGCTAAAAAATAGAAATATATTTCACATATTATGAAATGCCGCCGCTCATGCTCTGTTCGTTCACATTGTTCCTGTGCTCCTGGATATTTGAAAAATGATGCAGCGTAGTTTAATGGCATAGTTTTGAGCTTTTGTCTCATCAAGTATAACATGAATTACTGGTAATTACAAAAAATTATACAGGTGTAACTAAAATGTCCCCATAGTCAACTTTTAAATTGTCCTCTGTTCTGTGTTACCTATCTCTGGGCCATACGTATCAAGATACCAATTAGCGATTCTGTAATAGCGATTTTTAAGAAATAGCTATTTCAGAATCGCTAATTGGTATGTATCAAGAAAATCGCAATTGTTTATCCATTTCTTGACATTCCTTAATTCAGAATTCACAAATTGCGAATTCGCAATTAAGGAATACTTTCCCATTCATTTCTAAGGGCCTCCTGGCCCATAGGAAGTAAATGGGAATTTATTCCCAATTTGCGATTCGCAATTTGCTAATCGCAAATTGAGAATAATTTCAAGGGTGCAGGGGTGTCCAAAGGACACCCTGTTGCACCCTTGAAATAAATATGGGTGCACATGTGGTGCACATACATGCCCTAAGGGCATGTATGTGCGTCACATGCACTTTGAAAAATGCAGAAATGTGCATTTTTCAAGGAAATCGCAATTTACCATCAACTAGAAGTTGGTGGTAATTTGTGATTCCTTAAGGGCATTTTTGATTTTTTTTTTGCTTAATACATTGCATTTAAGGAATCGCAAAATTTGCGAATCCTTAAACGCAATCGCAATATGAGGAATCGCAAATTTTGCAATTCCTTATTTTGCACCCGAATTCTTTCATACAAACCATTTTGAGAAAATGAGTTCGCAAACGCCGAAATTTGCAAACCCATTTGGCCTTGGTACATATGGCCCTCTGTCACATAATTGGCACGTGTTGCGGATAATGGTAGATTTAGCCGTGGTGCATATTTATTTTATGCTGCGTATCTTAAAACTCAGTGCATTTAGAGTCGTAGTTGCAGGATAATGCATGACTGCTTGTTCGGGAGAGCCTCTACATTTCTTGACTCTCTCCTAAGGTCCATTGTCCTCAAGATTCCAATCACTGCATTGCGCCAACTGTCTGTAGTAGGGAGGGTTCCTGCATACCTCTCAAACTTGATGCAGTTTGAAGTTCCTGCGCAAAATGTGATGTGCCTAATGCACACAGATTGGTCAAACGGTGCAGAAGTTATTAAGAACTTAACTTTTCTTTTACGGCCGCCCTTCAACTTTTGGCCTGGCCTTGCTATAATTGGTTTCTTTGCATGGTGGAGGCCAGGCATAACTGGTGTAGTTGAGATGACGTGTGGAATGGCATAGATAGGTCTCACAGCAGGTGAGCAATTTCTTTATAGTTTGTGATCTCCTTCCTCAGAATAGTCACCTGGCAGTGAAGCAGTCTTCGTGTAGGCAGTGGCCTTTATGCGGGAACTGATCTAATTCCATGTGAATAGTCTATATATGGGGGATTGGTGGGTCTCTCTGCCAAAAATGGTCTCTTAACAGGGGAGGCATCTCTTTACATAGAGTGGTCTTTGTAGGAAATGTGCCTTTTTGCACTGTCACCATGGATTTTTTGCCATTTTCTGGACCCTATGGGCCTGATTCACAAAAGTAATCTGAGACAAAATCCTAAATTTATGACATTCCTTAACTGAGACAAAATCCTAGTCGTAAAGTTAGGATTTTGTCTCAGTTAAACTTAAGTATGTCTTAAGTTTAATTTAAGACCAAAATTTAAGATTAAGTAAGACGAAATCCTAACTTTAGTACTCCTAAATGCCTTCTGTGAATACACAAAGTCATAAAGTAAGGATTCTGTCCCACATTACTTTTGTGAATCGGGCCCACTATTTTTGCTGGCTGTAGATCTCTGTTCACTTTACCTGGCTAACCAATGATTAAGTGCCTCTGCTCCCCTTTTCAAAATGGTGAAATTGGCCAACCCCCGATTGCTTATTTAACCTACCTGTCCGTCGTTAGTAAATGATATAAAGGGTACCCAGGGTCTGCATGCTAAATGTCACCAGAGGACTGCAACACCTATTGTTCCTTCAACTACAGTGGCAGTGCCCACATGACTGCAGGCCTACCATTTGTAGCCTGGCTGTTGCCGTTTTAAACTCCAAAATTGACACGTCCATATAACCCTTTACGACAGGTCAAACCCTTCCTTTTAAATAAGAATAACTCAGCCCTGATGTAGGCAACATAGAGCAACGTGCATGGTATATAAAAGCCAGGAATTTAGGAATTTACAGCCACATGCATCATCCCGGCCTTTTGCGAATTCCAAATAGCGAAAATTAGGGAATCGCAATTTGGAATTCGCAAAATGGAATGCATGTATATTTTCGCAAAATATTTGCGATTTGGTAAAAATCGCAATTTTTACCGAATCGCAAATATTATGCGAATTCCAAAGTGCGAATTCGCAATTCCCATTGATTCCTATGGGCCAAAAGGCCCATAGGGATCAATAGGAAGGCTTTAACAAATTGCGATTTTCTGTTTGAAAATCGCAATTTGTTAATGCATTCCAAGGGTGCAGAGGGGGGTCCAAAGGACCCCCCCTACACACCTGAAATGTAATTTGAAGTGCATGTTTCACACACACATGTCCTAAGGACATGTGTGTGTGAAACATGAAAGTTAAAAAAATGCATTTTTGAGCATTTTCAAAACTTTTCGCAAATTACCACGAGAATCAACCTCGTGGTAATTTGCACCTCCTAATTGCTAATTCGCAATTAGAAAAACAATCATGCATTGCTTTTAAGGAATCGCAAATTTGCGATTCCTTAAAAGCAATCGCATTTTTGGAAATCGCTAAAAATAGCAAATATCACAAAAATGCATGATGCATCCCAAAAACTTATTTAGGAAGTGCAAACGGCCGAATTTACCGATTCGCACCGTTTGCACTTCCTAAATAGGTTGATGCATGTGGGGGTTAATGTTAAACATGTCTTTACAGTGAAAAAGCCCCAAATATTATTTTCACTGTAGCAGGTCGGCTGTTCAAAGGGAAAATCATGGGTTACATTATTACATATAATGACGCCAATTTCTGTTAGGAAACCACTAGAAAAACAATTAAACAACTAACTTTACTACTAGGATTTTGTCTCATTTAAACTTGTTTGTCTTAAGTTTAACCTAAGACAAAAACTTAAGTTTAACCGAGACAGAATTCTAACTTTAGTACTTCTAAATGCCTTCTGTGAATACCGAAAGTAGTAAAGTTAGTATGTTGTTGCAGATTACTTCTGTGAATTGGGCCCTATGTTTCTAATTCAAATTGAATTGTTTATTGTGTTGCATTTCAACTTTATTACTCTTTTAGTAGTAGACACATTGCTCTATGTTAAACCAATATGATTTTTGTCATGGTTACCTGGGGTTAGGTTCATTTAATGACTATGAGGGTTCACCCTGATAAGGGTTGTGATTATTCCTTACGGTGCGATGTCAAAGTGGTAAGTAGTTTGTAAGCCTATTTCCATATGGTGGCCTCTGTGCATTTACTGGTGTTTTAGCAGGGAAGCTGTCTCTTTGAAGGTGGAATTTCATGGCACAGAACAATATCTTAGCAGTGGAGATGTCTTTTCACAGGTGTTTTTCTTATAGTGTGGGTGCAGTCTGCTTGCATGTGATTGTCTCTGTGCAGTTATTTGTCTCATAGTAGGAGAACAATTGCTTTGAAGGTAGTTTTAGGTAGTGGCATCTGTAGTGATTGGTCTTACAGTAGAGAATCAGTGTCTTTGCAGGTGTTGGTTTCTATGTAGAAAGTGGTCTCCTGGAAGGGAGGAATCTGTTTTGCAAAATGGTCCCTGTTCAGGAATTGGTCTCTTAGCACAGGAGTCATATATAGGGAAACGGTGGGCTATTTGCACAGAATGATTTGTCAGAAGAGGAGTAGTTTCTTTGCAGGCACTGGACTCTGCAGTGCAGGGATTACTCTCAGAGCATGGCAGCAGGATGTTTAAAGGTGAACGACTGTATGTGGAGACTGGTCGTTGCTAGTGATTTTTTACAAAGATGAGTGATGCATTTGGAGTGAATATTCTAGAGGGATTTTATTTTTGTAAATGTCATAACATTTCAGGAAGTTGCAAATTTCTTCATTCAGGACACTGCATCTGACAAATTTTGAATTTAGCAATATTAAAGACCGGGTATGTTGTATTTAGCGGACAAAGGGTGCAGCAGAAGATACACTTTAAAGTAACCATTTATTTCTTCTGCAAAACATATTTCCATATTATTTCCAAACAAGACACAATTTGCTTTCTGGATTTATCTTTGAAAAGAATACATGAATAATGATCCTAAAAAAACAAAAATTGCATATTTTATTTTCATAAATATTCATAAATTAAGATGATGATGATCTGTCACTGTGGTTTGCTCTGCAGACAGAGAACCACTTCCTCTGCTTTTCTGCTCGCTGGCCATTGGTGGATTGGATGCAGTTGTTTTTTGGTGTCCTTTATTCAGGTCCTACCTAGTGTGGCAAATTTTACATGAGTCCCAGTGTTGTCAGTGGTTACTGGCTTTGGATTGCATCAATCCGAGCCAGGCACCACCGCGCCCTTTGGCTTCAATGTACTATTGGACCCAAAACTGAGCATCAAGTACAATGGTGTATGTTTACTCTTGGAGACGCAGACCCCATCTCTCTATTCTTGGTGGCATCTTGGCCCTGGGATTGCCAAAGATTGTGATTAACGTTTGATGATCTGTTATCAATGTAAAGGGCTTGCCATATATGAATATGTGAAAATGTTCGCACGCCCACACAACAGCCAAGCTTTCTTTCTCTGGTTGAGAATATGCTCTTTCGGTGTCCGTTAAGCTTCGACTTGCATAAGCAATGATGAATCGCTGATCACTGTCCGTGTTGTATTGAGCTAAGATGGCTCCCAGTCCAACCGAACTAGCATCAACCGTGATTTCAGTCTTCTGTTTTGGGTCAAAGTAGGCCATGTTGTATGCTGACTCTATGGCCATTTTAATTTCTTTGAATGCTTGTTCACATCGGGAAGACCACTGAAATGGATGTCCTTGTTAGGTGAGTTTTCTGAGGGGATAATCTTGGATGTATCTGCGCAGTAACTTGCCATCCCTAAGAAAGAATGTACATCCCCAGCATCACGGGGACTTGGAGTCTCCTTGAGGGCAGCCACTTTTTCAGGGTCAGGCCTCATTCCCGCCCCAGAGAAGATGTGCCCGAAGAATTTCAGAGTTGACTTGTGAAACTCACATTTATTTCTGTTTAACATGAGATTGGCTTCCATGAGAGCGTGACAAACACGGTCCAGGGCGGTGTCATGTTCTTGTGTTGCAGATCCATAAATCGGTATATCGTCACTATAATTTAAGGCATTTGGGATATGGTGAATGATTTTCTTGATGGTTTCCTGAAAGATTTCAGCCGCTGAAGAAACCCCAAAGCTTAGTCTTTTATACCTGCACAGGCCTATGTGTGTTGAAAAGTGGTAATGTATCGGGATCTTCCGTGCAGTTCTAATTGATGGTAACCTTTGTTAAGATCTACTTTAGAGAATATCTTGGCACCATTTAACAAGGCAATCATGTCACTGGTGTGAGGTCCAGGGTGTCGTTCCCTCTCAATGGCCGTGTTGGGTGCCCTCATGTCCACACACAAGCGAACCTTGTCAGGTTCTCCCTTCTTTGGTACAACTACTACGGGAGAAACCCATGGGGTGGGTCCTTCTGTTCTTTCAATGATGTCCGCCTCAAGTAGATCCTGTAAATCCTTTTCTACAGCTTGCTGAAGATGAAAAAGGGACCCTTCTGTGATGTTGGGCTACCGGGGTGACCTGTTCGTTAATGTGTAGCCTGATCTGACAATGAGCCATTTTTCCAAGCCCTTAGAACAATTTGGGAAATTTCTGAACAACATCCAGTTCATCGTCAACTTTGTATAGTATATCCACTAGCCTAAGTCGTTCAGCAGTCGGAAGACTTAGGAAACAGTCTGCCTTGGGCCAATCAATGACGTGGATGTACGCTGGTATTGTGCGATCTTAATATGTGAGGTTGGTTGAAAACTTTCCTAGACATGGAGGTGGTTTGTTGGGCATCCAGGTATAGACTCGCACATGAGCTTTGCTTAGTTGAGGAGGTCTTTCCATACTGCGATATTCAGCCACAGGTATGTAGTTGAGGGAAGCCCCGCTGTCCATTGCAAATTTTGCCCAATGAGACCCATTTCCAATGTTGAGTCGGGGGTATCTCTTCAGACGATCTGGGTCAGCAACCATACATATGTATTCATCGCGAGATGGGTGACAGTGACTTTGACTCTTGTGAAGATGAGGGCCAGGACCGATATGTTCTGTGAGACTGGCAGCTGGAGTGAGATGATCCTGTAGACGTGTCTCTACGATCTCGTACTGCTTTGGCATAATGACGGCTGCTCGTGGGTCTAGATGGTCTTCCTTGATCCCGTTGCTTTTCTTTTCACGATGAGCTACACACGTTCTCAAAATAATTTTCTCTCCCACACTTTCTACATCTTTGACCCAGCGCAGGACAGGCATCCGCGTGGGGAAAATCGTAGCCACAGAGGTAACACTTGAGTTGACGCTCTTGTGGTTTGTGGGTGGTGCTAGAGCTATGATGACGGTAGCCAGCAGACTGACGTTGACCTTCGGACCTGGATGACCTCGATTTGTTAGGTGAATAAGTATGTGTGTTGCGAGACTAGAGCCTGAATGCTTGTTCCCTCTTTTCACTCCGCCCGCTTCCATTTTCTTAGCATGGTCTTCGGCTTGGTCATGTACACGTGTCATATCCTCAATTTCATCTAATGAATAACTCTTCTTGAGTAGCTTCCTGCATAGTGACTCTGAATGACATCCTTCAATAATTCTTAGACGAAGAGCATCCTCAGTTGAAAACTAGTCAAACTCACAATAGCGAGCCAAACGTCGCAGGCGGGTGATGAAGACACACATGGACTCATCTTTCTTCTGAGCCGCTAGATTAAATGTATACCTCTTGTAGTCAATGTTCTTTTTATGCAGAAACTTCCTATTTAAGGCCTCACACACATCCGTGTAAGACGACGTCCCTTCCGGCGGTAGTTCCTTTATGATCTGGCCAACCTCCATCCCTATAAGATTGCGCAATGCAATCAACTGCTGTTTTTCATCAGATACGTGCGATCCTTTCATAAAGTCCTCAAAATCCTCAAGCCATTCTTTCCATCTAAGGCCCATTCCTCTGCCGGTCTCAAGTGCCAGAGGTTCAGGTGGGCGCAGAAACAAAACTCCCAGCACCACCATGTGACCAGCGGTGTTTGGCGCTGGGCCTTGCGGAGGCAGTGGTGTGATGGACATTGAGACACTGCAGGAACTTCCAGGTGTGAGGACGATGGTCACGGACACAGGACACTCAGCAACCGCAGACCATGCTGGAGACACGCAGCCGGGGTAGGCTCTCGGACCGCCAACAGCAAACGAGCCGCCGCCGCTACCGCCGCCACTCCACAGCGATTCAAGCCGCCGGACAAGAAGATTCCTGCGTGTGCCACCAACCACGTGACACAGGCGCACTCCTGGGCGATCGTGACCACTTCTCGTCACCAGATGTCGTGTCTACGCTCATGGACCATGCAGACACGGTATGTTACTTCAGGAGCTTCTTTATTGCTCGTCTTCTCTTTAGTATCCCACTAAGTAACTCCCCTTCCTTTTTCCGACTCCTCCTGTTCCGCCTGCCTCCCCTTACATCTACAGGGAGTTGAGCAGGTCCTAGCGCCTCAGCACTGCCCACTTCATTAGATCAACACTTGAACCGGCAACTGGATAAAGAGGGCAGACCAAAAGTACTTCTACATATATGAATATATTTTTGATCATGATCTTTTCAGGAAACAGGAGGCTGACTGTTTTCTAAAACTGTTTTCAAGTCAGACCTAACAAGGCTGAACAATGGTCATGGGTTGTTAGCCATGCCCGACATTAAACAAATGGCCTCCAACCTAGTCTGTGATCACTAAGCATGAGCGAATTTTGCGGATCTCGCGTTCGCGAATTTTGCGGATTTGCGGATTCGCAATCCGCAAAATCCGCGAATTCCCGCGAATTTGCGGATTTTTTTTTTTGTGTTCGCCCGTGTTTCTGCCAGTTCGCGAGGGTTTTGTACACTTTCGCAAATTGCGAACTTACCTGTTGGGTCGCAAGTTTCGCGAACTTGTTGTTTCTACGTGTCCAGCCTGTTTGGGACACTCTTCTTCATCACTGCCACTCTCTGTCACCACTGCCACTCTCTGACTACTCATGCCACCCTCTGGCCCACCCATGGCACCCTCTGTTTCATCACCACACCCTCTGGTTGTCCAGTGTACATTATTTTAGGCAAAGCAAAGCACACCTTCCCTGCCTCAAGTGACCTGAATTAATTTGGGGCTGATTCATGTGTCACAGAATATTTTTTTAGCTGGCACCTGCTTCCTTAGTGCGCCCTGATTAGTGATCTTTTGCACTTGCTAAGTGCTTTCATTGTTGCAAAATTAGTTACAACACCTGCCCTGCCCCAACTGACAATAATGAATTAGGGGCTGATTAATGGATTTTAACTTCCAGCCTGGCTCCTGCTTGTCTCCCTTAGCTGTAATTCAGGACCTTTGTGGCATATGTGTAACTATTCTGAGGTTCAGAGCAGGGTCACATAATAGTTTCAACTGGCAACTGAACTCTGGAGGGGCCCCTCAGGAAGCACTACAGGAAATGGCTACTAATGATGAGCCTGAACTTTTGAACCTGGTAAGTAGTTACTTTCAGTTTTGCTAAGATCGTATTTCTGCAATTTTGCACTTATTCGCGGGGCGCGAACTCACGCGAACAGTGCGAGCAGTGCGAGCAAAATCCGCTGCTCGCGGATTTGCGGATTTTGCGGGAGATTCGCAAATCTCGCGGATTGCGGATTTCCCCAAAATCCGCAAAATCCGCGAGCGGAACGGATTTTCCGCCCATGCCTAGTGATCACATGACACTTCATCACCCCAAAGTATCTTCAGAGGGACAGACCACAAAATAGATACCTGGAATCAATACAATTATTAAACGGTCTGTTTGTTGAAGTAATTTTGCAGTGAAGAACAATTTGATGATCAAAGAGTCTGGAGGACATTTATTTATTTATTTTTTTTTTTTTGAAAACCTTTATTTATCGTAAACATAGTACACAGCGTCTGCCTACAACCACTGCGGGCCGGCCGCTATGACAATATACAACCAAGGTACCTTGCGCTTCAATAGTTGACAAAAATAACAGCACTACGATGGACTGGCAAGGAGCCACAGGAAAAGGATAAAGAGGGTTTCATTTTATAATTTTGACGAATCGTCCTAAAGTCAGACTGGATAGTTGAGTGGGCGAGCCACATAACAGGATATCCACAAGTGAAACATCGTTATCAAAATACTGGCGCAAATCATTACAATAAGGATACCCAAGCGCCGAAGTACATGTCGCCCCAGTTAGCGCCCGCCCAATCAATATATCACCACAGGAGTTGCAATCTAGCTTGTCTACGGTATGATAGAATATGAGAGGGATCATTATATAGCAGCAATAAAAAGGAGCTGTCGACATATAGAAAGGCAATTATTACTTTGGAAAAAGCGTAACAGGATATGCGCCCTCAAACAGTAGTAGAAAAGGAAGGAAGAGCAAGATATGTAATCATTCAGTGACTATGCATTAAAATCGATTTCGTGGTCATAGAAACAATAAACCATGTGATAAAGACATAGACGCAAAGCGCAAAAATCGTCCCGGGAAGAACCAACCCCAACCTCTCGTCTGACCCAAGATATATAAGAAGGAAAAAGAGAAAGAAGAGAAAGAACAAGAAGAAAAGGCCATAGAAACAAAAAAAGGGAAAGAAAAATCAAGCCCCAACCCCCCCACCCTGCACGTTGAAGAGGCTATGGCCCTCCCCCCCTTACTAACGTGCCTGTCGCCCCAAGAATACCCACATAAGGGAAGAGACGGGGGAGAGTCAACACAACCAAACTCCCGCCCCAACCCACTCGCACAAAGCAGCTCAGACTCGATCACAAACAGACCCGCAGGTCAACAAGCAATGGCGGCGTCGTAGTATAGTTCAGCAAAGCGTCCACATCAAAATGGGCGACCGGGTATCCGTCCTACGATATCCAGAGGAAGAGTTCACCCCTGACCCATTCTGACCCTTCCATCCAAGCGTGGCCACTGAAAGTTAGTAATGCAATACTTCAAAAGATCAGGGTGTCAAGGCAAAACCAGCCGCACGGGTGATCCCACCATCCAGAGGCTGAGAAACCAAATTTTCCAAACGTATAAGAACATCAACAAAGTACCAGGCCACCTCACCAAGTCGCAAGTCAATAAGGGCAAATCAGATTCGATGGTCACAGGAGCAATTCCGTGGAAGCGATCCACCTGCAACATAGGTTCAGGTCCCAAAGTCACATTCACGCAGTCGGCCAGCTCAAAGCCGCCTCCATCTCTGGCCAGGGTCCCCCGCAGGACCACCCGTGGAGGGATAGCCGCCACACCCATTTCCCGCATAACAAAGTCTGTGGCCCAACTCTCTGTCGGATCAGCGGGGCTCTCATCCATCAGCGGAGCTATAATGGCGTCCAGCCGTCTATCAAGGTCTTCGGCTCCCCTTACCCAAGCAACACGGAGGGAGTCCAATGCAATCAGGATGTGTCGAACCGAGGGCTCCATCTTGCGAGGCCAGACCAAGCGCAAAACCCCGCAAAGTAGCGCCATCACAGACCTCGAGCAGTCCACGGGAGACGCTGGCGATATTCGCGCTTCATGGTACGGGGTCGTGATGCTCAGGATAGCCAATGCAGGATTACCGATCCCCGTACCAATGGGATCCGGGACACACAATGCATAGGGCTTGCTTCAACAAACAAGTTACACAACGCAAAGTCCGCTTCAAAATGGCGTCCCACCTCCGAGCAGCCAAGCTGTACTAGCAGCTTCGAAAACAAAGGGACGACCTCACAAGCCGATATAGTAGACTCCTTATTGCGTGCGTCTGCTTCTGGTGTTGCGCTCGGTCTCCGCGCTCATCCGTTCAGCTCCAATGCCATCGGCAGCATGTCGGACCCCCGGATGTCCCGGCCTGCACAGCCGCGGTCTCCGGTGTCCTCTACAGCCGGCGTCCGCATCCGGCCCCTCAGTCAGCTGCCCGACTCCGTCACGGCTCAAGCGGCAGAAAGCAGAGAAGGGGGATGCCAATATCGCCAAGCCCCAAAGTTTCGGCCAGTTACTCCCCGGACCTTCCGACGCCGCGGAAGATTAGCGCCAAGCCGGAGCAAGTGGGGGAAGGCAGGATAATTCCAGGATTAATGCCGCGGCGAGCGGAGCTCACAGCCTAAGCGGCCATCTCGCTCCGCGCTCGGCCACGCCCCCGACATTTATTTGTTTAATGGTGGACCCATATACTCTTGGACCTCAGGGCATCAATAAAAATGGGGGTCTTCGTATGAGTTTAGCACTCACAACAAACCACAGGTAATCATGGTCTGTTCATTTGTTCAAAACTGATCGGGCAGGGAGTGGTCCAAGAGTTGCTCCATGTGCACGAACAGCCAAGAACACCCCAATCATAGCAGTCTGTTAATACCCTAACGAGCAGGAAGGCTCATTACATGGGAGCAGGGCTTTAAGTGGGCCGGGTCTCACCAGTGCTGAGCACCGCCAGTTTTTTAAAAGGGACCTCGAAATGGGTCTCTATCGGGCTCTGTTTTGTGCCCTGGCACAGGTGGTCAGTCCTAAGATAAATGGGAAACAAGTCCTAAGATAATTGGGAAACATATAGCATGTCTGCTATACGCTGACGATTTGGTGATTTTCAACCAAACAGAGATCGGGCTACAGAGAAAGTTGAACAATTTCTATGAGTACTGTAGCTATAAAAAGTTAGTAGTAAACATGGATAAAACAAAGATTTTATGTTTTCGGCGAAGGGAAATAAGGTATAGCTGTTTTTTAGGTTCGGTGATGCTGGAAACAGTAGATGAATATAAGTATCTGGGCATGTGGTTTCAGAAAAATCTGAAATGGACCACCCACCTTGACGCATTAAAAATAAGGTCAGCCGCCTCAATAAGCGGCCTAAAGAAATTTAACGGAATCTACGGAGAAAACTCAGAAAGACCAGTTTTAAAGGCATATTTAGCTATGGTCCCTCCGCAATGTTTATATGGTCCTGAGTTATTGTTTTTGGGTGGTAAACATAATTGGGACGTCGAGGAGGGAAAAGTTTTGAAAAATCTGTTTTCACTTCCTAAACGCTCAATGGTGCAAGCTGTTAGATTAGAATCAAGTGTAACCTCATGGAAAATAACAGATTGTATGGCCTTAGTTAGATTCTGGCAGCGCCTGGGATTTGAAGATCATAAAGTCTCGCAATGGTATAGGAGGGAAGCCATGATGAGTGAACTATCATGGGCTAAAGGAGTAAGAAATTTCCTTAGGCTAGTTGGTAAATTGCTGGACTGGAGGTAAGCAAATGGAGATTGCGAGGAGGGCTCTTAGGGAAGTAGGAAATGAAGTATCCCAAGTCGAGGATCAAGATTACCTGGCGAAGAAAAAGTCGGTACAGTTTTTGACCCAATCCTGGAAAAAAGATGTATATTTTCCTTACATTGATAGACTACCAAATAAATGGCTGAGAAGAGAAGTCCTAAGGTTAAGAATTGGATTGAATCCTTGCTATTGTAACACAAGAGTTATAAAAGAGACGATAGATAGCATTGGGAATTGTAAATGTATATTGGGAACTTCATGTGATATGATGCATATTTTATTGGACTGTCCAAAGTTTTTAGAACCACGGAAAGAGATTTTACGTCCCATTTCTAAAAACTTTATTATACACAATAGATTTTCTGCAAGTGCTCTCGTAACAGAAATGATGAGTTTAGATATTGCTTGTGCCTTGGGGAGATTTATGCGAAAAGATAAACAAAATCTGAAATGTGAGTAGTCTATGTCGCACGTGATCTATTTTAATAAGATATAAGTCTTACATTGTTTTAAAACCTTTTATGGAAAAATTATTGTTTTTATGATGCTTTTATCTGTTTAACCCCTTCGCTGCTGATGACGAGCTCAGCTCGTCATCAGCCACGGTGGTCGTGTGCGGATGACGAGCTGAGCTCGTCAGGTAAAGCTGCCTTTTCGAAATTTCGCGCACACAGCGGGAAAAGCTGCCGCAGCGATGCGGTTAAGGACAATGGTCCAAATAAACTTACATTTTGAACTGAAGGTGGTCGGTCCTTTTTTTCCCGGAGTGCTGTGACAGCAGACGCATCGATGTGCACTTGCTCACACTGCTCACTTCACACTCGTGGAGAAGTTATCACATGATGTCATGCCGGGTTAGCGTTCTAGGGGAAGGGAAATCCTTTAAAGAGAGTCAATTTCTCTATGGGTTTCTCTTCTCTTTTTGAAACTCAGGAGCAACATTGTCATGGTGTCACCAGGGCTTTAAATGGAAGCTTTTTCAATATTAAACACAAGCCATAGTTGTTGCTTATTTATCTTTAGCAACTAACAACCATTGACAAAGTTAATAGTCCTGATTTTTTGTTGGTGTTATGTTACTCTTGTATCGTATATCTGGATGCAATGACACAAACAACAAAATACAAGTTGGAGGGCACACTATGCTAAGCACAGATTTTTAGCTAACGTGTTTTTAAGCCATGCCCTTAAATACACCGGCCACGCCCCTTTGAGAGACCCCCCCCAGGATTTTCATCCGACTTAAAGCCCTGCATGGCAGTCTAATGGCTCAGTGAACCATTTTTTCCTAGGCTGGGCTCTGAGTTTGCCCCCCATGGCCATAAATTGGCATCCCAGCAGGTTAACGCTGCCTTTCATCTTTACAAGATTGCTAATGAGAACAATTGACTTGTGTAACAACACATGTCTGTTTTTGAGAACCAGGAAACCCACGGGTGAACATATGCTCTCAAATTACACGTATGTTGGAGCTTATTGCACTTTTGCTTTGCATTTTGGCCCAAAAAGCTTGTCAGAGGAGAATGATTAATTTTACTGGTTTCCATTTTGCGGGGATGATGGCTGCACAGATATGTATATAAATCACCAGTAAGAGGGAACGTATGGTTTATTTCTACTTTATTATGAATATATATATATATATATATATATATATATATATATATATATATATATATATATATATATATATATATTGCGCTCGTCGATTCCCAGCTGGTCCCCAGGAATGAAAAACAGCACTTGGGAGGTTCCTTGTCACAGAGTTAGTTTATTTTCGAAAAGCTACACCACAGACGCGTTTCGGCGATCTGCCTTCTTCAGTGTGTGTGTCCACACGCACAACCCAGGTACATATATATAAACATCTGATTCGTGTAAGGGAGACATCCTAATAGTGAGCATAGAATGAGGACTCTATCCCTCCCATCAACTGCGTGCTCCATTTTGTAGTGGTAATATAAACCATATGTACAAAACTTACAACACTATGCAGCGTAACATTATGCAACCCACAGATGGGTACAGACGCTATAGTGGAAGGTATAATTAATCACCGTGCAAGAGATGCACATAACATACTGTCAGGATACACTGTTTATCGCGCCTGCCGCACTAACAACTACAATTCCCATGAGCCTCGAGGCTTCTTCCAGGAAGTACATCTATGGGAGGGATGCGCATCCGGGTGCGCGTTATTCCGTGTCCTGTTCGTTTCGAGCGTGAGAGCGGCTGCTCTACACGCTGATTCCTGGATCCTGCATCTACCGTGTGATGATCGACGGTGCTGGTATCCGGTGCACCCATATGCAAATCTCCTCCCGAGAGGTTTGAGACTTACCTGAAGGTATAGTGGCATTTTAGCTCGACCGCCCCAGGCGGCACGCATTACTGCTTTCGTGTTCTGTTCTGGTACTCGTATTCTGAAGCTAGAGAAAGCTTCTTGGAGACTTCCTGATTCAAGATTAGCGGAGCGCGGAGGCGGTCGAATCCACTCATTACCTTACTGTGATCCTCCATTATGTTGGTGTGAGTAGCGGGGCACTGTAGTGAAGTTAACTACGTGTCACCGTTACATTTCTGGCTATTTATTGGGAGCAATATCAGTGGGAATGTTGTGGTGAGGCTAACTACACGTCCCTAGGATCTATGTTCTTGTTTTGTGAAAGGAGCTCATGAACAGAATTCAGTAGTGGTCGCAACTACGTCTTACTGTTGTGAAAACCTTATGTACTTATGGGTCATTGTTTATGATTTCTCTGAAGTGAAGAGAGCGGAGTGTTGTAGTTCTTGCTTCCTACACACTACCGTTTCCATGGAACATTGTCTGGAACATATTAACTATATTTAAGGAATACTTGGACCCCCATTTATACATTGAGTCCTTCAAACAGTTAGTGGTATGTGTGATCTGATTGTATGCATGGGTTCAATAGAGTACAAATGTGTCTGTTATGTGTGGTCCTTTATTCACCCTATGTTCCTGTGTTCTTAGGATACTATTACAGGCTGTGACTGAAGGGCTGTGTTGGTTTACTATCAAGGGCTTGATCTTTCTTGTTCTTCAGGTATACATTTACTTCATTTAATTTAGCGAGAATTGATGAGAGTAGAATGGTGTCTCAGTAAGCACTTATGTGATACATGTCTTGTTTTCTGTTACAGGTATCCTTTCCCAGCTGACCCTAGCCTTTCCCTTCCCTCATTTTTTTATTTTAGTTTGTTATTTTTCTCCCTCGCCTAATGACTCGAACACCCTGTATTATTACGGTCAGGGTGTTGGTGACATTTGGAGGTGGAACCATTGTGCGGCAACTGGATCCCGTGGAGTAGACCTGACAGAATAACGCGCCCACGAACGTTGCTCTGCCTGGTCCAGTGGTTGCACAATGGCCACCATGGATGATGTTTTGCAGGCTCTGCTTGTGGTTCAACAGGAGTTGGCCTCCTCGAAAGCGGAGGCTGCTGCTTTAAAGGAAAAAGTGGATAGGTTGTCTAGAAATCCCTTTTCATCATCCAATCCTCAGATTCAGGTGACGGTTCCCCCCCCTATTCCTCTGGCTAGTCCGGAGAGATATTCGGGAGACCCGGCTAAAACTCAGGTGTTCTTGACTCAAGTTATGTTACACTTTTCGTGTAAGCCAGCATCATTTCCTAACAATCATTCTAGAGTGGCGTTTGCACTTTCATATCTGGTAGGGGATGCTGCCAATTGGGCAGTACCATTGGTGAAGAAAGACGACCCCATACTCTCGGATTGGTCGGCTTTTCGCACTGAATTCGAGAAGGTGTTCGACCGAAGGGCCACCACTTTAAGCGCGGACTGAGAACTTCTCGAATTGAGACAGGGCAGATCTGATTTGGTAACATATCTTACGAAGTTCAATCGATTGGTGGCTGAGACCTCATGGCCAGAGGAGAAAAGAATGTCCCTATACTATCAGGGCCTAAGAGATAGCCTAAAAGACGTCATTGCTCAAATAGACCCCCAACCAGTCACTTACGTTGATATGGTAAACCTGACCCTGAGACTGGATGGTAGAATGACAGACAGGGGAGGGGAGAGGAGAAGATGGGAGAAGGGATCTTCTCGAACGGAATGGCTTTCACGTAGGGCCTTGCCTTCCCCAGACACGACCTCCGAGCCGATGGAAGTAGGGGCGGTCCGTTCCCCTTTAACTAGAGAGGAAAAAGAAAGTCGTAGGGTGGCCGGCCTCTGTATGTATTGTGGCAAGAAAGGTCATTACGTAAGGGACTGTCCTTCCAAACCCAAAAGTTCAGGCACATGGTCGCGAAACAAAAGAGTAGCTGTTACCGCTGGTAGCGTCACAGAGGAGGCCTGCGGAGGGGAGGAAGGGAGTCCCAGAGAAACACAACCCTGGAAAGCACCTTCATTAACTGTGCTAACCCTGCATGAATCTGAATCCCATATCTTAATGCCCATGAGATTAGAGTGTCAACTGCAGGTATATGATGTAACTGTTATGATTGATTCAGGGGCTACTGGAAATTTCATCAACAGCGGTCTTGTAACTTCTTTGTCATTGGAGAGGGTAACCAGAGACACCCCCGAGGAAGTCCTGGCTGTTGATGGGAAACCCTTAATATCCGGTCTCATAACCGAACAAACGGAGAGAGTAATACTCACGGTTGATGTAAAGGAAGGCAGACATAGGGAAGAGCTAGTGCTTAATATCATTGAAGCCCCGCAATACGAGGTGATCCTTGGAATGCCCTGGCTAGCCCATCATAATCCCTCCATAGACTGGAAAGAAAAATCGATGCAGTTCCTGTCTGAGGAGTGTAAATCCCACATGGAACAAAGGGGGGACGCTTGTTTTTCTCCAACAGATATTCCCTTGATGGTGGCTACCGCTGCTGAAAAAGATGTGTGTTTACCAGTGGAATATCAGGCCTATAGGGACGTCTTTAGTGAAAGCAATGCCGAGCAGCTCCCCCCTCATAGGTTGTATGATTGTAGAATCGATTTGGTGGAGGGGGCCACAATACCATCCTGTAGGGTTTACGCACTTTCTGACCCTGAAACAACTCATCTGAAGGAGTATTTGGATCACTATGTTGAGATTGGCTTTATTCGCCCATCCAGGTCTCCTGCCGCATCCCCCCTGTTTTTCATCAAGAAAGCGAACGGGGATTTGAGGGCGTGTGTGGATTACCGGATGCTGAATAAGAACACCATCAGAAACCGGTATCCACTGCCTCTTATCTCTGTTTTGTTGGATCAGGTGCGGTACGCCAAGGTGTTTACCAGGTTAGATCTTCGGGGGGCGTACCACCTGGTCCGCGTTAGGGAGGGGGATGAATGGAAAACCGCGTTCAAAACGAGATACGGTTTGTACGAATACACCGTAATGCCATTCGGGCTGTGCAACGCCCCGGCGGCATTCCAGTTCTTTTTGAACGACGTGTTGAAGGAAGTGGTGGATGTCAGTGCGGTGGTATACATCGATGACATTCTGATTTATTCAGAAGACATCACAGAACATACTCGGCATGTAACCGAAGTACTACGAAAGTTGCGAGAAAACAGGTTATTTTGCAAATTGAGTAAGTGTGAATTCAGTGTGGACAAGGTTGAGTTCCTAGGGGTTCTGTTGAGTCATGAGGGGCTGCAGATGTCTGAGAGAAAGATACAGGCTGTACTTGAGTGGTCCACACCCACATGTGTAAAGGATGTGCAAAGATTCTTGGGATTTGCGAACTATTACCGCCGGTTTATTTTGCGGTTCTCCCAAGTGGCAGTCCCCCTGACTAAACTGCTTAGGAAAGGAGTAAGCTTTAGGTGGACCCCCGAAGCCGCTGAAGCATTTAGGTACTTAAAAGAAGCCTTTACCACCGCACCTATACTCGCTCATCCTAGACCAGAACATCCTTATGTCATAGAAGCAGATGCTTCCGACGAAGCCATTGGAGCGGTGCTTTCTCAGAGAGATAAGGACACCGGGCAGCTCCATCCGGTGGCTTATCTGTCTAGGAAACTAAGTTCACCCGAACAGAACTACACCATCGCTGAAAAGGAGTTGTTAGCGATCAAAAGAGCATTCCAAGAATGGCGGCAGTACCTTTGGGGGGCCAGACATCCAGTTACTGTCTATACAGACCATCGCAATCTTCAATATATGAAGACCGCCAAGCATTTAACACAAAGACAGATGAGGTGGATGCTCTTTTTCGCTGAATATGATTTCACCATCACCTTTAGACCTGGGGCAGAAAACATGAAAGCGGATTCCTTATCCCGTAGGGACCAATTGGAAGACCATGGAAGCGAGGAAGCGAAAATGGCCATAGTAAGTCCTGACAAAGTAATCTGTGCTATACAGGCCAACACCTTTTTGGACATTGTGCGCAAAGCAAAGGATCATAATGCTTGGGTCCTTTGGGTTACGAAGGGTGCCAATCGCAACTTGGTGAACGGTTTGCCCTTTCAGGACAATAGATTATTTCTTCCTACTCCTGAACTGAGAAAAAAGGCTTTTCAGTGGTGCCATGATTCTCCTTTGGCTGGACATCAGGGGGTAAAAAAGACAGCGCAACTGATGAAAAGGCATTTCTGGTGGGAGTCTGAAAATACCGATATCCCTACTTGGATAAGACAGTGTGAGGTTTGTGCTAGGGCTAAAACCCTTCCGGGAAAGAATAAAGGATTGTTGATGCCCTTGCCTTCACCAAGAAAACCGTGGCAGAATATCAGCCTAGACTTCGTCACAGGACTGCCACTGGAGCAGGGTAAATCAGCGGTGTTGGTGGTTATTGACAGCCTTACTAAATTAGGGCACTTTATACCTTGTGTCAATTTGCCAACAGCTGGACAGACGGCTCAACTACTACTAACCCATGTTATACGGTTGCATGGTGTCCCAGAGGTTATTGTGTCTGATAGAGGCCCACAGTTTGTAGCCAGGTTTTGGAAAGCGTGGTGTCAGGCGTTACATATCCAATCCTCACTTTCCACCAGCTTTCACCCGCAGACTGATGGGCAGACTGAGCGGTTAAATCAGACGCTGAAAAAATACCTTAGGTGCTTTGCTGATGATGCTCAAGACTCGTGGGTTTCCCTGTTGTGGATGGCAGAGATAGCGTACAATAACGCTTGGCATAGTTCAGTGGGTGTTTCTCCGTTTCGTGCCACTTACGGGTTTGACGCACGAATTCTTCCCGTGCATATCCCCGAGGAGGTGTCTCGGCAGCCCACGGTTTTGGGACAGATGCGGAAGGTCCAAGCCCTACATAAAAAGGTTCATGCGCATCTGGAGAGGGCGAAAGCCGTGTACAAGAAATGGGAAGACAAACATCGCGTGGTGGCTCCCTCGTTTCAAGTGGGTGATAGGGTCTGGTTGTCAACTCGCAACATCAGGTTTAAGTTGCGGAGTATTTTCCATCCCGCTACATCGGGCCGTATACCATCCTGAAGAGAATCAACCCAGTGGCGTTTAAGCTAAAATTGCCTGGTACATTGCGTATTCATCCGGTATTCCACTGCAATCTTTTGAAGCCAGCCTTCTCTGCCAGGAGAAGGGCCCCGCCTCCGGTGCTCGGAACTGAATACGAAGTTCGGAGTATTAAGGACTCCAGATGGCGCAGGGGCGTTCTGTGGTACCTGGTATCATGGAAAGGTTACTCTGTGGAGGACGATTCCTGGGAACCTGTTGGAAATGTGCATGCCCCGGGTGCTGTTCGTGCCTACCATCGTAGATACCCCTTGCGGCCTGGTCCTAGGAGGCGCTAGGGGAGGGGGATGTACTGTCAGGATACACTGTTTATCGCGCCTGCCGCACTAACAACTACAATTCCCATGAGCCTCGAGGCTTCTTCCAGGAAGTACATCTATGGGAGGGATGCGCATCCGGGTGCGCGTTATTCCGTGTCCTGTTCGTTTCGAGCGTGAGAGCGGCTGCTCTACACGCTGATTCCTGGATCCTGCATCTACCGTGTGATGATCGACGGTGCTGGTATCCGGTGCACCCATATGCAAATCTCCTCCCGAGAGGTTTGAGACTTACCTGAAGGTATAGTGGCATTTTAGCTCGACCGCCCCAGGCGGCACGCATTACTGCTTTCGTGTTCTGTTCTGGTACTCGTATTCTGAAGCTAGAGAAAGCTTCTTGGAGACTTCCTGATTCAAGATTAGCGGAGCGCGGAGGCGGTCGAATCCACTCATTACCTTACTGTGATCCTCCATTATGTTGGTGTGAGTAGCGGGGCACTGTAGTGAAGTTAACTACGTGTCACCGTTACATTTCTGGCTATTTATTGGGAGCAATATCAGTGGGAATGTTGTGGTGAGGCTAACTACACGTCCCTAGGATCTATGTTCTTGTTTTGTGAAAGGAGCTCATGAACAGAATTCAGTAGTGGTCGCAACTACGTCTTACTGTTGTGAAAACCTTATGTACTTATGGGTCATTGTTTATGATTTCTCTGAAGTGAAGAGAGCGGAGTGTTGTAGTTCTTGCTTCCTACACACTACCGTTTCCATGGAACATTGTCTGGAACATATTAACTATATTTAAGGAATACTTGGACCCCCATTTATACATTGAGTCCTTCAAACAGTTAGTGGTATGTGTGATCTGATTGTATGCATGGGTTCAATAGAGTACAAATGTGTCTGTTATGTGTGGTCCTTTATTCACCCTATGTTCCTGTGTTCTTAGGATACTATTACAGGCTGTGACTGAAGGGCTGTGTTGGTTTACTATCAAGGGCTTGATCTTTCTTGTTCTTCAGGTATACATTTACTTCATTTAATTTAGCGAGAATTGATGAGAGTAGAATGGTGTCTCAGTAAGCACTTATGTGATACATGTCTTGTTTTCTGTTACAGGTATCCTTTCCCAGCTGACCCTAGCCTTTCCCTTCCCTCATTTTTTTATTTTAGTTTGTTATTTTTCTCCCTCGCCTAATGACTCGAACACCCTGTATTATTACGGTCAGGGTGTTGGTGACATTTGGAGGTGGAACCATTGTGCGGCAACTGGATCCCGTGGAGTAGACCTGACACATACAGCCGTGGATCGGCGTTCGTCCTCTAATATTTTGCAGCCCACAAGAGTCAAATATGACTACACATTTTTACAGATTAATAATTAGTGGATCCAGCCCATCCACGAAAAGGGATATATGCCCGAAGTTAAAGAAAAGGAAATCTGTATAAGCATAGACAAACTAAAAAGAGAACCAACAGGAAATCAGTGCATATCTTTTTCGTACTTGAACAGAGTCACATGTGCTATAATTCATAGTATTCTCCTATTAGGAAACAAAGAGCCCTTTGAGCCTAAAATTCATCATGGAGAGAAACACTAGACAATAATTGATCACTAATGTACACAGTGTCTTATGGGGCTTCAGAAACATGATCAAATACCATCAGACAACGTGTCCCAATAGTTAGTCATAGCACACAAAATTCATACAGATGATACATAATGATGATACAACCTGCCCCAACCATTCAAGAGCATTATGTCTTTACTTCAGCCACAAGGTGCTGAATCTCATTACATGCTGGGGCAAACTTCAAATTCCAGGAAGTTAATCACACAAGGTGGGACCTACAGAAGACCTAATACATCATTTACCTAGATGGAAAACCATTTCTTTCCCACTATTCATTCCCCTAGGCCATTTTGGTGGACAGATCTATAATATATCGTGACTCAAGCCTACGTAGTCGTCGTAGACGATCTCCCCCTCTGGCACTGTTTTTGATGGTATCTAGGCCAAAGTATTGTAGCTGGCTACGGTCTTTATTATACTTCTCGGCAAAATGCCGGGCGACTGGGTAAGATGGATCAGCCTTATCAATCGCTCTGAGATGTTCCAGGATCCGTAGTTTCAGCATGTTAATGGTACTCCCTATATAGCGGAGACCACATGGGCAGGTCAGACAATAGACCGCTAGGGGTGTGCTTCAAGTGATGAATTTCTTGATCTGCATTCTTTTGCCTGTGTCAGGAACCACAACGGACAGCACCCTTTTGCTACCTGCACAGGCCTTGCACTTGCCACATGGGTAAAACTCGCCCATAGTTTTTAAAGTATTGCTTTTGGGTGGAGGTTTTTCTAAATGACTGGTCACTAGATGGTCCCCAAGTGATCTGGCTTTGCTAAAGGTGATAAGTGGGTGAGTTGGTAAATCCTCCCTGAGCACATTATCAGTCTGGAGAATGTGCCAGTTTCTACGAAGCATGGCCCTCAAATCACCTGCCCCAGCGGAGAAGGGGGTTATTAATCTGAACTTCCCACTGTCAGCCATTATGGCTTTCGGGTCCTTCCTTATGTTGGATCTCGGTGTCAGCAGGGAGTCTCTAGGAATAGCCCTTACTCTCTTCAGGGTGTTGCTTAATAGAGCTTCTCCATACCCCCTGGCCAAAAACCTATTCACACATTCCACTGCTGCTGACTCAAAATCTTCTAATCTCGAGCAATTTCTCCGGAGTCGGAGTAGCTCTCCGTAGGGGATGCTCTTGATGAGTTGCGGTGGATGGCTGCTACTGGCAAAAAGTGTGGAATTGCCAGCTGTAGTTTTTCTGTATAGAGCTGTGTGTATTTGGTTGTTGTCAGGGAACACCTTCAGGTCAAGGTAGTCCGCTGCCACCGGACTCACTGTCCCTGAAAAGTGCAAATTGTAATTATTTTCATTAAGCAAATTGATGTAGGCCTGTGCTGTTTCAGATGTACCCCGCCAGACAATAAACAGGTCATGGATGTACCGAAACCAACCCTCCGTCCTGCCCTCCGTCCCATCCACACTACAGCTCCTGGGTACCTGCTCCTCCCACCAGCCAACGAACAAGTTTGCATAGCTGGGAGCGAAGCAGGTACTCATCGCCGTTCCAGACACCTGCCTGAACAATTGATCCTCGAACAAGAAAATATTGTTGTTCAAGCAGAACTCAGTGAATTCGAGGATCATGGTATTGTGCTTTGTGAATCTCAATTGTCTTAGGTTCAGGAAGTGCTGAAGAGCCTCCAGGCCATGCCGGTGTTCTATGTTGGTGTACAAGCTTGTAATGTCCAACACAATTAGTTGGCAGCCTTCGTCCCATTTGATGTTTTGGATTTTACTTAGGAAGTCCTTGGTGTCCTGGACATATGATGTTAAAGTCATTACCAGGGGAAATAAAAATGTATCAATGAAACGGGACATGTTTTCAGTCAGACTCCCAATAGATGACACGATAGGACGGCCCGGTGGGCGTTTGCTGTCTTTGTGCAGTTTGGGCAGATGGTAAAAGGTAGGGGTAAGGGGTTGGCTATTGCGAAGAAAGAGAAATTCATCTTTACTCAGCATGTTGGATTCGTGCCATTTCCCAATTAACCTGTCATAACTCCGAATACTTTCCTGGTATACTTCATTGGTACACTTGATGTAAAATTTAGTATCGGAGAGCTGGCGTAATGCTTCGTTTCTGTAGTAGTCCCTTGTTAACAGCACCACATTTCCCCCTTTATCCGAGGGTTTGATTATGATGTTATTGTCCTTGGTGAGATTATGTAGAGCCAGTTTTTGTTGCTCTGTGATGTTGTGTTTCACAGGGTGGTTAGCCTTCCTGTACTGCATGAGTTCTCGAGTCATAGCTTCTGTGAAGGCGTCAATGGCATCCCATGGCATCTGTGGGATAAATGCCGAAGGTGGTTTGTATCCGCTTTCTTCCCGGTCTTGCTCAATTCCAAGGGCCTGCACTCTCTGGGCTCTATTCAAAGTCTCTTGCTGGGAATATACGGAGTTTCCTTCTCGTAATTCCTCAAGAGTTTCAAGAGCTTCCATCTCTCTGCCCGTGAGGGCATCGGTGGCCGTTAGTCTCATACCCTTGTCGCCAGATTCTTTCAGGTGAGGACGCAGTTTGAAATGCTTGTGTAGTTTGAGCTTGCGTGTAAATCGGAAGAGATCAATCCGGGTTTGGGTATATTCAAGAGGGGTGTTGGGGCATAAAGTGAGTCCAAGGATTAGTAAATTCGTTTCGCAATCAGTCAAAGTTCTATCAGTTAAATTCACCACAGTTAGATTATGGCTCTTATTGGTGGTCTGGACTGAATTTACTTCTTGTTGCTGCGGGTTCGATTGCTCCATTTGTTGGACTTCGCTCTGCCTCTGCCCCTTACGCCGCCGCTTGCCGCCGCCTGATCTCCTTGTCCGCCTTGTTTTTTTGATTGGGGTTGTTGGTCCATGTCCGGCGGATTTGTTTTGCCGTCTCGCAGCCATGCTCCCTTGATTACCTCGAATTCCTGGTGAAAAGGAGTTTTCTCATTTCCATCGGAGGTGCCAGCCCGTGTTCTTTGTTGGGTTTTCGCTGCTTCTCCTACACTCAGATGTTCGTCCCCAGATTCATTTTGAGTCACATCTGATTCCGATGTGACGGTTTCAGTTGCCGGGGCAGGGCTGGACTGGAGTGCTTTGCGTGAGGCATCGTATTTTTTAGCATACGTTAATACGCGGCCTTGCAAATAGTCATCCTCGTCTCTTTCGTACTTTTCTTGCTTTCTAGTATGTATTTTCAGTTCATACTTAGTCAGACGGGATTTCATCTGAGTTTTCAGTTGGACCATTAGTTCTTTGTCCAATTCCTTGTCCAATTCATCCTCCAGGGTCTTTATTTCTTCCAGCGCTTTCTCTCGGTCACTCCAAGCATATTTAATCAATATCTTGAGTGTCCCCTCTGTGTAAGAAGATGTATGCATTTCCGAGTCGGTCAGCAGTTGCGGATCCGGGTTCTCATACGATGGTACAGTATGGACCCTGAGACCACGAGGTACCCGTTTTTCTTCCATATAGCTAGTGAGACTCGTGGCCTCCCATTACTTCCGAATCTCACGTTCATGCAGTTTTTCCAATTTGGCCATCATGTCTTTTATTTTCATATTCTGTGAGTCAGCTGGTTGCACCTTTTCCGTGACTCTCTCCCGTCTGTCTCGATGCTTAAACATGTCCTGTGCCGCATTACGGCGTTCTGTGTCTGAGAATATATATATATATATACGCTCAAGTTTGTCCAACAAACGGAACCTCACTCGATTGCAGGCGGGTCCCGCAGTCTCCCACAGGACGCGCCGAAGCAATGTACAAGGAGGATTTTACAATGTGCTGTGTCCGGGGCTCATTGGAAGCTAAAAATGCATTGATTATTGGGCACCGTTTCAAGAAGGACTCCATCATCCATGATGCAACCCATAGACTCATAACCGAGCAGCCAATCATGGCGTGCGATTGAGCATAACTGAGAAGGTGGGGCTCCAATGGTGTTCACGGACTGCAATGCCGCCGAAGAAGGGAGAGACCCGAAACGCGTCTGGTTGTGCAGCCGATGCTAAATTTACTGGCGAGAGCTATTGTTGACCTGAATAAAGCCTATGGGGAAAAGCTCTTGTGTGCCTGAGTGCCTCTCATTTGTTGGACATCCCCAGGAGCATGAATGTCAAGCGGCCGTCCTGCCACTGAGGGGCACCACTTCGAAAACTAAAAGGCCACGAAGTCACGAAGTAAGTGGCTCCACTGTGGGGCACAAAATTGAGGATTTTACAATGTGCCTGGTCCGGGGCTCATTGGAAGCTAAAAATGCATTGATTATTGGGCACCGTTTCAAGAAGGACTCCATCATCCATGATGCAACGCATAGACTCATAACCGAGCAGCCAATCATGGCGTGCGATCGAGCATAACTGAGAAGGTGGGGCTCCAATGGTGTTCACGGACTGCAATGCCGCCGAAGAAGGGAGAGACCCGAAACGCGTCTGGTAGTGCAGCCGATGCTAAATTTACTGGCGAGAGCTATTGTTGACCTGAATAAAGCCTATGGGGAAAAGCTCTTGTGTGCCTGAGTGCCTCTCATTTGTTGGACATCCCCACGAGCATGAATGTTAAGCGGCCGTCCTGCCGCTGAGGGGCACCACTTCGAAAACTAAAAGGCCACGAAGTCACAAAGTAAGTGGCTCCACTGTGGGGCACATAAGGAGGATTTTACAATGTGCTGTGTCTGGGGCTCATTGGAAGCTAAAAATGCATTGATTATTGGGCACCGTTTCAAGAAGGACTCCATCATCCATGATGCAACGCATAGACTCATAACCGAGCAGCCAATCATGGCGTGCGATCGAGCATAACTGAGAAGGTGGGGCTCCAATGATGTTCACGGACTGCAATGCCGCCGAAGAAGGGAGAGACCCGAAACGCGTCCGGATGTGCAGCCCGATGCTAAATTTACTGGCGATAGCTATTGTTGACCTGAATAAAGCCTATGGGGAAAAGCTCTTGTGTGCCTGAGTGCCTCTCATTTGTTGGACATCCCCACGAGCATGAATGTTAAGCGGCCGTCCTACCGCTGAGGGGCACCACTTCGAAAACTAAAAGGCCACGAAGTCACGAAGTAAGTGGCTCCACTGTGGGGCACATAAGGAGGATTTTACAATGTGCTGTGTCCGGGGCTCATTGGAAGCTAACAATGCATTGATTATTGGGCAGCGTTTCAAGAAGGACTCCATCATCCACGATGCAACGCATAGACTCAAAACCGAGCAGCCAATCATGGCGTGCGATCGAGCATAACTGAGAAGGTGGGGCTCCAATGGTGTTCAAGGACTGCAATGTCGCCGAAGAAGGGAGAGACCCGAAACGCGTCCGGATGTGCAGCCCGATGCTAAATTTACTGGAGAAGCTATTGTTGACCTGAATAAAGCCTATGGGGAAAAGCTCTTGTGTGCCTGAGTGCCTCTCATTTGTTGGACATCCCCACGAGCATGAATAATAAGCGGCCGTCCTGCCGCTGAGGGGCACCACTTCGAAAACTAAAGGCCACAAAGTCAAAAAGTAAGTGGCTCCACTGTGGGGCACATAAGGAGGATTTTACAATGTGCTGTGTCCGGGGCTCATTGGAAGCTAAAAATGCATTGATTATTGGGCACCGTTTCAAAAAGGACTCCATCATCCATGATGCAACGCATAGACTCATAACCGAGCAGCCAATCATGGCGTGCGATCGAGCATAACTGAGAAGGTGGGGCTCCAATGGTGTTCACGGACTGCAATGCCGCCGAAGAAGGGAGAGACCCGAAACGCGTCCGGATGTGCAGCCGGATGCTAAATTTACTGGCGAGAGCTATTGTTGACCTGAATAAAGCCTAGGGGGAAAAGCTCTTGTGTAGGTAAAAATAGGAGAGGTACCCCTTAACTGAAGTCAAGGGAAATGGGGTTCACCAACCAATATAAAAGAGCAATTACCTTGAGTAAGGTCATTCACATAAACATAAACACCATGAATAAAATAAGCAATAACTAAAATGACTAAATTAGGAGTAAAAAACTGGCAACATTTATTGTGTACTGTACAATTAAAAAAGCAGTTAATGTAGTTAGCTGCTTGGCACAGATTAAAAAAAGTTGTAAACAACAATAAAATAACAATCAACATTCAATATTGACCAGCAATATTGCTGAAAACAGACAGAAACAACAGTAAGACATACAGTTTTTGCAATACAGGGTGTGTGTTCTAAAATTCTTTTAAGACACCAGTGTTATACACATTGGGATATTATTATGTCAACAACGGTGTTTGAGCCGCGAATCACACTGTACTAGGGCGTCGACGCGTTTCGGTGGTTTGTTGAACTTCTATCCACCTTTATCAAGACAAAGAGTCAATTTCTGTCGTAGTGTACATATGTTCCTAAAAGATGGATACACAGTGGAATCAGTAACATGGCAATAAACTCGTTATTAACATAAGCCAGTTTACATTTTTACAAAGACTCTGTTGTTTACAAAAATTAACTAGTATTCACAATCCGTCTCTAGGTGCAAGTTTTTATAACATCATAAGAGACTACACAGTTATAACACATTGTGCCTTTCAAATCTAACACAGGTTATAATAAAGGATCTGTCTTTAGTATTGGTTCATGAGCATCCTATATTAGTTACTAGGGGTAACCTACTAACATAGTGTAGGGCCCGATGTTACATATGTGTCTCAGGCCTGATATTTACAAGATACAGAGGAGCAGGGTTTGTTCCATGATGATGTTTTTGTTCCCTATGTGGCTAGCCCCTGTGATGGTTAGAGCTCATTATTCTAGCCGCCGAACATCGATAAGCTATTACCCCTGATGTTAATTTATGCCTGGGTATGATTGATTAAATTCATTGTTTAAGGTATCAATGACCCATTAATTTATTTGGTTTTAGCATTGATGCAGAAGGATACCTATCATATGCCGGAAAATTCAAAACGTGTAATTTTACCTCTTCGGTGTGAAGGACCGATGTACAGTATTAGTACGGAATTGTCTTGGAAAAGCGTTGTATCTCAGACCGAAGGTGCTCGTAAAGAATTTTTGAGCTTGTCTTTATTAATGTCCCTAGTGAGGAGATACACATGGTAATATACAGAGGGGAAAGATTACCCTATTTGTATAGAATGGCTGAACTCTCTTACGTTGATACTTAAGCTGTACATGACAATTTCTTTTTTTTTTTTACCTTGTCCTTAATTTGTTGGGAATTTATAGTGGAGAGGGTCGCATATGATTCCTTTTGTCCCTTTTGAAGTGGCTACTATTCTAGCCTTGTTGATGAATCTACCTGTAATTTAATACCACAAGATAATTATATTATTTACTCCCGTGCACTCTATTGGATCTAACTTATCCCTGATGTATATTATATTGTCATACCTGTTAAGTAAGGTGGCAATGTGATACCAAACTTTCTTGACACACAGTGCTTTATTATTCAAACGCGTTGTGTCTGACCAGAGGCGCCTAAGTCTTGCCCCAGAGACGTGAGTATTTGTTCCCTGTCGAAGATGAGATAAGAAGAAAGAAGGCATTTAGTAACTATCCTGAAGGATTTTGGAGTAAAAAGATCGCAGTGCCGTCTAGCTGGGACACTTACCTCTACATCTACTGTCGGCTGCACGCTTCTCTGTTCGTTTTCTTTCAATGTAAACCAGAAAGCGGCTCGCCGTGGTTATAATATCTAAAATCGCTGTTCATTGGTTCAGTTGTTAACCAATGGGAGCTTAGTGAAACAAGCCTTGGAATTAGCATCGCCAGGCTCAAAATTCCGCTTTCTCATTGGGTGAGAACCTTGATGGTTGTGGGTTGCGGCGGAGACGTATTTTCCATATCGGAGTATGAGTGCGTCTATTTGTTGTGTTATGATTAACACTTTTCGCACAGTTATTTTTCTCACGGAACATTATTTTATCATAATAAAATTGCCCTACGATATCTTTGGCTAAGTAATTGTTATTTAATGGGCGAGCTGTAGGCTCGTGAATGGTTGTGGTACTGATTGTTTATAAAGGTAAAATGGTGCGTGCGTACTTAATATGGATCGTAAGTCCAAAAAAGTTGTATGGATACGCGACGGTGCGTTTCGTTTTGTGACACGAGGTGCTGGTTTCTGCTCTTGTTTCTAAATTTAACTATGGCCTGTAGGGTTGTTGGAACCAAGCACTGTTTGTGTGTCTGCAGTGTACTATATATGCGGGCTTGGGGTTTAGATGGACGTGCTGAGTTTGCCTACATTGCGATAGTATGATAAAACTATGTGAGCTCTATTTGGTCATGACTCCTTGTTGGCGAAAAAAATCGTACACAATGGAAAACAAAGAGTACATGTGGGCTCGAAAATCAACGCAGAATGCTTGATTGGCCAAACTTAAACTAGTAGGATATTAATCATATAAGGGGAAGACAGGATAGTATATATTCTGTATATTATTATCTCAGAATAGATATGAATTATGCAGATAAAGAGGCCCAACTAAACAGGTCATGTGCTTACTTGATCTAATAGCAGGACTATTTGACATGGCGGGGCACGCACTATTTTACCTTTATAAACAATCAGTACCACAACCATTCACGAGCCTACAGCTTGCCCGTTAAATAACAATAACTTAGCCAAAGATATCATAGGGCAATTTTATTATGATAAAATAATGTTCCGTGAGAAAAATAACCGTGCGAAAAGTGTTAATCATAACACAACAAATAGACGCACTCATACTCCGATATGGAAAGTACGTCTCCGCCGCAACCCACAACCATCAAGGTTCTCACCCAATGAGAAAGCAGAATTTTGAGCCTGGCGATGCTAATTCCAAGGCTTGTTTCACTAAGCTCCCATTGGTTAACAACTGAACCAATGAACAGCGATTTTAGATATTATAACCACAGCGAGTCGCTTTCTGGTTTACATTGAAAGAAAACGACCAGAGAAGCGTGCAGCCGACAGTAGATGTAGAGGTAAGTGTCCCAGCTAGACGGCACTGCGATCTTTTTACTCCAAAATCCTTCAGGATACTTACTAAACGCCTTCTTTCTTCTTGTCTCATCTTCGACAGGGAACAAATACTCACGTCTCTGGGGCAATACTTAGGCGCCTCTGGTCAGACACAACGCGTTTGAATAATAAAGCACTGTGTGTCAAGAAAGTTTGGTATCACATTGCCACCTTACTTAACAGGTATGACAATATAATATACATCAGGGATAAGTTAGGTCCAATAGAGTGCACGGGAGTAAATAATATAATTATCTCGTGGTATTAAATTACAGGTAGATTCATCAACAAGGCTAGAATAGTAGCCACTTCAAAAGGGACAGAAGGAATCATATGCGACCCTCTCCGCTATAAATTCCCAACAAATTAAGGACAAGGTAAAAAAAAATTACATTTATCAAGTACAGCTTAAGTATCAACGTAAGAGAGTTCAGCCATTATATACAAATAGGGTAATCTTTCCCCTCTGTATATTATCATGTGTATCTCCTCACTAGGGACATTAATAAAGACAAAGCTAGAAAATTCTTTACGAGCACCTTCGGTCTGAGATAGAACACTTTTCCAAGACAAGACCGTACTAATACTGTACATCGGTCCTTCACACCGAAGAGGTAAAATTACATGTTTTGACTTTTCCGGCATATGATAGTTGTCCTTCTGCATCAATGCTAAAATCAAATAAATTAATGGGTCATGGATACCTTAAACAATGAATTTAATCAATCATACCCAGGTATAAATTAACATCAGGGGTAATAGCTTATCGATGTTCGGCGGCTAGAATAACGAGCTCTAACCATCACAGGGGCTAGCCACATAGGGAACAAAAACATCATCATGGAACAAACCCTGCTCCTCTGTATCTTGTAAATATCAGGCCTGAGATACATATGTAACATCTGGCCCTACACTATGTTAGTAGGTTACCCCTAGTAACTAATATAGGATGCTCATGAACCAATACTAAAGACAGATCCTTTATTATAACCTGTGTTAGATTTGAAAGGCACAATGTGTTATAACTGTGTAGTCTCTTATGATGTTATAAAAACTTGCACCTAGAGACGGATTGTGAATACTAGTTAATTTTTGTAAACAATGGAGTCTTTGTAAAAATGTAAACAGGCTTATGTTAAAAACAAGTTTATTGCCATGTTACTGATTCCAGTGTGGATCCATCTTTTAGGAACATATGTACACTACGACAGAATTTGACTCTTTGTCTTGATAAAGGTGGATAGAAGTTCAACAAACCACCGAAACGCGTCGACGCCCTAGTACAGTGTGATTCGCGGCTCAATGTTATGTTATGTTATGTTAAACAAATTTATAAGGCGCAACTAACACCATTAGGTTTCTTGGCGCCATAATGAAGAGAGCAGATGAAGAAGCAACAGAGGACGTTTATTGGTAGGATTCAGTAAAAAGAAAAGTTTTAAGAGAAGATCTGAATTTGGGGTACGGAGTGGACAGTCTGAGAGGCAGAGGGAGGGAATTCCAAAAAGTGGGGGCCAGGAAGGAGAACTTAAGCCCGCCGTGTTTCTTCCTCTTGTATCTGGGAGTGATAACAGGGCCAGTTGGGAAGACCGGAGAGTGCGAGGGGGAACATAGGGTTGAAGGAGGGAAGAAATGAAGAGGGGGCCCTGACCGGCGAGGGATTTGAAAATGATGCAGCCCAGCTTGAACTTGCAACGGGCGGCAACCGGGAGCCAATGAAGGCTTTTTAGGAGGGGGCGGACATGTTGATCTCTTGGGAGAGAGTGAATCAGGCGGGCAGCTTGATTCTGGATCAGCTGAAGCCGCCTGAGTTGGTAGGCTGGGATGCCAACATAGAGCGCGTTGGCGTAGTCAAGCCTCGATATTACTAGCGCAAGCAAGGCCAGGGTAAGGGCCTCGAAGTAAGTAGCCGGGAGATTTTCCTAATTTTCCTTAATTGAAAATGGCTGGAGGAGACTACCGCGCTAATCTGGGGCGTCATACACCGTTGTTGACATAATAATATCCCAATGCGCATAACACTGGTGTCTTAAAAGAATTTTAGAACACACACCCTGTATTGCACAAACTGTATGTCTTACTGTTGTTTCTGTCTGTTTTCAGCAATATTGCTGGTCAATATTGAATGTTGATTGTTATTTTATTGTTATTTACAACTTTTTTTAATCTGTGCCAAGCAGCTAACTACATTAACTGCTTTTTTAATTGTACTGTACACAATACATTTTGCCAGTTTTTTACTCCTAAATTAGTCATTTTAGTTATTGCTTATTTTATTCATGGTGTTTATGTTTATGTGAATGACCTTACTCAAGGGAAATGCTCTTTTACATTGAAAAGCTCTTGCGTGCCTGAGTGCCTCTCATTTGTTGGACATCCCCACGAGCATGAATATATATATATATATATATATATATATATATATATGAACACAGGTTTCCATGAACAGCAAACGGACTCAACTCCAGCCGCAGTACCGCCAAGAAACAGGAGACCCAGATTTCTGTGAGTGATTTTTATTCCGCAACAGACAGCATAACGTTTCAGCCTACAAGAGGCCTTGGTCACATGGCGCCTTAGTGGGCGGCGGCAGAATTTTAAAGTGCAAGTGCTAGTGAATGCGACATTTTCATCGGGTGTCTTTAGGATGCACAATAAACATAGTAAAAATACTGAAAATTTTCACTGTGCCACGGGCAAAAAGTATTGGGATAAATCCCCATAACGGTAATATTTCACATGAAGGACAAACTGTCATGAATCAAACTGCAACTTTTGTTGATTGGCACATGCCCAAACTAAATTCAGTTACATAAGGTAACATAGATTAGTGCAAAAATAGCAAAATGAATAATTTAGCTATAAATATATAATATATGTAAAATATATAAAAAATACAAAAATACACGGCATGTCCTAAAAACCGGCCTAAAATCCAATTCTTTATATATAAAAGAATGAATTAAAATCAATACTGTTAAGATGTACACAATATCTAGTTGAATATTAAATGTTAAAACAGTCAACCAACATCTCATCCAGTGGCCATCCCGCAATGATTCAACCAGAAAAATACATTATGTATATGCCCAGTTTTGCAGCTTTGCATCCTATATTATGACACCAGAATAAATAAGTAAGTGAAAAAATAAAGTGCAAATAGTGTCTCGATGATGTGTGAAGTAAAAGGTAGGGTATGTGATCAATGAATTGCATCATCTTTAAAAACACCTACCAAATACTAGTTACTTTTTTTGTTGTAAAATTTCTTTTTATGTCAGATTAAAACTATGTTGAAACATAGATTTAAAAAATACATAGATTTGTGTTTGCGAATGGGATGTTAATCAGACTGGTCCCAGTCTGCCATCCAAACACAGATAGTGGCGATTTTTTCAGTTATACAGATGGTTTAAACACAAAAAATAGATTCTAGCAGCAAAAATAGATGGTATTACATAAATTTCATTTGCTTGCAAGATAGTGTTAAAAGATGACGGTAACACCATAAACCTCACAACATTCAGATTACTCAATGGAATGTTTAGGGAATTTTTACCCTAGAGACAGGTATAAAAATCTTCTGAGGCATTAAGTCCCTGAGGTGCTTTGCTATCCAACGTCAAGATGTATCTTGTTTCTAAAGCTCTAAGTGCCGCATCCCTATCACCTCCTCTTCTAAGGGGACCCACTGAGTCAATGGTATAGTACTTCAGGAGAGCACTGTTGTTATTGTGGTGTTCCTTGAAGTGTCTAGCCACTGGATAAGAAGAATCATTGGTATTGATAACCCTCAAGTGTTGAAGTACACGTTTGTGGACTTGCAGTTTTGAGCTGCCCAAAGTTCAAAGTTTAAAGTTTATTATGATCTGGCTCTCATTGAGGGCCACATAAAATAACATACATATTATCATAACGAAAAAGACACAAATTACATACAGCATCCGAAATAACCACTTGTTATAAACAAATAATGGACTCATCAACATCTCCCAAAATCACATTAATATATGTCTAAAAATTCTTTAAAATATTTAAATATTCTGGAACAGAACATTTCGTTAGGGGGGCAATACAGAGCATGGAAAAACATTTTTATATTCAAAATTCCCAATTGTAGACAAATTGGTTTAATCCATTTTTTGCGCAATAGGCGATATATCTGGCAAATAAACAGTACATGGTTAAGGTCTTGGGCAGCATTATTACATAAATTGCATAAGGGAGATACTCCATACCATTTTGCGAGGAGTGTATTAAGTGGAAGCAAATTATGACGTAAGAGGTACCATATCCTACGGACACCATGCGGAATATTCCACGTTAAATATTGTTGTGCTTGTTTAGGTGTATAGGTTAAGACCAGGGCTTCCCTTTCTTTATACTTCTGTTGGTCAAGTATATCCCGCTTATAACATAGTTCCCAGGAGCTACTTTTTAACTTTAACTTTAACTCTGATGGAGAAAGAGAAAATAACATACTTTCATCCAGTTCCAATAGTAAAACAGCTTTTCTGAAATTTTTTACCAGCTGCGAGAACTCATTAAAGTTACCTAACAGTTCCTTTTTTAAGATTTCGCGTAGGGTTCCTGGTTTACCTCTGGCCAGGCATGCTACCCACCTTACAAGAGCGGCCAGCCCTTGAGCCCAGCAGCTTCGCAGTCCGAATTCCAGCCTGCACGAGGATGTAGAGCAGGCTGAATTAAATGAGGAGATTTTCCTTAATACCTTTCCCTCCGTTTTTTGCATAAAATCCCATTGATTTATATCCACCAATTCCATTCCATAAAGGAGGGTAGCGGGAATCTTCGCTCGAAAAACCTCCAAACATAAGGAGAAGTGCCTCTTCCCTGTCGCATTATACAAGGACCATAGTCCCCTACCATGGGCCATTGCTTTTCTAGAGTTATTTTCGATATGGGGCTTCTCACTAAGGTTAGAAGATATTATTTTGCCCAGAAACGTATAGGAGTTAACTACCTCAAGTTTTTCTCCGCTTAATGTCCAATTAAAGCTCCTAGATCTGCACTTCTTCTTGCCAGAGATGCACATGACCTTGCTTTTTGAGCTATTAATTTTCATATAGTGTGTATCCGCGAATTCATTCAATGTATGAAGACGATTAGCTAGACCTTTCGGGGTCAGATCTAAAACTAGTATGTCATCTGCATACATTAGAATAGATATAGCAGTCCCTCCAATTATTGGGGCTGCCCACATATCTTAAACCACACGGGCACTCCAACACATATACTGCAAATTCACTCTTGCAGGTTAGTTTTTTGTTGATTTTGCATGGGAGTGCTGAGAAAGGGGTAAGATATTCCGTTCTGTTTACCCCATGTGAACAAGCTTTACATGTAGAGCATTTCCTGAAACCTCTACTGCTTGCCAGCCAATCCTTAGGTGGTTCCAGTTCTGGGCTAGATTTAACCAAAGCATCCTGTAAGGAATATGCCCTTCTGTAAGTAATTGCTGGCTTTCTCGGCATTAGTTCACCAATCACGGGATCACATCTCACCAGATCCCAATGTTTATTCACTATCTTTCTTAGTGCCATGCTGGCTATTGAATGACCATATTAGTCTGATAGGTTGCTGTGTGGACATAGGAGTTGGACACTGGGATTTTTTATTTAACAGTGCTGTTGCACGAGGAAGGGCATTAGCTTTACGTATGGCAGCCGCCAATGTGTTCTCGCTATATCCTCTAGCCAGAAACCTTTTTTTACTGGCCTGTTGTGCTGCATTTCACTGTGCCTCGGTACTGCAAACCCTTCTGATCCTGAGCATTTCCCCATAAGGGATGCTCCTTATCAGATGCGGAGGATGGTGACTCTTGGCGTGCAATACCGTGTTCCCTGCAGTAGGTTTTCTAAATAATGCTGTTTCCAGGCAGCCATTGGTAATCTCAATTGAGACATCCAGGAAAGTTACTTGGCATGCACTTATGTTAGAAGTAAATGCCAAATTGTAGTTGTTAATGTTTAACTTCTCAATGAAACGTTCTGCCTGTGCTTGTGTACCATGCCTGATCAGAAATACATCGTCGATGTATCTATACCATCGTACGATATGATCTTTGCAAGTTGCTGAGTGTTCACCAAAGAGGACCTGTCTCTCCCAGTATCCCATATGAATACAGGTATAACTGGGAGAGAAACAGGCCCCCATGGCTACTCCCCTGACCTGTTGATAGTGCTGTTTGTTAAACATAAAGAAGTTGTTGTTCAGGCAGAAACTCATCATTGACAGTAGCATCTTATTGTGTTCTACAAATTAAATCGGACGTTGTCCCAAATAGTATGCAGTAGCCCTCAACCCATCCACATGCACAATACTCGTGTATAACGATGTAACGTCAAGAGTAATTAGCAAAAATTCTGGATCCCACACTAATTCATTGATTTTCTTCAAAAAATCGCTGAAATCCTGGATGTAAGAGGGGAGCCCACACACAAATTTCTGTAAAAATGAATCCACATAAACAGTAGTATTTTCCAGAAGCCCCCCACATGCAGAAATGATAGGTCTGCCAGGGGGCTTGCTTGAGTTCTTGTGGACCTTTGGAATCAAATATAGGACGGGCGTGATGGGGTACTCATTTTTCAGAAATTTTAGTCCATCCATGCTGATGAGACCCGATAATCTTCACCCCATCAACAATGAATACAAAGTTGTTTGAGACTTCTTGACAGATCCCACATCACAATGTCTATAGCACGTAGCATCATTAAGTTGTAATAATGCTTCCTCCAGATAGAGGTCTCTTGCCCATAAGACAATATTGCCACCTTTGTCCGATTGGCAAACAATAACATTACCACATTTCTGTATTTTGGCAACTAAATCAGTATGCCTGCGGTTATGCCTGTGTTTGTATTTATTGTTCTTGAGTGTTTGTTCACATATACAGTGGAAGGCTGGGAGCCAAAATGCATAGACAGTGCATTTCTGTTTGCACTATGGTGTGACTAATAGATAACTTAAAAGAAGCAACCTAATGTCTATGCCGCAGGGAGTTTTTTGTTGTAAAGAGGAGCGAGGACTGTGGAATATATATATATATATATATATATATATATATATTCGCTGCAAAAACCATAGGTTTCAGCCACGTTATAGTTAGGAATTAGCATTTTAAAAACCTTTGAAATTCACTGAAAAAACCGTAGGTTTCACACCAGTTATAGTTAGCTGGTCATTTTAATCATACAAAACCTTTGAAATTCCCCCGTTATAGTTAGTTCAGCTGACTATAACTCGCGTGCAGAGCGGGCCATCTTCTTTGAGAAATTCACGAAGATTAATCCACCGGCGCCAATGTTATTCCCAATAGAATGTTTCGGATTTCCTATGGAAACTAGGTCCTAACCATACCTACCTACTGCCAGTAGGTAATATGTATATATATATATATATATATTCACTGAAAAAAACATAGGTTTCAGGCATGTTATAGTTAGAAATTAGCATTTAAAAAACCTTAGAAATTCACTGAAAAAAACATAGGTTTCAGGGGCGTTTTAGTTAGTTGGACATTTCACTCGTACAAAACCATAGCAATTCTCCCGTTATAGTTAGTTCAGTTAACTATAACTCGCGCGCCCGCAATGCACTGCTGATGACGTCACATATCACAAAGTGGTCACCTGAAGATCATGCAACCCTCGCATGGTGTTTTGATTGCCATTTGACTATTGAGGTCGCGGTGTGAAATGTTCCCTTCCTCTTTTGTGTGTCTCAGTCTGCTCCCAGGTCTGGTGTGGATTTCCCGAGAGAAACACGGTGTACAAGAACACAGCTCCAGTCTGCACTCTCCATTAGCATTGCTAATGGGTTGTACTTGGCAAGCTGCTGGCACCAGCATCACTCTAAGTGCAAATTGATTAATAACATTGCAGGTGCTTGTACAGCTCTGATTCCCCAGTCGTTGCCTCCTAATTGACAGAACTCAAGAAAACTGTGAGTACAGATGGGCTGAGACCACTTAGGTGATTGTGATGGAACCACAATATTTTATTACCATGTTTGGTTCAGCTCAGAGCATGTCACTGTTGGACAGAATGGGTCAAGGAGACCAGCACAGGAATAAACAACCTGTCACCACTCTGCCTGGATGCTTCAGTAGTTAACATAAGTATGTAGAGAATAACCCTGCTACATCTGATGCCGTTGAAGTTGTATAGGGATGCAGTCTATCAATCACTTCTAAGACTGAATGCATCAGTAGTTATGTAGGGACACAGAGTCTATCACCTTTAGGGCTGAATGTCCTTGTTTTCAGTGTAGAGTTGTAGTCTGGTACCTCTATAGATGGATGCCTCTGCATCTAGTGCAGGGATACAAACGTTTCCAACATATATGGGTAAGGATCCAGAGTCTGTCACCTCTGTGACTAGATGTCCCAGTAAGGAGTGCAGGACAGAGAATCATCCCCTCTTGAAAAGGCTGGCTCAGAGAATTAGCACAGGGATTTAAAGATCATCACTGCAAGATGTGGATGGCATGAAAACGGTCACAGATAAATTGACACCAACCCCACATCTCCATCCATGGTGGGGATGGAAAAGAAGTGAGGTACGTGTGCAGGGGAAAATCAACCATTGGGGAAAGGGACACACTATGGGATGGTGGCAATGTGAGGAAACACAGGTCATATGTTAGCAACCCACCCTCTTTTTGTCTTTGCTCCTCACAGCATTTTCTGTTAACCCCTTAAGCGCTGCCGTCGGCCAACGGTCGTCGCAAGCACTACCTTGCCAGTGCTGCGCACGACCGTTGTCCGACGGCCCAGCGCTCATTACTCGAACGTTCAGCAATGGGTGCTGAACGTTCGATGCAGCAAAGGAGTTAAGGGCTATGAATATTGGAATCAATTATTTTTTTAAGTTACGAGTTCTAGGACTTATCAAATTCTCAAAACCACAATGGCACATGGCAAATTCACTGAAAAAAACATAGGTTTCAGGGGCGTTTTAGTTAGTTGGACATTTCACTCGTACAAAACCATAGCAATTCTCCCGTTATAGTTAGTTCAATTAACTATAACTCGCGCGCCCGCAATGCACTGCTGATGACGTCACATATCACAAAGTGGTCACCTGAAGATCATGCAACCCTCGCATGGTGTTTTGATTGCCATTTGACTATTGAGGTCGCGGTGTGAAATGTTCCCTTCCTCTTTTGTGTGTCTCAGTCTGCTCCCAGGTCTGGTGTGGATTTCCCGAGAGAAACACGGTGTACAAGAACACAGCTCCAGTCTGCACTCTCCATTAGCATTGCTAATGGGTTGTACTTGGCAAGCTGCTGGCACCAGCATCACTCTAAGTGCAAATTGATTAATAACATTTCAGGTGCTTGTACAGCTCTAGTTCCCCAGTCGTTGCCTCCTAATTGACAGAACTCAAGAAAACTGTGAGTACAGATGGGCTGAGACCACTTAGGTGATTGTGATGGAACCACAATATTGTATTACCATGTTTGGTTCAGCTTAGAGCATGTCACTGTAGGACAGAATGGGTCAAGGAGACCAGCACAGGAATAAACAACCTGTCACCACTCTGCCTGGATGCTTCAGTAGTTAACATAAGTATGTAGAGAATAACCCTGCTACATCTGATGCCGTTGAAGTTGTATAGGGATGCAGTCTATCAATCACTTCTAAGACTGAATGCATCAGTAGTTATGTAGGGACACAGAGTCTATCACCTTTAGGGCTGAATGTCCTTGTTTTCAGTGTAGGGTTGTAGTCTGGTACCTCTATAGATGGATGCCTCTGCATCTAGTGCAGGGATACAAACGTTTCCAACATATATGGGTAAGGATCCAGAGTCTGTCACCTCTGTGACTAGATGTCCCAGTAAGGAGTGCAGGACAGAGAATCATCCCCTCTTGAAAAGGCTGACTCAGAGAATTAGCACAGGGATTCAAAGATCATCACTGCAAGATGTGGATGGCATGGAAACGGTCACAGATAAATTGACACCAACCCCACATCTCCATCCATGGTGGGGATGGAAAAGAAGTGAGGTACATGTGCAGGGGAAAATCAACCATTGGGGAAAGGGACACACTATGGGATGGTGGCAATGTGAGGAAACACAGGTCATATGTTAGCAACCCACCCTCTTTTTGTCTTTGCTCCTCACAGCATTTTCTGTTAACCCCTTAAGCGCTGCCGTCGGCCAACGGTCGTCGCAAGCACTACCTTGCCAGTGCTGCGCACGACCGTTGTCCGACGGGCCAGCGCTCATTACTCGAACGTTCAGCAATGGGTGCTGAACGTTCGATGCAGCAAAGGAGTTAAGGGCTATGAATATTGGAATCAATTATTTTTTTAAGTTACGAGTTGTAGGACTTATCAAATTCTCAAAACCACAATGGCACATGGCAAATTCACTGAAAAAAACATAGGTTTCAGGGGCGTTTTAGTTAGTTGGACATTTCACTCGTACAAAACCATAGCAATTCTCCCGTTATAGTTAGTTCAGTTAACTATAACTCGCGCGCCCGTAATGCACTGCTGATGACGTCACATATCACAAAGTGGTCACCTGAAGATCATGCAACCCTCGCATGGTGTTTTGATTGCCATTTGACTATTGAGGTCGCGGTGTGAAATGTTCCCTTCCTCTTTTGTGTGTCTCAGTCTGCTCCCAGGTCTGGTGTGGATTTCCCGAGAGAAACACGGTGTACAAGAACACAGCTCCAGTCTGCACTCTCCATTAGCATTGCTAATGGGTTGAGAGAGAGCCAGCTGGAAAGGGACTTTGGGGGTGCCACGAAGGCCTCTGTTCCTGTGGGCCACATCTAAGTGGCCTGAGGCACATTTAGTACCCCTCCACACATCCATGCACCATGTGTCAGGCACTACATGGTGCCTGGCACACAATGCATGGATGTGCACAACATGGTGGTGGGTAGTTGGTCAAAGTCGCTTTCTGGGTTGGGCTGGGAGATGATATTGCTGTAGATCTGTGTGATTTTGCTGTGTAAGAAGTTGGAGGGATTGCTGCAGAGTTCTTGCAAAGGTGTGATGGCGCTGGTAGCGACTGTGGGGTTGGAGAATTCCTTGATGATGGTGATGAGTTATTTGCTGTTGTTGGAGATGATTTCTATCCTTAATGCTGGGGCTTTTTTCTTGTTTGTTTTATTTGGTGGTAGTAGTGTCTGAGCTTGTTATTGTAGGTGTTTCTGTTTGTGGTGTCTCGGCTGGTTCTCGATTTCCTTTACAGTTGTTTGCTGTAGCATGTGCATTCTCTGCGGTCTTTGGTGTACCATCTGGCTTGCTTGTATGTAAGCATGGGCGGAAAATCCGTTTCGCTCGCGGATTTTGCGGATTTTCGGTAAATTCGCAATCCGCGAGATTCGCGAATCTCCCGCAAAATCCGCAAATCCGCGAGCAGCGGATTTTATGGCTTGCTCGCACTGTTCGCGTGAGTTCCCGGCTTCCCAGTACAACTTCGCGCCCCGCGAATAAGCGCAAAATTGCAGAAATACGATCTTAGCAAAACTGAAACTACTTACCAGGTTCAAAAGTTCAGGCTCATCATTAGTAGCCATTTCCTGTAGTGCTTCCTGAGGGGCCCCTCCAGAGTTCAGTTGCCAGTTGCAACTATTATGTGACCCTGCTCTGAACCTCAGAATAGTTACACATATGCCACAAAGGTCCTGAATTACAGCTAAGGGAGACAAGCAGGAGCCAGGCTGGAAGTTCAAATCCATTAATCAGCCCCTAATGCATTATTGTCAGTTGGGGCAGGGCAGGTGTTGTAACTAATTTTGCAACAATGAAAGCACTTAGCAAGTGCAAAAGATCACTAATCAGGAAGCACTAAGGAAGCAGGTGCCAGCTAAAAAAATATTCTGTGACACATTAATCAGCCCCAAATTAATTCAGGTCACTTGAGGCAGGGAAGGTGTGCTTGCTTTGCCACAATAATGTACACTGACTGGACAACCAGAGGGTGCTGTGATGAAACAGAGGGTGGCATGGGTGGGCCAGAGGGTGGCATGAGTAGTCAGAGAGTGGCAGTGGTGACAGAGAGTGGCAGTGATGAAGAAGAGTGTCCCAAACAGGCTGGACACGTAGAAACAACAAGTTCGCGAAACTTGCGACCCGACAGGTAAGTTCGCGTTTGCGAAATTGTACAAAACCATCGCGAACTGGCAGCAACCCGCGCGAACACACAAAAAAAAATCCACAAATTCGCGAGAATTCGCGGATTTTGCGAATTGCGAGTTCGCAAATCCGCAAAATTCGCGAACGCGAGATTCGCAAAGTTCCTCCTCTGTTTGGTGTGCTTGAAGGGTGCATGGGCATTGGTGAAGTTAGATATCCATTTGTTGAAGTTTGTTACATCGTGATTTGGTCAGTAGTGGGGATTGGCTGGCTGGTTTCAAGGATGCCAGTCAAGTCTGCTTCAAGAATCTTAGTCCAGCTGTGTCTCATGGTGCTGGGTATAGTTGGAGTAGTGGCTGGTGTTGTGTTGATTATGAAGTGAACAATGAAGTGGTCCATCCAGGTGAGTGGGGTGGTGCGGCTTAAGGTGATCTTTTTGCTTCAGGTGAATATGGGGCTAAGGGTGGACCCTGAACAAGCTGTGATTGTCTAATGTTGTTGAGGTTTTTGAGCAGGGTTACAGAGTTTGGGTTACAGAGTTTGGGACCATGGGGTATTAGGTGTGGAAATTGAGGCCGCCGAGGACGATAAAGTCCTTACAGCTGATGGCTAGGGGAGTCTTGAAGTCTGTGAAGAGGTTGGCAAAAATGGTGCGTGGTCTGGTGCGCCTATATGCAAGGGTTCCTCTAATTATGGTATTTAAGTCTGTTTATGGTTTGAAATGCACAAGTTCTGTGAACGGTATTTTCTTTTTTGCGGACAAGTGGCAGTGAATTGTTTCTTTGTGGATTATGGCGAGGCACCTCCTGGCTTGTGGGGTCTGTCCTGGCACAATATCGTATAGCCTGTCTGGATGGCTGTGGTGATTACAGGTGATAATGCTGGATTATATGATGCTCATATGTATTGTAATGATGTGTTTTGTAAATGTTATGATGGTATGGTATTTTTGTGATGTTATGTTATGGCAGAAAGTGCATTTAAATCAGGAATTTGGTGCAGGTTCCTCTTGTAGGTTGATGGTATAGTGCCAGTTGTCAGTCTTCTTGGGTATTTGGGAATTTCAGAGTTGGGTTGTATGCTTGGAACTGAAGGGTGCAAAGAAGTTCAGTAATGAGGGTGTCTAGATGTTATGGGTAGAGTTGATTACGAATCTAGGGGATTAGTGCAACAAAAAACATAGACCAAAGCAGTTGGGGGAATAGTGAATATGTGGCACAGGAGTACATTTCTGAGTAGACTGTATGCACTTCAAGCTATAGTTAAATTATCTCAAGAACCAAAGAAAAGGGAGTGAATGCTAATCGGAGGAATGTGGTTAATGTTTGAGCCAAAGATACAGATTGCTAGAGCACTACTGAATAGAACAGAGGGAGTGCTGTAGCATTGGGTTGGGTGCAGATGAGGCACCAGATGCCATTTTTGTGCTTTCAAGCACTAGGCTGAGTAGCACTGATATAGTTTTTAAGTGTATAAACCTAGCAACACATAAAGGAAAACAAAAACTGTTTTCTTTTGTAGAGTTCAGTACAATCGAAAAAGTATACAAAGCATTGATTAGTAGCCATATAAATGTTGTATTTCTTTTGTTCTTTTTATTTAGTTCTCGTACGGGCAAACCGAAACCAGCCGACATGTGTTTCATCATGGTCGGAAGTTAATTCCACAACTCATCAGGGCTGAAAGTTGACATGAACAGCTTTGTAATCGCGCTGCTGGTGATAATTCCAACCCGGCTGGGCTAATCACTGGAAAATGCAAAAAGAATTTTTAATTATGAGTCACGTTGGCGGTTCGGTTAGTCTCCGGCTAGTAGAAACGTGGTCATGGGATAAGAAGACTCTATAAGATGAAATCATAAATCAGAGGTCTTGTGACAAGTAGAGGCGTGAGTGCGCTCCGGGTGTGACACGCGATAGTGTTTGAGGTCTTTTTTTTGTGTATAAAGAATCAGAGTAACAATTTATCTTTTGATTAGCGATACTGTATACTGCCATTATGTTATATGACAATTTCCCACATTATATGCAAAAAAAGGAAAGACATCTTCAAGTTTTCTGTGCCGTGAAGCATTTAAGTTTCTCTACACACAGTGAACGTCGTTATTAAAAAGTTACAATATAAATACACAATGTTTATTTCTTGACAGAAAGAGACTTTGTTATAATGGTCAGAAAAATCCTCTCCTGATAGGCACACACTGGTACATACGTGTGTCATTAATCACCAAAAAATACTGCATCTCAGGGTCGCAATTGAGATAATTTTCAACTGTACGGAGGCGCATGATCCAGACAGCTTCTGTGCGTCTAAGTTTCAGTTCTCTGTCCCCCCCTCTGATATGGGGTAGAATGACATCAATGCCAAAAAATGGCACCCGTTTCTCCATCCTTTGTGAGGGGCAGGTTGCTGCATGTATAACACAGGATACCTCACATCTTGTTGGTGAATGGCTCTGATGTGTTCAATGATCCTGTCTCTTAGAGGTCTGACAGTGATACCCACATAGAATTTGCCACACAAGCATTCGATGACATATATCACAAACTTAGTGTTACTGTTTATATTGTGCTTGATATCGTATCTTTTCTTGTCAAAATTGGTGAAACTTTTAATTCCATGTTTGGACGACCGACAAATACCACAACACCCACATTTATAAAAACCTATTGTGTGTGGTCTAAGCCATGTGGAATCCTGGACAGGTCTAGGTACGGTGGGACTGAGTCTATTTCTTAGCGTCCTACCCTTCCTGAATGTGATTTGAGGGTAGTTGGTAATAAAGGCCGAGAGTGACTTGTCAGCCCGTAAGATGGCCAGTGTCTAGTGAAACTTTTCCTAACTACTTGGTGCAGATAGTTAAAATCTGTGATCATTCTCGCTGGTTGTTGAGCGTGAGTAGGTGTAAGAGTGTGTAGTGTATCTAATGCGTTCACATTGGCTAATCTGTTCACATTAGCTATTCAGTTTTCCACTCAGCAGAAACAGAATGAGCTTGTGACAGGCGCATTTGTGATGGTTTTCCAGGTGCTGATTGGGAGCCATTTGAAAATCTTCCACAGTAGCATCAGGCGATTGGAAGCATGAGGCGGTGATGGCATTGACTTTGGCAATCATGTTGAGTTTGCTATTGATGCCAGCCCTGAGGTCCTTGGCATGAGTGGTTGGGGTTGGTGTCGGCCGTAGCTCTGTTGGCCATCAGGCGGGGTCCCACAGTGAAGTGTTTTTCTTGAACATCACAATTTTGGTCTTGTTGGTGTTCAGCTTCAGACATTTGATCTTCTTCTATTGGGAGATTTCAGTCATGCAGGTATTAAACTTGACCCAGTGTCTGAGTGTTTTGTCCATGAGGAAGAGAATTGGATGTGTCTATGGATCATCTGACTGATGGTGGTTGCTGCTGTTGTAAACCAACGCTTTTGCAGATTCTTGTCACTTGCCTTGCCTGAATGGTTGCAGTCACAAAAGTCTTTTATGTGGGCTCAGAGACGGAATTCGTCTGGACCCAAGAACAGGAATGGGCTTGCAAGAGCTGCAATAGATAAGCAAGCTCAGCAGTGTGAAAATAAGCGCAAAGCAAGCGGAGCTCACACAATGGTTACAAAAGTAACTGCTCAAATCAGTCATCAATGTTCATTATTATACCATACGTACGATTTTTCCTTCTTATATCTGGTAAAGGCACATATGGCCGGGATGCCTGTCACCCCCTCCCAACACAATCCCCAAGGATGGGAAGACGGACGCAGTTCTGAACTTTTGGAAGGCGGGAGGGAGTTACCCTCCCGGCCGTATTTATTAAAAATATGAAAGAAAATTAAAACATAAAATAACAGTTTCATATCATGTACAATTTTACATTTATGACATTACGATGCAGACCGTTTATTGGCTAACCTTAACAAATTTCTAATACAAAGGTTCTCCTAGCCGAGTCTAAGCATCCTGCAAATGCATACTTTCTAAATAAAATTGTACATCCTAACATTACGGGCCAACGGCAAGGTCGTAATCGGTGTCAGATCCCTACTACCAGAACTCCCCCCTCACGTGTGAGGGGCGGGCGCACAGAGGACTGTACCTCTGTGCCAACTTCCAATTTCCCTTGTCTTAGCGGGGGCCCCTTATTTAACTCGACGCCATCTTAATGGTCGTCCGAGAGCTCGTGTGAGGTGTCTAGAAGGTAGCGTGGACCCCCCTCCCACCCCACACTGTTTATCACATCCGCCGTCGCGGATATCCTGGCCCCGGGAAATACGTCGGAGGGGCATCTAGCCGCCTCCTCCCCTGGGAGGGGCCTATGACCGCCTTCCCTTAGGCGACCCCATACTTAGTGGGTGCCGCCTCCCCGTGTGAGGGGCCAATGGCCACCTCCCCCCGGGCGCTCCCATCCATAATGGGTGGCGCCCCCCCTCTAGGGATCTTGAAATTACTGCTCACCGATCATGACCTTACCGCCCGACCAAAAATAAATACGACGTTTTATATACCTAATGAAGAAAGAAAATAAACTTTACATTGCAATATTTATCCTGTAAACTAAAACATTCAACACATCTTTCAATTAGACTGTGATACTCCGCTCCACTGGGGAAGAAAATGTTATGCAGCAATTCATTTTATTGCAGTACCAACATTGACATCTTTATTAATCACTAAACCAGGAGAAAAAAGATATTGTCAAAGAAAATCAATCTTATTGCAGTACTAACATTGCCATAAGGGGCTGGTGGGTGGGTCAAAAATTGCTCTTTGTTCCGTCAAGGGCTCACGTGCAACGAGAGGGTGCAGCTTCCAAGCACAGGAACAAGAGGATGCTTCTTCGGAATGTTGCTCCTTTTATTCCTCTTCGGGAGGGCGTGTACCCTCCTCCGGTACGCCTACGGGGCGTGGCCAACGGTGTAGGTGTCTAGGACAACCCCTCTTGGGCGGGAAAAGGCGCGCCCCGGCTACGCCGCTTCGGGCATACCAGCCGAGACACGCCCCTCCTGCCCAAAATGGTTTCCCGGGGGGATCCGGGCCCCCTACCATACGTTCGGGGGGACCGAGTGGTCGCCCCTTTCCATATGGCCGGGATGCCTGTCACCCCCTCCCAACACAATCCCCAAGGATGGGAAGACGGACGCAGTTCTAAACTTTTGGAAGGCGGGAGGGAGTTACCCTCCCGGCCGTATTTATAAAAAATATGAAACAAAATCAAAACATAAAATAACAGTTTCATATCATGTACAATTTTACATTTATGACATTACGATGCAGACACGTTTATTGGCTAACCTTAACAAATCTCTAATACAAAGGTTCTCCTAGCCGAGTCTAAGCATCCTGCAAATGCATACTTTCTAAATAAAATTGTACATCCTAACATTACGGGCCAACGGCAAGGTCGTAACCGGTGTCAGATCCCTACTACCAGAACTCCCCCCTCACGTGTGAGGGGCGAGCGCACAGAGGACTGTACCTCTGTGCCAACTTCCAATTTCCCTTGTCTTAGCGGGGGCCCCTTATTTAACTCGACGCCATCTTAATGGTCGTCCGAGAGCTCGTGTGAGGTGTCTAGAAGGTAGCGTGGACCCCCCTCCCACCCCACACTGTTTATCACATCCGCCGTCGCGGATATCCTGGCCCCGGGAAATACGTCGGAGGGGCATCTAGCCGCCTCCTCCCCTGGGAGGGGCCTATGACCGCCTTCCCTTAGGCGACCCCATACTTAGTGGGTGCCGCCTCCCCGTGTGAGGGGCCAATGGCCGCCTCCCCCCGGGCGCTCCCATCCATAATGGGTGGCGCCCCCCCTCTAGGGATCTTGAAATTACTGCTCACCGATCATGACCTTACCGCCACAGGCCGGATAGTTGACCGGCTATCCGGCCTCCCACAAACTCCTACTAAAGGTCATGCTATTACAAACCCTTTAACCATGCTAAGAAGTCTCCTATGAGTAAGACATTCCCCTCCCGGGACAAATGGACCCCATCTTCGAGATACATGTGATCCCCCCGAATACAACCATGTGGAATACAATGCAACTGTCCCGTGCGAAATAACCTACCAAGCTTGTTATTGACTTTCTTTACTGAATGATTCAAAGCTGATACAGAGAGGGCCCCCCGCCACACCTTCCTGGGAATCATGTGTGACCATGCTATCGTGCACCCCGGGATCCTTCTCGTCAACCAGCTAACAGTAGATAGCACTCGCTCGAGTAGTACTCGCCGCCCGAGTGTCACCAAATCATTTCCTCCCAGGTGTACTATAACTATAGACGGCCGTGACCTTGTCCGCTCTAACAGTCCCTCAACAAAACACTGGAATTGGTCAATACAGATCCCGCCCCTTCCGTGGAAGGTCACCCTGCACCCGTATTCCCCAGCCGCATGAATCATGTCACCTGCTTTGAATACGTCCCCGGCATGCCTCACGTATGAGTGGCCCACGACCCACACCACTCTTTCCTCAGTCGGTGATCTTTGACCGCTTGTCCACAGGTGTCGGGTCGACTGCACAGTCCGCCCCGCATAGCATGCTCGCGAAACTGTAAACCAAACAGAAGACAAGAAGCGTGAGTGCATGACATTGGCTTCACAACATGTGCAACCGCACATACCTTTTATAACAGTTCGAGGACCATCGCCCCAATTGTTTCACCTTTTCCACACTCAGACCCCTGGCTGTAGCCTCTGTAGCAGCCCCTATCCTGAAGGAATGGGTCCCAAAATCGCCCGGGTCCAAGCCCGCTGCCGCGATTGCCATTGATAGCACCCGCTGAAACTGAAACTTAGTCAGTGGGGTGGCGTCGGTGTGTCTCAGCAAGCTTCCCCCCCATGCTACTGCCCTTTGCGCTAAATATTCCTCAACGCATTTCACCGGGCACATGGGGGACCCTCGCATGCGCTGGATCACAATACTGTCCCCCAGAGCACCCTGATCGGTCTTGGACCTGGCTATTGTGACCACCATTGAATCACCTTTGATCAGAATGTGTTCCCGACACAGACCTCCCCCCACGTCCTGTTTATTTCTTGCCACCAGCTTGCTCACCCGCATAGCCCCATGGAATGCTAATGCGAAAGCGGCCCGGAAAAGCACTGCCTCGGACGGGGAGGAACATGTCGCGGGGAGTACCGACATCAGCAGGGAGAACCTTTCTAACCCTATCGGGCGCCTCTCGTCTACTCTATGACCCTCGAGGCGTTGCCACCCACGCAGTGCCTTCCTTACCAAAAAGGACGATGTGGGGTTCTTGATGCCATGCGCCTGCGCCATGAATGCAATGGCGGCCCGGTGCCTATTGGCGGTTGCCGCTGATCGGCCTGCCTTGTGGAGTGCAACTAAAAACTTTAGGACATACTCCTCCTGCCCCCAATTATCCCCTCCTGCTGGACCCAAAAATGCACAATAGGAACGAAACGCTCCTTCGTATGCCTTCCTTGTCCTGGGGGCTAGGCTTGCTCCCACGAGGTCCTGTAATCCGGGGCACCGAGCAACCAGAGAGTTTCGGGAAATGGTGCCGCCACTAGGTCCGCGGAAGGTAGATAACCCCTGAAGGCCTGCATGTGGGAACGAGAGAGTGCATCAGCCGCCTTGTTCAGCACACCCGGCACGTGCCTCGCCCTAAACTGAACATTCAGCCTCATGCAATGTAGCACAATTTCTTTCAGTAATCTCAATATCCACTTGCAGCGTGCTGCCTGATTATTTATACATTCGACTACAGTCATGTTGTTGGACCAAAACACCACTGTGCGATCACAAAACTCATCCGGCCATGCTTTCAGGGCCACAAAAATGGGGAACAACTCCAGAAACCCAATGTTACCTGTGAGCCCACTGGTGTGCCACCACGTCGGCCATGTTTGTGCCGACCATCGATTCCCGAAGATGGCGCCAAATCCCACGCTCCCTGCCGAGTCGGTCCACAAACCCAGCTCGTCCGAGGATGCTGCTGGCTTGCTCCACACCACTCGACCGTTGAAATCCGCCAGAAATGCCAACCATATGCGCATATCCTGGCGAACCTCTGCAGACAGTCTTGTGCGGTGGTGCCCTTCCTTGAGACCGACCATGGCTTGTGCAATCGAGCGGGAAAAGGGGCGGGCCATTGGTATCACTCTAAGGGCAAAGTTAAGCTGTCCCACTGCTTGCTGTAACTGATGGAGAGTTACTTTTCCTTTGCTAATGCACAGTTCTAGAGAGGCCCTGAATTTCACTACCTTTTCTTTGGGCAAACGGAAGCATCCCTCCACTGAATCGAGCTCAATTCCAAGAAACTCGAGTGAAGTCGATGGCCCCACCGTTTTCCCTGGTGCCAATGGCATGCCAACCCGCTTCATGAGAGTGCAAAATTCCGATAAGGCCTGTGCACATTCTGTGTCGCCGGCTGGCCCCAAGAACAAAAAATCATCGGGGGGCGTGGCTTGGACGCCGATCGGGATGGCGGCGTGAGCTCGTAGCTCCGCGCGGAATCCCGCAAATTCTCCTGATTCCTGCACCCCGAGCGACCCGTGGTCGACAATTCTGCCCTACGAAGTGTGAGGGGGCCACTGGGCATCGGTGGCTGGCTGCTGGGGGTTCGCTGGCCCCGGGGAAACCTCGATGAACGACAACCGAGGTGTCGCCGAGAGTGTGAGGAAAATGGCGGCGGGGCGGACCGACGGCTCCGGACGACGACATTGAGCAGTCTTGGCACCGACTGGAGGGGGGACCCACTGCTGTGAGATCGGCGCTGTGGGGACTGTGGAGACGGTCCCGAAGATCGGGGGACCGGTAGCCGACGCGGCTCGGGCCTCGGGGACGATCACTTGCTGCTACCCTTCCTCCTTCCCCTCCTCCCCCCGGATTTGAAGAGTGCACACCGGATGGTGCCTGCCAACCCGCTTTGTCCTTGGAGTGGCGGACATCAGAGGGGACACTTGATCCTGTACATTATTGGGGCGCCGGCCCTCCACACAGCAACTGCCGGGACTAGTTGAGTCTCTTTGCCTGTGACGCAGTTATCTAAGATGGCGGCTTCAGGAGGAACGACGGCCTTGGAGCTGGGACAGGAGGACTTGGCGACATTGTCCCAGGTGGTCGAGACCCCCCCGCAGACGGACCAGGAGCAGCGGCTGAATCGGCGCCTGGATGCCATATTGGACGCTATCACCTCGACCAAGGAGGCATTGCGGCAGGACATTGCACAAGTCGCCACGGGGCTGGGGCTACTACGAGCGGACCATGCAAAGTTGGCGGATAAGGTCAAAGACCATGATCAGCTCCTGAAACCGTCGGTGGTGACCGCGGAACACAAGATCACGGATATCCTGGCCCGGTTGGATTCGCTGGAGCGAAGAGTGGAGGATGCCGAAGGCCGCAATAGGCGGAACAACGTGCGGGTAGTAGGCCTGCCGGAGCGAATTGAAGGGGAGGATGCGGTGGCCTACATGGAGAACTGGTTTCGAACTGTGGTGGCACTGGAGGGGCTTACTCCTTTCTTTACCCTGGAACGAGCCCACAGGGTGCCGGCCCGCCCGCCAACGCTGGGCCGCCCTCCCCGACCGATGGTGGTGCGGCTCCTCCATTATAAGGACCGGGACCTCCTCATCCAGAGGGCCAGGGCCTCGGGTCCATTTGAGGTGGAGAACAGCAGGGTTACGATTTTCCCGGACTACACCCAGGCGGTCCAGAAATCTAGGGCATCGTTTCTGGTGGTGAAGAAGGAACTGCGGGAAGGGGGCATCCAGTACTCCTTGCTCTTCTCGGCCAAGCTGCGGGTCATCCTGGATGAGACCATGCACTTCTTTCAGTCCCCGGACGAGGCTTGGCAGTGGCTGGAATCGTACAGGGCCGGGACGGACAGGTCACACAGGAGTAGACGGGACCGGCCTAAAACACCTCAGGTCAGACAATCTCAACGGATCCGGTCCCGCAACAGGCGCCAGCGGGAGAAACGGGAGGCCCAAATGGCTGCGGACAAGAGAGAGGCTCTGGCGGCGACGGCGGCCATTACGGGGTCCCAGCAGGGTAGTGAACTGGCGGAGACGGACTCTGGCGACGAAGGTGACAGGACTGGGGAGGACCTTTCAGAAGCGGAGAGTTCGAAGGGGCCGGTGGTCACCCCCCAGACATCTGATGGAATTTTTTGTGGCTGATGTATCGTTGGAACTTGGACACGGTTTTGGTAGGGTGGTATCCTGATGGAGATGGGTGGGTTGCCGGGCAGGGTGCCGCTTGGGCATGACGGGATGGGGAGCGCGGGGCGTGGGCTCCGCTCGCTGGGGTCGGCGATAACTCACCCCCCCCCAGGGCCCTTAAGGCCTTCTGTGGTGGCGACCACAGGTTAGACGGATGTGTGTTTGGTTTGAGGTTTGGACTGGGGCTGACGTTGGGTTTGTAGGCTCTGTCCTGGGGAGTGGGGTTTGGGGTGTTTTCTTTTCCAATGTTTGTTTCGGGGGGGGCAACTGCTATGGTGTGTGCACGGACTGGCACTGTTTGACTTGGAATGTTCACTATCAGTATGGGGACGTTACCTAATTTAAAATGCCTGACGTGGAATGTCCGAGGGCTGCAAACTATGGTCAAGCGCCACAAGGTGCATGCGTATTTAGTACGAAGGGGGGTTCAGGTTGCCATGCTACAGGAGACCCACTTGACGCAGCAGGAATGTGCAGCACTGCAAAAAAGGTGGCGGGGCCAGGTGTTTGGTACTACTTACTCAGCTTATGCCCGGGGGGTACTGATATGGGTGAGAGCGGGGACACCGTTTCAGGTGCTGAACCAAGTGGTGGACCCTGAGGGCAGGTTTGTGGCGGTGGAGGGGCGGTTGCATGGCCGGGATGTGACTCTCTGTTGTGTGTATGCGCCGAATGTTGATCAGGCCCGATTTTTCGATGGCCTTTCCGGGTCCTTGGCCTCCTTTCTAGCGGGCCCGGTGATATTGGGAGGGGACTTCAATTCGATTACAGATGTGGTCCTGGACAGGTCTCACCCTCCCCTTGTTGATTCCCCGGTACGCAAGTTGGCCATGCACAGGAAGGATTGGCAGGATAGATGGGGGTTGCTGGATGTGTGGCGGGAACAACACAGGGATGTCAGGGACTATTCCTTTTTCTCAGCCCTCCATGCGCTACATGTGAGAATTGATCCGGTGCTCTGTAGCGGCCCCCTGGCCCCATTGATCTCTCATACGGAATACCTAGCCAGAACTATATCAGATCATAATCCCCTATTGATACATATCCAGTGGCAACGGGAGCGCTTGGCGATTCCAACATGGCGGCTCCAGCCAGCCACGTTGGAGGACTCAGTGTTTGGTGATGCGGTCCAGCAGGGCATTGACCATTACTTCGATGAGAATGAGGGTTCCACTACGTGTAGGGCCACTGAATGGGATGCAATGAAAGTGGTGGTAAGAGGGGTGTGCCTGGGCAGGTTTTCGAACGCGCGTACGACTGTGTTGAATGCACTTGCTAAAGCGGAAGTGAAACTAAGAGACCTGGAGCGGCGCAGGCCGACCCGACCGGACTTGCAGGCCCGGTTGCTGGAAGCGAAGGAGGCGGTTGCTACCGAAACGGAACGGTTGAGGAGCTACGATTATCGGCTATACGCACTAAAGCCCATGCTGAACGGGATAAGGTGGGCACGCTCCTGGCCAGACTTGCAAAATCCTGATATTAGGGGCTGCCCGGTACTTAGCGTCGGTAACGCATTGGGGGAAACGGTATATTCTCAGGTGGCGGTACTGGAGTGCTTTCGCGTGTATTATGAGGAATTGTATCGGAGTCAGTTGGGGGTGGAGGCCCACGATATTGCGGAGTATCTGGGAGCGAGGCAGCTTCCGGTCCTTCATGAAGAGGACGCGGCGGATCTGGGCGGGCCGATCACATTGGCTGAGATAAGGGTGGCCATCAAACATATGGCGCGGAATAAAACGCCCGGTGTGGATGGGTTGCCGATAGAGTTCTACCAGAAGTTTGTGGATACTCTGGCACCCAGACTACTGGTGGTGTACACGGAGGCTTTTGAATCAGGGGGCTTGCCTAGTTCCATGAGGGAAGCCTTGATAGTGCCTCTGCTTAAGCCCGGCAGGGATGCGACGGATGTAAAGTCCTATCGTCCATTGTCCATGCTGACGGTGGACTACAAAATTCTGAGCCGGATCTTGGCCACCAGGCTGGCTCCACATATGACTGGCCTGGTGCACAGGGATCAGGCAGGGTTTATCCCCACGAGGAATACGGGGTTGAATATTCGTCGCTTGGTGGGGGTGATGGACGCTGTGGCGGATGTGCACGGGGCACCGGCAGTACTATCGGTGGACATTGAAAAGGCTTTTGACAGCTTGGAGTGGGTTTTTCTGGATGGAGTGTTAGATAGGTTTGGCGTTGGTGAGGGGTTCCGCAGATGGACGAAAGTGCTGTATTCCTCAGCGACGGCACGAGTGCGCCTGGGCGGATTGGTGTCCGCGGCTTACCAGGTCGGTAGGGGCACGCGACAGGGGTGCTCCCTTTCCCCCCTTCTGTTTGCACTGGCGATGGAACCCTTGGCGGCCCATGCTAGGTCGGGAGACAGGTACGAGGGGATAGATAGCGGTGGGCAGCTACATCACATATCGCTATATGCGGATGATTTGTTGCTGTATTTGGGCGATACGGAGCGGGCGTTGGAAGGAGCAATGGACCTGTTAGCGGAATTTGGCCGGTTGTCGGGCCTCAAGGTCAATTGGGCGAAGACCTGTGTATTCCCGCTACGAGCGGAGTCGCCCTGCCCGGCGCGTGATCTGGGGGTGGTTTGGGAGCCATCTTGCTTCACTTATTTGGGAGTCCGTATCTACCACGTGACAGCGGACCTATTAGAGGGCAATATCGGACGGTGTGTGCGGGCGCTGAGAGGTAGTATGGCTTTTTGGGCGACCCTCCCACTGACAGTACTAGGTAGGGTTGCTCTTCTGAAAATGGTGGCGCTCCCCCGGCTTCTGTACTTCTTTCGGACGCTGCCCATTTGGATCCCTCAGAAGATCTTTCGAGACCTGAGGACAATGGTTATTGGTTTCCTGTGGAGACATGGCCGCCGTAGAGTGGCACTGAGCACGTTGCTACGCCCTAAGATTGAAGGGGGGATGGCCGTCCCTGATTTTGAATTGTATTACTTGGCGGCACAGCTCCAGGTTCTTACGCAACACGTGGCTCGGGTGTTTCGGGGACCAGAGGGTGATCGTGAGCGGGGGATACAGCGCCATGTCTTGGCCTATATCGTTATGCAGCAGAGACTGGAGTTGCGCGGCCTCACTATGGAAGAGCGAACGCTTAGGTTATGCTGGCTGAGGAGTCTCAGGAGGGCGAAGGCGACCCGCCCGTATGCGCCTGAGATACCAATTGGCATGCTGACGGCCCTACCGCACGGGGGCGATTGGTCCCCATTGTTGGAATGGGAGGAGGCAGGACTTCAAGTGGTGGGGGACCTGTATATTGATGGGGCCTTGGCGCCCTTCGGAGTACTACAAGAACAGTTTGGGCTACCTGATGGGGGTTCCTCTTACATGCGGCGGTGGTGGCGGCTATTCAGAGGCACTGGAAGGGAGGGCTCATCGAACCGGGCACGACCCTGGCATGCCAGTACGTAGTAATGGCAGCGGGCACCTTTAAGGCAGTGACCTGTCTCCATAATAGGATGTTACAGGAGGGACTGGAACCGCTCCTGGGGCTCAAGGCGAAGTGGGAGGAAAGTGTGGGTAGGCCCATACCGGACGCGACGTGGAGCCATATTTTACGGCGTACATGGAAGGGCACGAGGAATGCGCGTTTCCAGCAGGTGCACTTCTTTGTGCTACATAGGGCCTATCTGACTCCGGAAAAGATAAAACGACACTTCCAGGTGCAGGACGCGCGGTGCCCGAGGTGCTTGTCACCGGAGGCGGACATGGATCACCTGTTCTGGGGTTGCCCGAATCTGGAGGCCTACTGGGCTGAGGCGGGGATCTCCTGAACGAAGTGACTGACAGGGAGGTGGACTTTGATATGGTGGCGTGTCTGCTGCTCTTGTTCCCGCACACTAAACACACTAAGGTGACGAGCAAATTTATTGACCTGGGGTTGATACTGGCACAAAGAGAGATTTCGTGGCATTGGAAATCCAAGGGAGGGCCGTCAGTGCGGAGGTGGAGGAATGAGTTGCTGCGGTGGTCAGAGTGTGAGAGTGTGCTCCGAATGAAGCAGGCTATCAAGCTTGATAATGAGAATGCCTTGGATACAGCGCGTGCGTGGGAATTGGTGGTGCAGGCCTTGCGCGACTCATTGGTGGAGGATGAAGACTGAGTGGATAAGTCCTGAGGACGCTGCGAGGCATACTAGTGGTGGGATATGTATTACAATCGGGAATAAGACACACACCATTAGCGGTTGCTGGGGAGTGGGCGCTAGGGGGTTGTTCGGGGATGTTCGGGGTGGGTTAGGAGCCAGAAGATAGTCAGCCGCGGTGGTATTTCCGGGAATAGTAATGGGCCTGTGGGGCATAGGTTGCTAGCGGGAGGGGCAGTGGGGTACGGAGTGGACGTGGTGGGCCTCACGGAGCACGGGGTGGAATGATTGCGGCTTGGTAGCATAGACTTGCTCTTGTAGGATGGCTGATGTTGTTACTGGTTGGGGTTGGGGGGGAAAAGCAGATACGTAAAACGTTCTTTTCGACCATTGTCCCATGGGGACGCTCACCATGATGCCTTCCTGTTCTTTAGGACACTGCGCCGCCCGGCCTCCGGGATGCGGGCTGAATGGCTGTGCATGGTATACATTCTCATGATTAATGCGGGGGGGCACCATGAGTGGACTGGTTGAGCAATTGTATACTGTGGTTTCTAATTCTGCAATAAAAACATATTTAAAAAAAAAAAAGAACAAAAAATCATCTAGGTAGTTCATAACCTGTGTATAGCCCGTGGCTCTGGTGAACGCCCATTGCAGAAAACAACTGAATTTCTCAAAATAAGCACAAGAGATGGAGCAACCCATTGGCATACATCTATCCATGTAGTAGCACAAAACCCAACAGACGCTGATCCTGTGGGTGTACCGGGAGCAACCGGAACGCTGACTCAATATCCGATTTGGCCATCAGCGCTCCGGGCCCCAGGCGATTCAACATGGCGACGGCCTCATCGAAAGATGTGTACCGCACCGAACAAACTCCTGGATCAATCGCATCGTTCACCGAAAGACCCCTCGGAGCCGACAAGTTATGAATTAACCTAAACTCACCTGGGTCCTTCTTGGGGACTACTCCCAACGGTGAACAAACAAAATTAGTGACTGGCGGGTGTCTATATGGGCCAGCCACCCGGCCTCGGGCAACCTCTTTTGCAATCTTGCTTTCCACCACCGTCGTATTCTGCTGAACCGACAGTTGGTTTTTACACAGTGATTCCCCCCGAAAATCCCCCGCCGGGATGCGGAAACCATACAAGAAACCGTCCCGCAACACCCCAGCGGAGACATAATCAGGGTATTCGTTCAGCCAGGGGATCATTGCCATGATGTCTACGGGGGTAGGTAGCGGTCCCCCATGGTCGACATTAGATCTGTTTGGCCCCTCCTCTACCCCCAGTATCGCCATTCTTGGCTCTGCACGAACTCTCAGGGTGTGAAGAGTGTCCGCACGCTGCACACTCATGCCTGAACTTACATGTCCCTTGTGGCCTCGTGCACTTGCCTCTGTTAAAGTTCCAACAAACCCCTTTACTGCCCCCGTTCCCACCACCCCTCGGTTGGTGGTCACCAGCGGTGCTTGCTCGAAAGGGCGCGGCCGATTGATGGCGTGAGGGCGCTGCCCCATTCCCGCCAAGCGAGGACGACCTCGTCGCGCCCGGCAGGAGCTGCTTCTGCCAAGAGATGGAGTCGAGACAATCCCACATCAGAGATGCATCGTGCTCCTTGGCCTTACGAAACTTACTATCGTAACCGAACCATTCATTGCCTTCATACGATTCATAGAAATCCATTATACGTGTCTGATAGCAGACTAATTCGGTCAAAACTTTGGGCTTACGTTCCCCCATGATCGCTGTAAACATCGCAAATGCCCTGGCCTAATTTGAGATCGTCTCATCCACCCTGAAACCCGCCATTTTTGCGCGCCACACACTCGGGTGCCACAAATCCTTCTGACTTTTAACATACTCGACCTCGTGGTGGTCCGTCAAGAGAGAAAACATATTCACATACTTATCAGCCCAAATCATTTCTTTCGAGGCCAGCGGGATATGTTGGACCACCTTTTCCCTTCTTGAGGGTAATGCCCCCTCCCTCGCCATTGGTAATGGCTGCTTACCCGAATACGTAGCTGGTCCCGCTGTTTTTCCAAAGCCAGACGTCGGTCGTTCTGAGGGAACCTGTGGGGGGACAAGAGGGAGATTCGCCTTCGCGGCATCTCTCGATTGCCGCAACTGCTTCATTAGTAACCTGGCCTCTTCGGCCGTGTCTCCTGGTGCCATAGCACCCTCTGTATTTTTGCCGAGCCATGCGGCTAACTGTGCGGCCAACTCCGGAGGCATATCCTCCTCGTTAGTGGGCGTAACTACAACCGGATTTGGTTGGCCCGCGTCCGGGATCGGAACCGGGACCTCCACTGGACTAACCGGGCTTGCAGGGGGTAACTCGGGAACTAGGGCCTCCCCCCCTGCCTCCCTATTCCTGGCCCTTTTACCTCTCCCAGCGGGGACTACTCCCGGCAATGCTGGCCCGATTACTTTCTTCGGTCTGCCCGTATTGTTCATTGCCGCCATCTGCTTTTTCATGCTCGCCATCTCCTTCATCAACATGCGAAGCATCTGGTCAGTCCCTGCCTTCTTTCCGGCCTTCTTGCCAGGCATCGTTGTTCGATATTCAGTCCTTGTTGCTCAACGAGGTCCTGGATCCAAGGGTACGGAATCGCTGAAAGAGAAACACAAAAATTACAAGCTCTCAAAAATTGCTCTTTGTTCCGTCGAGGGCTCACGTGCAACGAGAGGGTGCAGCTTCCAAGCACAGGAACAAGAGGATGCTTCTTCGGAATGTTGCTCCTTTTATTCCTCTTCGGGAGGGCGTGTACCCTTCTCCGGTACGCCTACGGGGCATGGCCAACGGTGTAGGTGTCTAGGACAACCCCTCTTGGGCGGGAAAAGGCACGCCCCGGCTACGCCGCTTCAGGCATACCAGCCGAGACACGCCCCTCCCACCCAAAATGGTTTCCCGGGGGGATCCGGGCCCCCTACCATACGTTCGGGGGGACCGAGTGGTCGCCCCTTTCCAATTTTCATGCTTCGCAAGGACTTGTCCTGGTATAGTGGTGGGTGAGCCACTGAATGCTCGAGCAAGGCTTGAGCCTGAAGCCTGGCTCTGGCAAAGATCAATATCTTGTTGGAACCGCAAACCCATAACGAGCCAAGCTTTCATGTGGCTTCTGCTTGCCTCAATCTCTCTACTCAGTATGTGACTTTGCGGCCAGAGATTCTGACTTTGGAACAGAGAAACTAGTTTTGAGTGTTAGCAGCTGCTCAACATTATGTGATTCTAGGCAAAGCACTTAATCTCCCCATGCCTATAAACAAGTGTGAACGAAAGTAACTGGTGCTTATTTAAAGTGAGCAAAGCTTGTGCTAAATAAAAACTGCAGAGAAATGCACAGTGGTAAAAATAAAGCCTTTATATAAGGGAAGACAGATAGATACACATTTACTGGCTAAATTGTACAAATTGAAACCATAAAATCTGGATTGTGGGCCCGATTCACAGAATGAACTTACTACTTTTGGCATTCACAGAATGCACTTACTACTTTTGGTATTCACAGAATGAACTTACTCATTTCGGTATCCACAGAAGTTAGGACTACTAACTTTAGGACTCCTAAATGCCTTCTGTGAATACCGAAAGTCTTAAAATTAGGATTTTTCTCAATTTTGTAGTAGTAAAGTTAGGACTACTAACTTTAGGACGCCTAAATGCCTTCTGTGAATACCGAAAGTCTTAAAATTACAATTTTTCTCAATTTAGTAGTAGTAAAGTTAGGACTACTAACTTTAGGACGCCTAAATGCCTTCTGCGAATACCGAAAGTCTTAAAATTATGATTTTTCTCAATTTAGTAGTAGTAAAGATAGGAGTCATAACTTTACTACTACTAAATTGAGAAAAATCCTAATTTTAAGACTTTCGTTATTCACAGAAGGCATTTAGGAGTCCTAAAGTTAGGAGTCCTAACTTTACTACTACTAAATTGAGAAAAATCCTAATTTTAAGACTTTCGGTATTCACAGAAGGCATTTAGGAGTCCTAAAGTTAGTAGTCCTAACTTCTGTGAATACCGAAATGAGTAAGTTCATTCTGTGAATACTAAAAGTACTAAGTGCATTCTGTGAATGCCAAAAGTAGTAAGTTCATTCTGTGAATCGGGCCCAAAGTGCGTTATTCCCTCTTGAATTGTGTGATCATCAGCAAATATTTTATTTCATCAAGGCACTTTTTCCTTAATTATCGCATATGAAAGCATTTTCAAATATGTGAGTTCAGATTACCAGTTGATAAAAAAACATTTTGTGATTTATTTGGTGAAACTGTAATGTTGCTCTATAATAATCTCATTCAGGTACAGGGTTTTCATGACAATTGGCCTGTCTGTTAGTTCACGAATGGTTCCTGTTTAAATACTATCACTTTTCAAAATCACTTCTCAGTGCAGTGTTATATTGTAATGAATTGTCAAAGCTTACACTTGTTAAAGAACTATGGGCCTCATTTATGAGGAATGACACATTGCTGCCAGGGCCGGACTGGCTACCGGGCAGTTTGGAATGCTGCTGAGCTGGGGGCTGATTTCGTTAATGGGGACCTTTGTGAGCTAAACGAAATTCGTTTTTCTTTCATTGTTTCAAAGCACACACAGGTCTCCATGAACGAAATCAGCCTCCCCTGCAGTAAAATCAGGCAGCAGCTCTGCAGCATTTCAAACTGTCCGGTAGCCAGTCCGGCCCTGATTGCTGCGTAAAATCAGCGATGCGTCACTTCTCAGTGCGCTCTCCTTGCGACATATCTGATGCATCATATTTAATGTATGACGCATTATGTCGCAAGGAGTTTCAGATACTTCAGTATTTCTGACGTATCTGTAAGCGCAAAAGTGACGCATTGCTGGAGTGTGTCACAAAAGTGACGCAACTCCAGCAATGCGTCCTTTTCATCGGGCAAGCCCCATGTGAAAGGGCCTGCGTCAGTCTTACGCCTGCTGTGAGACAGGCGCAAGATTTTGACGCAATGACGTCCTAGAAGTGACGCAGTGAAATCTCATAGATTTCACTGCATCACTTCTACGAGGCTTTTTGCGAGGGAACGCCCTCCTGCATACATTATACCTGACGCAGGTATAATGTAGCGCATCTGCTTAGATGCGTCACTTTGTAAATAGTGCGCAACAGGAGGCATGTTTTACGCCGCCGTGCGCCCCAAAAAGTGACGCATCGGAAGCGCAAAACTGATGCAAGGTCTCATAAATGAGGCCCTATGCATTTTAAAATTTTGAAGAGACTTTATCATATTTTACATGATGTTTGCTGTATGATTCACATAGCAAATATTTTCAGAGATCGGTTCGTTCATGGGATCCAAGATCCGTGCCAGATCATTGGCTTGGATCTGACTCGACTCTCTCTGGTTTGGCTAGTCATTGTGTGGCTCAAAAGGTATGATCAGTTTCTCATTAGTGGAATCTGCAGAATAATGCCAAAGGGCATGCATTGACATCAATATCGACCCTGATGAAGTCCTTTTCAGGGCGAAACACGTTGGCTGGGCTGGCCAGAAGTGTGAAATGTTGATGAAATACAAATAAAGATACTCTTTTTGGAAAATCGCCTTATGGCTCCCTCCTCCTTTATGGATCAATAGAAGATAATAGTGTTATGAACGTTCAAATTGCTCTGAATTGTTGGCACAAAAATTATTCAAAATACATTAAGTGCTCCCTCTTTAATCAGGTTCTTACACTAGGAATGTCTTTGGAAATTAAAAGCCAACATATTTCCATTTACTTTTGTATACATTTTGTGAGTAAGAAACAATGACGAGAGCTTGTAGTAAAGAGGGCTTCATAAATAAGAAATGAAGTGTTGGAGCAGAGATTGACTGCGCAGGTCTGGGATGTGTGTACGTCTGTGGTGTGAAGGTGCACGCATGTATGTATTTTTGTGGGGAGGTTGTATTTTTTGCATATGCGTACATTCAAATGTTTATATTTATGTGCCCCTACTCCTTGTGATGGAACCCCTTTAGACTAGCAGCTTCACGGCATTCATATCTGCAAAAATTCATGGTTTAACCTCTCTAACACTCAGTGTGGCTATGGCCCTCTTGGGCCAAGACAAAGGGCCAGAGCAATAGCTTTAGGTGGCATAGGCCCCAGGGATGACAAGAAGAGAAGATTAAGGTTGCAAGGGGGAATGGTGGGGTTGTACAGCCTTACTATTTTAGAAACTGTGCTGCAATATTGGTGATATTTTAAAGCATTGTGGGCCATATGTATCATAGTTTTGTTTTGTGATTCCTAAATAGCGATTTTTAAGGAATCGCTATTTAGGAATTGCAAAATGGTAGGTATTTAGAAAATCGCTTTTTATTAGCGATTCCTTAATCTTCCTTAGTTGCGAATTCGCATTTTGCAAATTCGCAATTAAGGAATGATTTTCAATGCATTCCTATGGGCCAGGAGGTTAATAGGAATGATTGCAAAATAATTCTCAAACTGCGAATTCGCAATTTTCTAATCGCAATTTGAGAATTATTGCAAGGGTGCAGGGGTGTCTCAAGGACAACCTGCTGCACCCCTGTAAATTACATGTGTGTGCATATGGCGCACATACATGCCCAATGGGCATGTATGTGCTTCGTATGCCACACTCACAAATGCACAATTGTGCATATTTACAAGAAATCGCAAATAACCACCAACTACAAGTTGGTGGTAATTTGCGATTTCTAAACCTGAAATCGCAGGTCCAAAAAGCTTCATACATAGCATTTAAGGAATCGCAAATTTGTGATTCCTTAAATGCTTAAGCAAAATAAGGAATCGCAATTTTTTGCGATTCCTTATTTTGCTAATGTTTCTTACATTTCAAAATCGGTAAAAAGGCCGTTTGCGATTCGCTAAGGCCAAAATTCTGCGAATTTCGGCCTTAACGAATCGCAAAAGGCTTGATACATATGGCCCTAAATACATTTTATTTTGCATTTTTGAAAATGATAATATACTTCCCTGGGGAATATTGGGAAATGTGTGTGACAAATAATGTTTTACATCCTGTTGCGTAAAAAAACAAATTGAAATTTGAAACAATTTTTAGAGGGTGAAACAGTGTGTTTTTGACGAAATTGCTGGGATAATTAGCTTAATGTAAACATCTTGATCCACCCAAAGGAGAGTGAGAGGAAAAGAAGATATTATCGTTAGACCTGGGAGAAAATATAATCATATTAAAGCAATCATAGTCATTTCATATTACTCTTGTGATGCGAAAATACTTAAAATGATGCTTATGTCTGTTCATGTAAGGGGGCATGGTTTGTGCGCCAGACAAGATGGCGGCATTTTTTTTGAGCTGGGATTCGACTGCGGAGACGTTTCGTGGTCTCACAGCTGTTTCTGCATGTTTGGAGCACCTGCTTCTGCTCTGCGATGCCTCCATCCACCAACATTGTTTGCTGACCGGGTTGTCTCCTGGCGTGCTCTTTCTTGCCCAGAGCTGCGGCTGTGAATTTTTTGTCAGGTGCTAGCATCCGCCATTTTGGATGCCTGCCACTCGCCTTCACCGCATGACTCCCTGCTGAGGTAACCAGCGTTTTCCCCAATAAAATGCTCTGCAACATTTCTCAAATCTTTTTTCTTCTTTTTAATTTTTTTATCATTCAACATATTTATCTGAATGCTATACAAGCGCACTTGAATATATATTTATATATAGTTTTTTTGCCATTCTTTCTTCTCCACAACCACTCTTCTTCCACAAATATGGTCTGAGGTATCTTCATGCAGTTGACTTTCACTGCATTTTTTAGTGAACTATTGCACCTTTTAACTTCCTAACATCATTTTTTCGCCCAGTTGCAAATATTTATTTATTTTAAAGCTATGTGCATACTTTTACGTGCTGTAATTGCATTATATGGGCAGACTTAAGTCTCTACTAAAGTCAACACAACGTCGTCTTCATTACACCAAAAAGGCCAGTGATATTTTAACCACCGCCAAGCCTTCTTCATTTGGCAATAAACGTAAACGGGTGAAAAATGATCCACCCTCACCCATTTTATCATCTCACAATCCTGTGCTTGACACTATACTGGATGAGGTGAGAAGTTTAAAGCCCTTCATGACTACTACTAATGAATTCTTGAACAAATAGAGGATAGATGGATGGCCAAGGAAGCTAAGATGTTTGACATGGAGAAGCGCATCAGTGATCTGCATGACACTACTAACAAGATTCCTCTCCTTGCTCAAACTCCACACAGAGGACCTCGAAAATAGAAATAGATGTAATAACCCATGTTTATATGGCCTTCCAGAAATTTTGGAGGACCCCGACCTCCTTGGTTTCTTGTTTAAGGTTCTTCTTTTTTTCACATTTATCTACCTGCTGCTCATCTTGTTCTGGATGCTGGTATGTCCCATGCTCATTTCCTCTGCTTTTCCTTGTAGACCTGGATTTTCCTCCTTTGTCTATCTCTTTCTTCTAATATTTCCTTCTCATTCAATGTTTCTGGTTATAAATTAAATTTTTCTAAAACTGAAATATTACCATTAAATTCTTTATGTTATCAATATATGTTTGCTAATACTGATTTTACTTGGTGCCCTACCAAAATAAAATATCTTTGTATCTGTCTCCTCTACTGTTTCAAACGTAATCAGTTATACCTTTAATGTTTAAAACTCAAACAGCAGAGATTATTTTTATCCTGGTCTCCTCTGAATCTGTTGAGGTGGGGTAGTCTGGATACAATTAAGCTGATGATTGCACACAATGTCCTTTACACATTGTCTATGTTGCCTTTCAAGATACCTCATTCCTGTTTCTCTCAAATTAATTCACTATGCACCAAATTTCTATGGAATAATACAAATTCTGGTATTACTTTAACTAAGCTCAAATGTCCAAAGAATGATGGTGGGGTATGATTCCCTGATTTTAGGGTCTATCACTCTGCATTTGTAATCCGACAATCTTTTGCCTTAAATCATGATTTTTGTGATGTTCCCATACCTCAATGGATTATGTTTGAGTGTTCTGTTTTGAAGAATCTTTCATTTGATGATGTGGTTTATATGTCTGATTGTACTTTCATATCAACAAATTCTATCCTAAAATACTCACAGAAACTGTTACACACAATGTTTTCTTCAGGGTTTGATTCACATCAATATTTCCTTTCCTCCTCTTTTTGGTGTAACAAATTTATCAAATTTCACTGAAAATCATTTTACTATAAACACTGGAAAAAGAAGGGTATAATGTTCATTCACCAGCTTGTACAACGTAATTCTGATGTCCTTTTCTCCCAATTGCAAGCAACATAGAAAGTACCAAGCTTGTTTTTCCATGAATATAATTTAATATCATCTTCCATTCAATTCAATTTACCAGCCACTCATTTCTACCAAATGTGTTATGTAGCATCAAAACACCGCTACATACTATTTCCATGACTCTAAACCTAAAGCTCCTTATTTATACAATAAGCTGTTATCACATACTCCTATTGAATTGTCATGGGAAGATGATTTATCTCTTTCACTCCCTTCTCCGATTTGCATATGGCCATGTCTGATCTGGGGTGGCGGAGTGAGCTAAAGAATGATGATGGGTTAAACCCAGATCAGTTGACTGGGGGTGAGTGGTTGCAATGTTCAACACTCCGTCCATCATCCCCTTTGATTTTGCTAAGTTCGCCCTAAATTGGCAGTGTATGCCCAGATGTGGGTCCCTTGCTCACTTTGTCACTGGTTTCAAGATAGCCTGGCGGATGAGGTTTATGAACTCGAAACCCGTCCCAGGATGCTTGTTTCCAGTCCAGGGAAGGCATGGCTTGGCAGTTCAGGTTGGACTGTTCCTAGGAGGCACAGGGTCAGACTGATTTGCATATGTCCATGTCTGAACTGGGGTGGCGGAGTGAGCTATAGAATGATGATGGATTAAACCCAGATCAGTTGACTGGGGGTGAGTGCTTGCAATGTTCAACACTCTGTTCATCATACCGTTTGGTTTTGCTAAGTTTGCCCTAAGTTGGCAGGGAATGCCCAGGCGTGGGTCCCATGCTCACTTTGCCACTGGATTCAAGATAGCTTGGCTGATGAGGGTTATGAACCCGATACCAGTCCAAGGATCCTTGTTTGCAGTCCAGGGAAGGCATGGCTTGGCAGTTCAGGCTGGACTGTTCCCATGAGACACAGGTTCAGACTGATTTTTATATGGCCATGTCTAAGTAGGGGTGGCATAGTGAGCTAAAGAATGATGATGGATTAAACCCAGGTCACTTTCCTAGGGATGACTGATTGCAATGTTCAACACTCCGTCCACCATCCCCTTTGGTTTTTCTAAGTTCGCCCTAAGTTGGCAGGGTATGCCGAGATGTGGGTCCCTTGCTCACTTTGCCACTGGATTCAACACTCAGTCCATCATCTCCTTTGGTTTTGCTTTATTCACCTTTCTCTACATGTGATGTGTTGATTTGCAGTGTTTACATGTTTTATCACTTTGAAAACACCACAATCATGGAAGTGGCATACATATACCAAATATGTATTTATTTCAATATCTTTATATATCTTTTTAGATTGCGCCCTTTGCGTTCTGACAACCCAGTGAAGGGTTGTCGGAACGCCTTGAGACCCTTGCGGGTGAGTAGTGCGCTATACAAGTATCAATTTACAAGTATCGCAACAAATTGTTCCCTAATCAGACCCTATGTGCATCATGAGCACAACTAGTAGCTAGGAAGAGATCTAACTTAGGCCTGATCAAGGCATCTAACAGTGTTTGCTGCGTCTTAACGGAATATAGCAATTACCTGGGTACGGTCGCTGCCTCTCCTCCGTCCTCTTCTCTTCTCCCAGCAGCACGGAAGCACACAGACTTCCAGACTCCCCTAATCACTACGCTGCTCTCACCAGCATGACAGCAGCATCATGATTGGTCTGAGTGCCCTGGTTCGGTGCTCAGACAGAGAGTGGGAGCCTGTTCATGTTCTCCACCCAGCCTTGCAATCCAGTCTGGTGCAGGGCATGCTAAGTGCGAATGATGGTTCGGCCGGCCCAAAACGGCTGACCAAACTGTCATGCGCACTTAGAGAATGCCCACCAATCCTACCCCTGCTCCAGACAGTCCAGCCCTGCCCCACCCTAGAATGGAAACTAACTGAGCCAGTACAGAAAAGGAAAATGATAAAATAACATTGCGTCATTATCATTTTATTTTTCCTTTTTGAACTGCTCAGAGAGCAGTGAGGCGATGCTCCTCCTTTTTAGTGGAGGAGCCTCTGCTGGCATCTAACTAAATCTGGGAGGTGAACTTTGCTCCATTCGTGAAATTTGCGGAGATTTTTGCACTCTGTGGAGCTAGCTGAGTTCCGAAAACTCCATTCCATGGACCAGAGTTGTTTTCCTTGCTTGTGCTTGCCAACGATAAGTTGGCGAACACGAGTGAGGAAATTCCAACACTAGACCACTTCCCTGCGAGATTTCTCAATGCGGATGGTCGCTACTGCTCGCATTGAGAAACCTTCCATTTGCGTTGAGGGAACTGCTGCTTGAGTATAACTTCTACTCAAACTGCAGAAAGAAGCAGCACCCTCTTGCACTGTGCGAGATGCATTTCATGCTGGCTTTAACAACTCGGGACAGACACCCAGCAGTAAAAGTCAGTTCAAATGGCGCGAGGTAACCCACTCCGCCACTCGTGGAACTCTGCACAGCTTGGTGGAGTTTGTTTGTCACTTTGTGGAGTGTGTATAGCGGAACTCCTCAAACTCCCAGCCTTACTCCTAACCTCTATGGGCAGTACTGCAGGCTGAGTGTAATAGAAGGAGAGAACTACCCTGCCAGGAAATGATTATATTTCAGAACCAATAGTGAAAAAGTAGGAACATTTTTTATTTTTTAGGAGATAACAATTCATAAATAGAGTCCATGAGGTAACATTCTAAAGCATATATGTACACACAGGAGAGAGGTTTTCCTCCTATGACTAAGTAAGTATCGTCTATAAAAAGTTCATACAAAAAATACGAATTTGTTGGCGTCCTCACACTCCCACAGTCATTCACTAAGCAAACATACACTTCTCATTCTCTCTCCCAATCGAAATAATACAATTATAACCATACAAACATAGAGGGACCTGGGGGCCTGCAACATCACAATCAAAGGTTGCTAGGGTAGAGAGACCAACATGGAGGCAGTTAAAGGTGAGGTACAGTAAATGATGATACACTGAAGGCCATCCATGTAGATCGTGCCAACGCGCGTTTCAATGCAAGGCCAATTTAGGCTGCATCTTCATCAGGGTATTGGAGACCAGGGAGGGGGACAAACACACATTTTTCTCATGGAGAGAACTTATCATCATACACTTTTCAGCAATTCAAAAGAAGTTCCCGCAGCGAGGGATTTCTCACGGCTCTAGGATGGGTGGGAGCCAAGCGAGCTTCCGGGTTTAGATAAGTCCTAATAGGAAATTTGAAAGCGGGCACATCTTTTCTGGTTTCCTTCACAGGCAGCACATCTCATTTAGAAAAGACTCTGGAGGCGAAAAACCGTATGCTGATTATATAAACGTTCTGTGAATGATCACTGTAGATGTAATCTGGCGAGGTCAGAAACGAATAGGCCAGGTAGGGAAGATCGGCAAGCAGCAAGTACCCAGCGGCCGCCGGGATCGGCTTCCCGAGCCGCGATCAGGCTGTAGGGTGGGAACCCTTCACAAGCTCCTCCTGGCGATCAGGGGATGAGGGGGTCCGGATACGTGAATCAGGGATCAAGGGAGAGCAGTGACGGATCGCAGGGTCGGCGTCCTCTCTCGTCGGCGGCTGGGCTGGGACAGCAGGCTGAAACATGTTGAAAAGCATTGAGGATGTGTGAGTCATAGTACTCATAAGCCATTTGCCTTCTTTTCTATTTAAATTGACCTGAGGTACCCGCACTAATAAAATAAATATCTTTGGGTTTACCATAAGGTAATTTTATAACTCTGAAGCCCTCTTCTTTCCAGTTTTGCTAATTAAGAACTCCTTCAATGAGGATATTGAGTCCATCCATGAAGTACAATCTTTCCAGAACACTGTAAAGTTACCTATGAGGAAGCATGCCACAATAAAGTGGGTGAGGTTTCCTTATCCAGAAGAATCTGGCTCCATTTAGGCCTGGGCGAAATTTAAATCATGCCAGCATGATTCGTGCAATTTCAGGTATTTTGTGTAACATTTTGTAAGCAAAATTCTCAAAATTTTCTAACTTCATGTAGTTATGCCCCGTTCATGGAAAACATTTTCCATAAATGGTGGAATTCACAGTAAAAATGTACTCAAAATGGCGCAATTCATGGTAAATTGTTCTGGAAATACAGAATTAAAGTGACAGTTCTTCACGCAGATGTTTAAATTCATCTTTGCGCCCCAAATTAACGCGAGTGCACACTTCGGTTCTAAAATAAAACATGGATTTGCACTTCATGTAATTACACGTAGTTGTGTGTAATTATGCAGAACCCCCGAGTTCCATCAAGGGCATTGCTGATGTCGGTTGTCGCACCCGTGAGATATTGTAAGAATCTTTACAAGGGGTTTTACCCCAAAGAAATTCGGTAACAACGTGTGGCAAATGGTACCTTGTGAAGTCCAGTAAATCCAAAACATTGACTAGACGGGGAATTCATTTAAATATGCGTTAGGGCTTGTTTCTCACAAGCAACCTTTGGTAAATTGGTGGCCAGTGGTACATCCACGGGATTATAGTTCTTCTCCCAAAAATGTATTGAAGGGGCAGTGAAAAATAAATATTAAATTTTTAAATACCTTTGGCTTATGAAGTTGGTGAAACCTGGACAGTATTAAAATACAACGTTAGAGCAGGGCTTTGGGATGCTTAGAAAAAATATATATTTTAAAGCACTTTGGGGAAGATTTACGTTTCCTGGCGCATCCCTGCAAATCAGCAGGGATGCACCAGGAAAGATGTGTGACGCAATTTTACCCTTGTGCCACCACAGACGCGCCGCATTTACAATGTGGCGCATCATGGCGCAAGGATAAACAGATGCGTGTTGCATCTGCCGGCGTAAGATTGGCGCAGTGCTGGAGTTGTGTCTCGGGAGCGTTGCAACTCCAGCACTGTTCCAACCTGGCCTATCCTCATATAGTGCATCACGCCCTACGCCTGCTTCAAGCAGGCCCAAGGTTTTGACACAGCGGCGTTAGAAAAGTGACTGAGTGAAATCTTGTAGATTTCACTCTATCACTTTTCCAAGGCGTTCCTGCAACGGATTGCCCACCCTGCGCTTGAACACCCACATGAAACCTGACGCAGGTTTCATGTGACGCAGGGCTTTACAACGTGACGCATCTCCCTAGAAGCGTCAGGTTATAAATAGGGCGCTACATAGTGCATGATTTACGCCGCCGCTGCGTCACAAAAGTGACGCAACGGCAGCGCAAATGTGGCGCATGGAGCTCGTAAATCTGCCCCTTTGTGCTTGTAAGAATTACGAAAAAGAAAAAGATAGCAGCTTATATTCTTCTGTTCGTCTCATTAATTTGCATGCTTTCCTATTACCCTTGAGGAACCGGAATCGATTTTCGGTCATGCGACACCTATAATCGATATCTTAAAATTAGCATGATGTATCTAAATGATTTAGCATACGCACGCTAACATTAGCATAAATTCGTATTGCAGTATTTTAGATTTCTAGCTTGCACCACTTTCTGCATTTTACACTCACTTGACTCGACCGACGCCATTTTGTGGCCTCGCTCAAAGTCTCAGATTAGCAGACCCCGTTCATTCTTTGCACCAAAGTCGTTCTCCTGAGAAATAGCCCAACTGTTGCAGAACTGCTGTTTCAGCTCGTTAGGCCCGTCAATGTTGTAGGTAGCAGGAGAAGGCCTGATAAGCACATTCCGGGAGGGGTGCGGGGCGGACTGTCTTGGAGCTGGCAGAAGGGAGTCACCCGTCCGACCTTGCTAATCTAGGATGAGCTAAACCAAGAGCGCTTTGTCTGCCATATATGGCTTTTCCTTTCTGTACCAACCTGTACCAACTTGTATTTTTCCATCTTGGGCCATGTTTCTGCAAATGCAACTGTATATATGTATATATGTGATGTCCTGACTGGTAAACAGTCATAATATCGATTCCAAAATATAGAATGGACATAATATCGAAGTAAAAATAAAAAAATGGAAAAATATCGAATGGACACAATATAGTGGTTAAAAATATCGAATTTAAGGTAAGTAATATCGATTTTCAAAATATAGAAGTCAAAATATCGAAGTATACAATATAGGCATTAAATTGATTTTTTAATAATATAATTTTTTTTAAAGTGTTTTGTATGTTAGTATACGTGTGAAAAGTCTATATTAATTTTTGTAATGTATGTTTAATGTATTTTAAGTAATGAATTTTATGTTATTTAATTTTTGCGTAATTTAATTCTGTAGCGGGTTGTGGGTTTATAGGGGAATAGGGTGGGAAGTAATTTAAATGTAATTAATTAAATATTTTTATTTATTTACTGGTATTCATTTTGAATTTATTGTTATTTTTGGTAATTAATTTTTATTAATTGGCAATTAATTTGTATTAATTGGTAATTATTTTTTATTAAATATTTGATAATTATGATAATTGTATTAATGTATTTTCTGTAGTGGGATGTGGTTTTATAGGGGGATAGGGTGGGAAGTAATTTAATTGTAATTAAGTAAATAATTGTTTTCATTTATTGGTATTGATTTTAAATGTATTGTTAATTATTTTTTATTTGGTAATTCATTTCTATTAATTGGCAATTAATTTTTATTAATTGGTAAATATTTTGTATTAATTAAATATTTGATAATTATGATAATTGTATTAATGTATTTTCTGTAGTGGGATGTGGGTTTATAGGGGAATAGGGTGGGAAGTAATGTAATTGTAATTAATTACATATTAAAAATACTTTTTGTGTATTGAGAATTAATTTACTGTTAATTGGTATTAATTTTTATTATTAATTAGTTTTTGTTATTGAAAATTAATTAGTTGTTAAATAATTATGAATAGGTTATTAATTTTTAATAACTAATATGTAGTTGTATTTCTAATTAATTATTACATAATATTAAATTGGTTATTAATTTCAATTAATGTTTTATTGGTATTGATATTTAATTTATTTTTAATAATATATTAAATCATTACTTTCCCTACTGTTAATCTCACTGGAGTGGGAATAGTAATTTTTACCCTCCCGCTATCAAACGCTTTCCCTACTGTTGCACTCTCTGGAGTGGGAATAGTATTTTTTACCCCTACGCTATCCAACGCTTTCCCTACTGTTGCACTCACTGGAGTGGGAACAGTATTTTTTACACCTACGCTATCCAACGCTTTCCCTACTGTTGCACTCTCTGGAGTGGGAATAGTAATTTTTACCCCTACGCTATCCAACGCTTTCCCTACTGTTGCACTCTGGAGTGGGAATAGTATTTTTTACCCCTACGCTATCCAACGCTTTCCCTACTGTTGCACTCACTGGAGTGGGAATAGTATTTTTTACCCCTACGCTATCCAACGCTTTCCCTACTGTTGCCCTCACTGGAGTGGTAATATTAAATGTTACCCTCCTGCTATTCTACGGTAAAATATTGTACATTTTTTATTAATAACTTAAATTAAATATATCTTAATTTTAAGGTTATTTGAGTATTTTTACGTATGTTTTAGTTATATTTATTATTTCAATAAGTTGAAATTACTTTTATGACATTTAAAAAAATTCGATATTTTGACTGACTATATTTTTTACAGACTATATTTTGGATTCGATATTTTTGTACTTACCTGTTTGTAGATAGGAATTCGATATTTTGGCATTCTATATTTTGGTGACTATATTTTGGTAAGTCTATATTTTGTCATTCTATATTATGTCAGTGATCCGTCCTGACTGTGTGCCACAGTCTTCTTGGCGGACCTCTTGGGGTTAGGTCGCAAGGAGCTCCTCTGGCAGAGTTTATTTGTTCTAATAAATGCTTGGACCTTCTACACTGCCAACTGACTGGTAATGGGAATGGGATTGGTTGTGAATATAATTATGATTGGAAGGTGGTAAATAATTTCCGGTACTTCAGTTGGCGACTCCGCCGGGACTCCGCGTTGGGGTCGTCCCTCTGTATTTCAGACAACAACCGGGAGATTGAAAGGGGTGCTCCCGATAGGGGGGGTTGCAGAATAGACCAACGAGAATTCAGGGTTTGCTCCGCCCTCCCGGTCTCGAGGACCTCAGCTGCTAGTGGCACCATGCCTGAGTCCTTCGGGTGTGACCCGAGAACCAGCCACGTTGGCCTTATCAAGAGTTGGCAGTGAAGAACGTGCAATCAGACCTGTGTGCACCAGGTGAGTGTTTCGTCTCGTTTTGTGTTGGATCACGTTTTTGAATGCTGGATTTGGTACTTGGCATTTGGTGAACTATGGTCATGGAGAAACTCTGAGTAGGGGGTCTGACGGGGCAACATTGAAAATTGCACGTGCAGATGCCTCTGGTTGGATTTGTGTGGAAACACTGGAGATAGAGACTATACGCCTTTTGTGGGAACTGCGGTTCTCGCTCGGCCGGACTGTTCTCGGGAACGCCGACAGTTGAGATTGGGTAGCACTCGGACAGATCTGGAGCGGTGCTTGAAAAAGCGTGCTTAGCCAGCATAGTCCGGGAGGTGAACCATGAATACTGTCGGATGGCCTGTAGGTTGGTCTGTGGTTTAAAACCTGTGTAGCTAACTCCAGGCAGTCTAAGGACAAGACTGTTATCAGAAGGTGTTCTTTGCAGATTTGGATATTTGGAAAAAGGGTTCTCCATAGGTGGGAGTCGACAGGCTCCACCTTCTGTTTGCAGGATATTGGTATTATCGTTTTGTCGTTTATTAAACATCTGTGTTTCTTGTTTTATGTCCAATTGAAGGTTTATTTTGCAACGTGAGTATGATTTTGAATGAAAACATGGCCATGTGTATGAGAGAGTTGTGATTAATGAAATTTGATCTTGCTAATTTTTGTTGTTGTTTTGTGCAAAATAATCCTCAATTCCTTTTCAGCTCGAGTAAAATAGAGAAAGGGAAATGCCGTGCCTGAGTAAGTTATGCTTGGCTGTGTTCACCGAGAGAGTGTGAGGTTACATGAAAGTCAGCCAGCCCCTCCGGAAGGAACACCCAGTCACGATATGTATTGCAAGCACGGTATTGGCCCCCTTCTTTTTAATTCCTTGTGCATAGGTATACGAAGGATAATGTGGAACTACAGTGGCCGAAAACCGGATCTTTTGATGAGAAAAAGATTCAGTATTTACAAGAACGACTCTTTGTTAAACGCAGCCGACAGGCTATGTTTGACACCCTTAACAAATGGCAGAAAGAGGCAAAGAGAAGGCGTATTCGGTCAGAAAAACTCCTCAAGATACAGCAAGGGCAAACTATTACACAGAAAGCTATTGCGCATGACAAAAATACAACAGAAAAGAGTATTGAGAATGAGGATAGACGGTTTAGGCTGCAAGTGGATAAGAGCTAAGTAACGTGAAACAAAGCCGAAGATGAGATAGAGGATCTGCTAGACAAAAGACCTCCCCCGCCATATTCCCCGCAGCGCATATATCCCGCGGTCCCTGTTCAAGCGGCGGCTGCACTGCAAGCATCCGCACCAGAGGAACGAGGTTCTGCCACCCCCAGACGTGGTGCTGGCGATCCATCCCCCTCTGTAGGGAATCTGGCCACTCTTGTCCCTGATTCCAGGCAGACTCTAACATCCCCCTGCACGCAATTGAGCGTCCCGAGTCCTGTGTGGACGTCTCAATCGGCCAGCACCACACCCGGTATGTCGGAACAGACAACAAGAGGGGAATCCAGAGGGTTGGATGGTAAACGACTATTCACTAGATCATCTGTGGCATATGGTGAGAAGGAAGTATTAGCAGATCAGGCCGTCAGATGGATGCGGAGTGACGTGTATACTGTGGCTGACATATGGAGTACGGTAAAAGATTTAGAACCGGTAATGCAGCAACACGTGTTATTCCAGATGTCTAATTTCCTCATTGGGTCTTGAGAGGTCAGTTTCGATAATGGGAGTGCTCCCCAGATACTGTATGATATTCGAGACTGGACCCATAGATTTAATCTGACACCAGAGGAAGTATACAAAAATGTAGTCACCCTGGTCCAATATCGAGGCAGATTGTTCTTAAAGAGCCATCTGTGGACTTCACAGCAGCCCATGCGAGAGGTACACCCCATTTATCATCCCGAAGTTCCTGAACTACGCGATGATAACCAACAGATCACACGGGCACGGATAGACGCCCGGTTTCAGGAGCAATGGGTATACACTCCATGGAAAAGAAGTGAGGTCCTTGCTCTGAAATCCCAACTGCCCGACCCCCGAAAGAATCCTACCCCCTACTATAAAGAACTGACTAAAGCTGCGGCGTCTGCTGTAATGACATTAGCAGATGTCGAGCTATTCTTTGGGTTACTTGTCCCTGTTGATATATGGCGGCAGGTGCACGACTCTGACCACGCTGAACTAGGGGGGACATGGGATGAGTTAAGAGGGTGGGATCGAGATCGCAAACCGGGAGACAAACCTAAGGGTGAAATTATTTACCACCTCCCAATCTTTGCCAGCGAAAATTATAGCCTTTATGCACACTTTGATACCGCCGAGGAAGGTCGACTGGGATAAACTGACTGCTTGCAGACAGAAAAAGGATGAAAGCGTGTCCACGAGGTTTGAAGGAGTCTTCATTGACTTTAGCGGACAGGATTTGGCTACGGAAGGTGGAACTAGGTTGTTCGTGAACAGGTTTGTTACGAACTTGGCTCCAGAAATTTCTGCACGATTACAGGCGGCAGAAAGTACCTGGACAACCTCCACCCCCTCGGTAATTTTGAGTATGGCACAGTACTATGAACATAGGGAGAACGAGAGTAAGGAAAAGGTGGAGAAGTAGGCCAAAGACCTTAAAACATGGGTATTGCTTCAGCAGGTAGTCCGGGGACAAGGAGGGGGGAGAGGAGTCAGAGGCCCCATGTCCAGAGGGGCGGGTGCAGGCCGAGGCACGGGCGGGGCTCCAACTGTGGGTTTGAACCAGTGTTCCTATTGTAGAGAGGAGGGGCATTGGAAAGCACAGTGTCCGTTGTTACTCGCCCAGAACGGTGCAGTCCGAGGACGAGGGCGAGGACGCGGTGGCCCCGACCGGAGTGATATGCGCAGAGAAGAAGGATCAGGCAAGTCGGAGCGAAATCATTTCGACAACCACCAAGGGAAGCAGTACTACCATGACGATTACGAATACGAAGATCAAGATGCACATGTGCAAGCATAGGACAGCCAAGGACAGAGTAGAGGCCAAGTGTCGATTCCAGTCAATCAAAAGGGACCTTATGTAAAAGGGGAAGTGATGGGGACTTCTGAGAATTTCCTAATTGACACGGGAGCAATGAATAGTTCTGTTGTTCGATCATTGGTTCCAGGGGCGGCTCTGCCCAGGCAAAATAATGTCTCAGTGGGGTTCTCGGGAGTCCCAGTTGTCAGTCCCATCTCCAAACCTCTCCCCTTCACGATTGGTCCCGCCACTATAGACACTCCTCTTTTACTGACCTCACATTGTGGGGAGAACCTTCTGGGCTTGGATATGTTAAAGAAATTGAACGCGACAATACATTGCTCTGCTGACGGGGTGTATTTAACAATACAACCCTACGCGGACCACATGAAACAATGTTTCGCTAAAAATGAACCCCTTCCCCCAGAGTTTGATGGCATCCCCGCAACCCTTTGGGCGACAGGGGATGCTGATGTGGGTAAGTTGGATATTCCCCCAGTTCACATTACACTGAAACAAGGCGTGAAAATGCCGCGCATCCCGCAGTACAAAATAGCACCGGCGGGAGAACAGGCTTTGCTGTCCATTATCCAAGATCTGATCGACAAAGGGGTGGTGGAAGAAACGGCTGCCAATATTTGCAATAGCCCGATCCTCCCGATTTTGAAAAATAATTCTGATTCTGGTGAACAGGGCCATGGCGCTGCTTACCGTTTTGTGATCGACCTTAGAGCTGTTAACAAAATTGTGGTACCACAGTATCCTGTGGTGACAGACATCACCACAATCCTCATGATGATTCCGCCGACTGCCCAGTACTTTTCGGTCATAGACCTGAAAAACGCCTTCTTCAGCATCCCTATCCATCCTGATAGCAGATAGATCTTCGGATTCTCGTTATCTGGACGAAGCTTCCGCTTCTGTCGCGCACCTCAAGGCTATACTGAAAGTCTGAGCATATATAGCCAAGCCCTTAAGGCTTTACTAGATGACCTGGACTTACCGGAAGGCAATGTCCTTTTGCAATTTGTGGATGACTTGCTCATTGCCTCTGACACGGAGGAGGGCTGCAAAGCAGCCACTGTTAAATTGTTGCACCATTTGGCTGCGAAAGGGAACAAAGTATCCCTGTCTAAATTCCAATACTGTCGACAGGAGGTGACCTACCTCGGTCATCTACTATCGAAGGAGGGTAGACGACTAACACCTGAACTTATTACTACTATTTCTAAAATGTCTGTTCCTTGCAGGCAGCGCGAATTTCGCGCTTTGCTTGGCATTACCTCTTACTGTCGCCAATGGATACCTAATTTTTCTCTTCTTGCTAAACCTCTGTTGCATCTGACCACTAAGGAAGTGCATGAACCCGTCCCCTGGACGGATGAATGTCAGCACTCTTTTGACTCTTTAAAAACTGCTTTATGTTCTGCCCCTGTCTTGGGCACTCCTGACTACCGTAAACCTTTTGTACTGTACGTGCATGAGGTCGACGGTTGCTCACTTTCGGTGTTAACGCAGGACTTTGGTGGTAAGCAAAGACCTTGCGCTTATCTGTCAGCCACACTGGATAATGTCGCCAGAGCAATTCCTAGCTGTCTGAGGGCCACAGCAGCTGTTGCAGTGGCAATCCGGCAGTCGGAAGGACTCGTTCTAAATTCCAATCTGACAGCGATGGTGCCGCATGCTGTGGACAGATTACTAAATAAAACAAAAACACAGCATCTTACAAGTGCACGCCTCACTGGATATGAACTGACACTGTTTGCACCACACATCACGATCACTCGATGTGCAACACTAAACCCGGCTACACTGTTACCACTCCCTACGAGTGGACTTACCAATGACACACATGATTGCATTTATCGCACTGAAGAAGAAACTAAGGGCAGGATTGACCTAACTGACACTCCTCTATCTGACCCTCAAGGGGAGTTATATGTGGATGGGTCCTGTTTTAAACTAGCAGATGCAACAACAACAGCTGCATACGCGATTATGACTTTGAAGACAGTAGTCGAAACATTCCGAGTACCTCACCGATCAGCCCAAGCTGCAGAACTCATGGCCTTACTACGAGCCTGTGAATTAAGTGAGGGACTCGAAGTCAACATCTACACTGACAGCCAATACGCCTTCGGCATGGCCCATAGCTTTGGGCGGCTGTGGAGGGAGCAGGGTTTCCTTACTTCCCATGGTCAGAAAATACAGAACGGTCCCCTGGTCTTGCGGCTGCTAGATGCCCTCACCCTGCCCAAGAAATTAGCCATCATCAAATGCAGCGCGCACAAAGCAATAGTGGATCAGGTGGAGGAGGGAAATGCTTTCGCAGATCAGGTGGCCAAACAGACAGCACAGTCCCCAATGTCCACTATGTTTGTAAACTCCTCCGCAAGATGGGTGGAGGAATCTGAACTGTTTGATAACACCATGGAAAGTGTGAGAGTATTACAGAAGGAAGCTACCCCCGCAGAATTAGAGAGATGGGAAAAGGAGGTAGGAAGACTGGATGAAAATAATTGTTGGGTTGATCTGACAGAAAAGCAAAGATGGCTACTGCCCAATGCACTAGTACAGGCCGTTGTGACTACGGCGCACGGTCCTGCACACATAGGAGCAAAAGGTATCTGCTGGCTCCTGGACCCAGTTTGGAACAACCCTAATATCCAAAGGACGGCTGTCCGGTTGGTCCAATACTGCATGGTCTGTTTGCAACACAATCCGTGGAAGGGAGAAAGTGTCCTGAGTGGAAATTTTGCACCCCCAACGCTGCCTTTTGAGGTACTCCAAATGGATTACATTCATATGGAGTGTGTCAACAACTTGAAATATGTCCTGGTGGTGGTTTGCGCTTTTATCAAATGGGTTGAGGCCTACCCTACTAAGGAGAACACTGCAATGGCTACAGCGAAGGCCCTTCTCAAAGAGTTTGTACCCCGCTTTGGTTTGGCCCATTTGATCTGGTCGGACAATGGGGGGCACTTCCATGGGGCCCTCGTCAAGCATATCTGTGAGGGCCTACAGATTAAACAAAAATTCCATGCTGCCCGACACCCACAATCAGCTGGGCTCGTGGAGAAATATAATGGTATCCTCAAGCTCAAAATGGCCAAGATTCAGGAAAGCACAGGGCTGAAATGGCCTGACACCTTGCCTTTAGCCCTTATGTCACTACGCGTTACCCCACACTCCCGATCTGGCCTCTCTCCGTATGAGATAATATTTGGCAGACCCGCGAATGTATGGGGGGTACCCAGACCACAATCCTTTTCTGACATTGAATATCCTATGTTGATCGATTACCTATATGCTTTGACTAAAGATCTTCGTTCTATTCATCAGCAGGTAGCCTTCATACTGCAGCCTCTGCCAGAGGGCCCCGGACATCGACTACAACCCGGCCAGTGGGTTCTGGTCAAGAAGTTTGAACGTGACACCAGTTTGGCTCCAAGGTAGTCCGAGCCACGGCAGATTCTGCTTGCCACCCGGACGGCGGTTAAAGTGGATGGGAGAAAACACTGGATCCATGTCTCCCATCTGAAGAAGCTGCCACTTCCACTTCCCTATGATCCGCAACGCCCAGGGGGAATTCTGACACAGGAAACTGAGAGAGCTGCTGCATTCATACCCTTCTCCGAAGCCTGTGAGATCGAGCAAAGGCTAGAGGAGGGAGTGACGAGATCAGATGACTTGGTCTCTGCTGAATCTGCAATTGCTTTGAATCCTGTTTTAAGTACCCCGGCAAGCGAAAGTTCTCATGCTCGAAAAGTACCTGCAGTACTATTCTCTGATCAGGAAGTTCCGGGTCATGTGCGGTATAACCTGCGGCCAAGGAAGACAAATAACGGTGCCTAAGACCCCACAGCTAGGAGATAAGGAAAGACTCGATTGAATAGATAGGGTTTGCTAGTTTGTCGGTCCAAGGTGCTGAGCGAGACACTGGACTGAACACGTTGAGAGCTGGAACTTTGATCACTGTGCTCTGTTCAGAAAGAAGACCAGCTATTGTCAACGGTCAGGTTACACAGCTGGATAAAGTCTGACCACCACTCTTTTTGGTTGCTTGAGCTGAACGATAGGAGTCTACCTGTGAGGCTCTGACAGACACAGGGAGAAATACCCTCTGGCAGGACGGACTGCTAGGCCCGAGCTTATTTTTGGACTTTTAGCTAGGAATGTACCCCTTTGGCTGTATTGTCTTAGAAGAAGAATTTCCAATTGCACCACGACACGTACCATTCTATGAGCCTATGTTTTCCACATGGACCACGAGGGTCAAAGTAGCATTTGTAGTGGTTATAGCGGTTATAATTGCTGTGTTTATGGGCTTGTTTGTATACTTAGAACATCAATACCCTTTGCAGAATTTTCTACCGTCCACTGCTGCCCCATCTGAGCATTTGCTGTACACTTTAGCACCCCACAAAGAACGACATCGCCAGACTTATGCTAAAAATGTATTTGATGAAATGCTTCATCAGACACACAGTGTTACCAACACTACTGATTGCTGGGTTTGTGGGCTTCTGCCATCCGTGGTGCACAATCATGATCTGTTACTCTCACTACCCTTGTCCTATCTAGGAAGCTGTGAGGCCTGGTTCAAACTGTTTTCCGCCATATACCGTCACTGGAGTGATAATCGCAGAGATTACAATATAAACAAATACAATATGATTTTAGCATATATTGACGAGCATGGGGGTTTTGACAAAATAGGAAATGGGGGACGGGGGTCAATAGACCCACAGGCATGCATGAACAGGTATATGGTGGCTAACAACGATACTTGGTTGCAGGAAGAACTTTATGATTTTAGCCATTTCAATGCTTCTCAATATTTCCAGCTTTTTGTTGCACGAAATGTTACAAGTGACCGTATTGTACCTATTCCTATTTTGAATGTTTCTTCTGAATTTTATATGCAAGGAATAGACCGTATACGGGTTGGAGACAGTATCTGCAATTATACCTATCGTATGAAGAAACGCATTAGTCCCCCGTTAGTAACGCCACCCAATGTGTACTTCGTCTGTGGAGAAAATGCATACACCTGGTTACCACGTAATTGGGCTGGGCACTGTTACTTGTCCTTCCTATACCCACCTTTATACATAGCACCATCTGATTATCACAGGACACACCAATTATACCCTGTAAGCACAGCACCAACCACGGTACCCAATAGACAACGTAGGCAGCTTGTCACGTCCGAAGTCGATCAGACCGACACCTCTTTACAGCAATTCACGGACTTTAGCAAAGGTTTCGTGCCATTCTGGGGACCCATATTTAATAGCAGAGAAATAAGGAGATTGTCCAGGATAGTGGAAAATGTCATTAACATAACTACTGACATCCTGGTCAACTTAACTGTTGAGCTTCAGGCGACCAGGCTTGTTGCGCTCCAAAACCGTATGGTTTTGGACGTTATCTTGGCTGATCGAGGTGGAGCATGCCGCGTGATCGGCAGTTCTTGCTGCGTATATATTCCAGACTCCGCCCCCTCCGTTCATCTAGCCATTCAAAAGCTGCATCGCATTGCTTCTGAAATGCATACTGATAATGGGTCCTGGTCACTGTCGGGTTGGTTCTGGGGGCTCCTGTCCACCTGGGGATGGAAGTTGTTATTGATTTTGGGTGGAGCAGCCGGTATCATCTTTACCTGTTGTGTTCTGATACAATGTGGCCTGGCCTGCTGCTCCTATTGTGCCTCCCGAGTTACAACACTGTGCGTGCCTACCCCAGTCCCTGCAAAAATGCAAATGCTGCAAAAGGAGATTCATGAATTGATGGCCATTAATGAGGAGATTTTTAGAGACTAATGCCTGCCTTCGTATTTAGCTACACCACGCTAAAAGGAGGGTTTGAGGAACCGGAATCGATTTTCGGTCATGCAACACCTATAATCGATATCTTAAAATTAGCATGATGTAATCTAAATGATTTAGCATACGCCCGCAAACATTAGCATAAATTCGTATTGCAGTATTTTAGATTTCTAGTTTGCACCGCTTTCTGCATTTTACACTCACTTGACTCGACCGACGCCATTTTGTGGCCTCGCTCGAAGTCTCACATTAGCAGACCCCGTTCATTCTTTGCACCAAAGTCGTTCTCCTGAGAAATAGCCCAACTGTTGCAGAACTGCTGTTTCAGCTCGTTAGGCCCGTCAAGGTTGTAGGTAGCAGGAGAAGGCCTGATAAGCACATTCCGGGAGGGGTGCGGGCGGACTGCCTCGGAGCTGGCAGAAGGGAGTCACCTGTCCGACCTTGCTAATCTAGGATGAGCTAAACCAAGAGCGCTTTGTCTGCCATATATGGCTTTTCCTTTCTGTACCAACCTGTACCAACTTGTATTTTTCCATCTTGGGCCATGTTTCTGCAAATGCAACTGTATATATGTGATGTCCTGACAGTGTGCCAGCAGTCTTCTTGGCGGACCTCTTGGGGTTAGGTCGCATGGAGCTCCTCTGGCAGAGTTTGTTTGTTCTAATAAATGCTTGGACCTTCTACACTGCCAACTGACTGATTATTGGTAATGGGAATGGGATTGGTTGTGAATATAATTATGATTGGGAGGTGGTAAATAATTTCCGGTACTTCACCCTGTGGACCTCATTTACACTTTTATAAGTCTCTGTGATTAAATATTAACGTGTATTATATGTGCCAATTGCAGAAATGTATCTTGCATGTTTCATAGCCCTGAATGAATACACCTTAATATCAGCCAAATAAATAGTATTCATATTATCAACTTCAGGAGGTTGAAAGCATCAAGTGGTCATGGTGGGATTCAAACGTGTGAGGTGCCAGTCACACACAGATATAAACTCCAGGCTCACCAACCCAAAGAGCTATTTTACTGTCCTACCCATTATCATTTACTGTAACACACACATTTTATATTAGGCATAACAAATTATATTTACACAACCATGATTCCTCATGCTTGAAAAGTGAACCTAGTGTGGATGTATATTTAGGGCCTTATGCGCAAAGGTAAATATATATGTGTATATTTACTCACATGCATATATACTACTACACCTATGTGTAATTCCACACTTTTTTGTAAGTCACTATTTCCGAGTGTAGATTCATACTTAGGTGGAGACATGTAAGTCTCCACTACTTCGAAACAAAGGGAGCTTCCTACAACAGAATTTATGAGAGTAAAGTCAGTTCTAGTAATATGTACCCGTAAATTGGAATGATCGACACATAACTTTGGCGAAAAGCCGTTTAAACACTTTGGGGCAGACGTACTACTTCTGGCGCATCTTTGCTAATCAGCAGGGATGCGCCAGAAGATTTGCAACGCATCTGCCCACCCGTGTGCCACCATTGATGCGCCGCCTTTACAATGCTGGGCACCGTGGCGCACGGATGGGCAGATGCAGAGTTGCATCGCAAGAGCAACGAATCTCCAGCAAGGCCCGGGGTGCCCCTATCCCTAACATGCTGCGTCAATCTTTACGCCAGCTTCAAGCAGGCACAGGGTTTTGATGCAGCATGGCTGTAAAAGTGACTGAGTGAAATCTCAGCCACTTTTCGGAGGCGTTCCTGCACCGGAACGCCCCCCCCCCCCCCCCCCCCCCCCCGTGCAGGAACGCCCACATGTGGCGCAAGGTTTTAAGACATGATGCATCTCCCTAGATGCGTCATGTTGTAAATAGCCTGCAGCATGTCGCTGGCTTTGCGCCGCCGCTGCATCACAAAAGTGACACAACGGTGGCGCAAATCTGGCGTAAGGGGCATTTAAATTTGCCCCTTAACATTTCCGATGCTAAAAGACAGCAGATGGTTGACACCCCAAAGTCCCACATATATTAAAGAACACATTAAAAAGACAAAAGATGCCAAATTAACTGGTAAGCGCTCGGGCAGGCAGCCCAGCCGGTTACTGTCACTGTGTTGTTGCCTGTCGGACTGTGATCAGAAGTGAAGACAGACCTGGAATCCACCTTCCCCTCCCCCTGTCTCTCTCGCTTTGTTTCTCAAACCAGCAGGAAAGAGGACCATGGCCTGGGTGTGGTGCCTCCCCAAATCTCCTAGTGAGTCTTGACCGACTGATGATGACCATCACCCTGCTAACAACATTCTACTCAGCCTCAAAGAGAGGCTTGCAGCAGCAAGGGAAAGAGAGTTAGGCACTTGTGATACAATAATTTGCCAAGAAAAGCAAAATATTGGCGAACTCGAGGCCATTATTTTAGAGGGGGCGTCAAAAATATGAATTAGCTGTGTTATAGTGCACCTCAATGGAAGCACGGAGTCTCCATGTCATTTGTGGGTAATCTCTGATTTCCTTACAATGTGAGAAAGCAATTGATAGTGTGGCTGGCCGTGCAAACATTCAAGAGAGTTAAAGTCATTCCTATTAGGTGACACTTCCCAAGAAGAAAAAAAATAAACATGGCTGGAGTGTGCCTCACTTCAACCTCAACTGTTGCTCCAAAGCACAGAGCATGTAGTTGAGAAACTTTTTTAAACTTTCAGCTAGTCCCACTTTTTACGAGTGCTATGGGTAAAAAAAATGCATGTTCCGTCAACCATATTCTACGTGACCTTCAAGTAGGAAGGCATGATGTTCATCCTATGATCAGCAAGGACTTCTCTGTGAAATCAAACCCATGAGAAGATGCATTTAGATCGTTCGCTACTAAAGGGACAGTTTGGCCCTTCAACAGCACTGCCTCCGAATAGCTGGCTGTAGGATCCTTGACGGTGACACATTTCCAGACGTTGTAGCAGGATCAAAAAGACTAATTATGCAAATCCCTGCCATATCAAAAGGTATTTCTCTCAATAGCAGAGGTACAAGTGGTGCCTTTGCCTGTCCTCCAGACTTACCACTCATCTGGCAAGTTTGACACGGGTGGCAAAAATGCTCGATTTTTACATCTAGTCCAGAAAACCCTCTCCTTAGTCTTTTTAATCTGAAAGTGTCTTGATATATAAACCTTGTTGCATTAAGAAGTTCCGTTTTGTCAGGCGGTGGACAGCCATTCCCTTGCTTTAGTGCTCAACATAGTCACCGCTTCTCATAAGCAACTGTGAAGTGACCGCGGGAATGTGCTGGACGTTCCAATTGAGCACTTTGTTACTATGGATGTCGAAGTACGCAATGAAACGTGTACGTAAAAAAACGAAAATTAATCACTGTTGTCGAAATATCCCGATGTGACCTCTCCATCACTCCAGAGTCAAAAATACGTGGTCAGGCAGACCTTGCGACCAAGGCTACTGATTGACAATTCACAGGTGGGGTGGCATGTAACCAGCAGGACAAACATGTGAACACTAAAAACCCAGATTAGTCCCACAAATAGGCAGTGACAAAGGGACACCACAATGGTCCTTGGAGATTAGCCCCAATAAAGCATGCAGGGTACACTTGTTCCCAAAACACCATAAAGTTAGATACCAATAAGGACACTGCACACACTACACACACATTGATCACACACTACCCAAGCCAACAATCTGGAAGTGTTACCCACTGGCCCTCATTGTGTCCATGCAGGGTTGAGACACACCTGCCTTTGTTATCAGGTTGGAGTAATTTATGACTTCATGACATGCCCCGAAATCCACTCCTGAAACGGATCTATGAATTGCTTTATGATGCTTCAAGAAATGTACAAAAAGATATTCAAAAGACTACTTTGAGTTAGTCCTCGGACCTGTTTCTGTCCACTGCACTCCCAGCCTTGGTATTTGATTAAACCAACTGTTCCTATTTTGCGGAACATCTCTTTCTTTGTTTTTTCAAGGTAAATTCATATTCAAACAAAGCTTCTTGAACAGGACAGGCAGGCTCCCCAGGTGTAGTCCCTGTCCACTGTGGGCAGCCTGAATTCACCTGACTCCCCTCCGAGGATGGGGCAGCCCTCTGACATATCTAGATCTGCCCCTGACACCGCGTGTTTCAGGGCGGAAGCATCCACTGAGGATCAGCTCTTCCCTCAGGCCTGCTCTGGTGGTGGCATGCCTCCTGCTCACTCGCCCTCCTCCAGACTCCAGTCTCTAAGACCCTTCTACAGCAGGTAAGACATGCTGATAGTTTTCTCTTAGACACACCAGGTCTTGCCTGGGCTTAGTAATCTATCTCCAGCTTGACACTGAGAACAGAGGGGCGTATTACCAAGGGCCTTATCGCCGCTTTAGCAGGAATTTTTCCCGCTAAAGCGGCGATAATTTTATCGCCCTATTACCTAGCTGTCGCTAACACCAGTTAGCGACAGCTAGTAGGAGATAGCGATCATCTTGGAGCCCACTTTGCATGTCAGCGATAATTATCGCTAATGACATGCAAAGTGGGCGTGCCAAGATGTTAGCGACTGTTTCCAGTCGCTAACATCGCTATCTCCTATTACCTACTTTTGGAAATATTCGGGCTAAGCGCGAACATCTCCAAAAGCTAACGCCTTCCCAGAGCAGTTCTTAGTCATGTTATCCAATGGTAGGTGGATAACATGGCTAAGAGCATTAGCTGGGTAATGCATGAATATCGCTGACTTTTCAGCGATATTCATGCATTTCGGCCGATTTTTATCGCTTAGGCGATAAACCTTGATAATAGCAAGGTTTATCTGCGATAAAAATCGGCGGAGCTCGGCGATAATATTGTTGCCGCTAAGCCAACCTAGCGATAAATATCGCTAGTTGTTGGTAATATGCTCCAGAGTACTTGAAGCTCTCGTCCGTGGTCGTAATTCCATGACATTATAACTCCAGGGATAGTTTTGGAGAACTCTGGAGCGGTTGTCTTAACCATAGGCTTCTAATACGTCACACACTGGTATTCCCAAAGCCATCTCAGGTGAGCTGCCCCGTACAAACAAACTGCTGGGGCAGCCCATCTCCCTACCACATGGATGGTAGGGGAATGACAGGAAGGAGAAAGGCTGAAATCGGCATCATTAATAATACATTTAATTGAAATGCGTCCTAGAGCCTCCCCAGGGCTCAAATACACCCCCACACACATACAGACACCTACATACAACCTGTGTTTCATTCTTTTTCTGATTTAGAGCACGACGTGGCTCTCAGCGCAGTGCTTTAAATATATGTGCTGTCATTACACAGCTCAGTAGGCGCCATCACTCATTCGGCTTCCCAGCTGAACGGACCTGCCATATTTCGGGTCAGGGCCTTTCAGCTCTCTTCCGCACGAAGCAGTCAGCGCGCCGAGGGCTCGTGCCCGCTCACAGGCGCACAGCCCTGCCCTCCTCCATAACTCTGACAGTAATGCTTATTGGGTGAATGTTCTGTCGAGTTGTTGATGCACATTCGTTCCTTTGAAGAACCCAAATCCAATAACGCAAGCCTCGGACAGACCGGGGTCAGGCAGCGTGCACGCCCCCGCCTGCTGCGGAGAGCTAGGCACAGTGGGAGCGGCTGGTCTGTCAAGAGTGAGGGAGGGCGCGGAGGCGCACTCAGGCGGGACTCTGAGCGCCTGGCAGGAGCACTTGGAAAGGGGACTAAATAGACTTTAGCGCCACCTGATGGGCTCTGACAGCACTTGGAAAGACTGAAGGGGGGCTGCTCCCTCTCTCTATCGCATATTCCTCTCCTGGCCGGTGTCTCTCTCGCTCCCCCTTCTGTTTATTTCCCCCACCGTCCCCATGGCATGACATCTCTCGCTTCCTTCCACTCACAACTTTTTTCTCTCCGAGCTTCCGTTCCTCCCCTCTCACTCTCGTCCTCTATCACGTTCCCAGTCTATTTTTTTCCTCTCTGTGTATGTTTTCTTCCCGTCTCTTTTCTCTGTCCCGCTTCTTCTATCGTTCTCTCCGCCTCTCTCACTTCCCTTTCTCTGCCTACGTTCAAATATCTCTCTCTTTCTCTCTCTCTCTCTCTCTCTCTCTCTGTCTATCTCTCTCTATCTATCGCTCTCTCTTTGTTCGCACTTCCTCTTTCCCTCTCCCGCTGGCTCTAATGCTGAGTCAGTCACGTCAGGTGCTCCTGGTACTGCTCGGTCACGTAGGTGGTCTCTGTCATTTCTAAAGTATAAAGCTTATGGGCTTTGACGCTCCTGTTTTTTCTCGACTGACTCTCAGCTGACCGTTGGAGTTCTATATGTCTCATTTGTTACCAATGTTTTTTAATAAATAAACAATTCCTTTATTTTCCGAGAACTCAAATGCTGCTTCATCCATACGCGCTCGTTACAATCCACCATTTGTACCCTCGGGTCTCAGTTAGAGGTGGTAGTCAGGCCCCCATGTCTTGGCCATGGAGCTAACTTGTCGAATCCATTTTCTGCCCTGTTGGGCTCCTTAATCACGTGATCTCCTGTGGACACAGGTGCTCCTGACCAGTACTGAGAGCCCTTGTGTCGGCCCACAGCACCTGCTCTCCTCAGAGCGCTACCCCTCTTTCAGAGCAGTCATGCTTCTCGAAACACAGGTACCAGGGTCGGACTCTGACGGAACTGTTGTGTCGTGCGGGGGTATACGGGCAGGGCATAGGGTCACCCTACACTCAGGGGCACTCTGGTGGCTAACTAACTCACAAGTGGCTAGGCCTAGAATAAAACAGACGGACACTGTGGGCTATGTTCACTTGCTGGTCACGTCGTCGCCAACTGGTGTACGTACGCTCGCAGACCATTAGCAGGGTCACGTGGGTCTACGCTGTGCGCCTAATGCGCCACCGGCGTAGGAGAACTAGAACTCAACATTCCTCACCAACCATAAAATAAAATGAAAACAAACGATCAGACCGTTGTGCCGGGCAATGTTCAGAACACCATCGGGTGAAGCGCCTCGGTCACATGGACTCCAGCATACAGTCTTGGAATGTTCATTTCAACAAGCTAGAAACAAAATAGTGGAACAGTCTTACGTGAAGTAATCCCGCAGACGGCAGGACGGCTCTGGATTCTTCATCAGTTGGTATCGGATGGGACCCCTGTTCGGCGTGGCACCAACCCCAGCCGGGGAAGGTTGTTGTTGGTCACTGGCCACCGGACTGTTCTCACCTTGGTCCCCGACACAGCTCCCCAAGGGGCTCTGATGAGGGTCTTCCCCTCTGGTGACGTCCATGGGCTCTTCATTGTGAGGTCCTTCTGATGCTGCCAACAGGGGAAGAGTCTCTGAGCTGACTGACGTTGGGCTCGCAGGGGGCCCAGAGTGAGAGATCGCTTCAGTCTCAGGATGAAAGATCTTGAAATGAGATACGTTGCGAGTGACTACTTCTCTGCCTCGGGCGGCTATCACTCGAGTTCCTTTTACGTTGATCACCTTCCAGGGTCGTGCCTCGTAGGTGAGTCTGAACTTCCCGCTGTTGACCCGATTCTTGAGTAGTACCAAGTTTCCTCTGACAATCTGGGGGACCTTGGCTTTTCGGCGTATGCTAGTTTGGGCGTAGGCCTTCCGCCGTCGGGCCTCAATCTGTTGTTCATCAGACAGTGTTGGTTTCCAGTGAGGGTGATGAGGTATCGAGTCTACCACTACTCTACCCATGAGGACGTGTCCAGGGGCGACCCCCGTAGTCGTGTGAGGTGTTTGCCGGTAGCTCCTTAAGAATGTAAAGATGGCCAACTCGATTGACTGTCCTTTCTCATGAGCGATCCGAATCACTTTGTTGAGGGTCCTCATGAACCACTCGGCTTCCCCATTGGCTTGGGGCCAGCGGGGCGTTATCCGGCGATGCTGTATGCCCATTGTACTCAGATAGTTGGCAAACTCCTGCCCTTGAAAGGGAGGACATTGTCAGTTCGTAATTCTTTGATCAGACCGTGAGCTGCTATTAATTTCTCAAGTTTAGGGAGGACCTCCGCTGCACTGGTGTTCGAGAGGATTTCTACTTCAGGATACTTGGAGTGGTCATCGATAGCTACCATGGTGTGCCTCCCGTCCAGAAGGCTGCCGAAATCCAGACTGAAACATTCCCACGGGTGTTGTGGCCATGGCTCAACGACTATGGGAGTTTCCCGTGGTGTGTCCCCGGTGACTTGGCAGGCGGCGCATGATCTCACTGTATCCTCCACTAGATCGTCCATAAGGGGAAACCAGACCTTGGTCCTTAGTCGGGATTTTGTTTTCACCATTCCCTGGTGGCCCACGTGCGCCAGCTGTACCATCCGGGCTGTCAACGCAGATGGTATCACCAGTCAGTGTCCTCGCAGCAGACACCCGGTGTCGTCCTCGTTGATTTCGTCATGCACATGGTATAGACTTTCCAGGATGCGCTGTGCTTCTGGAGTCAGTATTTTCCAACTTTCCCTGGCCCTATGCCAGTTTCCACTTTGCAGGGCTGCTCGGGATTTTTGCAGGCATTCATCCGCCTGGGTGGCTGCAGTGATACTCTCCAGAGACACAGACACGGGGCAGGATCTGGCTGTGATGCACCTCACATAAGCTTCGGTGTCCGCGGCGTCTTCCATCTCTTCTCTGGTCGCAGCTCTCGGGTGTCGGGATAGATAGTCTGAGGGATTCCTTGATCCTGGTTGGTACTCCACCCGGCAGTTGTAGTCTTGGAGTTGAAGCATCCATTTCTCTATGCGCGGGGAAGGTTTTGTGGATGTTCCGGAGAATAGGGCTACCAGCGGCTTGGGGTCCGTGGCTACTGTGAATGGCTTTCCATATACATACAAATGGAAGTGCCGGCATCCCCAATGTATCGCTATTGCTTCCTTCTCGATCTGCGAGTATCTTTGTTCAGTCTCGGTGAGAGAGCGACTCGCAAACGCTACTGGGGTCCAATCTTCATCCGCCCTTTGTCTTTGCATCAAGACTGCTCCCAGCCCCACTGGGCCCGCATCCACAGCGACTAGTGTTAGTTTCCGGGGATAAAAAGAAGGCCAGAGTGGTGGCGTCTGAGAGAGCTACCTTGATGTCATGAAATGCCTTGGCTTGTTCCGGTCCCCATTTCCACGGCGTATTGTCTTTGGTGAGGTCTCTTAGCGGTAGTGTGAGATTAGCCAGATCCCTGATGAACCTACCGCAGTATTTGACCATCCCCAGGAAGCTGCGGACTTCAGTGACAGTTGTGGGGGGAGAGGCAGCTTTAATATCCTTTACCTTGTCGGGGTCTGGATTGACTCCCTCCGCTGAGAATGTGTATCCAAAAATTTGCAGCTATCGTTTCATAAACTCACACTTCTCACGATGTAATGTGAGGCCCGCTTCTCTGAGTCTTTTAAATACTTGTGTTAGTCGGGCATTGTGTTCCTGTACTGTGCGGGCGTGGATCATGATATTGTCACTGACGTTAATTACTCCGGGTATGTCAGTGATCAGTTCCTGTATTACTTTTGGAATACCTCCGCGGCGCTGGATATGCCAAAGCTGAGGCGTGTGTATCTTCAGAGTCCCACATGTGTGGAGAAGGTCGTAATGTTACGCAACTCTTCGTCGAGCACTAGCTGGTGGTAACCAGACCGGAGGTCTAGCTTTGAGAACCAACTTGCTCCTGCCATTTCACCTATCAGATCGTCGATGGTGGGCGTTATGTGGCGCTCCCTTTTGATGGCGGCGTTGGGGAGGCGCATATCCACACAGATTCTGACAGCTCCTGGTTGTTTCAGTTTCTGTGTGACCACTATAGGAGATACCTAGGGAGTGGGGCCAGTTACCTTTTCTATGATGCCCGCTTCTTCTAGCTTTTTTAGTTCTTCTTCCACGAGCGGTCTGAGGTGAAACGCAATCCGGCGATGCCTTAAGGCTACTGGCTGGACAGTGGGGTCAATGTGAAGATGCACTTTGTTCCCGGTGAATTTACCAATTCCCTTGAAGATGTCGGCAAAATCTGTGGTGAGCTGTTGGATGGATTCCTGGTGTACCCCAAATGCAAAGGTGACAATCTCCAAAGATATTGGCCATGATGGAGCGATCTCCATGTGAGATGGATGTCCTGAATTTCCCTCAGATTTTCAGAGGAGTGTCTTGGCCGTACGCAAAGACGGTGATGGGTGATGAGCTGAGCATGGGGGGTGGGTCCATGGTCTGGTACAGAGAGGCTGCCAGGAGGTTGATGGTCGCTCTGGTGTCTACCACAGCCATGAGTTCCTGTTCTCCCACCTGGATGCCACATTGCGGCAATGGCCTGGTCCTACTGATGGCTGTGCCAATCATATGTACTCGGTGGGCTTCCATATCGCTCTGACTGGGGTCTCCTTCCGGAATGGTGTTTACCACTTGTCTTGGTCTTCGGTATTTCTTAGATCGACAGACTTTTTCAAAGTGGTTAAAGCGACCACACCCGGAGCACCGCTTCCCCTTTGCTGGGCACTCAGTTGCTGAGTGAGGTGGTCCTCCACAATATCCACAGGTCTTTCCTGATGCATTTGCGGTGGCTCCTGTAGCTCCAGCTCCGGGGTTCTTCTTGTTCCATTTCGCTGGAGATTTTACGGTCACTTTATTAACCGGTTCGGCTTTCACCGGGGCCTGGAGGGCCACCTCCATGTGGGCCGCTCGTGCCTTCGATATCTCTTTCGTGCGACCCAGGGTCAGTATGTCCACTAGGGGCTTCCCCGACTCCTCCAGGATGCGTTCTTGGAGTTTGGCTGATGTGCATCCCTGAATGATCTGTCCCCGGATCTCCTCGGTGACGTCCGCGAATCCGCAGGTCGAGGCGAGGTTCTTTAGCCGGGCGTGGTACGCATCCAATGACTCTTCAGGCAGCTGCCGCGCTTGTCTGAAGATGAACCGTTCATAGTCCTGATTGGCCATGGGCTCAAAGTACTTATTCAGGGCTTCTATCAATGTGCTGTGTGTCTTCGGGGACGCTTCTGCTAGAGTTTTCGCGATGTTGTGGACATCTTTGCCGCCAAGAGGTAACACCATGGCTCGTTTTTGATCCTTGTGGACCTTGGTGGCCTCAAAGAATATTAACAGCCTGTCAACCCAGTCCTTCCATTTTGGAGCCAGTGATGATGTCGAGCCTTTGACTAGAAATGGTTCGATTGGCGGTATCGTGGCCATGTTCGTTGGGGTGTCGCGCTACTGGCTTTGCTGGGTGGTTTCGCTATTGGCGAGGCGTAAGGTGGAGTTATACCACAGTGTGACTTTAGGGATTATGTGTCCACTTTCTTGTTTGTGTGGTTCTGTTGTTCTTGGCGTCTAGTGTTGACAACGTTTGTATCCCTTCAGTGGCTCCGCGTGACCCTGTTCTCTCCCCTCCCTGCAGCAGCACGTTGTCAGGGCCCTCTTCACGGGCAGAGCGAAGGTGAGGGGGCGTGGCAGCGGCCTTGTGGCGGCAGCGCGCTTCAATGCAATGGTTTGCCCGCCTGCCGTGCTGCGCGATGTCCGCTGGGCTCCACGTGTCGCCTCGAGGGGGAAACAGCCAGTGCCTGCCGTCGGGCCGGTAATGAAGCGCAGCCCTTCTGCAGTGATGCACGCACCGCCGGTAGACACGGCGGCATGCTCCGCGATTTTCTGCGTGCTCCAGTCGACTGTCTGGGCGTGCACACCCCTCCCTGCAGGCACAGCAGCTCACCTGGTGGGCACCAGTGTTCCCCGGTCGACGGTCCGGCCGAATCGCTGTATAGCTGCCGGGACCCCAGGGGCACGAGCGCCGCGAGCAGATGGCAAAGCTCGCGGCCGCCCATCAAAGGGACGTGCACACACACAGCGAGGGTACGCCCACCCTCGTCGCCAGCTGTTGTGTCGTGCGGGGGTATACGGGCAGGGCATAGGGTCACCCTACACTCAGGTGCACTCTGGTGGCTAACTAACTCACACGTGGCTAGGCCTAGAATAAAACAGACGGACACTGTGGGCTATGTTCACTTGCTGGTCACGTCGTCGCCAACTGGCGTACGTACGGTCGCAGGCCCCTTTTATTAGCCGGGTCACGTGGGTCTACGCTGTGCGCCTAATGCGCCACCGGCGTAGGAGAACTAGAACACAACAGGAACAGGCCGGGGCACCAAAAGAGCGCTGTCCCCTGTTAGTGAATTAGAAAGCTAAAAACGTGGTCACTGTTTGCACATTGGGGATCGTTTTGAACATGTATAGTCTGCGGCCGGTCGGGCCTAGGGCCATACTCCCTGTCCAACTTACCCTCTCCTACCCTTCAGCAGAGCTTAGAATTCTCTGCGGCAATTGGCCCATTCGCACTGCACTCCGTAACAGGCTACGCTACACTGGGATCTATTCCCCGCCCTCTGTTGTTCCGCCCGTACCCCCGGCTGATCCTTCCCCTCCCTTTCCCTTGGTACATACTAGTGTCCCTCTAGCTCATACCCCTCCCCCCCACTCGCCCTAATCTCACTCACACCAAATTCTCTGTCTGGTACCTAAATACCCGCTCGCTGGCCAAGCATCAGGTAGAGATTTTTCATCTGCTCGATACCATCAGACCTGACATTCTGTTCCTTTCTGAAACATGGCTCTCGTCTGAATCTATGCCACATATCCTGGCTGCTCTCCCTGACAAATATTATATTCTTCAGGCAAACCTGCCAGATGGGAGGATCGGAGGAGGAGTTGCTGCCATCATCTCTCACCCGCACATCTTCACATCCCTATCTATTCCTAACACTTCTCTAACCGAGATTTTAGCAGTCACATTGCATTCTAAATGTTTTCCCCTTACATGTGTACTTTGCTATCGGCCACCTACTCCTTTGCCGAACTTCATCCAGTTCTTTAGTAACTTGGCCGCAGAGCTTGTGGTCACCCACGCTAAGCTCTTTGTCTTAGGAGACTTCAACTACTGGCCACATGACACACTTGAGAACCCCTGCTCCAAACATTTCACGGACGTACTCACTGGGCTTAATTTCATCGAACACATCAAAGTTGCCACCCACATCAAAGGGCACACTTTGGACCAGGTCTGGAGTCTGAATCTTGAAATTACTGATCCCCAAGTCTCCCCTTGTGCCTGGTCTGAGCACTACTTTGTCTCCTTCTCCATTAGCCTGCCGACCGCCACTACAACGCATGCAGATGCTCCCACCATGGTAAGAACCTGGAAACAGGTTGACATTCCCTCCCTCTGCACTGGCCTCACCGCCACTCTTTCCGTTTTTCCCGACCTCATGGACCCTCTATGCTCACCTCATGGGCAGGCTGCATCCCTTGCCTCCTGGCTGGCCCAGGCAAGGGAACACGTTGCCCCTCTGAAGGCCCTCAAAATGAAAAGACCCCATGATGCCCAACTTTGGTTTACTGAAAAACTTGGGAACATAAAGCTCGCTTTGTGCCAATTGGAACGCAAGTGGAGGCTCCATTATTGCCCCCTCAAAAAATCTCTGTTCTTACTGGCCTTACAGAACTACAAAGCAGCCATCGTTGTGGCCAAATCTACATACTTTTCCATGAAAATGCTTAGCTCCAGCTGTAAATCAAAAACCATCTTTTCCATCGTGGATGAACTGGTCAAACCTGATCATGTCACCGCAAAAACCCCTCCATCACAATTGCTTTGCGACTCCCTCAATAGCTATTTTATTGAGAAGATCTCTATGATTAAAGTCAGCATCCCCTCTGCCGCTACTTCACGGCACCCCACAGCTGCCCCCCATAATCCCGCTCACTACCTCAAGTTCCCCACACTTACTGAAGAAATCGTTTTTTCTCTTCTTGGGAAGATCAATTCTGGTTCTCCCCAGGACAGCTGTCCTCCTCACATCAGTCGTGAGATTTACCTTAACATTCCCTCGCCCCTCTTTCTCTCTTAAGCAACTCTCTCTCCTCAGGGGTGGTTCCCCTCTCCTTTAAAACAGCTGTGGTTTCACCCATTCTTAAAAAACCGGGAGCAGACCCTGGTATTCTTTCCAATTTCCGTCCAATTTTCCTTCTTCCTTATCTGGGTAAAGTTCTGGAGGCCTTTGTGGTCAATTGTCTGAGCACCTTCATCGAATCCACTCACTTTATTGACCCCCACCAAGCTGGGTTTAGGCCCCAGCATTCCACCGAATCCATCGCCCTGGCTGGTCATGAGGAGCTAAGAAAGGGGGCGGACCAGAACATCTCTCAGGCTTTGGTGCTCCTGGATTTGTCGGCGGCGTTCGACACTGTTGACCATGCCATCTTACTCAAACGTGTCAAGCACGCCGGCATCCGGGGGCAACCACTGAATTGGGTTTCCTCTTTTCTCCAAGATCGCGTTCAGGCTGTTTCTCTCCCACCTTTTTCCTCAGTAGGAAAGTGCCTTGTTTGTGGAGACCCGCAGGGCTCCTCGCTTTCTCCACTCCTTTTTAATCTCTACATCCGTCCCCTCATCTGGGAGCCTCAACAAAAATCTGTGACCATTTTCAACTACGCTGATGACTTACAGCTTATTTTTAACATTGACTCCTCCCCATCCTCCATTCATAACGTCCACTCGGTCATGAACTTCATCAGCTCCTGGATGAACCGGAATCAGCTCAAACTCAATCCTGCTAAGACTGAGTTGGTTCTCACTGGCCCCCACGACAATCCCTGGAACTCCTCTTTCTGGCCACCCACACTTGGCCCTCCCCCTTCCCCGGTTGACTCCGTTAAGAGTTTAGGCGTCACCATTTGCAAGGACCTTTCTATGAGGGCCCAAATCAACTCAGTAACATCCGTCTTCTTTTACCATCTGCGCCGCATCCGCAAAATCTGCAGACTTCTCTCCCAAGAAGCCCTTGTGCAGGTCACCCTGGGACTAGTTATATCTCGCATCGATTATGCAAATTCCCTTTATATAGGCATACCAGCATACCAACTACAACGTCTTCAACTCATTCAGAATCAGGCAGCCAGGTTGATCTATGGTCTGCCAAAATCTAGTCACACCAAGCCTCTCCTTAAGAACCTTCATTGGCTCCCAGTTGCCCAGCGCAGCCTCTTCAAACTCGGCTGCCTGATCCATCAAGCCCTTTCCTCTCAAGGACCCTCTTTCATTTCCTCTCTTCTACACCGATATGTTCCTCAACGTGCTCTTCGCTCCTCCAACTCCAATCTTCTTACTCCCTGCTCCTTCAGACGTAAGAAACATGGAGGTCTGAGATTTTCCACCCAGGCTCCCCTTATCTGGAATTCTATTCCCCCTGCACTCCGCCTTATCCCCTCCTATACCTTCTTCAGAAAGTCACTTAAAACTTGGCTCTTCTCGTTGGCTCACAACTAGTTTCACTCTGCTCTGCTCTGCTCAGCCCCCCCCCCACTTCAGTGCCAGGAAACCGTAGGTGAACGTGCGCTATACAAAATACAAAATATTTTGCAAGGTGTGGAATACTGTGTGGATTTGAGTGTGCTGCAGGCAATGTTTGTTGTAATGGAGCAAACGCAAGGAGATGATGGACTGAGCGCTGAAACGTTTCAGGCCCTCATCCCCAGTCACAGATCTTGGCTGAATCCATCTTCCTTCTTTAGCTCACTTCGCCACCCTAGTTAAGACATAGCTATATGCAAATCTGTCTTGACCCTGTGCCTCATGGGAACATCCCAGCCCAAACTGCCAAGCCATGTCTTCCCTGGACCGGAAATCAGTATCCTGGGACCGGTTTCGGGCTAACAGCCCTCATCAGCCAGGCTAGCTTGAATACAGAGACAAGTGAGCAAGGGACTCACGTCTGGGCATACCCTGACAACTTAGGGTGAACAAAGCATACACAAGAAGATGATGGACGGAGCACTCTCTCACCCCAGTCACATATCTGTGTTGGATCCATCATGGATCTTTAGCTCACTTCACACCCCAGTTCAGAAACAACTATATGCAAATCAGTCTTGATCCTGTGCCTACTGGAACAGTTCAGCCCAAACTGCCAAACCATGTCTTCCCTGTACCGGAAACAAGTATCCTGGTGCCGGTTTTGGGCTACCAGACCTCATCAGCTAGGCTAGTATGAATCCAGTGTCAAAGTGCGCAAGGGACCCACGTCTGGGCATCCCTGCTACTTTAGGGTGAATAAAGCAAACACAAGGAGATGATGGACGGAGCACTGAAACTTTTTAAACACTCACCCCCAGTCACAGATCTGGGTTGAATACATCATCATTCTATAGCTCACTTCGTCACCCTAGTTCAGACACTGCTATATGCAAATCAGTCTTGACCCTGTGCTTCATGGGAACATTCCAGCTCAAACTGCCAAGCCATGTCTTCCCTGGAACGGAAACAAGTATCCTCGGACCGGTGTCGGTCTACCAGCCCTCATCACCCAGGCAAGCTTGAATCCAGTGTCAAAGTGAACAAGGGACCCACATCTGGGCATACCCTGCCAACTTAGGACGTACAAAGCGAACACAAGGAGATGATGGATGGAGCGCTGAAACTTTTCAGACACTCACCCCCAGTCACAGATCTGTGTTGAATGCATCATCGTTCTTTAGCTCACTTCAACCCGCAGTTCAGAAACAGCTCTATGCAAATCAGTCTTGCTCTGTGCCTCATGGGAACAGTCCAGCCTGAACTGCCATGCCATGTCTTTCCTGGACCAGAAACAAGCATTTGGGACCGGTTTCGGGCTACCAGCCCTCATCAGTCAGGCTAGCTTGAATCCAGTGTCAAAGTGAGCAAGGGACCCACATCTGGGCATACCCTGCCAACTTAGGGCGAACAAAGCAAACAGAAGGAGGTGATGGATGGAGCTCTGAAACTTTTCAGAAACTCCCCCCCAGTCACAGATCTGGGTTGAATACATTATCGTTCTATAGCTCACTTCGCCACCCCAGTTCAGACAGAGCTATATGCAAATCAGTCTTGACCCTTTGCTTTATGGGAACAGTCCAGCCTGAACTGCCAAGCCATGTCTTCCCTGGACCGGAAACAAGCATCCTGGGGCCGGTTTATGGCTAACAGCCCTCATCAGCCAGGCTAGCTTGAATCCAGTAGCAAAGTGAGCAAGGGACTGTGGTTCCGTGAAAATGGGCCTCGTTACGAAAGTTCATGGTTTCATCACGATTTTGGTGATGTCGGACCGTATTTAATGAATACGGCTAATATGGAGTGAATACGTCATGTTAGCTAGCGAATTCGCCATGTATTTGGAGATTTCGTTCCGAACATGGGTTCCATTTTGTTTTAGGCCTCCATTTTGTCTTGCCATCACGCAGGCCGACAAATGTGGTCGAACGAACGAAGCAACCCGGCCTTCACGTATTCCTACACATTAACAGGGTCTTTCTTGACTCCAAGGTGAATTGCAAGCCTTCCCCTGAAGCTGACCCTGCCGAGTCAATTTCCCTGGTTTGATTGTGGTCTGAGATTACCAATAATTGTTCAGGACATCGTTAACTTTTAGTCTCCTTACACATGCTTATCTTGCTCACTATCAGACATCGTTTCCTTTCCTATGTTCTTTATTACATGCATTGTGCCTTTCAATTATGGGCTTGTCCTGCTTGTGGAAATTGGATTTGGGACATTCCCAATGATTAACTTTGGGTTGGGACATTGCAAACTGAGCTTTTCGTCATGTGATACTTTGTTTGAGAATGTATTTAATTGGTTAACTTTTGCCGCAATGGGAGTGCATCTTCATAAAATGTGAATATTGTGTATATGCTCTACGAATTTGAGCAGCCTCCTGAAATACCACCATGCTGTATTTTTGGGATCACTGTTACTAGCTGCAGCTAATAAACTTGGTCTCTGACGCCACCTAGAAGTATTCCGTGTCTCTGTAAACCAAGACAGGTGAATCCAAAGACTTCGGGCGTGCCCCTGGCGCCGCTGGGTTCTAAGAAAGCCCAGTTCTTCAGTTGGCGCCCAACGTGGGGCGACTTCAGCGGTACCGGTCCAAGCCTGAGGAGCGTGAGGAAATTCTGGAAGAGGGCCCCCACTTCATCGACCCCGGCATGTCGAATGTGGACTGAAGGTTTTTGCCGCGAGGCTTCCCCTTTCCGACGGCTACGAAGGACTGCTGCCCTGACTGTCGCCCTGTCTTGGACCCTTTTGTGAAGATTTGTAGAGCAAGACGATAGACGGTCTTCTGGTGGCGTGACAAGACATTTTGGTTAAGTATAAGTGGGTCGCTACCACAACTTGGTTTTGTTTCTTGATTCTTTGATTTGGTTCTTGCAAAAACCAAATCCGAGGGGCTCGTACATTTGCGAAAGTATTGTGTTAGATAACCCCTTGAAGTTTGAAGCTAGATTAGTGAGCGAAGATGCCTGGTCTTAGCAGAATTAGGAATTTTTTTTGCTGTAGTTGCAACAGGGATTCCCGATTGGAGGACTCGTGTCCGATACCTCAGTTTGGAACTCCAACTTACAAGCTCTATTCGAAGCATGGAGTGGGTCCCATTACGTATAATAAAGTATGGGTCCGCTATACAAGGAAAGATGGTGTCTTAAAATGGCCACATAATGGTAGTTTCAAATCAGATATCTTAGATAATTTGAACGTTAAGCTATTTAAGAAGAAAGCCCGGCCGGCGATGTTTGACTCGTTCCGCCTTTGGCGTAAGGGAGCCAAACAGAGAGAAATTAAGCAAGCTAAAAGAGATAGGAAAGATAGGAATATGTCGATAATGCAAGCTGCTAGTGAAGGACTGGGTTCTTTAAGACCCAGCGGTGCCAGGGCACAACACCTGAAACCTTCGTGGGTAACCTGCTCCGGCGTACGAATCACAGAGACACGGGACACTTCCTTCGACGTCAAAGATTCAAGGTTTATTTGCTGCAGGGAACACAGAAATCACAGGAAGTACATCGAGTGTAGTTCGGGGAGACTGCTTCAAATTGGTTCTGTGGATCGCTCCTTTTATACAGTTTTTACCCATAGGATAACATGATACACAAAAGTTTACAACCCGGTTCCCACAATTATCCCCCAGAGGGGTCGCTTTGGTCACTTTGAAACACACAAGGTCCGGAACATAAGTGCGGAAACATTTGGCGGTTCCCAACTGTAAAAACCCATCTTCCCACCATTAGCAAATTCCAATCAGCAGTAAAACAGATCGAAATAGGAACGAAGACAGGTGCAGAGGAAGACGGAGACAGTGGGGAGATCGGAAAGGGTGTAAAAGGGGAGGTATCGGGAAACACGAGATACAGGCATCAAAGGGACGTGTCTAATGAGATGCACGGCTGAGACAATAAGCCCGTGCGGCAAGATGAGCCTCGAGCGGCGCCATCTGCCTTACAGCAGCAACCCCCTCGTCATAAAGACACTTACAAAGAACATGTGTCTTCCGCAAATATCTTGGGAGTCCCAGGGTCGCGAAGCGGACAGCGTCCGTTCGCTGGCTACTTGAGGGCAAGAGACAAAATGGATGCCGCATCTAAGATGGAACCCGTGGGTACAGATGAAAAACCCACATAACAAACGAACGGTTTAAGTTAGCACAGCGAAACTGCGCACACTTACTAAACTCGTCATTTGCGGTTCATAGATACCAGACTCGACCATATTCGTGCGAGTCGAAAACTCCACTTACAATTGTCACGGAACCTCAGACGCTCCTTTTGCCCTCATGTAGGCAAGCACTAGTCGGAATCATATTCGATATTCATCAGACCATCAAGATGTTGCTGTAGCATAGCTCTGTCCAATCGAGTCCCCTTGGTAACAGATGGTTGTCTCATACACGTTGTAGCACAGAGGCCACATAAGGCAGGACCACACTGCACGCAAAGGCAACACGTGAACAGGAACACTACCACAACTCCGATGATCATCAGAATTTTCCAACCCCAGGTCGACATCAGGCCCCAAAACCATCCAAGTAGCGACCAATCCCCTACATCCACGTGTATGGATTCGGAGATCTTATGCAACCTCGAGATGGCTTGATAGACGGTAGGAGCATTATCTGGAATGAAAATGCAGCAGCTCGAATGGATCACCTTACATACCCCACCACGATCTGCTAAGATGACATCTAAAACCATACGGTTTTGTAACGTCATAAGTCTCTCCGCCTGAAGTTCTGTGGTGATATTACCAAGGGCACTGGCAGTAATATTAGCTGTCGATTCTACCACTCGAGTCAACTGTCTCAGGTTCCTACTATTAACCATAGGTCCCCAAAACGGGAGGAAACCCTTGAAAAAGTCTCCTGCCTCTTGACCGGCAGTATCCTCTTCGCTAATTACGCCTCGCACAACTCTAGTCTTATGATAATCGGCATCTACAGTGAACGTCGGAGGCAACAGATTTGCAATAAAACATGAGCCCATGAAGTCAGCGGGCAGCCATGTGTATGCACGATCATAACAGATAAAGTATGTACCCTTGGCAGCCAGAAACACAGGGGACGAGAACATCGGCAGAATGTAATTTTCAGTGCAAGCACTTGCTCCAAGTCGGGCTTGCGATCTTCGGCCACGACCCATGAGACAAAAATTACCAGTGTGGGGTACGACCCATATTGGAGGCGAGCTTTTAAGCTGCTTTTCACTAGTGAACACACTATATTCACCTCTACTTAGGACCTTATAGGCTTGTACCTCTTCTTCAGGGATAAGCGAAGGATCATAGATCTCACTATCTAAGTCCTCTATGGCTATCGATAAAGGCTTCTGATACGAGGTAGGGCCAGAGTAGGGGGAACGTGGTTCTCGAATGGGGTGGAAACCCAGTGCGCTTCGAAACATTGTTTGAAATGCTCGAGCTGACCCTTGGGAACTATACGGTAACACCAGATATGGAATTCCCTTATCCGTAGTATGTGGCATCAACCCACACACCCAACAATTAGTAGTGTTAACCACTAACTGATGCTGATGAAGGAGCTGAATAAAGGAATTGTTGCGGAATTCTACACGTCTAGCCTGCTCGTGTTCCGGTAACATATGAAAGGAATGGGGAGAAGCAGTAGAGGTAAGATTAGGGTAAGGAGTAGGAGTAGGTGTAGCAGGTAAGAAATAAGACATCGTGTAATACACCCCACCCGCCAATAATGCAGAAGCAGTCAAAAACAATACAAACAGTTGGAATATGAAACATTTGGTACGACTGAGTTGCTGCAGCTTGAATCTATAGACTTGAGCCCCTTCCAAATCATTCAGCTTCGAGAATGCCATTCCCTATGACCGTCCGCAACGTTTCTTGACGCACTTCGTTCTGTGCAGCAATAGTCAATCCCCAGGAGTTCCTAGGAACCGACGGCCTTTAACCTAGCGTCAAGACCTACTATCCAGAAGGAAGTACGCGCGCGGCCCTACGGCCTTCAATACACAATATGTATGTACAAGCACAATGTCTCTCAGCTGTGGAAGTAAAAAATTGCAAGGAAGGAAACTCAATATACGTATATATACACAAATCACAGTGATACGAAAGTTCAAAACTGATCACGGGAAACGAGGATATTGCAGTTGTCAATTTCAGCAAAGCAAAGAAAAAATTTATTTGTCCTTAGTGCGAGATCGCAGAGAATATCTGTGTTTCCCGGGACGTGTCTGCTCGTCGAACAAAGGATCCGTTGAAGAGACAGCGTCCTGCTGGTCAGTTGATTGTTCTGGTCTTGAGTCTTTTGCTGACAATGTTTCAACAGTGGCTTTCTGCTGCGCTGAGGATTCTCCAACAGGCTGTGCGTCGCTGAAAGGCACAAACGCCGGCAATGTTTCTGTTTCTGTTGATGCAATGCCTTTCCTTACCCACGGGTCTGCCGGCAAAGGGATAGGGACTCGCTTGGTGTGCGTAGCGTGCACCCAATTCTTGCGCCCCTCAAGATGAACGGCAGTCCTCGTGGCCAGGAGCACCTGGTAAGGTCCGGTAAACCTTGGGTCCAGATTATTCTTGCGTGAAAAGTTGCGTGTTACCACCCAGTCTCCGGGCTGGAGCTGGTGGCCTGGACCCTCCGTCTGCGTCGGCAATGCGTCGTAAACCTGTTGGTGAATTAACCTCAGTTTAGCAGTCAAGTCATGTAAATAGTCAATCAACATTGGATACTCAAGATCAGAGAATATTCCTGGCCTAGGAACCCCCCACACATTCGCAGGACGGCCGAACACTATCTCATAGGGACTAAGCCCTACTCGGGAGTGTACAGTCGCCCTGGTTGACAGTAATGCTAAGGGTAAAGCGTCAGGCCACGAAAGACCAGTCGTAGCCTGAATCTTTGCTAACTTTAGTTTAAGGGTACCATTGTACCCCTCAACTAATCCAGCTGACTGGGGATGATTGGCGCTGTGGAATTTTTGGTTTATTCCAAGGCCCTTACACACACTCTTCATCACACTTCCAACAAACTCACTTCCGTTATCTGACCACACGACTCTAGGCATTCCATACCGAGGAAAATATTCCTTCAGTAGGATTTTCGCAGTAGACAAAGCAGTATTGTCTTTGAGAGGATAGGCCTCGATCCATCGAGAGAATGCGCAAACCACAACTAAAACGTATTTCAGGTTATTGCATCGCTCCATATGGATGAAGTCCAATTGAATCACCTCAAAGGGATACGAAGGAGGAGCAAAACTGCCAGGGGGAGTTGGGGTTCCTTTGCCAGGATTGTACATTATACACACCATACAATTCTTCACCAGACGTTCAGCACATTTTGTAATTCCATCATTCTTCCACACAGGCGACAACAACTTACAAATACCTTTCGCGCTAATATGTGCTAACCCATGTGCCATTGTCACAACACCCAGCACATACGCATCAGGCAACATCCATCTTTTCTGATCCGACAAATCAATCCAACAACCACTCGCATCCAACTTTCCCGTACTTTCTTTCCACTTCATCTTTTCAGTCTCGGTGGCCTCATTCTGAATTGCTTTCACGCTCTCAACAGTATCTTCACACATACTTGATTCTGTAGGCCACCTAACCGAACTCGTCACATACATTCGAGTGCTAAGGTTCCGGGCAGTCTCCTTAGCAATCTCATCTGCAAACGCATTACCACGACCAACATCATCCGTCACTCTACGATGCGCACTACACTTAACAATTGCAACTTGCTTAGGCAAAGTCAATGCATCCAAAAGATCATTCACAAGCTGGCCATGCTGTATCTTCGTACCGTGCGACGTCAAGAAACCACGCTCTCGCCACAATCGTCCAAAACTATGCGTTACACCAAACGCGTATTGACTGTCGGTGTACACATTCACACGTTTCCCTTTTGCTAACACACATGCTCTAGTGAGAGCGATCAGCTCTGCAGCTTGGGCAGAATTCTGATTCAATCTTGCAGTTTCAACAACGGTGTTCAGTGTTACAACAGCATAAGCGGTAGTCACATCGCCATTCGGCAACTTAAAACATGACCCATCCACATACAGAGTGCCATCCGGATCTTCCAATGGGGTGTTTTTAAGGTCCACTCGACCTTTCGTTTCTTCTTCAGTCCTCAAGTAGCAGTCATGTTCTGCTACTTCATCTGACTCTGTACTAATCGGTAACAAAGTTGCCGGATTTAGGACATTACAACGTTTTATCTGAATATGGCTTGCCAAGAGCGTCAATTCGTACCCAGACAACCTCGCACTCGTCAAGTGCTGAGTTTTCGTTCGATTCAAAAGAGTATCGACTGCATGCGGAACCATCACCGTAAGCATATTATCCATGACCAATCCTGCTGATTGTCGGATGGAGACCGCAGCTGCCGCAGTTGCTCTCAAACAACTCGGCAATGCTCTAGCTACTGGGTCCAAGGTCGAGGAAAAATATGCACATGGACGTTGCTTACCACCAAAAGGTTGCGTTAAAACACTCAAAGCACAACCTTCCTTCTCGTGAACATATAACGTGAACGGCTTGCCGTAGTCAGGGGTACCTAACACAGGAGCCGAACACAATGAATCACGTAGTTCAGAAAAACTTTTCTGACATTCTTCCGTCCATGGTAAAGGAGTTGAAACATCCTTGCACGTAAGAGCCACCAATGGTTTCGCTAGCAATGAAAAATTTGGAATCCATTGCCTGCAGTACGACGTGATACCTAGAAAGGCACGCACATCTCTTTGGGTTTTTGGCACAGCCATTCGCGCAATCGCTGCAATTCTCTCTGGGGTCAATCTCCTTCCCTCCTTTGACAATAAGTGACCTAGATAGGTTACTTCTTGACAACAATATTGGAGTTTAGAAGGTGACACCTTGTGATTTAACTCACAGAGATGTTGCAGCAACGACACTGTAGCAATTTTGCAAATGTCCTGAGTATCGGCAGCCACCAATAAGTCGTCGACGTATTGGATTAAAGCCGCACCAACCGGCAACCGAAACGCATCCAGTTGACCCTTCAAGGCTTGACTGTAAATCGATGGACTTTCACAGTAGCCCTGAGGAGCGCGTTTGAACCGGAAGCTACGTCCACCGAGAGAGAAACCGAAAAGGTCCCTACTCTCTTCGGCAATCGGGATGCTGAAAAACGCATTTTTCAAGTCAATCACCGAAAACCATGACGCAGAAGCTGGAATCAGAGTCAGTAGCGCCGTGATGTCAGGCACAACAGGAAATTGAGGAACCACAATTTTATTTACCTCCCGTAAATCGATAACAAAGCGATAAACAGGCGGTTTTGTAGGATCTGTACGTTTAAGAATGGGCAGTACAGGGCTATTGCACACGTTTCCCCGAGTCTCTTCGATAACATCTTTCTCGATCAGATCGTAAATGATCGCTAACAAAGCTCGTTCACCATCAAGGGAGATACGATACTGGGGAATACGTGGCAATCGCACATTCGATTTCAACTGAACAACATAGGGGGAGATATCAAGTAGGCCCACATCATTCGGACCCGTCGCCCACAAAGACGCAGGAAGAGAACTCAATTCCGGTGGAAGCTTATCGAGGGACAAATACATGGGAGAGACTACCCTCTCTCCTAACGTAAGCTTTACACCCGCAGGAGAACAGTACAAAGTTGCATACAAACGTTTAAGCAAATCCAGGCACAAAAGATTTTCGCCACAACCCGTGGTTAAAATCAACGGAGCTTCTAGCTCACGTGGCCCAATTTGAAGGGGCAAAGGGCGTGAAACAGGATTGCTAACGGGGGCGCCAGAGAATCCAACGGAAACATTTGTTAAGCCAGATAAAGGTGCGCCAGGGAGTTTCGAATGCATGATAGAACTTTTCGCTGCACCAGTGTCCAACAGAAAAGGCTCAACGACGCCCGATGTAGCAACTGCGACGTAAGGCCCTCTCTGATCAACCGGAACTGATACCACTCCCTCTCCTTGTCTTTGGCTGTCCTAGTAATTACTGTCGTCAGTTCCCTGATCGACGTAATAATCGTCTACATTGTACTGCGCAGATCGTCCTTGCGATGATCCACGTTGATCGAAACAGTTATTAGAATTTGACGAGTTGTCAAAGCGATCGTTCTGAGCACCACGACCTCTACCACGTGATGCCTGCTGTGAACCACCACGGCCTCCTTTAGACGAATTACCGCTATTACGTTCATTTAAAGCAGGACAATTGAATTTAATGTGTCCCTCTTGTCTACAATAAGCACATTGATTGTACCCTAACGAGGATCTTTGAAAAGAGGAATCATTACGCGGCTGCGATCTATTCGATTGCGACTGCGATCTATTCTGTTGGGGCGCATTCTGATTAGAACGCGGCGGATACGCTTGTTGCAACAACACTTTAGTTTTTAGTTCTTTCGTCTTTTTATCAGCACGGTCATTCTCCTCTTTCTCCCTATTCTCATAATATTGTGCAGTAGCCAATATCTGAGCTGAGGTAGAAACGGCCCATGCACTCTCTGAATTCTTTAATTTATTGCTCAAATCGGGCAACAAGTTTGACACAAATTTATCCACAAACAACCTCTGTCCACCCTCAGTACCCATGTCCTGTCCACTGTGGTCAATGAATGCTTCTTCAAACCTCGTAAAGAAATCCGAAACACTCTCATCTTTCTTTTGTTTGCAAGCTGACAGTTTATCCCAATTTACCCTCATAGATGGCATAAGAGTCTTCATTAACGTAATTATTCGCTGAGGAAGAGCAGTAATCAATTGGTCGGGTTTAGCAGCAGCCACTTGTCCAGCATCTGCCGCTGTAATGGCAGCCCAATCACCGCCTAATTCATTTGCGTGATCTTGGTGACGAATCTTAGCCCATACCGGTTGCGGTACGACGTTGCCAAACAACATGTCGATATCGGCAAGATTCATCACCGTAGCATCTACGAGCTGCGATAATTCCTTATAATACCCAGTAGGATTTTTGCGAGGATCAGGCAAAGATTGCTTCACCTGAAGCACTTCCGATCGTTTCCATGGGAGGTGTATCCACACTCTCTCAAAGTGCGCCACTACCTGAGGATTAGCATTAGTATCAGCTGGTATCCAAACTGGCGGGACTTCACGCATAGGATATTGGCCAGACTCGTCTGGTTGGTGTTCAATATCCTCGACAAACAATGCATGAGGTATTGGAGCGGGACGAAAAGATAATAACCGCTCAATAGCACGTCGAACGTTAGTATCTACTATCAGTCCAGTTGCGAACTGAAGCCGAAGTTCAGACAGGGCGGTCAGCACCTCGTCAGACGCATCGGCCGCTATCTGATCATGTAGGAACTTACACATTTCGTCAAACACATATCTCTGAGTCGGTATGTTGAATTGACTAAATGTTTCGAGGACAACACGGGGTGGATTTCTCTGCGGATTTACCATCCAACCCATCGCCATATTGTATAGCGCAATGCGTTCCCTGTTACCAGGAAGCTGACTACGTCTCTGAGGACCGTCGGAACCAGCAGACCCATGAACAGGTCCGAGCGACTGAAAGAAACTGGCTGCAAGAGGAGAATTACGACTACGAGTAGAGGGAGAGAGATATGACACAGGACTAACAAGAGAAGGAGTAGAAACAGTAGCAGCAACAGGGGTTAACAAAACAGGAGCAGTAGCGGGAGCAGGAGTATGTGGAGGCGGAGGAGCCGTAGGGATAGCAACAGACAAGGGAGCAGGAACAGACGGAAGAGCGGGTGCAGGTTGAGGAACAGGCGGAGGAACAATAGGTGGAAGAACAGGTACGGCAGGGACCACAGGAACTGCGGTACCCTGTACGTACGGAGGTGGCGACTTCATAAGATAGGACATTAAAGGATCCTCAACTAACTCTTCCTTCTTATCCGACTCCGTAGGCAAAGCAGGATAACATTTATCTATGGTCATACGCTGTAGCCTCTCAAACACTTCCTTATCCTTATCCTCCTTATCACGCTGGAACTGCTCAGCTTTCTTCACTATGGTGGCAACATTATCTCGCTGACTACGTTTATTCTGTCTGATCTCTTTCTGTCGGGCCTCTTTGCGCCACAACCGAAAGGCATCAAACATGGCCGGCCTTGATTTACGTTCGAACAACTTCATTTCTAGATTATCTAAGATCGACGCCTCGAAGCTACCGTGAGGTGGCCAACGAAGGTCGCCGTCTTTCTTTGTATATTTAATCCAATAATCGTTAAAGGTAATCGGGCCTAGCCCATGTTTACTATACAAGTCATAAGTGGGAGTTCCAACCGGAGGTATCGGACACGAGTCCTCCAGTCGGGAATCCGCACCACAAGGTCTGAAACAACTGAACAAAGTACTGCGACCAGGCATCTTGCACACTAGCCGAGTTTCACAAACTTCAAGGGTTACGGGATTCACCAAGTCCCAGCAAAGAACAAAACCCTCGGTTTTTGGCGGCTGCAGTCGTCAAACAATACAACAGAGTACCAAGAACCACAAATGCAATGGAACCATGCAACCACTAAGTAACCACAACCAAGAACTCTGGGAGCGACCCACAAATACTTAACTCAAAGATCGATGGCGTCACCAGGAAGGCCCGTCAATCGTCTCGCTATACCAAGGTCTACGCCAGGCGCCAAAACAGGTCTACAGTCAGGGCAGCAGTCCGTCGCAGCCGTCAGGAGGCGGGAATCTTCGCGGGAAAAGTCTTCGGGCCACTTATTTCGACAACAGGATCGATGAAGCGGAGTGCACCTTCCCTCGGAGATTTCACACGAAGTTCCTCACGATCGTCGGGCTTGGACCGGTACCACTGATGCAGCCCCACGTTGGGCGCCAACTGAAGGACTGGGTTCTTTAAGACCCAGCGGTGCCAGGGCACAACACCTGAAACCTTCGTGGGTAACCTGCTCCGGCGTACGAATCACAGAGACACGGGACACTTCCTTCGACGTCAAAGATTCAAGGTTTATTTGCTGCAGGGAACACAGAAATCACAGGAAGTACATCGAGTGTAGTTCGGGGAGACTGCTTCAAATTGGTTCTGTGGATCGCTCCTTTTATACAGTTTTTACCCATAGGATAACATGATACACAAAAGTTTACAACCCGGTTCCCACAATTATCCCCCAGAGGGGTCGCTTTGGTCACTTTGAAACACACAAGGTCCGGAACATAAGTGCGGAAACATTTGGCGGTTCCCAACTGTAAAAACCCATCTTCCCACCATTAGCAAATTCCAATCAGCAGTAAAACAGATCGAAATAGGAACGAAGACAGGTGCAGAGGAAGACGGAGACAGTGGGGAGATCGGAAAGGGTGTAAAAGGGGAGGTATCGGGAAACACGAGATACAGGCATCAAAGGGACGTGTCTAATGAGATGCACGGCTGAGACAATAAGCCCGTGCGGCAAGATGAGCCTCGAGCGGCGCCATCTGCCTTACAGCAGCAACCCCCTCGTCATAAAGACACTTACAAAGAACATGTGTCTTCCGCAAATATCTTGGGAGTCCCAGGGTCGCGAAGCGGACAGCGTCCGTTCGCTGGCTACTTGAGGGCAAGAGACAAAATGGATGCCGCATCTAAGATGGAACCCGTGGGTACAGATGAAAAACCCACATAACAAACGAACGGTTTAAGTTAGCACAGCGAAACTGCGCACACTTACTAAACTCGTCATTTGCGGTTCATAGATACCAGACTCGACCATATTCGTGCGAGTCGAAAACTCCACTTACAATTGTCACGGAACCTCACTAGGCAGTTTAAAGAAGATGAAGAAGATCGTGAGATTGAGGTGTTAGATAGACAGCGTTGCATGGCCATTGATAAGTGTTATCCGGCTTTGCCACCTCCTGTCTCGAATGTGCCAAAGGATTCTGAAAAGGATCCTTTGATGTCGCATTTGTTGAGTTCACCACCCACTTATATGCAGAGTGCTACGGCACCTCCGCAACCCCCAGTTGCACAACCTCCAGTTGTTGTGCCTCCTGCTGTTGTTCAGCCAACGGTTCTTCCACAGTTGGTTCTCCCACCTCCGGCGCAGCCTTCTCTAGGGCAGCCGGCTTTGCCTTTAACTCCTTTGTCTCAGACTCCTTTGCCTTCTACTCCTTTGCCTTTAATTTCTTTTTATACTGACCCTATGTTTTTACCGTCTCAGAATACTTTGTCGACTTCTTCTCCCTCTACTCAACAAAGAATAGTTGAAACAGTCACTAGCCTTTTGTCTCCACTTTTTCGGTCACTTAATATGACCCCAGTGTCGGTGAGGACACAAACGCGTAGTCAGCTCCCGAGTTTCGAGGAGCGAGCAGTGTTAGATCTCCTTGCTCGTAGATGTGTTTTGAATGCTTCCAGGTATGATCTGCAAGCGGTTATGGATGTTTTTCTACAGTGAGAACCGCCGAAGCAAAGGTATGTTTTTGATGTTATGTGTACTTTTCTTCGTGAAGAGTGGGACGATATTGAAATGGGTCCGATTCCATGGAAGTTACTTAATGTTCAGTCCGATTTTGCTAAAGGGACGATAGTGGGTCCTGATGTTGAAGAAGCGGTAGAGACACTTCTTGCCTTCAGGTGTAGACTTCCTTCTCAGCCGTTGTTTGAACCTGATCCTTCTGTTAGGAGAAAAGTGAAGCAGTATCCCATGAGAGAAGTTCCTCCGGTATGGAAGGAGGAAGTTGTGGCTAATCCTAATTAGGGTATCTTGGGTGTACCAGCTAATTTTCAGCGTGTTTGGGTACATGTTCCTTGGAAGAGAGCTGAGGTTCTGGCTCTTAAGCAGACTCTATCTGACCCTTGTAAGAATCCTGCAGGGTATTATAAGGAGTTGTCCCAGACAGTTGATGCGTGTGTGATGAATTTAGCTGACATAGATATGTTGTTGGGGAATGTTGTCCCTCATCCTTTGTGGGCAAAGATCCGTGATGAGGATCTTGCAGTAGAGTTAGGAGATACATGGGTTAATATTACTGCCGCAGATGGTCGTCAAGGTGGAGGGGCTAATCCTGAGCCTTTAGTTGCGGAACTTCCTGGTAGGATTATTACTTTCATGAAGACTTTAATGCCTGCTATGCGAGTGAATTGGGATAAGTTAGCAGCATGTAAGCAGAAGAAGGACAAAAGTGTGTCTGATTTCTTCACTAGGTTTGAAGAGATGTTTATCAATCATAGTGGTCAAGATATGAGTACGGAAGGTGGCCAAAGGTTGTTTGTGGATAAGTTTGTTCATAATTTGCTCCCCGAGTTGTGTAATAAGTTGAAGGACTCCGAGAGCTCATGGGCTGTTTCTTCTTCGGCCCAGATATTGGGTACTGCACAATATTACGAGAATAGAGATAAAAATGAGAAAGATAAAGCAGAGAAAAAGACTAAAGAATTAAAGACAAAGGTTCTTTTGCAACAGGCGTATCCGCCTCGCTTTAATCAACATGAGTTTCAGCAACCTCAACAGTTTCAGAGATTGTTGCAGAAGCCCGAGTCTTTTCGGTAGCTAATTCCAGTAGGCCCTAATCAGTGCGCGTATTGTAAGGAAGAAGTCCACTTCAAGAATAGTTGTCCGATTTTGCTACAGCGTGCGAATGGTGTGTCTGGTGTGTGAGGTCGAGGTGTTCAGCAAGTACCTAGAGGTAGAAGACGTGGTGTGTTCCCCCAGAATGGACGTTCCTTTCCCCCACAGAATTCTATGGATTGTTTTGATCAGCAGAATGCCGCGTCTGGTCAGTCGACTCAATACTATGCTGATGATTACTATGTTGAGAGTGAGAATGCTGACTGTAATGATTGCTAGGACAGCCATAGGCAAAGAGAGGGAGTAGTGTCAGTTCCAGTAGACCAGAGTGGACCTTATGTTGAAGTGATTTCATCAGGTGTGTCAGAGCCTTTTCTGTTGGATACTGGTGCGGCGAAGAGTTCTATCATGCACTCCAAACTCCCTGGCGCACCTTTGTCTGGCTTGACGAATGTTTCGGTAGGTTTTTCTGGCGCCCCTGTTCATAACCCGGTTTCTTGTCCCTTGTCTCTTTCTGTTGGACCATGTGAATTGGAAGCACCTCTGATTCTAACAACAGGTTGTGGTGAGAATCTGTTGGGTTTGGACTTGTTGAAAAGATTGAATGCGACGTTGTACTGTTCTCCTGCGGGAGTACATCTTACAGTGGGTAAGAGAGTGATTTCTCCGATGTCTTTGTCTAAAGATCGGCTTCCACTGGAATTGCGTTCTCTCCCTGATACTCTTTGGGCTATGGGTCCAAATGATGTTGGCCTTTTGCAGATTCCACCATACGTTGTTACCCTCAAGGCGAATGTTAAGTTGCCTCGCATTCCGCAGTACTGAATATCGAGTGATGGCGAGAGAGCTCTTTTAGCGATCATTTATGATCTGATCGAGAAAGATGTGATTGAGGAAACGAGCGGTAAGGTGTGTAACAGTCCGGTTTTGCCTGTTCTTAAACGTACTGATTCTTCTCAGCCACTTGTGTATCGGTTTGTGATCGACCTTCGAGAAGTGAATAAGATTGTGATTCTGCAGTTTCCTGTTGTCCCGGACATTACTGCTTTGTTGATTATGATTCCAGCTTCGGCTGCTTGGTTCTCTGTGATAGATCTAAAGAATGCTTTCTTTAGTATTCCTATTGCTGAAGAGAGTAGGGGTATTTTTTGCTTCTCCTTAGGAGGCCGAAGCTTCCAGTTTAAGCGTGCTCCTCAAGGTTATTGTGAGAGTCCATCAATCTATAGCCAAGCTTTAAAGACTCAGCTTGATTCTTTTGTTTTGCCTTCTGGTGCGACTCTTATCCAATATGTAGATGATCTGTTGATTGCTGCTGATGATGAGGAGATTTGTACAGAAACTACGCTTTCTTTGTTACAGCATTTATCTGACCTCCATCATAAAGTGTTGCTTTCGAAGTTGCATTATTGTCGCCAAGAAGTGACCTACTTAGGTCATCTCTTGTCGAAGGAGGGAAGACGGTTGACTCCAGAGCATATACAAGCGATTGCGCAAATGACTGTACCATCGACACAGAGAGAAGTGCGTGCTTTTTTGGGTATCACCTCGTATTGTAGACAGTGGATTTCGAATTTTTCATTACTTGCAAAACCTCTATTGGCACTTACTCTTAAGGATACTCCGAATCCTCTTCCTTGGTCTGACGAATGTCAGAAGAGCTTTTCTGAATTGCGTGATGCATTGTGTTTGGCTCCGGTGTTGGGCACCCCCGACTACAGTAAGCCTTTTACGTTGTATGTGCACGAGAGAGAGGGATGTGTGTTGTCAGTTTTGACACAGCAGTTTGGAGACAAGCAACGCCCATGTGCGTATTTTTCGACTACGTTAGATCCGGTAGCTAAAGCGTTGCTGAGTTGTTTGAGAGCTACAGCAGCAGCGGATATTTGTATCCGACACTCTGCTGGTCTGGTATTGGAAAATACGTTGATTGTGATGGTCCCACATGCAGTGGATACCTTATTGAATAAGACTAAGACTCAGCATTTGACTAGTGCACGTTTGTCAGGTTATGAGTTGACGCTTTTGGCGAGTCATGTGCACATAAAGCGGTGCAACACGTTGAATCCAGCTACGCTGTTGCCGATTTCTGTAGAGACAGATGTTCAGGAACAGCATGATTGCTTTCTCAGGACAGAGGAAGAAACTAAGGGTGGAATTGATCTGAAAGATACTCCTCTTTCGAATTCTGATGGTACCTTATGTCAAGTCAAGTCAAAGATATGTTTATTTTGATCATAATCTTTAAACAAGTGCAAGAGGCAGTACCACAAGTTTAAAATATTCATATGAAAGGTAATAAAATCATTGTACAAAATATTCCAATATCGGTTAAAACTCCTACACACCCTTATACATTTCAGACCAACGCCAATAAAATTGCACTTATAATAAAACTTATTATCGCATTAAAACACTTTCATTTCCTGTAGTTCAAGTATATATTTCATTGGTTTAAGATTCATAAAATCCTACAGATTACTCCTGGCTTCTTAGTAAGCTCTGTACCGCCTTTATGTATTTTCCTAGGGCAATTGCAATGTCAATAGTGAGCATTTCAGTTAGTGCAGCACCCTCTATAATATAACATTTTTGTTTTAAGGACTTTATTTGTTAACCATGGATTGATCCCAATCTGCAACGTTAATATCTCCTGCCTATAGCCGCGATTTGGTAGGATGTCTAAGTAGGGAAACCAGTTATCGTTTGACCAAGAGTTCATCATAAATTCTACTGATTTTTTCTTTACTAGATATCCCATATCAGTCTTTCTGGATACTTCCTTCCCATTAGATTTCAGCTCACTCTTAGTGCAGACTAATTGGTGCGTTTCCTGATTCACCTCCACATTTAGCCTTTTACAAACCTGCATCATTCTTTCCCTACAAGCTTTTGCCCATTTTAGGTCACTATTTTGGATTTCTTTCCTGCACCATTGTGCAACTTTTTGACCATTTGTATCTTCCAAACGTTTCCAAAGTCTGATTATTGCCGTTTGTACTTGTACATCCCAAGACTTTGTACCTATTTCTGTTCTTATAGCTTGGACCATAAATGATTGAGGCAGAGATAAAATGCTTTTCAGGCATTTCCCTTCCACCAAGTCCCAGGCTCCCTTACCGCTCAAATAAAGGTTTTCTGTTCCGTAAAGGACTTGTCGGGGTATCATTGCGTTAAAAGCTTTTAACAGTGGACGGTGCGACATATCACCATAATCCTGATTAAACTTTTTTAGTCCACAGATTGAAGTATGCGCTTTTGCTTTTTGTGCTTCCAGATAAGTACGCAAGTTTAGTGTCTTATCGAACCATATCCCTAGGTAGCGATATTCTTTGACCGTCTCCACTTTAAGATCACCTAGATACCAATTAAACCTACATGCCTTTTTGCCAAGGCATAGAATTTTTGTTTTATCTAAGTTTACTGTTAAAAATTTGCAAGCACAGTATACAATAAATACGTTCAACTTTCTTTGGAGGCCTATCTCGGTCTGGTCTACTATTACCAGATCGTCTGCATAGAGTAAAAAGGGCACCTTTTTTCCATCCATTATGGGACTTGTACTACCTTCAACCTCTAAATAGGCAGGTAGGTCTGACAGGAATATGGAGAATAGCTGTGGGGCCAGAACACAACCCTGTCTTAAGCCGTTAGCAATGGGTATTTTTTGCGTCAATGACCCCACAGTATCCCTGATGACTTGAGCCCAGTTTTCTTGGTGTAATTCCTTTATTATAGTCAGTAGGTCTTCGGGAATTTTTACCTTCATTAATGTTTCCCATAGGCAGTCCCGGTCTACTGAATCAAAGGCTGCTCGGAAGTCAACGAAACAACAGCATAACTTGCCGTTTTGTTCCGTTGACTTCTTTGCCATTGCCCACAATGCAAAGCCGTGATCTATCATGGAGTACCCCTCCCTAAATCCTCCCTGTTCTATGGGTATGATTTGAAACTCCTTAACCCATGCGTTAAGTTGATTTAACACAATTTTTGAGAAAACCTTCTCTCCTATATCTAGGAGGTTAATCAGTCTGTAGTTTTGTGGTGCATCCATGCTCCCTTTCTTATGGATTGGCCTGATTACTGCGCCCTTCCAGTTTGGTGGCATTATGCCTTCTGTTAGTATTATATGGAACATCTGGGCGAAGAATCTTGCCCACCACTTTACTTCTGACTTCAGCATTATTTCAGGAAGGTTGTCTGGTCCTGCCGCACGAGTTAGCTTCAGTTCTCTTATTATATGCTCTACTTGCTTTTCGTTAAACTCAGATTTAAGATCTTTAGATATTTCCTGCCACTTTTGGAGCTCTACATGATCTCAAGGAGCTCGTACCCCATGCAATTCCCTTATATACTCCTCCCAGGCTGCCTCACTGACGACACATTTCATTTCTCCGTCTATTGGGCCAGCTGCTGCCTTTACCATTTTCCAGAATTGTCTTAAATGTTTTTCTTCAAGCAGGTTTAATCAGCATTTCTCTTTATATAACCTTTTTGCATCATTTACCATTTTTTAAAATTCTGTTTTCAGCTTGTTTATACGTTTCTGTCTCTCATGGGTGAAGTTCTTTTTTTGCCTTCTTTGTGCTGCCCGTATCTCCCTTTTTTTAGATTGGCACTCGACAGAAAACCATTTAACTCGACTGGCCGGGGTTTTTTGAGCTATTCTTTTTATCCTTTTTTAATTCTATTCTTAGACACTGAACTACTTGGTCTACCTTCTCTATGAACCATTCCAAGTTTTTATTCTCTAAATTTTCTCTTTCAAATTTAATTTGCATAGCCTTCAGTTTATCCTGGTATTCCTCAGTAAGTCGTGTCGTTACACGTTTAGGGTACTCGACATCCTGTGGGATCACTTTGTCTCTAGGCATCTTTCTTCCCCCAAATATCGTTAAATACAGTGGATTATGGTCACTAAATTCTTTTTGTTCCATCTTAAAATCCCGTGCTTGAGGGAAATTCCCGGCTGGCATAAACATTTAGTCAATTGGGCAATTCTGTAAACTTATTTTAAAGGTCTTCCCTGCTGGGCAATCTGTCTTCATACTACCATTCAGACATTGGAGACCCCTACCTCCTAGGAAATGTACTAATTCTGTTTCCTGTTTCAAGGTCTCACATACTGGAAAGCTAGCGTGGTTTATTCCATACACCTCTAACAGTTCTCTATTCCAGAGGTCGGCCTTCTTTGGGTTTAGTTTATGATTAAAATCCCCCATAATTATCAGTACATCTGATACATATTTTTCTAGTAGAAGGTCGACATCCTCTTTAAAATATCCCATCTCACTCTCATACTCTGCTCCATTATCCCACTGCATGTATACATTCATCACAGTCAACATTTTGTATTTCATTTCCAAGGTCAGCAATTCTAGTCTACAAGCCTGTACCCATTTACATTTCATTTTTAACGATGTTACTTCTCTCAATACTTTTGTTGAGACCAGTGTCATTAGCCCCCCGAAGGGCGGCCAAACCTTTTTCTCGTGGCCAGGTGACTCAATTGTAGATATGCCTCAATGAGTGGGGTTTCGTTGCATGTCCAGGTCTCTTGTAGGCAGGCAATTTCCACTTTATTTACTACTTCCTTTAAATATTCTCGCTTTAGCTCATTGCCTAAACCATTTACATTCCATGTTAAGAGACCCAGACATTGCTGCATCCCCCCATCCTATTCTACCTCACTTAAGCCACCCTCTTCTGCCCCTTCCTCCGTATAACTCTCGTTGGGGTCTCCCACATAGCTGCTACATAGAGACCAATTATCCCATGATGCATCATTTTCCTGTATTGTTTATCACTATATTCATGCAGCTACGGTTTTCTTTGTTATCTCTATATAACTTCACTTGTCTCCTCCCTAGACCTGCATAGTATTTTAGAAAGGTACTACCTGAGAGGACTTTTACTTCCCTCTCTGGAATTATCCTTATTCCCAGTTGGTTTATCTCACTAGTAGCTTTTAGAATTGCCATTTCTTACCAGGTCTGAGTGAAGTGACACTTTTGTTATTTCCTTATCATTTTTATTTTCTTTTTTAAGTACAATTTCTGAGCTTTCAACACTCCATTATTTGATAGTGTTACTTCCAGAATTCCTTGTAAAGTCTTCTGTAACATCAATATTAGGAAGGAAGATGTGGGCGTTACAGAGAGAACCGAGTCCTGTGGGTTGTTTCTTTCTGGGTTTGCTTAATTTCCAGTTCTCATAACGTCCTGCTGTGATTGTTTTTTTCGGCCATTTTGATGCTGCAGGAGTTGATCTGGCGTGCCTCCCCAGACATAGCTCGAGCTCTGACTTTCATTTTCCCTTTGCCCTTCATTTTCTGAGGATTGCAACGAGAACATTTTTGGAGATGATGAGAGACGAGGCACTGCTATTTGAAAATGTTGGCTCAGAAGGGTAAGGTTTATCATATGGGGTCCTCCCTTCCTTCCTCTGTGTCAGAAGGTTCTTCTTCGGGGGTATTCTCCCATATCTTTCCTTATCTGGTTCACTTCCTCTACCCCCGTCTTTTCTCTGGCCTCCGCGCCATTTTCCTCCTCGTCTTCCTCGTGTTCCAGGTTTATTACTGGCTCTATAGATTTGTAGTGTTTCCCTACAAAATCCTTTATAGATTTGGAGACTGCCGTGTTATCTTTCTGTTTAGCAGTTGTTGTAGTACAATCCCTTTTGGCTTGCGGGACGTTTTTAGTTGCCCTTTTTACTTTTCTTTTCTTGCATCGCCCCTTGCTGTTGTCCATGACGGAGGCCTGGCTTTCCTGGCTCTCTTCCAGTGATATTGAGCCCTCCATTAACTTACTCTTCCCTAGGATTCCGTCTTTGCGCAATTTTTGCCCTCTTTTTGGGGCCATCTCTTAGGTTTGTAATGCCTTTATCTGCAATGCTGCTATAAATAATTCCACAATTTTGTTCAAAATTAACTTGTAAGAATACGCAAGTTCTTTCACTTACCTCTGTTGTGCCTTGTATCCACCAGCCTGCCTTGCCGCACTTGTTATCCTCTCCCAGGGTGTCTCTCCTGCTTCTCCCTGCGCTCAGGATAATTTCTCCCCTTTTTTCTACACTGATTATAAACCCGAGTTCTCGTAGCCTAGATACTAGAATTGCACCTTCGTTCCTTGGCTCCTAGCTCCTGAGGTGCCTCAGGTGCTAACTTAAGTGCTGTCACGATAACCATATGTCCAAACTGTGCCTGACCCCCCCCCGCTGCTGCACCGCTGTCTGGCGTGCCTCTGATGGGTCCTGGCAGCGCCGAAGGCTCCTATCGGTGCCTGTCCAAGCTCTCCCGCTATTTTCCTTCCGCAAGGCTGAGGGGTTGAGGGGCGGCTGGGGGGTGTCTTGGGAGGGTGTCTCAGGCGCACGGTGTCAACGTCTCCAAACTTGTTACCCCCCACGTAGGGCTCACGCTGTCTCCCGCGCTGTTTGTTTCCCGGCCTCCGGTGACCGGCGTCTGGTATCCGGCGTTCACACGCTCCGTGCTCTGTGCTTGATTGTTCAGGCTAAGGCAAGGCTAGGCGTGGCTAGGCATCAACAGAGCACTCATTATTCACTATCCCCACAAGCCCTTATGGGTAGATGGTTCATGCTTTAAGCTTCCGAATGGCGATACGACTGCAACGTATGCGGTTACGACTTTGCACACGATTGTTGAAGCTGCATGAATTTCCCAGACTTCAGCTCAAGCAGCAGAGTTGATTGCACTGACGAAAGGAAAGAGATTGACTGTGTATACCGATAGCCAATACGCGTTTGGTGTTGCCCATAGCTTTGGACGTTTGTGGAAGGAACGTGGATTCCTTACTTCCCATGGTACGAAGATTCAGCATGGACAGTTGGTGAATGAACTTCTTGAGTCACTTACGTTGCAGACGCAAGTTGCGATTGTGAAATGCAGTGCACATAAGAAAGTTACGGATGACGTTGGTCGTGGTAATGTGTTTGCGGATGAAGTAGCGAGAGAAACGGCGAAAGATGTGATGAGTTGAATGTATGTTGCAGGCCCTACGAGATGGGTTCCGGATAGAGGAATGTGTGAGGATACAATAGAGAGTGTGAAATCGATTCAGGCTGAAGCTACTGAGAAAGAATTGAGTGTGTGGAGAGAGAGTACGGGAATGTTGGACTCGACTGATTGTTGGATTGAGTTGTCAGAACACCAGCAATGGTTGTTGCCTGACGCGTATGTGCTTCCAGTGGTTACGATGGCACATGGATTGGCTCACATCAGTGTGAAGGGGATATGTAAGTTGTTGGCTCCAGTATGGCAGAATGCTGGAATTCCGAAATGTGCTGAGCATCTGGTGAAGAATTGTATGGTTTGCTTGATGCACAATCCTTTTAAGGGAACCCCAACTCCAGCAGGTCATTTTGCTCCTCCTACGTATCCGTTTGAGGTTCTACAGTTGGACTTTATTCATATGGAGAGATGCAACAATCTAAAGTATGTCCTTGTGGTTGTTTGTGCTTTTTCAAGATGGGTAGAGGCTTATACTCTAAAGGATAATACTGCCTTATCTACAGCTAAAGTTTTATTGAAGGAGTTTTTCCCTAGATTTGGATTGCCGAGAATGATGTGGAATGACAATGGGAGTGAATTTGTGGGTCAGGTTATGAAGAAAGTGTGTGCAGGTTTGGGAATAAGGCAGAAGTTTCATGCCTTGAATCACCCCCACTCAGCTGGTTTGGTTGAATGTTACAATGGCACCCTCAAGTTGAATCTGGCTAAGATTCAAGCGAGCTCTGGCCTAGCATGGCCCGATGCTTTGCTGTTGGCACTTTTGTCAACGAGGACGCCGGTGCATTCTCGAATGGGACTTAGTCCGTATCAAGTGGTGTTTGGACGTCCGGCGAATGTTTGGGGTGTGCCATGGCCACAAAAATACAGCGACATTGAGTACCCTATGTTGGTTGACTGTTTACATGATTTGACTGCTAAATTGTGTGTTCTCCACCAACAGGTGTATGATACCTTGCCTTCAGCTTCTGTGGATGCAGGACATTCCATCCAACCTGGTGACTGGATTTTCGTCAAGAACTTCCAGAGGATGAAGAACCTCGAGCCAAGATGGAACGGGTCTTTTCAAGTCCTGCTAACTACGCGGACAGCTGTTAAAGTCTTCGGAAAGAAGAATTGGGTGCATGCCACCCGCACCAAAAAGCTTCCACTTCCTTTGCCGTATGACCAAAGTATTGCTGATGGTATTCCCGATTCAGAAGGCAAGAGGATTGTGAACTTTGTCCCTTTTAGTGATGCGCATTTGACATGGACTCAGTCTGAACGTGAGGATGATGAAGTTTTGCAAGAAGCTGTGCCTCCATCGATGAGACTTGATACTGCGAATCCAGAGACACTATTTCGGGATCAGACTGTTTCTGGCAAAGAGCGCTATAATCTGCGTAGCAGATCGAACTAATAAAAGTTTCGATTGTTTTGATATTTTTGAATGGACTATACTCTATCATACAAAAGACTTTTTTGCATTTTTTTTCTTTTTCGAACCACCATCCGGGTTCAGCTGTAGGGTCGCGGTATAAAGACTCAAGGTTGTTAGCCGTATGGACGCAAGGTCAGCGGTTCTGTTTTGTTCTAGGGCGTTCCTTGGACTTACAGACGCATACTTGAGTGAAGAGAAACAACTGCCGTGAACAGCATGTTAGAGGATGGAGTCTTTTGTAAAAGATAGAGTTGCTGAGAAAATTAATTTTAAGATGAGATTATGTAAATTGGTTCATAACAAATGTTTTATTATACTGTGTTCTTTTGTGTTCTTAAGTATCACATTGACAAGTGTGGGTAGGGTTTTCTATGCTACATCGTTGATTTCTGCACCCACCACCCAACCTATGCTTTCTTCTACTACTGTTTCTTTGCACAAATTCTATACGTTGCCTGAACATGAACAGACACGAAGATCGGAATTCGGAAGCAATTCATTCATACAGCTTTTGCACCAGCATCAGTTGGTAGTCAATAGTACAAATTGTTGGGTATGTGGTCTTATGCCCCATACGACGGATAGAGGTATGCCATACCTGGTTTTGCCTTTTTATTCTAATGGGTCTGTATGGGCTTTGCAGACGATGTTTATCTATGCGAATTAGGTATAGCCTCTGCGTTCCATGAGAGTCAACCCCAGCAATAGTGCTTTGATAAAGGGAATAGTAGATATGATCAGAGATATCGATGCATACAATGCTATCCCTAATATTGGTTGGAATATCACTGGGTATAGCACTAGCCTGACAGAGAAGGAGAGACGTAAGAGGTCTCCCCCGATTTGGATCGTACCCCATCGAGGCCGCTTTTGTTTGCGTGGTAATGGTAGAAATCCAAAAGCTCAGTTAGGTGAGAGTGTATGTGCTCAAACCTACGTTTATGCATCCCAGACTTCTCCTCCGTTTGTGCCAGCTAAAGGTACATATTTTGTATGTCATGACAGAGCCTACACATGGTTGCCACCTGATTTTTCAGGCACATGTTATGTAGCGTTTTTGCTTCCCCCTACGTACACAGCTGCTATGAATTACCACAGGACGAGATATGTTAGAGGTGTTTTCGATAAGGAAGATACCGCCTTACAGGAAGTTGGAGATTTCTTCAATGGTTTCCTACCCTTTTGGGGGTCCTATGGCCAATAGCAGACACACACGACAGCTTACGAGAGTGGTTGAGGCAACTATCAATGAAACTGCAGGTGCTCTGAGTAATATTACAGTGGAGCTACAGGCTGACCGTGTTATGACATTGCAGAATCGTGTTGCAATAGACATTATACTTGCAGATAGAGGAGGGGTATGCAAATTGATCCAATCTAGTTGTTGCGTTTACATACCAGATAATGCCCCGACTGTGTACCAAGCCATTTCCAGATTGCATAAGGTTTCTGAGTCTATTCATGTAGACGAAGGGAACTGGTCGTTGATTGGATGGTTTTGGGAATTGTTGTCTAAATGGTAATGGAAAGTGCTGATTTTCTTTGGTATGGCTCTAGCTATTCTCTTCTCTTGTTGTGTTTGTATCCAGTGTGCTCCCACCATTTGTGGTCTTTGTGCTACGATGTGTGTGCGGAGACCTATCCCGAGGAGAGAAGTAGAGAGTAATAGGATGATGCTCCAGCAACACTTAGATGGTCTGATGATGATAATAGACCTAGATTCAGATTAACGTGAGTTTAGGTTATTGCCTGCGTAATCGCAAAAGGAGGGTCTGTGGGTCCGTGAAAATGGGCCTCGTTACGAAAGTTCATGGTTTCGTCACGATTTTGGTGATGTCGGACCGTATTTAGCGAATACGGCTGTTACGTTGACAGTTTCCTTGTCGCGCTTTGTCCCTTGCATGCCCCCGTCCCTGCCGCGCGACCTTCCCCATTTGCATAGTGTTATGTCAGTGGCTCTGCCGGTGACAGTTGGTTAGTTGACAGTTGACAGGAGAGAAGTGTGATCCATGTGGTGAGCCCTTGACCGGAGCGCCACTGTTCCTACTGGTGTGTCGCTTAGCTACGAATAAAGCTTTGTTTAAATCTACTTGCTTGCTTCATCCTTACAACGGCTAATACGGAGTGAATCCGTTATGTTAGCTAGCGAATTCGCCATGTATTTGGAGATTTCGTTTCGAACATGGATTCCATTTTGTTTTAGGCCTCCATTTTGTCTTGCCATCACGCAGGCCGACAAATGTGGTCAAACGAACGAAGCAACCCGGCCTTCACGTATTCCTACACATTAACAGGGTCTTTCTTGACTCCGAGGTGAATTGCAAGCCTTCCCCTGAAGCTGACCCTGCCGAGTCAATTCCCCTGGTTTGATCGTGGTCTGAGATTACCAATCATTGTTCAGGACATCGTTAACTTTTAGTCTCCTTACACATGCTTATCTTGCTCACTATCAGACATCGTTTCCTTTCCTATGTTCTTTATTACATGCATTGTGCCTTTCAATTATGGGTTTGTCCTGCTTGGGGAAATTGGATTTGGGACATTCCCAATGATTAACTTTGGGTTGGGACATTGCAAACTGAGCTTTTCGTCATGTGATACTTTGTTTGGACTGGAAACAAGCATCCTGGGACTGGTTTGGGGCTACCAGCCCTCATCACCCAGGCTAGCTTGAATCCAGGATCAAAGTGAGCAAGGGACCCACGTCTGGGCATACCCTGCCAACTTAGGGAGAACAAAGAAAACACAAGGAGATGATGGATGGAGCGCTGAAAATTTTCAGACACTCATCCCCAGTCACAGATTTGTGTTGAATCCATCATCGTTCTTTAGCTCACTTCACCCCCCCCCCACCCCCAGTTCAGAAACAGCTATATGCAAATCAGTCTTTATCTCTGCCTCATGGGAACAGTCCAGCCCGAACTGCCAAGCCATGCCTTCCCTGGACCGGAAACAGGCATCCTGGGGCCGGTTTCAGTCTAACAGCCCTAATCAGCCAGGCTAGCTTGAATTCAGTGGCAGAGTGAGCAAGGGACAAGCCATGTCTTCCCTGGACCGGAAACAAGCATCCTGGGACCAGTTTCGGGCTAACAGGCCTCATCAGCCAGGCTAGATTCAATCCAGTGGTAAAGCAAGCAAGGGGCCCACGTCTGGGCATATCCTGCCAACTTAGGGCAAACAAAGCAAACACACAGAGCTGATGGGAGATTATGGATAGAGAGCTGAATCTTTTCAGACATTCACCTTCGTCACAGATCTGTGTTGAATCCATCATCGTTCTGTAGCTCACTTCGCCCCCTAAGTTCAGACACAGTTATATGCAAATCAGTGTTGACCCAGTGCCTCATTGGAACAGTCCAGCCCAAACTGCTAAGCCAAGTCTTCCCTGGACCGGAAACAAGAATCCTGGCACAGGTTTGGGGCTACCTGCCCTCATCACCCAGGCTAGGTTGAATCCAGTGTCAAAGTGAGCAAGGGACCCACATCTGGGCATACCCTGCCAACTTAGGGCGTACAAAGCAAACACAAGGAGATGATGGATGGAGCGCTGAAACTTTTCAGACACTCACCCCCAGTCACAGATCTGGGTTGACTCCATCATCATTCTTTAGCACACTTCACCCCCCCCCCCCCAGTTCAGAAACGGCTATATGCAAATCAGCCTTGACGTTTTGCCTCATGGGAACAGTCCAGCCCGAACTGCCAAGCCATGTCTTTCCTGGACCAAAACAAGCATCCAGGCACCGGTTTCATGCTAACAGCCCTCATCAGCTAGGCTAGCATGAATCTAGTGGCAAAGTGTGCAAGTGACCCACGTCTGGGCATACCCTGCCAACTTAGGGTCAACAAAGCAAACACCACATTTACAAAGTGGCATTAAGCCATTTTTTCTGGCTTAACACTGCTTTGAAAATATGGTATTCTTTCACGCAGGTATGTGTATGAAATGGCCGTGCAATGGTTGTTGCTGTGAACGTTCCACTGCCATTCGTGCACATAAGCAATCATTATTAAAGATGATTAGCTACTTCTATGCGTGCAGAAGAATGCAGCACACATAGAAACCTTCCTGCACATAAATAATATTTACACAAGGGTATCTGTGTTGGTGGTAGGCAACTCTTTTTATCACCAGTGCTATGGAAAGCACAGGGGTGCGCCATATTGTTGTTAATATGGCACATCCCTGCATTTTGGAAATGGCAGAGTATGGCCTGGGTAATTTGAACCATCGCCACACTCCGCCACTTCCTTGTAAATATGCCCCCCTGTCTTAAATCCTAAGCAATCAGTGAATACATTTGAGTGTTTTCGGCGTACATAACAAGGGAGATACTAAAGGATTGATAAATATGTACCAATAGACTCATATAAGGGTTAAATAGCAGTGGGACAGGGCTGAACCCTCCAGAACTCTGCAAGCCAATTGCCTGGCTTCAAAGAGAAAAGTTGAAAAGGACTGTGCCATTAGACAAAAAATCCTGAATCCAGGAGAAAACGGTACCCTTGACACCAAGGTCTTTCAGACAAATGATCAAAGTTTGGTGATCTGCGGTGTCAAATTCTGCAAAGAGGTTCAATAACATTAAAAAAACTGAAAATCTTGGACCGCACAAACCAAGGGCAGGAGGCACCACCTTGACTTAGTGCTGCAATTAGATTTTATGCTTGCCTCCCTTAGGTGCAAGAGGTTGAGACTTTTCACAAACCTAGAAACTTGATTGAAAGCAGCTTGTACCAGCAACTTAGCTGGATATGGCAGCAATGACATTTTTCTGTAATTAGATTACTTGGGTCCATGGAGGGTTTTCTCAATAGCCGAATTATGCATGTACTCTTGAACTCTCAAGGAATAACAACTGCCAATAACAAAGCATTCATCAGGGACCCCATAAGCGTTGTGTTCTATCATTAGGATTGCTATGTGAAGCATATCCGTAAGAATATTGACTGTTGACCCAGGTGGCTTCCCATCCTTCACAAAGGAGATTACATGATCAGCCTTCAAACACAAGAAATGAGCAAAGGACTGTGAAGGTGTAAGAAAGGGAAATCGCAGTCTGCAGGTAGAAGAAGGACGGCATTCTGCTCCTGCAGATATGCCGTAATGACCATGATCTCTAAATTGAAAGCATCAGTGAAATGGATGGGATTTTAGGAGAATAAAATGTTCCTAGTAATGTTTTCATGAATGATATCTTCTCCTCAAGGATGTTCTGCTCTTCCTCAAGGAGACTATCCAACTACTATCCAACTACCTGCTCATTAGATATGGTTTTGCCAAAAGTAAACGTTTCTGTCAGGTGTTTAATCTGCATTGATTTGTATTGAGAAAAAGCATATATATATATATATATATATATATATTTTTTTTTTTTTTTTTCACAAAACAATAAGAAAAAGAAAGACAAAACGCTGAAGTGGGAATATTCCCCTTGAAACCAGGGGATACACCCCCACATAACTAGTCTTGGAAATCGCAAAAGACCCCTCTTTCAAAATGTACATATATGAACAGATAATTTGATAAATTATTACAGTGTGCACAATATTAATGTAAAGTTTCTCAAAGTCAACTATTTTAATTTGCACTTGAGCACTTTATCTAAGCCTTTTGAACTAAGGTACAATACTTGTAATACTACACTACAAGATGGCCGCCGTTTCCATTGAATGTACCATCGTCTATGTCGATGAAATGAAACAAAGCGCAGGGTTTAAAATGGCTTTTGTATGTCTGCACAAACTGACACTGACGAAGCTAACTTGCGAAATGCGTCTGTCAGGAGTGAAGGGGGGTTTGGAAAATGAATAAACTTTGAGAAACATCTTTCACATTGGAGTGCTTGCCGTTTTCTTGACCTGTATTGGTTGGATCGTGTCGCTGTATCGTAGCGTCTCACCAGCGCTGGTTTGAAGCACCCGGGACGTTTGGAGCGACGGCGGTGAAGGACCTGTGTTTGAAACATTTTTTGGCCGTCTGCCCCGAGGAAATGGAGCTGAGAAGGAAATGAGGAGGAAGGAATATCAACCTCCGACAAAAGGATATCATAATTGCGAATAGAACCACTGGCCACCCGCATTTCACGTGGGACGAACGGAGGACGCCGACGGAGAGTGGGTGCCCAACAAACGCCAACAACGAATGCGGTGAGCGGACACAGTGTGTTTGTTTAAACGCTGAATGTAAAATATATGCTCTACCTTGGTCCTGAATGATGTCCAAATAACTTTTCAAACCCCCGGAAGAGTACGTGTGGCTTTCCACCGCCCCGAACGAAGTGAATATTCAACACGTGCACACTGACAAACTAGCAGGAATGGCTACCCTGGGAAAACTCACGGGGGAAAGGGAGGCGGCAGCCAATTTGATGTTTATGTCGGCAACAGATAGACCGACAAACACAAGTAATAACACTGCGCCAACAGCGGTAACATCCAGTCTGAAAAGCCTGTTTCAACAACTGGAGAGGCTACAAGAACGAGAAGTAAGAAAGTGGTGTGAGGCCACCTCGCTGGAAAGATATATCGACTGCAATAGAATCCCCAGGGGTCTTCAGACCTACACAATCCCGTCATATGAAAACCCAGACCCAGCCCTATTGAAAGACTGGGTGGAATATTCAGCGGAGTCGTCTAAGGGAATGGTCAGAATGCTCATTAAATATGCTTGGAGCGACCGGGATAAATGTCTAAAGGACATAGCAGACCTGGAGGCAACTATTGCTAAAGAGAAGGACACAAAAGCCAGTGATGAATTGAGAACAGCTATGGCTAAGAGACTGAAGGAATACGAATTGGGAATACGCAAAAGGAAACAGACTAAGTTCCAAAGGGACGAACAGGACTATTTGTCGGGCAGGATCCTAACATTTTCCCGCAAATATGATGCTACAAGAAAGAGACTCGCTCAAGGGAGTGAACAAACAACGGCAATTGACACTGAGGAATCAGAAGTGGAAGGGTCTGATGGGGAGCAGAATGCCGCCTCAGGCAATAAAGAGAAAGAAAAAGAAAAAGAAAAACAGAAACCTTTTTTCGACGAGTTCCAAGTTATGAAAGAAACTCGTCAAAGACCACAGTTAAGGAACCACCCCCCTCAACAAAATCAAAGAGGAGGACGAGGCGGGGGAAGAGGCACAAGGGGAGGTTCACAGGACACAACCACCCCGATGGTGTCACAAAGTGCTTCCAATCGGAGAAGAAGATAACTGGAATGCAAGAAAATAATATCATCAACTTGTCTAAAAGGAACTTGACAACTGATGAAATTAAGGTACTGCAAAAAGGACTGAGTTTCTGCCCCACAAGTGAGTTCAATCTTGTAGATACCAAAATAGACCTGTTCAAATACATCAGGAAACTTAAGTTCGAGAAGATCTTTTTACAACATCCAAGTACAAGACATGAATTAACAAACCCAGAAACGGTGGAAACAACAATAGAGGATACAACAGAAGACAATCTTTTAAATATCCTGCTGACTCCAACACAGGAACTACTAAATCAGGAACACAATGTGCAGAACAACAATGCAACACCGATTACACAGGTCAGAGATCCAAGTAATCTAAAGAACAAATCAAGGAAATTGCCAAACACATCACATGATGCGATTGACGTATTCAGTGAAGCGGTAACGGCAGATTTGGAGAAAATGGCTAATAAAAAAATGGATATGAAAACATCCAATATCACAAGGAAGGAGTGGGAAGCAATTAAATCCCTGCAAGACAACAAAACAATTGAGATCAAGCCCTCAGATAAGGGCGGGAATATTGTTATCTTTAGCAAGGACAATTATGAACAGGAATCACTAAGACAATTGGGAGACAAAGAGTGCTATGCTATGGCAAAAAGAGAACAATATCTAAAGAGCACCATAGAATATAGCACACTACTGAACAAATGGAAAAATGATGGCATGATTAGCCATGAGGAATACTCTTTCCTTCTATGTGATTCCCCGGTCCTTCCCGCATTTTACCATCTGCCAAAAATCCACAAAAATGCCAAAAGACCACCAGTGAGGCCGATTGTTTCGGCAACTGAGAAGAGAGAGCAGATCGACAATTTTTAAAAACGGTGTAATTATTGTGATTTTAAAACCCTTACCGATCCTTTGGGCACCAGTCTTCAGACCCAGGCACCCCCATTCAGCGGAGCTAGCGCTGACACGGGTGAACGCCTCTTTCCTGCCGCCATTGTTCGAGCACAGACAGGCACGAGACACGCCCACTTGTGCTGGCCACGCCCCCCCTCACCAGGTACAAAAGCGCGCGCTGATTGCAAGCGCCGCATTGACATTGAAACCTCCTGAGGCGGAAAGCCGGGAGTAGAGAGAGCAGATCGACAATTTTTAAAAACTCTGTATTTATTGTGATTTTAAAACCCTTACCGATCCTTTGGGCACCAGTCTTCAGACCCAGGCACCCCCATTCAGCGGAGCTAGCGCTGACACGTGTGAACGCCTCTTTCCTGCCGCCATTGTTCGAGCACAGTCAGGCACGAGACACGCCCACTTGTGCTGGCCACACACCCCTCCAACGCCCTTAGCAATCCCATAAAGCATGTGCTTTTACCGGAAAAGCAGCAGACGAGTGCAGCGGGCGCGACGATGGCGCGCCAAAGGCGAGCTTAAGGCAAGCTCGTCTGCGGTCGTCCGCGCTAGGCAGAGCTCAGAGTCAGACACTATAGATAATGTTATCCCCCGCGCACACAGATACTCAAGGGATGCACTGCTACAATTGAATAGAGAGATAAAGGGCCCTTGCTCACACTCTGTAGTTGGGGACAACTCCTCCAACCACTGCCTTCACTGCCCGTATAAATTTATACCTACTACTAACTATAACAGGCAAATTTCTCTGGTTTTATATGAGTCAAATGTCCAACTGACTATAACATTCCTGAAACCTATGGTTTTTAGTGAATTTCAAAGGTTTTTTAATTGCTAATTCCTAACTATAACGTCTGTAAAACCTATGGTTTTTTCAGTAAATTTCTAAGGTTTTTTAAAAGTTAATTTCACATTTTAATATTTATAAAACCTATATTTTTTCAACTTTTTAAAATAATATTTTGGAACTCTATTATCCTTTTTTTAAATTTAAAAATGATGTAATGTTTTATATCTTTTTTGGGGAGAAAACTAGAATCCTGTACCGGTAGTTTACCAAGCTCCATCAGCACCCCAATGCTATCCGCCATATTGCTAAACTCGGAAATAATGCACATTTCATATTTGACCGGTTAGTGGCACCGCGTCCCGCGTAACAACATTTATGTCTGAGGGCGCACCAGCTGCTACTTTGCTATGGAACGGGTAAGCAGTACAAAGCCACGCGTTACGTCATGTACGTATAGGGTTGCGCCTGCTGCCCGTTGCGTATGCGACGAGTGCACGCTGCCAGGTCCTGTGTTACATCATAGACGCATAGAGTCGCGCCGTGTACGCCATTCCCTCATTTTCTTTTTTATGTCTCAAAACTATATCAAAATAACTTTCAAGTGTATATGAGAGCAAGCGATAATCTAAAATATTTTAAACATTTATATATTTCTAACTGTAATAAACTTATATTATAGTTAAGATATTTTCTCAAAATCGTGTCGGGTGCTGTCTCCTTGTGTGCTGGGTGCACTATTGTCATGTGACCTTAAAAAAAAGCATTTGATTACTTCATAACATTTCCCATTGTAGCAGTTGGAAAACGCCACCCATTTTAGTCATTCTCTCTACAGCATTTGATGAGACACACCTCTTCTGCTTATAGAGCTTTTTTGAAAGCTTTTTGCTATGTACAAATGTCTTACACTACACACAACATGCAACCATCATCTTCATCAATATTTATGGTCTGTAAAGTAGCCTTTCACCCATGATAGCCATGCACCTAAAAATTACATAACCAAACTTTTCCCTACTGCCAGAGGTAACATGGTTGCATACGCTGTCCACAGCACAATGTAATGTTGTACGGCCCAGGGGCAGTATCATGCATAGATAATGAACACAATGACACAGATAGATAGTGAAAGTGGGTATGGGCACGTGCGCTCAACACTTTTTTATTACCAGGGTCACTTATCCAGTGACATCTGTGCTGGATGCATGTGGGGTGAGTGTAAATCAGCCCTCAGGGAATGGTTGCTGCTAGTATCAACTACAACCGTAATCATTGGATCACCCACAGAGATTCAATAATAAAAGGGTCAATAGTTTGTGCTGCAGTAAGGTATGGACAGTAGATGTGAAATAATACAGAAAAAAGTCTATAATAAAAGAACCACAACTTGTGGTATACTGAGACACAGTCAATAGATCTGAAATAATACACAAAAATATTGTATCAAAAAGGGCCCATCAGTTCTAGTGCACTCAGAGAGCCACATCAAAAGCATTCAGCATGTACACAGCCAGCGATGATGCGTGCTGCAGGCGGACCGTACTAGGAGCAATGTCTGTTGCCATCAACACAGCATCATTTGCAATAGCGACTCGATCTGAATTGTGAACACTGCTGGCTGCAGTGTACCCAGAGAGAGAAGGGCCCACAGCCACGTGGTGTTGACTTGAGCTGCCCAGTTTGCAATACACGAAGCAACAAAAAGTGTGTGAGGAGCCTGCCATGATGTGTATACGTGGTGTGGACAGAGCACACTGGAGTCTTTTGCCTACAGGACTGTACGTCTTTTGCCTACAGTACTGCGTCATCTACAATAGCGACTCAATCTGAATTGTGAACACTGCTGTCTGCAGTGTAAATTGAAGGCAGTAGTCACACAGACATCCATGAATTCTTTTTCTCACTGCCTCTTCACATAATACAACATAAATTACAGAAAACTCTGCAATAAAAAAATTCAAAACAATTCGAATTACGATCTCTGCTGTCCACAGTGTAGATTGTTATTCAGAGTTCTTTTCCACTACCAAGAAGAATCTGGTCATTGTACTAAACCTATCACTCATCTAAAAAAAGCTCTTTAAGCAAGTATACTGAAAGGATATTGTGTATATTTCAATAGACGTTGTAGTTACTTGACTACTGGATTCTCTAATTAAACAATCACCACTCAATCTGAATTGTGAGCCCTGCTGACCATAGTGTAGGCCAGAGGCAGTGGCCATTAATGCCTTACAGCCACGTGCCATTGGATTTGGAAGCACAGAGTGGGTTGCACCTGATCGGTGGGGGTACACAGAAATGATCACACACTTTAACTTCTGATATCCTCAATCATAGAATCAAGACCCTGTTTCACTGTTTGGACCTGCTGTACCGCGATGTACTGCACCGACTAGTGTCAACCAAGCACAATAATCATGTGCAGAAGTTAGCTAATGGAAGCACAGAGTCTGATGCACCTCAACAGAGGGAGTTGTGTAAAACCAAGCAGTAGTTAATATCGATATCGTCCATTGTGGGATCAAGACACCGTTCCACTGTTGGGACCTAGAGTAGGCTGCACCTGGTCGAAGGGAGTGCCTTCATCTCCACTCTCAGATGCAGTTCTAACATTGTCCATTGTGGGATCAAGACACTGTTCCATTATTGGTACCTGTTCGACTACTGTGTTAGTAGTATACAGAGCACTCTACGCTGCTGGGCCTCAGACTGGGCGCTGTGTGCCTGTGTTGCGGTAGCCAGCGTTGATCTCAGGAACCTTCTGACCTCACAGACCTCGGCCCAGGAGCTTCTACCGGCACGTGGTGGGTCCTCTTTCACATAATGCGGTAGCGAAAGGTGAACTGTGGGGCATATGTGCATCGCAGCGGCCATGACAGTTTCTGAGTACCAGCAGGCTGAGTGCATCATTCACGCAGCCACCTTTGCTCACAGGGTCAACCTTGTGGTGGTGTAAGCTGGGCAGACCTGGTAGACATGTTCTCCATTCCTGAACAAAACCACACCCACCGAAACAGACATTTTATTCATACTCCTACACTAGCCTTTCGTACGCCGAGCCAGCCTACTACGCTAATGATTTGGGGGGCGAGGGGGCATGCACGTGCTATGTTTTTGTAATCTTCCCTACTGACTGTACTATCATGGTTGCGTCCACTGTCTACTTCACTCAATAAACCATCAGTGTATGTTCACATGTACAGGTCTGTGGTCTGCATACACAAGTCTGTCTGGCACATCCCCTTAACACTTTGCATTGTATACTTTTATAATCGAGAATCACTTGCCACCTTCTAACATACTTTGCTCCCATCTCTCCCCACATTCTGCATTGTGTGGCAGAGGATCAATGCCATGTTTGGTTTGTGTACGTGGCTAGCCACGGTTCCCACTGTACGTAGTATTGTTGTGTCTGCTAGGTGTACATGTTGTTTGTCATGTTGTATGTGATTTTACAAGGTAGCACGTTTATTCACCAGCAGTGGTTTGTCCCATTTACACATTGCTGTCTTAAAGAGGATACAGAACTTTTTCTCACAGATGAAAAGTGCAACCGCAATGGCAGTCATTCATTACTATCCAAGAATGTCAAACTGCACAACGCTTCTAAGCTTACAGCCCCCAATCTTGCTTGCTTTCTGAAAAGCACACCAACTCCCACAATCAGACCAACATTCACACAGCTTTCTAATGGCAGTTATCTGCTTCTCAATAACATGCACTCCTACGGAATGTGAGCTGGCATACCGTATGTCCTTACTGTATCAAAGCGAGTAACTTCCTGTGGCAATGTCTATTCCCACCCACACAAAACAACTCCCAAACTTCAACTTGACCTTCAATACCTACTTCGAAAACAGATTTAATAAAACTAACCAAACTAAAAGCGCTTTTGTTCAGAACAGAAGTGTCCCTCACTTCTGCAAAATAAATGTATCGACTGCAGATAGCACGAACTTCAAGTAAAATACAGTCCCTTTTAAGTACGAACCTCCCATTACACTTTGTGAATTGTTACACAATTTTCAACAGATCTTACATTCAAGGTCTGACACACTTTTTTAACACAGTCTCCTCCGGCCTTCTCACAGTCTTTTGGTATAATACCAGACTTCATTTATTCGATCATCTATGAAATAACAGGAACAGTGCCCGTAATTCTCGCTCTCTTTGCAGCCATGCTACTACTATTTTTGCTTGTAAAAAATGGCTGCGCTCCCTGTGGTAACAACCATGTCCGACAGAATATGCCTTTACGCAAAGCTACATCAATACTGTCAAAAAATGGAACAACTTTTCGGCTGCCTGCCTATATCTATTATCGTAGCCAGCTACAACAGGACATTTATTTACACATATGCAATCTGCGTGCAACGATCTTTTTGCAAAACTTGCCCATTCGACTGGCGAATGGATCTATGCCTTGCCAACATCCCAACAATTGCTCTCAATATACAGCAGGTAATGGAGTATCTTGAAAACCAGGAACTTGATTGTTCAGGCAGTGGAGCAATGGCAGATGCAACGCAAAACGATATTGTGGCGGAATTGGATTTCTGCGCAGCCGCAAAAGATCTCCTGAAACCTGCGAACTTTGACAACATCGCAGATTGCCTGCCAATTCAAATTGCCGCTCCAACATTCGAGGAACATTACTGTCCCTTCGAGGATATGAATTGGATCACTTCGCTTTTCTCACACGATGGCAACAATGAACTCTTGGAACATTACGCATCTCAAGCCGCTGAAGAACTTCCGGACTAGAATCCCCAAGACTTTTAAGAAATTCACATTATTCTTGGATTCATTTTTTCCAACATTTTCCTTAAATTTTTTTTATTACACTTCAATTGAACTATTTTCGTATAATAACTTTCTAAGTGTGCCCAGGCATTTGAACTCTGTTTTCATTATTGCCCCTTACGTCTCAAGTCTAACCAAGGATGGGTGATGTATGGCCTATGCAAATACGCTATTTACTTGCTAAATTAGCATAAACCCGACATCCATTTTGAAACCATGTCTATTCTTTGTGCACACGTCTCTCTGCCTGCCTGTTATCCACGAAGCCCTTTCACACAAATCAACTCATCCTCAGCCTCTGCTCACGAGCTGGCGATCAAGATAAAAAAACACGTCATTGTTTAGAATCTGGTTGGCACAGTGTGGTAATCCTACCTTTAATTTCATTATAGAATTTAGTCATTCATGTCTAATAGCTATTGTTTATGTGACATGGAACTGTAACATGTAATGTGGAATTCACTGATGCAGGAGCTTCGGTTTGAATACAAGAGAAGTGGTTGGAGTTTGCCTCAGCTCGGTGCCTTAGCTCTTTGCACAATAAGTTTTTTTTTTAAAGAGCTGAAGACATTAATGTATGGTTTGACGAGAAGGGTACCGAATGTGCTTCACAGAATCACAGAAGAGCAATTTTGTGTTCCGCCTCAAAGTTCTAATGTGGGTACAACTATTACCAATTCTGACACCAACCAGATTAAATCTACTGTATAAGAGATTGCTGACTGTTCTACTGTTGATAATTTTGTGTTACAAAAAAGGAGTACCAGGGTACCTGTGAAGTTTGATGATTACATTTTACAAATTATGTTTTTTGTTTGTTTTCTTAAAGGATGCCTGTGGTAATCGTATCCTACCTTTATTTTCATTATAGAATTTCATGTCATTCAAGTCTAATAGGTATTGTTTATGTCACAATGAACTGTGACATGTAATGTGGTATTCACTGATCCAGGAGCTTATGTTTGAATACAGCAGAAGCGGTTGGAGTTTGCCTCAGCTGAATGCCTTAGCTCTTGCACCAGTGGATCCATTTATGGCACTTAAATAAAGAAACTTTTTATACAACTTTCAGACTCCATCGCTTTATTACACACAGCCACTAGCCTAGACACACCTGATTACATCATTTCTCTTCTGTGGCGTTGCAACATACTGCATTATATTCTTCACAATTATTTATTTATTCCTGCTTGCTAAAACACTGCATTCGAGTCTTCAGAAAGTAGAGGTGAGTAGTTTTCTTCCCACTCCCTGAATAGTATAAACGCATGCTAACACTACTTACACAGGTATGCTACAGCGGCCAGTATCCTACAGCTCCCACAGCACATCACTTTACAGCAATCAGCTCACAGCCTAGACTTACAGTTTCATCATCAAGTCTTCAGACCAGTAGCAGTAAGTAGTTTGCTTCCCACTCCCGCTATAGTCTAAACGCATACTAACACAACCTGCACAGCTATCCTACAGCGACCAGTATGCTACAGTGCCCAGGACACATCAGTTACAGCACTCAGCTCACAGTTTAGGTACTTCATCCCGAGTGTACCAGCACCTCACCTCAGCACCATCTCACTCTGGGCAAAACAGCACTTTCACTCCGGTAGGGGTAAATACTTCAGCACATCAGTTTACAGCACTCAGCTCAAGGTTTAGGTGCACGCTTTCATACCCGAGTGTACCGGCACCTCACCTCAGCACCATCTCACTCTGGGCAAAACAGCACTTGTACACCGGTAGGGGTAAATACTTTGCTTCACACTTCCTATATAGCACACCCTAAACACCCCACAGACGTTACAATGCTCCTACCCTCCTCTTTCCTACTTTTTTGCCCTTTTTTTCCCTTACTCGCTTCAACGGAATAACAAACTGGCTGCCAACACTTCCTAGTTGCAACTGCTCGCAGCCAATAGGCAGCAAACTTGTGCTCATAATGCCTCAGCCAATCAGATGGCAGAATTCCCAAATATCGATATCTGTAAACTTTGATATTTCTCCAAAACTACTGAATGGATTTACACCAAATAAACAAAAGCGTGCTTTCTAGACCAAGACCCTTCTCCCTGCCAAATTTGGGGTAATTCCGTTTATCCGTTCGACCTGTAGCCTTTCTAAAGTTTCCTATTGAAATTAGCATGGAGAAAACATGTTTTGGGACACCCTTTTTTCTCGGTCCGCCACTTGATGAATCACCCCCAAACTTTCAACATAGGAGCTGATATAAACAAAGAATTAATTTGAAAAATGTCATGACGATTTATCAAACGATGCCAAAGTTATAAGCAAAACAATAAATGCTCTTCCTATGGAAACTTGGTGTTAACTATAACTACCTACTGGCAACCGCCAGTAGGTAATATGTGTGTATATATATATATATATGCAAAAAAGTCCTTCCCACATTGAAAAGGCGGAGACCAGCACGGGGACAGGTAGGAAGCCTTTATTCAAACATTGTTCCACCAATATTCCACCAAGGCGAATGCATTTCGGCGTCTTGAGCCTTCCTCAGCGCCGTGGAAATAATGGGAAGGAGGAAGTAAGTCTGCACCTTTGGATGTCCTGCCGCAGCTTGATAGGCTGCCATTGCTCCTCCCCCTTGAAGGGCTCCACCACAGGTAGTTTGTACTGTCGGTACTCAAACTACAGGGCCCAGAATGCAAAGCTTTACCTCGGGGTCCCGTGGCGTGGATGATGCCAGGAGATGCCATTAAACAGGATGGTGCGCTCTCACTGTCCAGTGTTTCCCATCATGGCAAAGAAAGGGCCTCCTTATGTCCCCACCGCACAACCACATTGCCCAGATGTCTCTTTCACGGGGGCCTGCCGCGCGTGCAGCTAACCCAATGCAGGGAACAATGTCCATGACACCGCGTCCATTTCATCCGGATACTGTGGTGAGCCCGACCGTGTCAATCCATGACCAGGTACAGAAAGCCGAAGCGTTGCCAGCAGCTCGTCGGGCCTCTTGCTGTGCGGGGGTCTCCCAACACGCCACTGGCAGGCGTGTAATTAAATGCAAAAAAGTCCTTCCCACATTGAAAAGGCGGAGACCAGCACGGGGACAGGTAGGAAGCCTTTATTCAAACATTGTTCCACCAATATTCCACCAAGGCGAATGCATTTCGGCGTCTTGAGCCTTCCTCAGCGCCGTGGAAATAATGGGAAGGAGGAAGTAAGTCTGCACCTTTGGATGTCCTGCCGCAGCTTGATAGGCTGCCGTTGCTCCTCCCCCTTGAAGGGCTCCACCACAGGTAGTTTGTACTGTCGGTACTCAAACTACAGGACCCAGAATGCAAAGCTTTACCTCGGGGTCCCGTGGCGTGGATGATGCCAGGAGATGCCATTAAACAGGATGGTGCGCTCTCACTGTCCAGTGTTTCCCATCATGGCAAAGAAAGGGCCTCCTTATGTCCCCACCGCACAACCACATTGCCCAGATGTCTCTTTCACGGGGGCCTGCCGCGCGTGCAGCTAACCCAATGCAGGGAACAATGTCCATGACACCGCGTCCATTTCATCCGGATACTGTGGTGAGCCCGACCGTGTCAATCCATGACCAGGTACAGAAAGCCGAAGCGTTGCCAGCAGCTCGTCGGGCCTCTTGCTGTGCGGGGGTCTCCCAACACGCCACTGGCAGGCGTGTAATTAAATGCAAAAAAGTCCTTCCCACATTGAAAAGGCGGAGACCAGCACGGGGACAGGTAGGAAGCCTTTATTCAAACATTGTTCCACCAATATTCCACCAAGGCGAATGCATTTCGGCGTCTTGAGCCTTCCTCAGCGCCGTGGAAATAATGGGAAGGAGGAAGTAAGTCTGCACCTTTGGATGTCCTGCCGCAGCTTGATAGGCTGCCGTTGCTCCTCCCCCTTGAAGGGCTCCACCACAGGTAGTTTGTACTGTCGGTACTCAAACTACAGGACCCAGAATGCAAAGCTTTACCTCGGGGTCCCGTGGCGTGGATGATGCCAGGAGATGCCATTAAACAGGATGGTGCGCTCTCACTGTCCAGTGTTTCCCATCATGGCAAAGAAAGGGCCTCCTTATGTCCCCACCGCACAACCACATTGCCCAGATGTCTCTTTCACGGGGGCCTGCCGCGCGTGCAGCTAACCCAATGCAGGGAACAATGTCCATGACACCGCGTCCATTTCATCCGGATACTGTGGTGAGCCCGACCGTGTCAATCCATGACCAGGTACAGAAAGCCGAAGCGTTGCCAGCAGCTCGTCGGGCCTCTTGCTGTGCGGGGGTCTCCCAACACGCCACTGGCAGGCGTGTAATTAAATGCAAAAAAGTCCTTCCCACATTGAAAAGGCGGAGACCAGCACGGGGACAGGTAGGAAGCCTTTATTCAAACATTGTTCCACCAATATTCCACCAAGGCGAATGCATTTCGGCGTCTTGAGCCTTCCTCAGCGCCGTGGAAATAATGGGAAGGAGGAAGTAAGTCTGCACCTTTGGATGTCCTGCCGCAGCTTGATAGGCTGCCGTTGCTCCTCCCCCTTGAAGGGCTCCACCACAGGTAGTTTGTACTGTCGGTACTCAAACTACAGGACCCAGAATGCAAAGCTTTACCTCGGGGTCCCGTGGCGTGGATGATGCCAGGAGATGCCATTAAACAGGATGGTGCGCTCTCACTGTCCAGTGTTTCCCATCATGGCAAAGAAAGGGCCTCCTTATGTCCCCACCGCACAACCACATTGCCCAGATGTCTCTTTCACGGGGGCCTGCCGCGCGTGCAGCTAACCCAATGCAGGGAACAATGTCCATGACACCGCGTCCATTTCATCCGGATACTGTGGTGAGCCCGACCGTGTCAATCCATGACCAGGTACAGAAAGCCGAAGCGTTGCCAGCAGCTCGTCGGGCCTCTTGCTGTGCGGGGGTCTCCCAACACGCCACTGGCAGGCGTGTAATTAAATGCAAAAAAGTCCTTCCCACATTGAAAAGGCGGAGACCAGCACGGGGACAGGTAGGAAGCCTTTATTCAAACATTGTTCCACCAATATTCCACCAAGGCGAATGCATTTCGGCGTCTTGAGCCTTCCTCAGCGCCGTGGAAATAATGGGAAGGAGGAAGTAAGTCTGCACCTTTGGATGTCCTGCCGCAGCTTGATAGGCTGCCGTTGCTCCTCCCCCTTGAAGGGCTCCACCACAGGTAGTTTGTACTGTCGGTACTCAAACTACAGGACCCAGAATGCAAAGCTTTACCTCGGGGTCCCGTGGCGTGGATGATGCCAGGAGATGCCATTAAACAGGATGGTGCGCTCTCACTGTCCAGTGTTTCCCATCATGGCAAAGAAAGGGCCTCCTTATGTCCCCACCGCACAACCACATTGCCCAGATGTCTCTTTCACGGGGGCCTGCCGCGCGTGCAGCTAACCCAATGCAGGGAACAATGTCCATGACACCGCGTCCATTTCATCCGGATACTGTGGTGAGCCCGACCGTGTCAATCCATGACCAGGTACAGAAAGCCGAAGCGTTGCCAGCAGCTCGTTGGGCCTCTTGCTGTGCGGGGGTCTCCCAACACGCCACTGGCAGGCGTGTAATTAAATGCAAAAAAGTCCTTCCCACATTGAAAAGGCGGAGACCAGCACGGGGACAGGTAGGAAGCCGAATAATATATATATATATATATATATAAAGGTCCACAAACTGCCACTTGCAGGGTGCACTCACATTAGGCTTTCATAGGGTCAGGGAAGGTCTTTCACACAGTCTGCGCCCGCAGCACCTGACGCGTTTCTGGCTCCGCCCTTCATCAGAGGTTGGCTGCAACAAAGAAGTGCCAACACGTGACTTGCCAATAAATACCCTTTACTTTTGCTTACAATCAAACTCAGGTGAGTATCAGCAATGTATCCTGGGATTGGTAGTCCAAATCAAACTCAAGTGAGCTGGCAGCACTTCCTTGTTCAATAAAGTTTATCTTACACGGGTGTGTCAAAGGTGGCTTCCCCCATTCTGCCACTCGCCTGGTAGTCCTGTATGCTATCACCAAAGACAGCCACGGAACCGCATGTTGTGCGGCGGTGCTCCCCCCGACCTGGCTGGCCGGAATAGATTAAGGTCCACAAACTGCCACTTGCAGGGTGCACTCACATTAGGCGTTCATAGGGTCAGGGAAGGTCTTTCACACAGCCTGCGCCCGCAGCACCTGCCGCGTTTCTGGCTCCGCCATTCATCAGAGGTTTGCTGCAACAAAGAAGTGCCAACACGTGACTTGCCAATAAATACCCTTTACTTTTGCTTACAATCAAACTCAGGTGAGTATCAGCAATGTATCCTGGGATTGGTAGTCCAAATCAAACTCAAGTGAGCTGGCAGCACTTCTTTGTTCAATAAAGTTTATCTTACACGGGTGTGTCAAAGGTGGCTTCCCCCATTCTGCCACTCGCCTGGTAGTCTTGTATGCTATCACCAAAGACAGCCACGGAACCGCATGTTGTGCGGAGGTGCTTCCCCCCGACCTGGCTGGCCGGAATAGATTAAGGTCCACAAACTGCCACTTGCAGGGTGCACTCACATTAGGCGTTCATAGGGTCAGGGAAGGTCTTTCACACAGCCTGCGCCCGCAGCACCTGACGCGTTTCTGGCTCCGCCCTTCATCAGAGGTTTGCTGCAACAAAGAAGTGCCAACACGTGACTTGCCAATAAATATCCTTTACTTTTGCTTACAATCAAACTCAGGTGAGTATCAGCAATGTATCCTGGGATTGGTAGTCCAAATCAAACTCAAGTGAGCTGGCAGCACTTCCTTGTTCAATAAAGTTTATCTTACACGGGTGTGTCAAAGGTGGCTTCCCCCACTCTGCCACTCGCCTGGTAGTCCTGTATGCTATCACCAAAGGCAGCCACGGAACCGCATGTTGTGCGGCGGTGCTCCCCCCGACCTGGCTGGCCGGAATAGATTAAGGTGCACAATCTGCCACTTGCAGGGTGCACTCACATTAGGCGTTCATAGGGTCAGGGAAGGTCTTTCACACAGCCTGCGCCCGCAGCACCTGATGCGTTTCTGGCTCCGCTCTTCATCAGAGGTTTGCTGCAACAAAGAAGTGCCAACACGTGACTTGCCAATAAATACCCTTGTGCGGCGGTGCTCCCCCCCGACCTGGCTGGCCGGAATAGATTAAGGTCCACAAACTGCCACTTATGACCCTATGAACGCCTAATGTGAGTGCACCCTGCAAGTGGCAGTTTGTGGACCTAAATCTATTCCGGCCAGCCAGGTCGGGGGGGAGCACCGCCACACAACATGCGGTTCCATGGCTGTCTTTGGTGATAGCATACAGGACTACCAGGCGAGTGGCAGAATGGGGGAAGCCACCTTTGACACACCCGTGTAAGATAAACTTTATTGAACAGGGAAGTGCTGCCAGCTCACTTGAGTTTGATTTGGACTACCAATCCCAGGATACATTGCTGATACTCACCTGAGTTTGATTGTAAGCAAAAGTAAAGGGTATTTATTGGCAAGTCACGTGTTGGCACTTCTTTGTTGCAGCAAACCTCTGATGAAGGGCGGAGCCAGAAACGCGTCAGGTGCTGCGGGCGCCGGCTGTGTGAAAGACCTTCCCTGACCCTATGAACGCCTAATGTGAGTGCACCCTGCAAGTGGCAGTTTGTGGACCTTAATCTATTCCGGCCAGCCAGGTCGGGGGGGAGCACCGCCGCACAACATGCGGTTCCGTGGCTGTCTTTGGTGATAGCATACAGGACTACCAGGCGAGTGGCAGAATGGGGGAAGCCACCTTTGACACACCCGTGTAAGATAAACTTTATTGAACAAGGAAGTGCTGCCAGCTCACTTGAGTTTGATTTGGATTACCAATCCCAGGATACATTGCTGATACTCACCTGAGTTTGATTGTAAGCAAAAGTAAAGGGTATTTATTGGCAAGTCACGACGAAGACTCTCTATGCCGAAATGCATCACGCTACGCAAAGGTCGAATAAAGTGTTTTCTCCAAAGCTCCCCACTGGGCCTCTGACTTCTTGCATTGAAAGGGGTCGTTGTGGCATATATATATGTATATATTCCAGCACAATCAGCTTTATCGACGCTGAAGACAGAGAGCACACAGGTATCCTTGCAAAGATGTTTATTGCAGACCCCTCACCCCCGACAGACGCATTTCGCCTCATGGTGGATATATATATCTGTATATATAAACATTGACAAATATATTTGGGAGTTTAAAAACAATGACAATTACACGTACACCACCGAAGGGTATTATTTGGATTGCAATACCCAGCATACCACGCACTGGACGGTGGTTGAACTTGAAAAGGGTGAAAGATATTGCAGTCTGCTCCGTGTTTTTGACTTTACCCTTCCCTATGACTAAGATGCAGGTGCTTTGAAACACGTAAGGGACTGTGAATTAGTCGGGAAGGCGAGCTAGCTTTGATTAATAAAAGGTGTTTCCTGTTCCTCTGTGGAGTGGCATTTCTAAGCTTAGGGGCATTCTTGGGACATATAGATACTGGTCTATATATATTTTTATGTATTCAATGTATTTTAGCTCATGCTTCAATTGACCTTTTCTAGCAAGAACCCTGGTCAGTTGAAATGACAATGGTCCTTGATTCTTTTGCTGCTCTGCTTGCTATTTTGCATTAGATGCATTAGGGGCCAGATGTACGATGGAACATTTTGTGCGCAAACGGGTCGTAAACCCGTTTGCGCACAAAATGTACCTCTGGGCAATGTACTAACACTATTTTGAGAGTTGCAAATAATTTGCGACTCGCAAAATAATGTTTTGCATCTCACTATTAGGAAGGGGCGTTCCTTTCCTAATAGCCACTGTACGGATGTTTTGCAACCGCAATTGTGGTCGCAAAACACTCGCAATTTACCGCCCTTTTCAAGAGGGTGGTAATACAGTCACAAATGGTAAGAGGTCCAAGGGGACCCCTTCCCCTTTGCAAATGCAGATAAAAAACATTTTTTAGGGGCAGGCAGTGGTACCAGAGACCACTACCTGCCCTTAGAAAATGAAACGAAAATGTTTCAATTTTTCAAAAAGTTCATCCTGTTTTCCTTTAAGGAAAGCAGGCTGCATTTAAACAAAACATGCTTTATTGAAAAGCAGTACCAGACATGAAGGTCTGCTGAGCCCAGCAGGCCACCATCCCTGGGAGGGCCAGCCATTCCCGTTGGGGTCGCAAATTACGAGTGCCTCATTAATATTTACAAGGCTCGCATTTTGCAACCCCATTGGGAATCACAATTAATGTCTCAGACACTGTTGTTCTTTGTAAATCGCGAGTCGCAATTTGCAACTCGCAATCAAAAGCAAATTGCGAGTAGCAACTTACACTGGTCGTACATCTGGCCCTTAGTGCTTTAAGCAGATGTGTTGTGTTTTATTTTTAACAGATGGCGCGAGTGGCATTGGGAAATGCCTCAACATAAAAAAAGCTTGACTGAGCTCCACATGACGACTCCAAGCACCAGAAGAGGTGAGGCAGAAGTTTCTCCAACAGGACTGGAGAGGACTAGAGATTAGGCATTACAGAAGGGGTATTTTACAGAGCTGTCATTAGTACAGTCTGTTTTAATTTCCTCAGGCGTACAAGCTCAACTTTATAACACCTCTCTTTTTTATACTATTCACAATGTAGGATTGCTAAGTGGGGGGAAGGTAAAGTAACCTGCTGCCCTTGATGTACATGGAGCAGATATTGTCCATGTGTTTGCCACATGTGCTGCCCTTTTCCCTTTGAAAAATGAAATCACTAGGTGTTAGAAATGGGGGACTCTAGTTGGCACTGGTAGGTACCTTTGTCCAAATAGGGACCCTTGCTTCTAGTCAGGATAAGGGGGATACACACTCTAGAAAACCCCTGCTCACCTCCTTGGTAGCTTGGCACGAGCAGACAGGCTTATCCCAAAGGCAATGTGTAAAGTATTTGTACCAACACTTACAGTACCACAGCAACAACATCAATGGAAACCATACCGGTTTAAAAAAATAAAGTATCTTTATTTAAACTTAACAAGACTGAAACAACAAAAATCCAACATACAAGTATTAGGAAAAATTACTTTCAAAAGGTTTTACCAACTGAGTCCATAGAAAACTATGGATGCGTGATTTCTTCCAAAGTATCTTCCACAGAATTCACCAAGCCAAACAGCTGCAGTGATGGGAGGCATCGAAAAACAAATAGATACGTCAATTCCTGAGACCTTCGTGGATGCGATGCGACAGTTCTGCCTGAAACAGGGGAGTGGTGTGTCGGGTCCAGTCTGTAGGGGTAACCCATGCATCGATTCTGAGACAACTTGAATCCGCGGGTGATATATTGGGGAAAACTGGCCTCACAGGGATAATGCGTGAAAATCCGGGATGCAATGGCGAACAATGCGGAGGCATAGAGCGTCGCTTCGTCGATTTCTTCAGCTGCGATCCCACAATGCGTCGATTCTTGCAGCAGCGACAGGCGCTGCGTCAGTTTCAGCAGAGGCACAGCGGTGCGGGGAAATTCTTCTTGCACCACAGCGATGCGTCTGAAAAACTGTCGCAAGAAGAACGATGCGTTGATTTTCTTGATGTTGCATTGCTTTCCAGCTGCCAGCAGCAGTAACAACCTCCAGAGGCCACACACAGTCACATGTACTCCTGGCAAGTCAGAACCCCCAGCAAGGAAGTTCAGGGGAGCTGGGGTGAAGTCTTTGTGTTCCTGAGACTTCAAAACAGGAGACAAGCTCTACTCAAGCCCTTGGAGATTTTCCTCAAGCAGGGGACACAGCACACAACAAGTCCTTCTCATTTCTTTGGCAGAAACAGCAACTGCAGGCCAACTCCAGACACACAGCAAGGGCAGTACTTTTCCTCAGTTTCTCCAGGTCTTCTCCTCAGCAAAGGTTCCTCTTGATTCCAGAAGTAGTCTAAAGTTCGGGACTTTTGGGTCTGATACTTATACCCCAAAATTCTTTGTGCAAGGGGCTCTGAGCCCAGTTTAAACCAGATATGGGGGGCACTCTGCAAGTGAACAACAACATCCATTGTCAGTATGAGCCTTGGCTCCAGACACACCACAGGGGGGCAGAGACAGCATTGTGGCAGGCAGGCACAGCCCTATTCAATAACAGGTGCCACTCCGCCCACCACTTCAAATGCAGATCAGGCCTATTCAACCTAGTGCTGACTCATACAGGAAAGGCAGGACGCACACTAACCCCCCACCCCCCGGTGGTTGTCTGAGAGAATACACCTCCCAAGCCCCTGTCAGTCCAAAGCCAGACAGGCAATACACATCCTAGCAGAAGCACACAGGATGGCTAAGCAAGAAAATACCTACTTTCTAAAAGTGGTATTTTCAAACACAGAATGTAAAAATCACCTTTCCTAAAAGGTGCATCTTTAGATTCTTAGTTCAGGCATACTAAACTTTATTTTCCTATCTGGTCCCAGTGGTAAGTTATATTTATAAGATGTTATAAATTAACACCCATGCTTTCCTCTGGGGAAAGATAGCCTCGCAATAGTGAAAAACGAAATTGGCAATATTTCACTCTCAGGACATGCCACACACATCAGGACATGATGTGTGTGGCACTATAACACAGTGTCTCAACCTGTTTCTCATATTGAGTAAATATACTGTTGTACAGAAGGGAACCGTCCACCTTGCCTTCATGGATCTGTCATCGGCCTTCGACTGTGTTAACAGGGGAAGGCTGTGGCAGACCATGAGGGAGAACGGTGTAGACAGAGGGGTTGTAGATTTCACATACACCGCACCCTGCCCACTTAGTTGACTGACATGTAAGAAAAGAAAAAGGGAGGTGGGTGCACTCGACAAGTCGACATGGCAGTTATAAACTGCGCACAGACACTGCGGAGGCAGGTCTGAGTTACCGTTTCAGGACTACTTGTGTGGGTGGCACAATCAGTGCTGCAGGCCCACTAATAGTATTTGATTTACCAGCTCCGGCACACTCAGTGCAATTGTCTTGGGACAGACCAGTAAATCAAATATGCCAATCAGGGAGAACCAATTATAATAACAACTTACACAGGGAGCACTTGCACTTTGACACTGATCAGAAGTGGCAAAGTGCCCAAAGCATCTAAGCCAGCAAAAATGAAATCCAGCACCTCATCCAAAAATACAGGAGGTAGTCACAGAAATTCAGGGGAAACCACGCCAAAGATACCAAGTCTTACACTACGTTTTTAAGACAAACTCGACCTGAAGACAACCTTAACACCGAGTCTGATCTTGATGGGGATACAAGAAGGAGAGGTCATAGAGAATGGTCGAGCTCTGTTGTGTGTCTCCATGGCTATTTTAAGACTATGTGTCGCCACAGCTTGGCTTGATTCTAACCCTCAAGCTTTTCAGCAATGACCGGCTCAGTTCCTTTCGGTGTATAATCTAGAAAAGGCTGTATATGCTAGAAAGGGTTATCAGGCACAAACAACGTAACAGAGAACCTGGGAACGATTGATTGTGTGGGTTGGACAATCATCTGATTCATAGAACTTGTGGGGGGTTTCTGTGTATTAGGCTGCCATTGCTCTAGTCACTTTAATTGGTAAGGGGAGTTAGATGATGAGAGTGAATTATCCTTGAGCATGACGAATTGTTGTTTTATCGCCTGCCACTTGTTACTTTAATTGGTAAGGGGGTTTATTCACCGAGACTGTATGAACAGATGATATAATGAATTGATATTTTAGAATTTGCTTTCTTGTATTTGCATTGGTGGTGTTAAATGAGTTGTGCAGCTCATTCTGCTGGGAGATTTAACGTGTGGGATGGGGCATGAGGGCAGAGTGGGGGTGTGGTTGGTGTTTATTTGTATATCTGAGAAAATAAAAGGAAATTGGTTGGGTAGGAAGGGCTGAGAATATTCCTGACAATAGAAAATGAATGTGAGTGTGAACCCACGATATGGAGCGAGAGGGGTCTCTGAGTAGTGTGTTGATGGGAAAGATATGTTGGAGCGCCAGGACTCACAGCAGAGATCCTAGGGCCTCATTTATGAAAAGTGACGCATAGCTGCGTGAAAACAGCGATGCGTCACTTTTCACTGCGCACTCCTTACGACATTCCTGATGTGTCATATTTAATGTATGACGCATCATGTCGCAAGGAGTTACAGATACGTCAGTATTTCTGACGTATCTATAAGCGCAAAAGTGACGCATTGCTGGAGTGTGTCACAAAAGTGATGCAACTCCAGCAAAGCGTCCTTTCACATGGGGAAAGCCCCATGTGAAAGGGCTTGCGTCAGTCTTACGCCTGCTGTGAGGCAGGCGCAAGATTTTGACGCAACAGCATCCTAAAAGTGACGCAGTGAAATCTCATTGATTTCACTGCGTCACTATTACGAGGCTTTTTGCGGGGAAACGCCCCCTCTGCATACATTATACCTGACGCAGGTATAATGTGGCGCAGGGGTTTAAAAAGTGACGCATCTACCTAGATGCGTCACTTTTTAAATATGGCGCAACAAGGCGCATTTTTTACACCGCTGGTGCGTCACAAAAAGTGACGCACCGGCGGCGCAAAACTGACGCAAGGCCTTCATAAATAAGGCCCCTAGAAGGATGATCATGTGAGAGAAAGAAACACTCTGATATAGCCGGCAAACTCCTTCCAAGCCCTCCAGGTGTTGACAGAAGGTTTTTCGAACGCAAGGAGGTCTTTGTGTGTTAGATCATGATACTTCGACCCTCCCTCCATAATATAATTTAGAACAAGCATAACTGAAGAGAACTCTGTCCCATTTTCATTTTCTTCCCCACCTCACTCCATGGTATGAACTGAGGGCACAAGGCCTGCAGACTTTTTTTTACCTGGCATTGTTTTGTATTGTATTGCAGCATTTAAATAACACTAACTATGTGCGGCGCTGAGGCATTTTCCTACATGAATAGCATGCTGTACCACACAAGGTGTGTGGTTGCAGGGATGTTTCATGTAGGACTTGATGACCACTCAGGGGTGGTTTTCGTGTTATGGAATTCAGCGTGTGTTGGATGATGACATGTAAGAGATGCACACTTTCATAGATTTCAGTTTGCTGTCAGCTTTGAACAGCTAAGCACAACTCTGCGACTCTACCATTTATTAACCCTGGGCGGAGTTCGCGGAGTGGGGCTTCGCGGAGCTACGCGAAGTGGGCGAGAAACTACGCCCACCTCCGCACTCCGCGTAGCCCCACTCCGCAAACACCACTGGCCGCCAGCCCCGCCACCCGCCTCCCTCCCGCCCTCCCTAAATACTTTGAAATAAAGGAATAAAATAATTTAAAAAGCACTTACCTTGCCGCCGCTGCCCGCCGCGTCCCCGGGGCTCGCTATCTTCCGTCTTCTTTACTAATGCGCATTTTCTCGTGAAAATGCGCATGCGCGGCCGCCCGCGCATGCGCCTTAGTAAAGCGGACGGAAGACGGAAGATAGTGAGCCCCGGGGACGCGGCGGGCAGCGGCGGCAAGGTAAGTGCTTTTTAAATTATTTTATTCCTTTATTTCAAAGTATTTAGGGAGGGCGGGAGGGAGGCGGGTGGCGGCCAGCTACGCTCCGTTTGCGGAGCGTGCGTAGTGCCGCCTGGCTCCGCCAGCTCCGCGAAATGCGGAGTAGACGGCACTACGCACACTCCGTGCACGGAGCGTAGCTGGCCGCCCACCTTTACCATTTATGTTATTTCATTTGATAGGTACTGCTTAGCTGGTTATTCTACTGGGTTGTCAAATCTGAGATTTTGTGCAGAGTTGTGGTCCTGCGATGGCATGGTTGGAGGGAGATAGAATTGGAGAGATATGTAGGGATTTGCATTTTTATTATCATACCCTATCTGAGTGTCTATTTGAGATGTAAACAAGCGGTCAGACTGTATAGACATTTGGTACCTGCAGTGAATAACTGTACCTGAGTGTGAGCGAATCACATGAAACAGTGATGAGGTAGAACAATCTAAAGATAGCAAGTCCACACCTGACCATGCTATGTACCAATAATATTTGTAAGCAAATGTGCAAATATTGACAAGAGTGGGTGGGACTCACTAAGAAGGAATGGAAGAAGTCATTTTTTAAAAATGGTAGCTTTGACATAGCAAGATTAGCTTATTTGCAGAAGAAACTGTATGAGCTTAAAAACAGAGTAGATGTCGAGCAATGCCATTCTTCATACAATGGTATGAGGAGACACACAAACACAAAAATGAATCCCAAGTCTAGAGTATTAAAGATCCTCATGAAAAATTGAAATACTAACTTTGCCTCCTTAGCGACACTGTTCAGGCTTGTGCTCCAATTGCTCCAATTCCTCCATATATATCTGTTCAGATCACTGAGCCAAATTAAAAATAGAAAGCGTGAGATCACGGGGGGGGGGGGGGATTTGTGGGACAGGTTCCCCAAGCCGGCCAACTGGGCTATGGGGACAGCTGTTGATGCACCCAGAAATGGAGCAGCTCCTGCGAGATGGGTGGTGAATGGAGTACAAGGAGCTAGCATGCAAGATAGCACTGCAGCTATCGATTGGTAGTACGCAACGTGGTGGTTCCACTACTGAAAATAGGTCCAGAATATGCATACATTACATCTCAGGACATACAGACCGACAAAAACGAAGCACCACAATCACCTTAGAGCGCTTGAGACAGACTACAGGTTGGCTGTCTTGTAGGTGTCCCTCCTTCTGTCCTTCCAATCAATGCCAATGATGAGATCTCATCCTCTCCTACTCCTCTCCCATTGATAGGCTACCCTGCAGCCGGTGGCAGAGGTGTGGTCCATGTGCCTTGGAACCCTCTGGTTTAATTCATATCAAGAAACAGTTCCTCAGTATTCCAAAAATACCACTCAGTTCCAAGAACAGCTACAAATTGTGTTATAGATATACAGACACAATTGGGAAGACGTGAAACAGTTATTACGAGTGGTGGAGAACGCATCATGACATGGAGTGACCCAAGGTAATGATGGGAAAATGCTGAGGTATGCCCCATGAAAACTGAACGGTCCATAATCTCAAACAGCAAAGAAAAAAAGGGTGAGGCACCAAATGTTTATTTGGACACACGTAAGGGTGTTTATTGAAAAGTACTTGGTATGGCATAGCCTGTCTAGCAGAGATGGCTCAGGAAGCTGTAGGTTCTCCTTCCATACAGGGATTACTACCGAATGTTAAGAGTCAGTTAACCACAGTATATATCGGATAGGCAAACCACTGGGTAACCTCTGCATAGCCTCACGAGAAAAACAAAGACAATTCAGAATCAAAATCGCTATTTTTGAAACTGCAAAGTATTCAGAGGGAAGTTCAAGGACTGCGACGAAGGGCTCTGCAAAAGGCCAGTGGAAAAGGAGGGGGGAGAATTTGGAGAGGAAACAGAAGGGGCAGAGAAGAGGAGCAGGAAGTAGGAGGTTCATGGTTTTACTTGTGGTCAGCTGGGGCATTGGAAACACGAGTGTCCCAATACTGTGTCGAAAGCCCCTGGACTCCCCAAGTCGATTATCATCAGATGACTCAAACTTCTTATCCTGAATTTTAGAAGAACAAGTTCCAACGGCGTTACATATACCGTAATGCCTGTAGATCAGAACGTCCTCACACGAATTTTGTTATTGATAGCAAAGGCACTATTTGCCTTACTGTCAGGGGCATAGGCGGATTGGCTCTCTAAACCTCTAAACACCCATGAACCCGTGAGTGGTCTAATGAAGCTAAAAACACATTAAAAAATTGTACAATTTCTTTCTAACTTTGGCAGCCACTGTAGGACTTCCTGATTAAGCAAAAGCAGTTACTTTTATTGTCGTCGGTGACATGAATTTGCATTTGGTGTGTTGATACATAGTCATGAGGATCCAAAAAAGCTCTAGCTTGTTAATTTTCAGTTCTGGTCCCAGTCGTGGCTGGGCACCCCCCATGTTTACATTCTGTGTTGGATTCAAATCGTGTTGAATCTTCTGAAACTATTGTGTTGAGTTCCCCATTAACTGTTGCTGTCTCCACTTCTGTGGTTGTGCTCACAGCACCTCTCCACAGTCCAACAGTGGAATATGAAATACTGTTGTTATCTACTTCAAATATTACTTTGACCTACTGTCCCATTTGAAGCCCGCTTCCTTACTACCCACAAGTGAGGACAGAGATCCACATGGCTGTGTCCTAGCCACTTCCTTTGTTAGTAAACCCTGTGTCAGTTCTGATGTACCCATATCTGACACTGAGCACACATTTTTTGTGAATTGATCATGTCTCAGGAACAATGAGGGTATCCTAATGGCGTGTTATGCTGTATGCACTGTATATCAAATTGTGGAGAGCTGCCAATTGCCTACTGTGAAGTCAGCTCAAATTGCAGAAATCATTGCTCTTACTTGATCGCGTCTTCTAGCCATAGAAGCTATTGTTACTGTGTATATGGACTCTTACTATGTGTTTGTATTATCACAAAACTTTAGGCTTCTGCGGATGCAAAGAAGTTTCTTGACTTCAGACAGTAGTCCTATTAAAAATGGACAATTTGTTCAAAACCTAAATGCATTGCCGTAACCAAAGAAAGGTGGCAGTGGTCAAGGGTGGTGCAAACTAGCACCCTCTTGATGATGTTTCAATGACAACTTTCCTAGCCGATTCAGCTGTTAAAAATGCTGCATTATCTAAAACCGCTGCTGTTGCTTTCAGTGGCGGCTGGTATGAAGGAGCGGAGGGGTGCTGCTCCACCAGCATTGGGCAAGAGACAAAAGGGAGAGAATGAACACCATGGAGCAGCTTTAAAAGAAGTGCTCACTGCTTGGTGCTCCCCCATGAAATTATTTAAAATCATTTTTTTCTGCTCGAAGTCTTCCTGTGCATGTGCTAACTGGGTGAGGACTATTTCTCACCCTCGAGGCACAAGCGAGGAGGGTGCCATCAGCCTTATGGGAGTGGCCGCAAAAAGCTGTAGTGCATGGATTTCAAATGGGGCGTGTAGGAAGTGGGGCAGGGCGCAGTCAGTAAAGCATCATTCACAATATTGGGAAGGGGCTGTGCTGGCGCATAGTGCAGGGGGTGGTAACAATTGCAGCACTCCTTTCGCCTCCGTGAATGAGGATTTCTAATTGGATAAGGCAAGCTTGGGGGAGTGGGCTATGCATGAGTTTAGCAGCTTCTACTTCCGGGACACTAAACGTACCAGTTGTTGGAAAAAGAAAGGCGCCTGCAGCCATGGTATCAAATGAGTGCACAGCAGGTTTGTTTTTTCAATTCACAGAGAGCTTAATTGAGGCTCGAGGGCTACCATTAATTATAACAAACGTGCTGAGTCTTCCTGCTTGCCATATTGTATATGTACTTATAATCCAACCATGGCCCATTCAGGTGACTGAGCGCAGGCACACAAAATTCACCCTGTGATGATGCCTGGTGAATGTTACATGTTTGGGGGAAATAACACATTACAGCAGGGCGCAGGGTGTTATTGTCGTCCCCCCATGCTTAATGCAAAGGTAGTTTGAATGTGGGTATGTCACACATTACATTTACTCCTCACCACTTTCAAAAGTCACAGGCCGCCACTGGTTGCTTTGTATGTTACAAGAATTGACCTGTACCTACCTTAAAAGAGTTGTCTCAAGTACAGGAGGAAGACCCCTAAAATAAAATCAGACCTATAGCAAGCAGCAATATAAAAAAGACCCTGGGGGATGTGGAGAGACAGCACTGGGCATGGGGTTACATTGAACTTTCTACTGCCCAGTTTCACCGGATTGTATCATGGAGCAACCCACGTTAGTAGCAGTAGCATGATATGTGCTGCTGGAACCAGTTCCTCTATAGCCCAAAGGTATTCCCAATCCTGAGCCATCTACCTGCGTTTTCGTGCACATCCAGAAGACTTTATTCGGGTTGGGCAAATGTACAAAGTATTCGAATGTTCTTGTTTCTGTGTTTTCAGGATGGGTGGAAGGGTGCCCATGTATCCACGCAGATGCCATCACGGTAGTAAAGTGGTTCCTCAGAGATTTGATCCATCAGTTCGGGATACCGAATCCAATCAGTAGTGACAGCAGAACACACTTAGTTTCAGTAATAGTGCAGGTAGGTGTATCCAGCATTGTCATTGTCAATATCATTCAGAGTCCGTGGGCACGGTAGAAAGAAGCTATGGTACACTAAAGAACAAGGTAGCAAAAATACGCTCAGAAACACAGTTAAAATGGCCTGATGACCTGCCATTAGTAGTCTGCCCTTTCAGAGCAATCCCTTGCCAGAAGACAAACCTGGGTCCATACGAAATAATCGTTGGTTTACCAATGATGTGCCCCTCAAATCCACCTGTCTGTAGCCAAGCTGGATTTGCAATTAAATGATGATGGGTCCTACAATATTGCAGACTGCTTATACAATGTCTACAGTTTCGTTTTCAGCTGCAAACAAACTGTTTTGAGGATCTGATTGAGGCCTGAAATTCTCTTCTGCTGGAGTAGTAGGTCTACATTCATGTGTAGCAGACGAAGACCACACAATTGCCTCTCTGATGCAGTCCCTGTGAGATCCTGCTCATTACCAATACAGCTGTCAAATGTTCTGCTCCCTACACTTGGGTCCACTCTTCACATTGCAAGCAAATTGCTCCTCCAAGAGACAACGGTGCACCCACTGCCACCTCAGGGCCTGTGCTTGGTCCAAGATCAGTTACCCATTCCTGCTGCGGCCCATTTGCCAGTGGACCAAGTTCGTTGTATCCCCCTCCTTCGCCTACCCTACTACCAGCACACAATGAGCCCTAACAGCCTCTCACCGCTACTTCCTCTATACGAAGTCAGCAGAGTCCTTTTTCTGGATACCGGATACCCATCTGTGTCTGGCCTACTGTCTTTATTCTTGCTTTAAGCATCTGATTGTGGGATTTATCCTTGCTGCAGTTTGAGGAAATATTCCAAGACTGAACTGTGCTGAACCTTTCCTTACGCTGAGCCACCACTCTACAAAAATTGTAAATAATCATGGGGCATATTACCAACAACTAGCGATAATTATCGCTATGTTGGTTTAGCGGTGATATTTTTATCGCCGACCTGCGGCGATTTTTATCGCTTAGGAACCTTGCTATTATCAAGGTTTATCTACTAAACGATAAAAATCGGCCGAAATGCATGAATATCGCTGAAAAGTCAGCGATATTCATGCATTACCGAGCTAATGCTCTTAGCCATGTTATCCACCTCCCATTGGATAACATGGCTAAGAACTGCTCAGGGGCAGGTGTTAGCTTTTGGAGATAATCGCGCTTAGCGCGAATATCTCCAAAAGTTGGTAATAGGAGATAGCGATGTTAGCGACTGTTTCCAGTCGCTAACATCTTGGCACGCCCACTTTGCATGTCATTAGTGATAAATATCACTGACATGCAAAGTGGGGCCCAAGATGGTCGCTATCTCCTACTAGCTGTCGCTAACTGGTGTTAGCGACAGCTAGGTATTAGGGAGATAATTTTATCTCCGCTTTCTTGGCTTTTAAAACCAAAAAAGCGGAGATAAACCCCCTTGATAATATGCCCCATGTTTCTTCTGGACAGACAATGAATGCTTCCTGTTTCTAGATGTGCCCACACGAGCCTATTGATGTGAGGTTAGCATTCCTTTGATCAGAGTGCCCCTCTGTTTTAATGGCAGTGACCTTCATCTTTTCCATTTCAAGCATTGACTGCCAGAGTCTGCTGTCATGTCCCCTTCTTCCATCCCAGGTATTAAAAGTTTAACAAGCCTTTGAACTGTAACATGTCAGATGTGACTCATCCAGCAGTGACTTAACAAGGATTTATTTGCACAAACTGAGGAGCCATACTGTCTTTGCTGGACATAGCAAATGTGATTTAACGGTGGAGGACATTCCCTTTGAATCATCTGCCTTTGAGTGCAGTCTTCCCTACAGACTGCTGGTTCTCACATGCCACTCACAGGGAGGTCATGCATATTTTATTTGCGGTTCACAAGCTTACCCGTGGCTGCCTTAGACTCGACTGGGAAAGGATACATCTTTCCAGCTATAAAGCACTTTCATGATCATACTAACGAACGAAAAAGGGGTGTATATAGACCATTTCAACTACTTCTAGGTTCTTTTCAGCTTTAATTCCCATGTATGGAATGACCGTGGCTTTAGATGAAATAAGGAGACAAACAGAAATTTTAGAACACACAGCAAATTCAAGCACAATAACTTTAGAGTTGTTGACAGCTTAGTTACCCAGGCTAAAAAGCTGATTCAAAATAGAATGAAGTTAGACTATCTTTAGGAGGCCAAAAATGGTGTCAGTGAAATCGTAGGCACTGAATGCTGTACCCATCAACCCAACACTTCCCTTAGCAGGCACATAACCGAAAGGAGAGTGAATAGAAGTTACATGAGTCACAAAGCGGAGTGTATCGAAGTCCCAATAGCATCTCATAGCTGCCACTGTAACAGTAGTATAGCTTTGGATTGGTAAAATACCATCTGAGCCAATCTGCAATGAATAGGAGCAACCCCTGACACGTGTTACTCTCTCGTTATGGGCTCTTCAGAGAAGCTTAGCTTTGTTGAGATAAAAGGGATCCAAACAATACCCTTTCAGGTTTAGAGTGCCATATAAATTATGCAAATAATGAGGCAAGGAACTCTGGGTAGTTCCCAAGTTTAGGTGGGGAGCAGCTCCTATATAGAGTTCCCTACAACACCAGCAACAGTCTAAATCTGCTGACCTCAAATGTCTTTTTTTCTAGCAATTTACAAATTGCATCTTTGGATTGGTATATGTGTGTCAGGGGGTGCTTTTATTAATTCCTGGTTGGCTTGGACGGTATTTTACCAATTCAAAGCTCTTATACTGTGCCTGGAACGGTAAAAGGTCTTTGTTATTTTTCAGCTCCTGCATGGATAGCACTAGCTGATCCTATGCTAAAATACTTTGTCACTTTCAGACTCTGCATAGATGGTACTGCATTAATCCTACGCCGAAAAACTGTGCTAGAAAATCAGACAATTGAGGAGAGCAGATTTGGAGTATCACTGGTGTTGTAGGGTGCTCTGTAAATGAGCTGCTGTCCACATAAACGTGGGAACTACCAAGAGTTTCTTGCTTCCTTTTTGCATAATTTATGTAGGGCTGAGTCATAACTGTAAGTCAAGGGACTGTTCTGTTTAAAGTGTGGTAAAATAACAGTTTTCCTTTTGGAGAAATGGGAGTGTGGCTGTGAAAACCTAAATCCTATTTGTATCCTGCTCGTACACTCCTATCCATTACAGTATAAATGTTTAGGATTATGATCAAGAATATACTAATGTTTTATAATCAAATATGGATGTTATTTCACAATCATTCAGAGCCTCCATTAACTTTGCAAATGCTTGCTAATATTTATGGTCCACATAAGCCAGAAGTCAAGTTTCTCTAGGTTGTACATTTGTACATTTCCAAGAGGCACGACCTCACTTTCAAAACTGGCAAGTGGAAGTGGCATTTTAGGGGAATAATGAGCCTAGTATTGTATTCATGAGTGACACCTTCTCTTCAAGGACGTTCTGCATTTCCTCAGGGCGAAGATCCTTCCACCTGCTCATTAGATGTTTTAAGCTCCATTGACTTGTATTCAGCGAAAGTGTATATATGCTGGTCAAACATGCTACATATTTTAGTTTTGTGCTCTAGCTGACCTTTTCTAGTGCGAGCCCTGGTCAGCTGAAATGACAATTGTCTTTGATTCTTTTGCTGTGCTGTCTGCTACTTTGAATTAAACACTAGTTCCACTTTAGGCTTCCTGACATGTTGCGTTTTATTTTCAACACCAGCCACTGATGGATGTTGACCTCTTATCATGGCCTAGAGCATAATGAAGCAGTTTTTTTTATTATCATTTTGTCAAGTAAACAGTCATAGCCACCAACTAGTAGATTTTCCCTCCCACAATCAGTGTAATCTCATCCGTGTCTTCAGCTACATGCCAGTGAGGTACTGCCCTGGGGCGTGGCATTCCTCTCCCACATCAGAAGTATAACAGGGAGTCAGGCAGCGAGCCAGGGGTCATATCAAGCATGTCAACTCAGCAAGTCAGGGAGCAAGAGGGTGGCCAGTACAGTCATCTCCATCGACTTGTCGCTCCTCCTGTGTAAATGTAATTTGCGTCTCATCAGGCCCTCTTTCCCTCCAAGAGTGACATCACCCATCATTCGAGTTAATTTCAGCTCTCGAGGCCAAGTACATGCTAATCGGGCACCAGATGTCTCTGGGCCTAGATTTGGCGGGCATCATAGACCAATATTCTACCAGCTGTTCCTGGCAGTACAAGACACCTTTTAGGCGACAATCCATGCGGGGGACAGAAAAGCCATGCACACAATGCATTGCGCCCTTCCTTTTTCCGGAAGTAGCATCATCGCAGTAAGCCAGCCTGTGCTAGCCAGAATTTCTTTGACGTATGACAATAAGGCCACCAGTCGGTGTTTTAGCACTGGATTCTTCCCCCACCTCTTCAATGCAGTCACGTACAGCTGTCCAAAACCTGGCCAACCCCAAACTCCCACGCCAGTCATAAAATGTCGGCATGCTTTAGCCACAGTGGACACAACAGGAGTTATTGATTAAATCCATATTATGTAGTTTGACAAGAGTGTGATATAATTTAAGTAAGTATTTAACACGCATCAGTCAAAATCTGTAATTTGGTGACAGCGCATCAATCTGTGCACGACAAAGGGGCATATTTACAAGGGGATGGCACCAAAGGAACATCACTTTTACCGATGTTCCGTGGCGCAGTGCCATTCTCCATATTTACAAAGTGGCATTATGCCACTTTTTGTGGCTTAACGCCACTATGTGAATATGGTCCCCGTTCACACATGTCTCTGAGTGAAAGAGGAATGCAGTGTTTCTGTGGGCATTTCACTGCAACACCTATTGCTTTTTTATGCTGCCCTGATTTACAAGATCTGTAAATCTGAGACGGCGCCAACAACTAATGCAATGCAAAAGCAGGCGTTAGATTGGCACAACGAACAGAAATACTTTTATTTCCCTTTGCTTTTGCATTTTGTATGTGTGCTGCATTCAAGAGCACACATAGAAGTAGCACACCTCCATTATTGAGTGTTTATGGGCAGGAAGGGACATCTTCCTGCACATAAACAATCATCCCTGAAGCGAAGGCACCCTTGCACTATGGCACAACGGTGTCTGTATTGGTGCTAGGCAGAAATGTTTAGCACCAGCGCTAGGGAAAACACAGGGGTGCACTCTATTTTTGTAAATGCGGCACATCCCTGTGTTTGGGAAATGCTAAATACTCCAGGCGCAGCAAAATTTGACACAGCACTGCTCTATGCCATTTCTTATTACATATACCCCAAAATCTTTCTGCTCTTCCCTTATATCAAGGCCAAGGTCAGTTTTGACATTCTAATTTTGCTCTGGGTGTGGTGATAGGAGCTTTCTCTTGCAAAGTGTAGTAGAACTGTGTAATCAATCTTCTATGGGAGAAGAGGTCAGTATGCAATACAGCGCAGTAAGACCCAGGGTCTCCCAGGGTAAGTACTATGCACTTCCTTCCCTGTGCTGAAAGCTGATGATAGATGCAAAAATAACAGTTGATGAACAGAATGCAGAACAATGTCATACATTCACCCCAGTACAGAGATCTGGGCCTAAATCCATCGTTCTTTTGCACTCCACACCGCCCCAGTTCAGACATGGCCATATGCAAATCAGCCTTGACCCTGTGCCTCATGGGAACAGTCCAGCCCAAAGTGCCAAGCCATGTCTTTCCTGGACCGGAATCAAGCATCTTAGGAACGGTTTCTGGCTATCAGCCATCTTCAGCCAGGATAGCTTGACTCCAGTGGTGTGGAGAGCATGGGACTCACGTCTGAGCATACCCAGCCCACTCGGGGTGACAAATGCAAAAATAACAGTCGATGGACAGAATGCAGAACAATGTCTTACATTCACCCCAGTACAGAGATCTGGGCCTAAATCCATTATTTTTTTGCACTCCACACCACCCCAGTTCAGACACCATATGCAAATCAGCCTTGACCATGTGCCTCATGGGAACAGTCCAGCCCGAACTGCCAAGCCATGTCTTTCCTGGACCGGAATCCAGCATCCTAGGACCGGTTTCTGGCTATCAGCCGTCTTCAGCCAGGATAGCTTGATGGTAGAGCAGCATATCAAGGGAGGTGCATTTCATGGTGCTCTGAATGTCCTGCAGCAGAACAAAATCCTCCCACCACCCAACAACACCCCCTCGCCCCTTAGGGCTGGGTTCCGCGCCTACTGCAGTCCTCTCAAATATAGACAAGTGAGCTTTGCTCTACATCTTAGCCAATTTCACACTTGCAATGCACATTTACAGTATCAATATCCGCTCTGGGGCACACTGAGGTGGGGGTGGTGGGCGCCAATCGCAGTTGTCATGGATGCAAGAGAAATATTATCAGCTTCAATTGCAACATGTGGCTGGTTCACTGATGAACAAAATGACTGTGCACAGGAGTAGTAAAGTTCAAAGTTGGCATGCACAGCCCATCCTGATCAAATGGTAGAGTCAACATCTCCCACGCCAGTCTCAGCTGCCACCCCACCACGTCAATCCAATCAAAATTGACTTGATGTGATCAAAAAAGGCTCTTGTTGGCGGAATAGGTATGTTAACAAACAGATAAAGAAATTTGGGCAGAATCATCATTTTCGCGATCCCAGTTCTCCCGAACAGGAACAGCGGATGTTTGACCCACACAGGTGCACCTCCCCTCGCCAGGAGACACCTCTGCCATAGTTCCCCTGTCAGAGCACATCACATTTTCTGCTGATCCATGTCCTCAAATATTTATTAGTTCTGGACATAATTTAAATTTTGTCTAAGTAATTGGAGCAATTCAGATATTTTGCATTAGTCTGGTGAAGCATAATTACCAATTTTAATGACATGACCCGACATAATGGAAGTTCTTTAATGTGGGTAGTCATTGGTCAGCATTTCTGGTTGGTATTTTACCCGATGGAGGAAAAGCGTCTTCCCCATGGTATTACGAAAACTTAAGACTAAGTGAAGGGGAAAACTTACTATTGGAGTACCCTGGTACCTTTCTGATACTGGAGCGGCTGGTATGACTAACTTGGCTGACTCCGGTGCACACAGAACTAGTGTCCAAAAGTGGAGTGGCAGCATATGAGTGCAGCCCTGATGAAACTGCTTAAGTTGTTATAGCAGTGAAACATGTCGGCACTGGCCTTAGGTAATGGTATGCATGAATAGCTACCAGCCTTATTAACACAAACAGCATATAATCACCTCCCTATGAATAAAGTTGGTTAAGGGAACTGTGTGCTGTGTTTTTAGGCACTTGTTTATGTTTGTGTTTGTCACCAGCAGAGACTTCTGCTTTCCACTGTGTGTCACAGTTTTTGTTGTTTGTTTTGGACACTTCTTTTCTTTCTTCTTATTTTCTTTGAGAAGCAAGTGACTACCGATGACAAGACAGGGGCTTGTCTGGAAATTACATACCAGTTACCCCGTTGGTGGTGTTTCCGTGAGGCGTCACTTGTTTCTCACACATTTTTTCTATTAAAAATTCAGTCCAACACTATTGTGTGGACTCTTGCGACCAACTCTTCTGGGTCACAATATTTGTTGTTCTGTGGTACTGTCGGGGAGAACAGGTGTGTCTTTTAACGTGGGCAGAGTACAGTGCATCACCTCCTTATAAATTGTATAAGAGAGCGATTGGTAGTAGTATATTTTGACTGCCCCTTCTTTAGAGTCACTGATATGCCTTAACGCCTTTGGACTGGGTCTGTTGTTGTATTACTGGTATTTTACCCGAACAGGTGAAAATTAAACTCAAAATGCATTTTTCAAGTAGATATTTTACCCGAATATATTGTTTGTGTTTTTTGATCGCAAAATTTACTTTTATATTTTTTAACAATAAGGAAATGCCATATTTACTGTGAAGCTATTCTACTTACAATAGCAACTTTCTCTTCCTGTCCTGAAGAATCCTCCCACTATGTTGTTTAGCCCTGGGTAACATAGGATTTGGATTTTGAAGGGAACACATCACTCTCTTTGTCTGAAATCTCTGCTGCGTCCACACCCTTGGAATCTTAACTGTTTGGGAAAAAATCATGTAAATTTAATCCAGCACTATGTAAAACAGTATATTGTTTGAGGTAGGGCATGCATCAATATTTTTTTCCTTCTTATGTTTTTTGTATCTTTGTTGGTGGGTGGCGTGGAGTTTAACTGGAGTAGGGGTCCCATGTAGGATTAACATTATGTAAGGGAAAATGTTTTTACTTTTTATGGTGTAGTCCTGGGTTAAATGTACTTTTGAACTGATTTGGTTATCATTTTACTTTTTGCTTTAGACCTTGGATGTAATGTTGGTGTATTTTTCACATTCTCACTGCTGCAGTGCTATTTGGAGGTGTGGTGGATGGCTTTGGATTAGATGTAAATTATATGTTATTTTTTGTCTGCATGTGCTTGTTGGTGTCTTGGTATGGGATGGCTCCTGAAGGTCAGGCCTATGTAGCCAGAAATCGACCTTTCTTCTCAACTACCTTCTTCTTCCCCTTGTGTTTGCCATCGAATTTTTGAGAGTTTGTGTATTGTATAACATGGATGACATATCAGTGGCATAAGGAAACTTAAGGGGGCCCTCTCTATGTACTTTGCAAGTGGGGTCCCCTCTCGGCGGCCCGGCCCAATAAATACCACTTTGCCCTACCATCTAAAAATCTGGTATATCTTGATTTGAAGCATCCAACATTTAATGAAATGCCTCTTTATTGTCTTGCTCAAAGTTTCAATAAAAAGTAGGAAACACTCTTAGCATATATACTATGCAGGGGTCGTGACCACCTTGGCATCTGCTATGGACGTGAAAGTTTGAGCTCTGCATCGGGCCCGCCAATAATCCTACATTTATCTCCTGCATCCCTACCATCCTCGGTCCCCGCACCTGCCAGTGTGTCACTCTTGACTCGGGGGTAAATTCAGAGCTCACCCCTCCCTGTAGGAACGAGAGGACTTAACCATACCTCTTTGTGGTGAGCATGGCCTGGCCAGAAAGGAATGCCCAGCTGCAGACCCAGAATGTGGGTATACATAGGGCGAGCATATTCAACACATCGGACCAAGATCTCGATTCCGGATACCGGGAGGTGCCCAGAGTCGTGGCTGTCCCCTCCCTTGACCACAGTGGGTGTATGACCTACATTTACATGGCTCCTTACCGCATGGTGTGAGGTGTTGGCCTGGCCTGTTCATCACCCTGCCACACACCCTGCACTAGGCACCTGACCTCCCGGGTGATCCAGAACTGTTGACCACTGAACCCAGCATTGCAGCGTCAAGGAGGTCTCCCACCCTCCTTCGAGTGTGACCAGGTCTGGCGTGACTGAGTAGGGATGAGGAACCCGGCTGCAGCCTCCCGCCTCCCCTGACCAGACTTCTCCAGAGGGTTTGCCCTGAGCCGAGACCGTCATGGGACAACCTGGTTGCACAGCTTGCAGGCCTCCAGGCTGCACAGTTGAGAGCTGCCACTACTGGACTCCAACAAAGCGGAATCCAACCACCATGCTCTCTAAGGTGGGCCGGCTCCCCACCAAGTGCCTTGGGGCCCGATCAGTGAAAGCGACTTGCGTGGGGGAGTGACAGCCTCCCTGGGCTGACTCAGAGTTTTGCTGAAATGTGATGCAGGAGCAAGAAGTGTCGTCCTCCGGCCTCACCACTGAACGCGTCCCAGATCCCATGGGACCTACAGACACGCTATCGCCCCTACCTGCCTGATCTACAGCGCCGCTAGCTTGAGGGCTGACATGCATCTGCTGTTGGAGCTGCCGGGAGGCACCTGGGGATTCCACCCATGCGAAGGCCTGATGGTGAAGACAAGGGCTGCATAGTTGCTGTGGTATTGGGCTGTCCCTGGCTTGAACATCCCAGCACCCACTGCACATAGGGGCTGCACTGCGCATCAGTGGGGCGCTGCAGAGGACTGGAGTCACATACGTCTGGAGGCTAGGGGTCTTTCTGGAGCACTTCTGGGGGTCCTGGGCATTAAATGTAAATGTCATGGAACTTATAGAGCGCCCTGTCACCAGACGGTCACCTTGCGGTGTCACCTATTCGGCTTCCTGGCGCTGATACTCATACCGCTGTGGAACCCCTCCTGGCTTTCCCTGTGAAGTGTCCACTCCTGGGCACCCCTAGGGTGAAGCCAGGCATTCTTAGCGCTGTTGGGGCAGGTGTGGAGGCTAAGCAAGCTATTGCCCAGAGTTGCAGCGTGGGGCCCGTGATTAGAATAGGCACCGAGGCGAGAATTAACAGGTCCGAGGAAATTGAGACCGAGACCCCGCCGAGACGGGAATCGAACCCTGGTCCCTGGCCAGAACTCTTCATCAGGGTCTGCCGCTGTAACCATTGAGCCACACTCCTCCACCCTTCACACCCTGGCTAATCCCTTTCTACTGTCACATTGGGCTCTCTCATATAGAGTCTAAACTTACCATTCCGGAGGTGCTTTTGACTTTGGGGGTTGTTGAGGAATCGCTCCTCTGGTGATCATAGCTATCTCACACCTCGATTTTTGCAATTTTCTACCCCACCCTGCATGGCCCTTCTTCACCTCTTGGCTGAGACCACCCATGGCCTATGTATCTGGCGATCTGGCCTGTCTCAGTATGGTGGGCACCCTTCACAGCGACCTACCCGGGGATCACACTGCCTCAAAGACTAGGTAAAATCTAAAACCACCATACCGCAACACCCGCCGGACAAGGCTAGCGAGATGGCGTCGGCATGAGGGGACAAGACCACCAGTAGCCTTCAACACCTGTAACAGACTCTCCAAGCTCACACAGCGCCTTTTGATTGGTACTCCAAGCAATCCTGGACACCACGACTTCCCAGGTGGCCCGCATTGACATGGTCACAATAGAGGTGAATCTATTACGCGCCAACCACTGCATATTGATGGACCGAGTGGGCAAAACGGAATCTGCGATAGTGAACCTTAACCCCTCCAACAAGGAACTGAGGAACGCCTAAAGAAAGTGGAGGTGGAATTCACCTTCCTGCATCACAGGGCGGTGGATGCAGAGGGTAAGTCCAGACACAACAATAGCTGCCTACTAGGCTTTCCAGAACGCTTTGAGCGCCCCAGCATGGAATTGTTCCTTGAGGAAAGAAGACGCCGCACCCTGGGTCGCCCCCTTCCCCCTCCCAGGTACTCCCCCTGCCCTATCATAGTGAGTCTTCTCAACTACCAGGATCGTGACCTGCTTCTGCAGAGCTTTCGCACCAAAAGTCCATGGACATTTGAAAATGCTCGAATCTTGGCCTATCCTGACTTCAAACTGAAGGCGCAATGTACCACGGATCGTACCTGTGTGTTAAATAACGCCTGGCGTAGCAGGATATCAAGTATGCACTCTTATTCCCCGTAAAGCTGCGCTTTGTTGATGAGGATGTGGTCCACAACTTCCAATCCCCAGAAGATGCCTGGACACAGCTCCATGCAAAGGATCTGTTAAAAAACAACATCCCCTGAGCGACCTGAGGATGCCTGGCGTTACCCTAAGCCACTGTGGTGCAGAAGCCACCCATAGAGCACACCCTTCTAAAAACCAGGCTGCCGAGGAGCAGGTCCGAGAGGTGGCAGAAGCCACCCTTCACAGCACAAACCCCTTTGCCCTTCTGCGGGACAGTCACCCTTCAGAGTCGTAAATGGACTCAGCTGGCTTTTCACTCCATGCTGCGTGGGGGTCAACGTGGACCGGTAACAACTCCAAGGTCAGCAGACGATCTGTAACTAATGCTGCAGAGCAGTGATGAAGCCCTGGCATTGGCTGGCACCCCTCACATCGCTTAATGTTGCCCTGTAAGTAGCACATCATGGGTACGGGACTGAGGGCTGTTTCCACTAACTGGGCCCAAATCATCACCAAAACATTAGATATTGCTTTCACAGTGTTGTTGCCACGTGCACTCCGTTATTCGAACCGAAGCCTCCTGCAGGTTCCTACATAGACTCTATGTCTCAATGTAGTATTGCTGTTGTTTTTTCATTTTTTGTTGCCTATGGTATTTGGCTTAGAGATGTTTAACTGGACGGGCCTGAGTGGCAATCGTCCTGGGGGGTTATGTTTTTATGTTACTGTTAAGTTCTCATTAGATTCTACTAGAGACTGATTTGTTCCTCATTACTCACTGCCATAACCTGGGTTCACCTTACACTGCATGGACATTTTTGGGTGGGCTAATGGGTAGGGTAGCATTTTACACAGTTCTGCCTCCTTGACACATGATGCATTCCCAATGTCTAATCTCCAAATGAATACACACTCCCCCATTATAATTTCATGACCTGGAATGTACGGGGCATGGCTATGCCAATGAAACGCCATTGTATACATGCTAACCTTAAGAGGCGCCATGTTCACATAGCAATGCTTCAGGAAACACAGCTCACCGCCACCTAATGACACAAACTCTGGGTGCACTGGTGGGGACAGGTACATGGCACCATGTCTTTCTCCTTTGCCCCTGGGGTTCTTATTTGGATAGGACGTGGAGTTCCATATGTTGTGACCACTCTGAAGGTCGACGTGGGGGTAGATATGTAGTGCTTCAGGGTCACCTGGACGGCTCCCCCCTGACCCTTGCTGCATTATACACCCTGAACACACTTTAATGTGAGTTCCTTCCTTGACACTTTAACCCTGGTACTCTTCCACGATCCATCCTCTTCCGTCTTCTGGGGAAGTGATTTTAATCGTGTCTTAGATGTGGCCGTGGATCACGCTACGCCTTCGCTCCATGTGACGCCATCTGAACGCGCTGCTCGGCATTTCAGTTGGCGTGTGACCTACATGCGTTACCATGCTGCTTGCCGACTCATACAACCAATGGACCATGAATAGTCTTTCTATTCTCATACACATGGCGTTAACACCAGGACTGATCTCTTACTCTGCACACCCCACAGCGTTCAATTGGTCGGAGCAGAGTGCCCAGCGCGCACTTTGTCTGACCACTCTCCTCTGATGCTCGCTGTTCAATTGGGGAATTTCCACCTCCTCAAACCCACTTGGTGCCTTCAAGTGGAGGCATTGTCCAACCCACCCTTTCGCATAGACCTTGCTCAATGTATAGAACGCTATTTCACACTTATACAGGCACTGCATTGACTCGTGCTGTCGAATGGAATGCTCACTAGTCGGTGGTATGAGGCCACTGCCTCTTGACCATGTGGGGTATATGCAAGAAATTGACTGAGAACCTCCAGACCATTGAACACGAGCTTCGCCTCCTAGGGTGGACCATGAAACGTGAGGTGCTGGGGAGACTGAACCGCCACTGTCCCAGGCTCTGTTCATATTACTGTCATCTGACTCCACATGCCATGCTGTCACGTTTCTGTACTCCGCTCTTAACGCTACATATGCTGATCACACCACGAGGGCCTGCGCCAGATGGACTACAGTGCTCCACCAACCTCTAACTGACGCAGTCTTGACCCAAGCCCCACGATTGGCTAAGGATGTTTCCCATAATCCTAGGTTTTGCTTTACCATATTTAATTACACTCACCACACTTACCTTTCACCTCTCTGCATTCAACACGTTCCGAATGACCTCCGCGGAATGCCCTCGATACAGACTACATGCATAGACTTCATGCACATGGTATGGGCTTGCGCACCATTATTGTGCACATGGGCTAAAGTGACACAATTGTGGTAGGAATGTCCACACAATGCCTCACCCCACCTGAATCCTGCTTACTGGAGCTGCAGCCCTGTATGAAAAGGGACAAGTACTTACACCACTTCATCGACCTGGCCCTCAGTCTGTTCAAGTGGGTCATTGTCATAGCATAGTAATCTCACGCCCCCTGGAGGTTTGTGGCTGGTTCTGGGTATTGTTGACATGGGCCAGAGCTGAGGCACGCACTCTCAAATTGCTCTGCATGTGGGGTGATTCCTGCATGGGAGGAGAGGAGTGGGAGATGTTCCTGATTGCAGTTGTAGCCAAGACTGCAAACGCCCACTGTGAACCCTTGGGTGCTGTGTACCTCTACACATGTAACATTAATGATCGACACCTTGCTGATCATGTTGATACTCTCCGTCATGCCTGGGGATACTGTCTTACCTCAGTGCCACATCAGTATACCCCGACACAACTTTTCCATAATGCTCTATTGCCAGCTCCCACAGCTGTCCCTTGGGTACCCACCCTGCCCACTGCCCTCTTACCCGGGATATGGCTAGTGAGCAACGCATTTGCTTACCTGTTTCCTTTAAGTAACAACACTTTCACAGGACTGGCCACAGCGTAGTCCCTAGCTGCTGCTGGGACAGATAGATGTGTGGATCCTTAAATTCACCTTTACCAGCTTCATGGACTGTAGAGCTCTCACACTGTTACACTGTTGTTTGCCCCCTCTTTATCACCTATCCCCCTTCCTGTATCTTTTTCCCCTCCTATTCTTACCAGATGACAGTGACCCATTTCCATGATCAGATGCTTTGCATATAGAATATGACTCATAACTTTGCATGATGTAAATCTGGATACTTTTCTGTATCTGCAACTACCACATTATGCTCTACACTGTTACTTGGCGGTCACTCTGTCTTATGTTGTTAAAAAAACATATTAAAAAACATATAAACTATGCCAGTTGTAAAATTATTGTCAAGAGCAGAATATTTAACTGAGAGAGCAATCAGAACAATGCCAAGGAGCGTTCCTATTGTCAAGGAACTGCCTATCGATGAAGAACTAAGAACAACTATGCAGGGTCTGAATTAGAATTTACATTGATGGATATTAACTTGAAACTTTGAAAGACAAACCTAAACCTACAATTTCACTCACTCAACTGACAGTATGCATGAGGCCGATACAAGATATACCTCAGTATGCTGCCAGCTCCAAGAGAAATAAACTGGTGAATTATCTGCATGCCACACACTTGGAACTGTCAAGAGTTGTGCGTGAGAATAACGTGAACTAAGGGAGCAATTTCTCCTAGCAGCTCTACGGAACGGACTCTTATCAGAAATGCCAACTGTTGTGAAAATGCCTGGAGTGTATTTAATTTTTAAGGAAGCCAAGCAGTGTTGTGTTCCATCATCGCTACCCACTGGACCTCAGGATTCCAGGTTACTGTGCTAGAGTAACATTATTTATATTCTGTTACCCCCTGCAGGAGTGTCCAATTTCATTTAACATATTTTTCACAAGTTTTATGGTAAAAAACATGGGAGACAGACATTATTACCTCCCAGGTGAATGATAAATACATTTTAAAAATATATGCATTTGATTAAAATGTAAGATTTGTCACACTGCTCATCTTGTTGTACCATTCTTGATGACATGAAGTGAGAATATTTGCTATTTTGACATTAAGCAGTCTACGGAATAGGAAGTTAGTGCAATCAGGTGTGGCACTTCTGACAAATAATAATTTCTCTTATATGTTGGAGTAGTGTAGTACACATTAAAAAAAATGCCAGATTTACCACTCCCCATCTCACAAGCCTACGAACCACAAGTTTGCGTTTAAAAAAAGACTGTGTGGGTTCAATCAGCTCTGAAGTCTGTGAATTTTGGGCAGTTTAGAATTTGTCCATCTTAATTTATCCAGAGCAGTGTGGATGAAGTACATCTATAGATGTAGTGTTCATTTCTGCAGCATGATACTCTTGCACTAAAGTAATTTTTATACATTGAGGGAATATGATGTGTGCACACTTGTAATACAGAGAGAAGTGATGCACAGTGCCTGTAGCTTTTCAAACATTGTGTACCTTTTGTACAATTCTGTTTTGCTGAAGCTTGTACACAAAATGTATTTTCCATAATGGGCCTAGGCATGCCAGCACATGTGGTAACTAGGACCCTCATATTCACAGATGGTCTCAGGGACATTTTAATGATTTTGGGGGCCTTGACCCAAGCATGTTTTGGGGGCCCGTGTTAGGAACTGTTATGAATTTATGATCCAGTTTCAGCTCTTTCATGCCCTCTTTGGCCAAAACACTGACAGTGGACAGGCGCACTCATCCACATTCTAATTATGTTCACATGTATTATTCAGGGATGGTGATGTGGGTTTTCAATATTGGAAAACAGCAGCTGCTCACTAATAATATGGAAAATAATCTCAGTGACACTTGGCTACAACTGCAATCAGGAACATCTCCCATTTCTCACATGTAAGGTCCTGCTTTGATCTTAAAGAAACTTTTTATGGCTCTTCCATGTAATATAAAAACAACATTTCTCTACAAAATGTCTGTAATAGACACTCACATGTCACCCACATTGAACATAAAGCAAGCGAGCAGTTGCCGAACATCATCTCTGAAGAACATAATCCCTTGAAGTATTGCCTAATATTCACACATACGATACAGAAAATAGAAATGGGGCAAGTTTGATTTACTCTAAATGTTTAGATGTGAAACAAGATTGGGTATTTTCAGCACAATGAAAAGTTAACATTTTGGTCTTGATTTTGGTCTGCTTTCAAAGTTCCCTCCAAGGTGCAATGCCCAATCCTGAGGCTGAAGACAGCGCTGAAGACCACACAGCTGAGCTGTGCACACTGTGCAGCATACACCATTAACCGCATCGCTGCTGCGGTGATTTTTGCGCTGTGCGGCTGTTTTCCCTTTTCCGCGTTACATGACGAGCTCAGCTCGTCATCAGCACACGCCACCCGTGGGTGATGACGAGCTGAGCTCGTCATCAGCGTCGAAGGGGTTACATTTATGAGCGAACAGCGTAGCGATGAGCATAACTTTAAAACTAGGTCCAAGAGATGGACCCTATCAGTGTAAGTGTACTGTGTGCTAAGGGGGCCCCTGGAGCTTCGGCCCCCGCACTGCAGGAGCAGCGTGGGCCCCTGTGTTTTGCCCATGTGACATTTTGTGGTTAGGAAATTTATAAAGTTAGTTACATTTTTATTTGTGGCATTGCTGATATAATATTAGTGGTTACAGTTTTTATGTGTGGGCTAAGACAACTTGGATAAATAATATCTTCACACCACTTGATCTACAATGCTACTAGATGTTTTTACGGAATGGGAAAGGGAAGGTGCTCCAGGCAGGACAGGGCAACTGTCCTCTTTGTCCTCCATGTCACCTTCTTTGCTTACCATGCTGTGGTGGCCATTTTATGCGGCCAGTGTGTATGTTTGCCATTGACTGCCAGGTGTTCTTTGTTCTCCATCCCTTCTTCTTTGGTAGCCATGCAGCAGTGGCCTTTTGTGTAGCCAGTGTTTACCATTTTTGACATAGGTCACTATATTAACTTTGTTCTCCATGTCTCCTTCTTTGCTAGCCATGAGGTGGTAGCAATTTTGTGTAGCCAGTGTGTACTGTGTTTGTCAACATTTTGTCTTTGTTCTCTATGCCTCCTTCTTTGCCTGCCATGCAGTGGTGGCTGTTCTGTGTGGCTAGTGTGTACTATGTTTGTCATAGGTCACCATTTTGTCTTTGTTCTCTATTCCTCCTTGTTTGCTGCCCATGCAGTGACCGCCATCTTGTGAGGCCAGTAAGGTATGTGTGTTTGTTGGCCATGTTGTCTTTGTTTTCCATGCCTCTATGAACAATCCCCCATTGTGTGCAGCCAGTATGTGTTTCCATCCTTTTCTTCCACCTTTAAAAGGCATTTTATATGAACATTAACAGACAAGCCTATGACATTTATGTAAATTTTATTCTTTTTTGATGACATATGTATGTGTGTTGTTGCTTAATGTAGTGCAAAGTTGTTGTTCTTAATCATTCTTTTCAAATTTTGACTGCCTCACCTACCTCCTCTATAATCCCAGGAGGGGGACAAGCAATTATTTAATATATTTTTTCGATTTTTAGTTGAGCCCCAATCCCCTCCCACTGCTCCTATAGAGTCCTGATAGGCCTAGGAGGGACACCATAAAATATTGAATGTATAATTTATTACATTTGTGCCTACCTCCGCTGCCTCCCATAGAGTCCCCATGAGCCCTGGACGGACATTTGCAATTATTTATTGTTGTGTTTTTTTTATTTTTGCCTGCCTTCCCGTACCTTTCCTAGAGTGCCCAGGGGTCCTGAAGAGGCATCAATAATTATTTAATGCATTTTTTCAATGTTTGCCTGCCTCAAGTAGAGGTTATGAGGTTCTAGAGGGACACAAACTAACCTTTTGTGTAATGTTGTCATGAGACAAATAGTTTATGCATGGTTTGGGTACACAATTGTTAAGGGTTTGAGATGATTATGAGGAGGAGGAGTACTTCACTTGTATTACACTGGCTTTTTGTGTTGCTTGCAGGTTCACCAAACATCACACACAGTAACACTTGAGGTCTCCTATTCTAAGTGCTTGTGCTTCAAGTGCTTGGTGTCAACTGCTTTTGCTAAGAAGATAGCCCCAAAAAAGGATGTTCCTGCCAAGAATGTGGTAAGTGAGGAGAAGGAGATGCTTGTTGCCACCACTGGCATCAAGCCCTCATCCCTTTTAAGGAAACATGACACACTCTTCTGGGCAGAAAGAGGCTGAGAGAATTGTTCCTGCGTCAACTGCACCACTACCACCAATACCTAAGGCCATGTCTCTCAGTGCTACAGCAACTGCAGTTATAGAGAGCAGAGAATCTAAAATGGAATTGTATCAGCTGCAAACCAATTCATCGCAATAAAGTCAACAACAGAAGTGCAGTCAACAACAGATCTCTTGGAAGTAGGAACAGAATAGGAAGCTCCTGCTGATCAAGATGTTATTGTGAAGACTACTCTTCTCCCATCAGCTTCATTATCTCCAGCAAGAAAAAGAAAGCGTACTCCTCCGTCCTCTCCAAGTATCCCTTCTGATGATCTGGACATGGAATGGACCCCAGCCAGGACTGAGAGACATGAGAAAAGAAAGATTCCTGAAAGTCTTGCAAGCGAAGAATATGATGAGACGGTGATCATCAGTGTGGAGAGTGGCATAAAGGAAACACAGCTCACTTCTATTCAACTTGCTCAGAGGCATGTGGTTCCCCCAACACCTCCAGTTCCCATATTTGCAAGACCACAGAACCTGCAGCCACCACCACCTTTACGACAGTTGCAGCACGCCCTACAGAAGGGCACACAACACAACCATCTAGCTCTACCTCCAGTTCTCAAGGCTTTAGTACAATAAGAAAACTCTCCTCCCCAGTTTGGGACATCTTTATGCTTAGCCAGCATAAGAATAACATTGCAATATGCTCTCTTTGCCGCAAGAAATGTTTTTGTGGTAAGCCAGGTAGGAACTACGCTACCGGAGTACAACTACCCCATTTGAAAATACCGTACACAATTAAGTAGAAAGTGTAACTTAAAAACATAGCTGGTGTTGGTGAGATAGAACCAGAGGGGGAAGTGATTGAACAAGGTGGTGAGGAGGAAGAAGAGGATGCAAGCAGCAGCATTACACAAAACAACCCTGTAAGTCTCCCCCATAGTGTACAATCCTCACCCACATCAACCTTTGCATGACACAGGACTCAGTGGGATACAGCCACTTCCACCCCAAAGTGCAGGGTAACCTACCTGCTGCTGGTACCCGTTGGCCTCTTGACAGTAGAACCACCATGAAAACAGCCTACTGTTAAGGTTATGTTTACTAAGAAGTCACTGTACCACCAGAACCTCAAAAAGGCAGTTTCTACAACAGGAGGCTTGTTAAATTATTAGCGTTTTACCTCCTCCCTATTTCTTTTGTGTAAGGAGTGGGCTTTCTAGGATTTTTGGTGCCCTTTACCGAAAATGAAAGGTTCCCATTCAGAGCTATTTTGACACATTTGCTGTGCCAGCGCCTCATCATGAAGTGCTGCAATTAGTTGGCAACACTATGAAGCAGAGCAGTGTTCAATCCATTGACCTCATGACATACAGGTGGACCAGTTGTCAGGCCAACACATTACATGTGCATCACTGCACAATGGATATCTTTCCAGGGAGTTAAGCAAAGGCTAGCTTTTGATCTCACTACTGATCTTGCTTTGTGGGATATTCAAAGTCATGCAACAGTTGTGCTGTTCGGAATGGAAAAATCACATTCTTAGCTGCCAACATCTTGGATGGTTTAATTGTAAGGTCTATGAATGCTTAAAATCCGAGGTCTCACAATTGGATTTATTGCCACTGACGATGGGAGCAATATAGTCAAAGTCATGGCTGATGGTGGATATATTGGATTCCTGTATTTAGCGCATTGCAGCAACCTCATTGTGCATAACGTTCTTAAAAATAAGTAGTCTGCAACACACTGGTCACCTGCGGAAGTATATGCACTAATTTCAGTCATTCATTCAAAGCAAGGAAGCAGTTGGAGATAATTCAGCATGCTCATAGACTACCTGTAAAAGCCCTCGTACAAGAGGTGCCTGCACATTGGCACTCAACGTACTGCATAATGCAATGCCCGTTTGAGCAGTACACTCCAATGAATGATTATGTAATTCAAAGTAGAGGGGATGCAACTGCCAAAACCATGACAATGGAGGTAGACAAATGGGGACTAGTGGAGTGCCTATTACAAATGCTACTTCCATTTGAGTTATAACACTGGAAGTCTGCAAGGAGGCCGGCTCCTTGAGCTAAGCAAGCCCATTGTCTACTACAGAATCCTTTAAAGAAAGTGGAACAAACATTCATGAATGTCAATGAAATAGCAACTTATTTGGCAGATAACTTAGGGGCATATTATCAAGAACAGCGTTAAAATTATTGCCGGTTTAGCGGCAAAAAACTGCAGCTAAAGCGGCGATAATGGGCTTGATAATATGCCCTGGAGAATTCCAATAAAAATCCATGTTCACACCAGAACATGGACTTCTATTGGAATTCTCAAGGGCATATTATCAAGCCCATTATCGCCGTGTTAGCGGCAGTTTTCAGCCGCCAAACCGGCGATAATTTTTAACGCCGTTCTTGATAATATGCCCCTCTATTCTTTAATGGAACACTAATCAAAGGCTGTAAAAAGAGAATGTGTCCGCCAAAGACTTTGGGCCCGATTCACGAAGGTAAACTGAGACGAAAGTCTAACTTTACGACTTTCGGTATTCACAAAGGGCATTTACGAGTAGTAAAGCTAGACTTTGTCTTAGATTAACTTAAGTTTTGGTCTTAAGGTTAACTGAGACTAGACTTTTCGTCTCAGTAAACCTTTGTGATTCGGGCCTTATGTCAGTGCTACGATACTGGAACAACAATATATAAAAGTGCTGGACATTTTCATTCCTTTCACTGAAAAGGATATCTCAGTGTACAAGATTTGGATCGCTAGTAAAGTGAGTGATTAGGAAAAAGAATAACTTCAAATTCAAGCCTGGGGCAGAAGTTCTAAAGCACAGCCTTCAACCTCCACACAGGGCAGTGTTGCTGACTTTCAGTCTCAGCAGCATTAGCCAACACTATCACCAGCTACTCAAAACACACAGCAACAAATGCTTAAAGCTCACTGCCAACCTCTGCAATGGGTTGGATTCATTCAGCAGAAACTTAAATTAAGTGGAGAGATACAGCATTGCATGTCCAGCAATTGGCAGAACTAATATCAATTCAGAAGATGGTCCAAGACTATCTGGATGACACAACAGAGGTGGACCTGAATCAAGGCCCATTGTCCTATTGGTATGGGAAGAAGGAGGCACAAAGGCCTGAGCTCAGCAGGCTGGCAATAAAGTATCTTGCATGCCTGTTAGCCAGTGTGTCTTTGAGCAAATTTTTTGTGCACCTGGCAGAAGTACCAGACGCTTGTCTCAAAACTTGGCGAGACTGGTGATGATTAAAATGAACAAACACTTCATTCTAAAAGATTATAGTGCTCCTGAAACAAACGAAGATGATGAAGTCAATTTTACTGACATCTTATGTTTGGCCAGTGAACAACCAGATGACCCCCCCCCCTAAATGTGGGGATGATTTTAGTTTCCAGACTAATACAACAGAAGTTACATATAGGAGGACTGATTAAAAAAGCATTCATATTTATATATAATTTGTATTTGGTGTGCAGCTTACACTCCCTATTGTGAATAATAAACTGAAATGGAGTAGACCAGTGTTCATGACATAAGTAGTCAGAAGTTATGGCAATTATTTGGCAAGGGCTGGCTGAGCAAGGAGAAAGACTAATTGAACCTTTGGTTTGACGTAGACTTTAAAAAGAGCAAATGGACAGAGTGTACTGCAATAGAAAGCTAAAACAACAGTTGATGGACAGAATGCAGAACAATGTTATACAGTCACCCCAGTACAGAGATCTGGGCCCAAATCCATTGTTTTTTTGCTCGCCATTCCAGTTTGAACCCAGCTATATGCAAATCAGTCTTGACCATGTGCCCCATGTGAACAGTCCAGCCTGAACTGCCAAGCCAGGTCCTCCCTGGACTGGAAACAAGCATCCTAGGACCCGTTTCGGGCATTCAGCCCTCATCAACCAGGATAGCTTGATTCCAGTGGCATGGATAGCACAGGATTCAGGTCTGAGCATACCCGTCCCACTCAGGGTGACAAATGCAAAAACAACAGTTGATGGACAGAATGCAGAACAATGTCATTCATTCACCCCAGTACAGAAATCTGGGCCCAAATCCATCGTTTTCTAGGTCTGGATCTGGCAAACTAAAGTTGATAATACAATGTTTGGGAGGAACTTTCTTCATTAATGCTCATCTTTAACATTTTACTAGGATATGTATACTAGGATATGTATACTTTCATTTTCCTTTTGATAACCTAAGTCCATCATCTCTAGGTTCTTCTGAGACCTGTCAGTTTATTTACCAAGGCTATACTAATCCCCAAGTTCTTTTCCTATTCATATTCTTAAACTATAATTGGCAACAACCAGGAGAAGGACCATAGCCTCTCTGCTTCAATGGGAAACAAGAAGCCTCAAAGAGGCCTACCCCTGTGGACTTGAGAGATGTTGATTAGGAAAATGAGTGGTGGCTCAAGTGGCAGACTCTAATTAAGTGGTTGACTTGTTGTCGGCTTGACTGGACACAGCAAAATGTTGTTATTGATAGAGTCAACAGCCGGGTACAAGTAGCTAGAAGCCGAGGATTGATGATAAGAAAATGTTTTTCTCACACGTTAGTAAATGGCACGCCATCAGCCCAACATACCCTCCCCCTCTTGCTCCTCAGGCACTGTAATGCTTAGTGCTTATTTTGACTCTCCTATATGCACATTTTATTTTTGCATTCCACAGGCAATCCCTTCTGCAAGAACAATGCTTCATAACACTTTCGTTTTGTGGGTCAGCCCTGCACCCAAGGCCGAAAATGCCAGAAGAATGCAGATGCACTGTCCATTTGTGGAGAGTATCATTTTTCTTTTCCTAACTGTAACTATTTTGTGAACTCTGTGGGTCCTCCCTATAGGAAACTGGCTTTTTATGTAGTGGGCAAATGTAAGAGCATACGATTCAAAAAGTACAGACAACCCTCATTGGTTTACAGTGCTTACTTTAGTAATCCCAAGTGCTCTATTTGTGGTAATGTGGTTGAGCAGATTAGGTTTATAAAGGGTGAGTATTAAGCATTTGTTACGCACACAGAGTCAATAAATTCTACACATTCTCAAGAAGAAATCCGAGACCAATTTATAAAAATAATACAGATTTGTATGTAATTTTAGACACAAAGATCATCGGAATCATGTAAGTACTTTCGGAGTTATGAATTTTACAAGAAAATAGTAAAATGCAGATATAACAGCTTTTGAGGTATGAGCCTCAAACGTGGTAATGTTATCCTATAGGAGGAAAGACATATACTGCACACATATACTTATAGCCGAAGTTCTGGGGTGCCCTTCAGAACTTAAGGTGCTAGGGGGCGAAGATCCAAAGAACCACCAGCTGTTTTAGTCTACCTGTCCTAGCGGGTCTGGGTGCAGAGGTGCAGGACATGTTGGTAGCCTCGAGCACTACAACTTTGAAGTCAATGACTCATGAGGGTCTTTAGAGCATGTGAGCTTAGTCGGTTGTCATGAACCCGGGCTGTAGGGCTTGGTGCAGAGGGGTTTGGCCGGTTGGCCACTTGCGTTGGAGGCTCTCACAGTTCTCGGTTTGACCTGTAGAGGGGAGGAAAACAGGACAGCAGGACCACTCTCAGTATAAGCCTCATCAGGCCTAAAGTCCCTCGTTATGCAGGCCAACTTTGATAGTGGTGGTGTCAGGGCTGGACATTTAACAAGCCTTAATAGCTGCAACAGCTCTCCTAGCCAGGGTATAGGTGCAGAGGGACTCCTGGAGGGTTTAGCATCTTGAAACTTGGTTAAGAGACCTGGCTGACCTCTTCAAATGACAAAAATCTTTTCCTGTTGCGATGCACCACTGGTAGGCCTCATGCCCACCAAAACCATGTACCAGATAAGTGTGGTTGGTGCCTCAAGATGCAGAGGGATGGCTCCTCCACCCAAGGAGATGCTAAGTGGTTGAAGAAGTGCTGGACAGTCCTCCCAGGGTTGAGGAGGATATCCAGCTTTTGGACGAGTCTGGTCCTTGCAATTGTTGAGGTACCAGCAGCCAGGCATTGTTTTGTGCCAAGTTCGGTGTAGGTCCTAAGTTCTCGCGGTGATGACTCTTCTTTGTCCATCTTCTGATCTAAGGTAGACAAATCTGTCTGTCTGTCTTAATAAATACTGAATTGAGGGTTGTTTGGGGAGTGTAAGACAGTAGCCAATGGGTTTCCTAGCCCTGGGTTTTCTACACTCCTATCCTGCGGGGAGTGGGCATAACCCTGACCCAGAGTTCCTAGTTTCACCAAAATCAAGATGAAACCCCTCTTTGACTGTCCACTTCTGGTGGCCCCCCTTAGAGGTGTGCCTCACCTGTAAGTGTGACACACCCTCTGACTATCTAATCTTCTGCTTACTATGGTGCAAAATGGGCCTCAGGGCAGGCAATGACATTCCCTTGGTCTGGGGGAAGCCATAGGTTGCTTTCAAAGGTGGTAGAGTCTTTGAAGCCTCTGGCCTTGAGATGCTAATCTGCTAGCCATCCTGCTGGAGGATGTGTGAACACCTTCTGCCGGAGCGGACATTATTTCTGACCTCTGAGAGCAGGGGCTCTCCCTTGTAGGGAGGGAGTCAGAAACTTGACTGTGGTGGCAGACTGGCAGATACCAGTTAGCCAGCACACTTTCTGACTAGTAAGGCTTCAGAGGGCACTTCTGAGGTGCCATCTGGGTGCATGTCATAATACATCTTATACTGGCATTTGTATGAATTTATTAAGACAAGGGGGGATATTCTCAAGAACGTGTGATAATTACTGCAAAGTTAGCTTAACGCAACTCTTCTTATCACAGAATATCGTGAGAAAACAATGCTGTGTTAACGTTGTATTCACAACACGGAGGTACCATGCGATAGGCCCACGATACGCCTCAAATGTCCGCGATAAAGTCAACGCAATGCCGCAAAAATGCAAAACACAACTGCAAAACAAGTTGCGATGATGCCAATTGCGATACGAAAATCAGTGAAAACCAGCGACAGCCCTGCAATTCACACACATCAGGTGGGAAAAATCACCATAAAAGTAGAATAAAAAACAGAAACAAAATCCAAACAACAGGGAAGCACAATGGATGTTGCCGGAGCAAGTACAGAGGACAACCAGAACCCCACAAGTCCCCCGGAGGACCAGCCTGGGACCTCGGGGTCAGGGAAGGCCAAGGAGAAGAAATAGAAAGAAGAAGTTCAGTCCGCAGGAAAACAGGATCCTGATAACGGAGGTGGTAGAACACATCAACTACTGTTCATCATCTCCACTGTGTCATTGACAACAATAAATGGAATATGGCAGTCCATAGTGGACAAGGTGAATGCAGTCAGAGTGCTGAAGAGGATAATGGAAGAGGTCAAGAGGCACTGGAATGCTGTGAAGCACAAAAGCATGCAGAAACTCGCAAACAACCGGAAGGCAGCAATGCAGACTGGAGGTAGGAGTCCAGCGCCACAGGAGGAACTGGGGTCCACAGTCATCAGTGGGGAAAGGTGGCAGGAGTGGGGGACCGGACACTGCTCAACATGACCGGACACAACAGCACCAGGCTGAGTAACGACCAGGGACTGGGCGGACTGGGGGATATGGGGACAATGGTACACATGCACAATTAAGTATAGCATTTCAGCAAACAAAACATACCTCAGACCCCTAACTCCCACCAAGAGACCATTGTACCCAAGTATGCAAAATCTCAGTACTGCACAAGCACAGAAGTCAAAAGCACACCGCATGTAAGGGAGAAGGGGTAGCAAAATCAGAGCTGCTGGTGCGACTCCCCCAAAATGCAGCACACACACATAACATGCAGAGCACATCAACATTGACAATGATGTGGTACAAACTGCAACACGTCCACAAAAGAACACAGGACACAACTGGTGCCACATGTGTGTAGAAACTGGCCAAACACATTTGGTACTGCAGGCAAATGTAAGTTGATAATGTACAATTACAAACACACATCTGTGATGTTGTTGAAATGTCCACTGTCCCGCATCAAATAGGCATCTCCTCCCAAACAGTCACAATGTACACTGTCATGCAGTCTGTATGTAAACATGTACAGTGCAACAACATATATGTGAACACAATGTTAAACTGCATCTCCCCTTCAATTGCAGAGGGAAGTCCAACACCTCCTGCAGTGCAACCCAAATCTCTCTTCTCTGATGATGAAGAGGACCGCCACACCTTCGACTCCAACGCCCTCCAAAAGCTCGTGGAGAGCCTCCACAGCCCACCTCCAGGCACAGGGCAGCCCAGCTGCTACGAGGAGACCACCACCCCCTGCACACACCACACAGCAGGCAGCACCCACCACCACAGCTGCTACCCAGGACCTCCATGAAGAACACATGGCCTTTCAACATTGTGTGTTGGGGTGTTAGGAGAATCTGGCTGAACAGGTGCAGGTGGGGTTCGACCGCATGGCAGCCAAACTAGATCCCATACATGGGTATCTAAGTCCCATCAGGGACCACTCACATTCCCTAACAGACACCCACAGTCTGCTCTATGCTGTCCAACAGATCATGGCTGACATCGGTGGAGCCCTGACTCAGAGACTAGAACAACTATCCAGTCAGAGCGGCTCTAGCAATGTCACACAGGAGTTGGGACACATGCAGAGGTTAATGGAGACCATGGAGTAGACGCAGGCGAAAATATGATAATAATAATAATAATAATAATAAAAATCCACATTTGTAAAGCGCCAACAAACACCCGTAAGGGTCTCTAGGCGCTGAGGGCCATCAGGAAGATTAAGCAAGCTATTGCCCAGAGTCATGGGCTAAACTGCCGCCGGAGCCGGGGATCAAACCGTGATTCCCAGATTCCAGCGTCAGTCACCCTGGCCGCGTCGCCACACCTCTGCCAAGGCTGCACACCAGCGAGAGGTAGCTGGGTTCCTCAATAACCTCAAGACCATCCTCATGGCATTGCTGCCACAAAGCCTGGCGCTGATGCATGCTGCTGCTACCACTACATCCATATCTCCACCCCCTGAAGTGTCAGTGCCACACAGTGCAGGAGACAGTGCAGGAGACAGAACACCACCACCCACACTTGAGGCACATGAAACAGCAGTGGTAGAAGATGCGGATGAACGTGCATTCTTGGTACGAAGGATGCAGTAGCATTCTTCTCCACCATATGGCCGGTTTCTGCTTTGTCCTGCCCTCTGCATCATCACCTTCCACTGTCCCCCGGTACACTCTGCGACACTCACCTTGGACCTCCAAATGGACTGCCATATTCTGTTTGATCGCCAATGATCTTGGACTTAACTCTTCCTCTTCCTTTGTACTTGTCATTCCCTGCTGGACTCTGACTGGCCCTGCACGGGCCAACATTGTGAAGTGGGGTTTGCACGGGCCTGTACTGCTCCAGCTGCAACACCCCACTGAATGTGCATTAAACATTCATAATCACACAGATGTGTCATGTCTATGATCTTTCAAGTATGGATGAATGTAGGGTCAGTGAATACCCCTTATGTCCATGTTGCTCATGTCTTTGGACTTGGGTCACAGGGTGACACATTGCTGAATGTGGTCCAGGTGGCCCCGACACAACAACAGGAACACATGCATTTGTTACTTCCTTGCCCAGCCCAGTACGGAACCATGCCCAGAGCCCCAGGGTCATTGTTCAAACCCTTATGCTGGACTTTCATACGCCAGGCCAGCCCACTCCGCTTATCCTCACAGGGGGGATGACAACGCTACATGTTCCAGGTCTACCCTGTAGTGATCTGCTGATCACAGGTCTAGTTGTCAGCATGCCACAGCCACTCCCTCATGGCTGGTTTACACCCACACCACACCCATCCAGCACGCATGTCACAGGACATGTGACCCTGTCAATAAAAATGGCCGGGCGCACGTGCTCCATGCCATTTCCACTGTATCTCTGGGTGTATCCGTGTGGTTACTTATTATGGATGAGGGTCTAGGGCCCTGCAACATCACATTCCCCTGGGCCGGAGGTGACATGATGGCATCTGCACTACTATACTCAATCATAGAGTGTCCATGACTTGCGGGGCACAGACTTGGTGGCACCGGATACACTGCAGCTGGCACAGGTACACCGCCACGGGACGGTGACTTTCGGTGCACAGAGTTAGGGGCACCTTAAGTGCTGAGCGGGTATGCAGCTTGCGATGATGCCCCGTCCTGGTGGTCTGGACTGGTTACGATCGTTGTGAGCCCTGCTGAACCACAATGTAGGCCTGAGCCAGCGGGCAGTGCGGGCCTACCTTCACCTGGCTACAAAGACGTACCCTATGCACACACTATATATTTCTGTAAACGTAGGTAAATATGCTGGTTGCTTCAGAATTCCATTAATGCGTTGTATACTTTTGGAGCGACAGAGGTAGCTCTGCGCTCTCGTGGTGAGTATATGTTTCGTGGAGAAAAGAAACGCGCTGTTCCCGGGTCACCGTGTTACTGGTAGTGGACCACTGAAGCAACCAGCTCATTTTTACTTGAACTACAGTTCACGGGTATATATAACAAGCGCATTTCGCTTCAAGTCCACTTTCTCCATTCGAAATTGGAGCATCAGACGGTCTTGGGCCCCACCGGGTCGGAAGTATCACTGGCAGAGCGACCTATTGGCTCAAACACAGCTACCTAGAGCCCTGAAGATTCGCGTGATGCGATGAAACACGTGTCGGCTGGCTGTTGTTAAGCCTTGAAAATTAAATGAGGATTCTCCCTTGTCATAATATTAATTTCCTATTTTTGTTCACTTCAACTGTTTCTCTGCATGTTTTTACAACTATGAAGAATGTATACATTTACCTACGTTTACAGAAATATATAGTGTGTGCATAGGGTACGTCTTTGTAGTAATTGTGAGGTCCTGTCAGCTTGCTGGCATTACCATTGGGTGGTTACATGGTTTTCCACTCACCCAGTTGCACCACAAACTACTGTACATTAGTGCTTCCATACAGGCAGTGCGCCCATTTTAGATTGACATCTAAAAACCATTCCTACTTTTTTCCTACCTTCACCTGGCGTTGCCTCGCAGGTCAAAGAGTTAGTGGCACCTAAAAGGGCTGAGCGGGTGTGCAGCTTGCAATGATGCCATTTGCACTGATATGTCCTCTGCCATAGCGAAATCAACATCCAGAATCAAGTGTGAGACCTGGTGGCCCGCAGAGCGGGGCTGCATGATGTGGAGGGTGCCATGTTTGCGGTCCTCGGGCTTGCACTGGCATGTGGTGGGCCCTCTTGGAGACACGCCAGTGGCAGAAGGTGAGCAGTGAGGCCTGGGTGCGCAGGGGCGGGCATGCACCACTGGGTGGGGGAGGGGCTGGGGTGCAGCTGCCTGGGTGTGCAGGGGCAGGCAAGCGATGATGGTGTGTGCAACTGTATGTACTCTGCCATTCATAGAATTGGACTCTGTTTCAGATGAGGGACCTGGTGAACTGTAGTGCATACCGGCACGTGGTTGGAGACACACCAGTGCCAGCAGGTCAGCAGTGAGGCCTGGGTGCACAGTGTCGGCACTCTCTATCCCTATCCCTCACTTATTTTCACTGTGTCTCTCTCTCTCCCTCTCTTTCCATCTTTCTCTGTCTCCCTCTATTTCCGTCTTTATCACTCTCTCTCTCTCTCTCTCTTTTTTCTCTCTCTATATCTCTCTCTCTCTCATTCACGCTCTCTCTGTCCTTTGATGTGCGCATGACACACCTTCTTATCAGGATTTTTGTCTTGCAGGCTGTGACCTACAGATTGTCCCGAGGAGACCCGCCATGAGTCTTCAAAATTGTTATTTTGAGTTTTTTAGAATAAAATGCTTTGTTTGGTAATTCAAAGGTGAATGTGTGATGCTCATTTTGTGACAACACATGCATGTTACCTGTTGTGATTGTGCGACATCAGGCAAATTATTTTGTACATGATTTCGTGAAGTTGATATGACATGTCTTTGCCCGGAATGGGGGTGGTGCCCAAGGGGGGGTCCTGGGGGTGGTGGGTGTTTTGGGGCTCCGAGCTGCATGATCATTGGCTCCATGGCATCTGTTGCCTTTCAGGTGTGGCTCTGGCCTGGGCTCCCTTTTCTGGTGCAGGCTGTCATCTGACTTTACATCAGGTCAGAGCAGGTGTTAAGTTCCTGCTGCTAACGAGCATTATCGCCTGTTTTGGGTTCTTATCACCGATCTGGCTGGTCGTTGAGAATGTTGCGGAGTGGTGCTGTCACAGATTTTTGCACGGGAACGTCTACTCTGCATCTCATTAGCGATAGTTGCGGGTGTCATCTGTGGCAATTTTTGTTACAGCTGCTATCGCAGGTAAACTGGTGATATGGGCTTTTTGCACCAGCTTGTGAATGGGTTGATACATTTATTGCCACTTTGGCTGCGATAAAGTGCCGATAACTCGGCGATAAATCCTTGAGAATATGCCCCAAGGTGTTTGATACCAAACACCATTACTTTTTGATACCAAACACCATTGCTTTCAGTGAAGCCATCATGTAGCTGGGTAACTCATAATGACCAGTGTTCAGTACATGTCCTTAAGATGGCTTCCTGATGACTTGCAATGTCTAGCAATGGAAAGAGGCATTGAAGGTACCTATCTGCTCATGCGGATGTGATGTCACAAGTAATGTAATGCATTCTGCCTTAGGGCTCTAAGGCCTACTGTATGGGTGACTGACATATAGTATATGCAGTGTACATGGGCATGGCACACAGTGAGTGCGACATGTTATGTTTTTGGAATGGCTTGCTCTATTTCACACATCCTACAATAGAAGTCTGCATGCAGTTTGTGTGTGGGTCTCTAGAGGTGGTATAATACATGTTGCAGCTCTTGGGGACCCTTTTTAGTACCCATGCCCTGGGGGTACCATTTAAAAGAGACTTACAGGGGTGCTAAAGTCCTTGCAAATTGGGTTACAATTGAACATTTGTCTTGTTTTTAGGGAAAGAGCACTCCCGGTTTGCAGGGCCCTAGTACACTATTAATCACCATCAGTACCAGTGAGAAAAAGTGGGGGTGATCATTTCACCATAGGCACTTCCCTACACTCCTCATTTTTTATTTTTCAAGTCTAGGCAACAAATCGATTAGATAATGTGGGAGTCTGGGGGCTGAAGAACTGCTTGCTTTTGGTAATGGAACTGTCATCTTCCTTCCGCAACATATATGAAATGCTCATTTACTTGATGAATTTTGTGTTTGTCTATCTCTCACCTTTTCCCATTCCCCCAACTCACCCATTCATGAAACCCCTAACCCTGTGCCCCCAGGTTTTGTGTGATTTGTTGAGGTGTGTGTTAATTCCCACCATTAATAGACCTGACACTTGGTGGGGGTGTGCGGTTAAAAAGTACACCACTGTTACAGGATGTGGTAACCAAAATTTGCACATTTTTCCAACCCATTCCTCCTACCCAGACATGAAAGAGACATCATTGTGTACATACTGAATTACAATGTTACATAATCTATGCACAATGACGTAACCTTCTCGTGAGTCCTGACTCCTGAGACTTGAGGTCTTTATTATGCTTCATTTATTAATAGCTCTACACTATGTTGCTAGTTGCTGTTGTGTTGTCATGGTGGTCTTAGTCTTGGATTGTCTACTCACTCTGTGCTTTCTTACAGTTGTGTTGCCTGTGATGCATAATACAAATGTTTTGGCCACTTCATCTCACCAGCATCACTTGCAATAAGAAGCAACCTACCTTTTCTGTGATGTCTACCCTAGACTACCTCCACCAGCATTAAGAAGGTTCATTGGAAAGCCCTGAAGTGAAGTATGTGATACTTGTAAGCAGTAGCAGCATCTATACAGGTAAGAAAGATGTCCTCTGGAAGGAAGCATTCTTTTTTGGGATGTCAATTGAAATACCCCATTAATGGTCACCTGTTACAGAGGGTAGGGTGGGGGCAGTGAGTAAGAAGTATTCAACAATTATTGATGGGAAAATGGGTGCAGCACAGCGTCATCAAGCCGTTAAGGATAGGTTATTTTGTGGTTTGCCTTTGGATGTACACTGTGTGATAATTGCCTTGCGATATGACAGGTGCGGAGAACAACCTCTTGTTGCTATGTTGGTAGTGCTTCCTTTATAATTAACAGTGATATTACATAAAGTAGTAATACAAAGACAGTTATCCAAGTAAAATAACGAATCCATCTGTAATAAAAAATAAACTCTCGCCCTCTCCTCCAACAACTGGCCCACCTCCTCACACAAGAAACCCAGAAAACATAGAAAAACAAGTACCCTGTCCCCATTCCCTATTTGTCCTTACCACCCTATCCTCCCACATCAAGTCCACCTACCCCCTTAAAAGCAACAACCCAAAACCTTAAACATCCAAATAAACTACCTTGTACCCAACTGTTCCCACCCTCACTTCTCAAAACAACAGTCCAACCCCACCTTTCCTATAACAAAATAGGCCTCCAATGCTTCCAGTCACTTGGGAAGGTCCAACTGGCCCTTCCTGAGGTCCTCCAGATCCAGGCGGATTTTATTGAGACGAGCAGTAGACTTTCATGGGGGTGTTGCACTGGGGTGGCTGGAACCATCAACTGCCTACCGGGACAGTGATGAATGTATTGGGGTCCCTCCAGCTGGCGACCCAAGGCAATGGTGGCTGCTGCCTCCTCCCCCTCCTCCTCTTCCTCCTCCTCCTCTTCCTTCTTCTCCTCTTCCTCCTCCCCCTCTTCCTCCTCGTGGACAATCAGTCAGCAGTACTCCATCTCAATTGCCTCCATTTTCTGGAGCGTCTCTCTCACGCCAGGAGTGGGCCACCGGGGTAGTTCTTCCGGGCAGGATTAGCTAGAAGATCCAAAGACAGAAGAAAAGAGCATAAATGGTGGTGCTCAATGGAAACACTTATTCCTTTACAGTCGGAGAGTAGCACAACATTACTGGTCACCTAGGGCCATTGGAAATTCATTTGGTGTGATTCTTTGACACAGTCTGGGCCAAGATTTTTCCCAAATATACTTCATGTAATGCAGTACAAGTGTGTGGTATGAATTAATTCAAGACCACCACCATTATCAAAATAGATGTTTTTTATAACAATGATGAAAAGTTGAAGTGATTTCATGACCTCACACTTTCAACCAACAAACACTTTAATATGTGTTAATAAATTAATTGGCAGCCAAATAGAAATGTATCTTGACATTAACATGACGCATTTGATATATGTTGCACAGCTTACTTGACTATACATGTGCAACATTAATGGAACCATCCTGGTGCAGTAACATGTGTTTTGGGTCAGCTGATTGCATAATCCAATGGCCGTGCTCTTTTCCTACACCATCCTGAGTTTTGCACTGGGTCCTACACTACACCTTCAACCCCAAATAATATTCTACAACAAACATTTGCCTTAGCAATAGGGCAAGGAATTGTAGGATAAGGTAAGTTAAACTGATAAACATTACGGGGCTTGTGGTAGGTAAAGGCTTGGCTATGGACTTGTTGGGTGTCATGCTCATCATGTATTAGTTGGCTCAGTCAAATGGTTAATGGAAGGCAGAAGATGAAACAGTAATGGTAATCCATGAAAAATAGCCACTTAGGCAGAAACTGTGGGAAAAATATGGCACATGCTGAGATGGGATTGTAATTTATGGGCTGGCTGGGGCATAAAGATTGGAGGATTAGGTGAGTGGGCACTGAGCACAAATTCAAGTGAGGGAGAGACAGGAACTTAGAAGGCTGGATAATTTGTAAAAGGATTGCTAACTGGGCTTTGAAAAAGGGAAGAATATCCTAAAAGAAATGCAGGAGTTGTCAATGAGAAAAGAAAGTGACTTGCTATTTGCCCCAGGTGTCACTCCTTCCCACTCCACAGGACGCTGCTCTCCCCCGCATCCCTCCTCCTTGGGAACCTGGAGTACTTCCAAATGTAGACAAAATCATAATGCACATATTTAGATGCCTGTAACCATTAGCACAAGTGACAAAAACAATACCTCACGAATGTTGTCATCTTCATCTATCTTTTGTTTAAAAAGTATCATTTTGAAAAGTTTGATTGACATCTTTAAAGTGCCGGGTCTGATTCACAAAGGTAGACTTACATGTTCGTGTAAGTTTACTTTTTTTGGGGATTCACAAAACGGCAACCTAATTGTAAATTTATGACAGCGGATTCTCCACAGTCGGGGTTAAGAGCTGCCATGTCTTTTTATGTGCAGAGTTCTCTGCCCTGACTGAAGATTCTCTGCATTCAGAAACGTACAATTAAGTTGCAGTTTTGTGAATATCAAAAAAGAGTAAACTTATACAAATGTGTTAGTTTACTTTTGCGAATCAGGCCCCAAGTAGTCAACCATTCAGCATTATAATATTTTTTTCTCATAATGGAGGAGCATGGATACAAACATCTGAAAAAAAAACAATGGAGGGGTGGAAGGGGAGGAAATGACGTATGCAATTGGTAACTTGCTATGCTGGACTGCTATGACATCATGAAACCTTTAATAACATCTTGTTGGGGTCCATGATGACCATCTCTATTTCTAGTACCATTGACTGTGTGCTCAATAAAGTGTTCTGTCAACCTACAAGTTGTGAATACTTAGGTATGCATCCCTCTTCATGTTACCAACAATCCTCTATTAACAGCACAAGAGACGTGAAAGAGGGGTGATGAAAAGGCTTCTAAAACAGTGAGGGGGAAAAGCCACACAGAACGATGCAGAAAATGATGGAATATAAAAGAAAACAGTCCACAAGGAGATATGTATGCATGGTAAACGTGGACACTGAAGTAGATAGGGTGAAGGTGGAGAAAGCTGAAAATGAAGAAGACCATAATGCATGCTAGTTGAAAAGTAGGAAATATTAAGCATAACTTATTTATATATGAATATCAGTTAGACCGCCAAATCTAAGAAACTCTTGTAATATTTTCACAAGTTTTAAATCAGGATCTTTAACATTGGTAGCCACAATATCTGCATACATCAAGGCCACTGACCTCTGGGCAGTATAATTTAGACCTTGTTCAGCATGGTGTTGAAGCGCATTGCAATGGCATATAGTATTGGGGACAATGGCCATCCCTGGGGGGTGCCACTACTAATCAAGACAGCGGGTGAGATAACATTCAATCGGACGTGCTCAGTGGGCTGCATGTAAAGCAGTTTGATCCACTGAATAAAGGAGGGAATGAGCCCGATTCTGGGGAGCAGAAATAAGAAGTTTGGCCACTCCAGTGAATCAAAAGCCTTTGTGGCATCTAAAAACACAACAGCTGCCTAGTGGGGTTGTATGATTTTACAATGCATTCCGTTGTAACGCATGCCTTTACCACGCAGGCGTTACAACGGGAATGCAATCACTACGCATATCCTTTACCGCGAAAATACCTTTTACAAGCATACTTTTACACCGATTTTCGTTGTAAGAGTATGCATGTAAATGGTATTCTCATGTTAAAGGATTTTCACCCTATAAATTTACTTTTTTAATTGAACTCTCCGCTACACCACCCGCTTATTCCTCCTTACCTCTCCTTTTTCCGTGATGACGTTGTACGTCATAAAGAGGTAGCGGAAGTGTTTTTTTCTGTTTCCTCTTATGACGCTGATCTCCTTTCACATCTTTTTCTTTCTTTTTCACAAACAGGTGCGTTTTTTTCTTTTTAAACCCACGCTTTTTTTGTGGGGGGAGACCCCCCAAAGCCCCTCCATTTTTTTTTTACTTTAGCACACATACCTGTACTACGTATTTCTTAGTAAAGGTATGCGTGGTAAAGGCTTCTCGTTGTAACCACGTATGCGTTGTAATGCATGCGTGGTTATGGTGTGCGTGGAAATGGCCGCGTTGTAGTGGCCGTTTCCCGCCTAGAGTTGCGGGTTTATCGATTAAGGCGAGGCAGAGAGTATATTGTGGGCCATAGTCTGCCCTGGTAAAAACTCAGACTGGTCTGGTCGGACAATATTGGGGAGGAGAGGAAGCATCCTATCAGCGATTAGCTCAGCAAGTATTTTATTGTTAATGTTGATCCTAGAGAGCGGCTGATGGAAATGGTAGTGGTTTGGAGGTTTGTCTGGTTTCAATGATGTAAGAATGAGAGCCTCTCTATGAATGGAGGGAGACAGTATCTCTAGCTTCCCCATATATTCAATGTAGACGGGAAGCTAGCAGCTCCGCATAATCCTCACAACATTGAGTGGTATACCCATCTAATCCCGGAGCCTTACCACCAGACATACTTTGAATTATGTGGACTATGTCCTCCTCACCATCAAAGGGAACACACAAGTACTGTCTGTGTGCATCATCTAGCCACAGTAGTTGAACTGAATCACAGCAGACAGTTACATCATCCGGAACAGCCCCAGTGGCTGGCAGGTACAGCGTGGATTAGTAGCCAAGCATTACCTGCCTAATGTCTTTGGTAGCGTTACTGTTCTCCATCCTCCCCCAAAGGTTCAGTAATGAAAGTGGTACTTCAATTTTCCTTGAGCCGGAGGCCAGAGCCTTCCCCGCTCTAACGCCTTCTCCATATCTCCTAGAAGTGGCCTCTTCATGCAAATAATGGGTTTCCCTCTAGGCGGTCTCACTGTACTTCCAGAGTTTAGAATTCGGTCTCAAGTCTACAGAGTTCTCTCTCCAAGTCACCGAGGCATGTCTGCAGAGCGGGTAAGAGGCCGAATTGTTTAGCCATGCATTCACCTCGGATGAAGGCATTAAAGGCTTTGCAGAGCTCAGCAGTAAAAGTAACAGAATGTACATTCAGGGTGAAGAACTCGACGATGTAAGATGTAATTTCCGATTCAAAAATCGGTCTCTAAGAGCAGGAGTCAGCCTCCAAGTGACCGTGCAATCCTCAGCTCAGGCAGGGCCATTGCAAGTATTGCTGATGCGTGATCAGAGAGCGGCTGATACAAAGACTTGATGCATCTAGTAGTTGCTCCCAGGGCTTTAAGTGGGCGGGGTCCTGCCGGTGCTCAGCACTGGCAGATCTAAAAAGCAGGTGCTGAGACGGGTACCTATAGGGCTCTCCATTTTTGCCCTCACCCTCAGGGTGAAAACAAATCTTCCCTCTGCAGCAGTGCCACCCTTTGCTGCCTTTGGTGTAACTTCAAAGAGACTCGTTATAGTTCTTTCACAGACTCATAACTTCACAACTGAAGCATTTTCATTCTAATATCCAACGAAAAAATAGTTGTTGCTTATTTCTCTCATGCAACTAACAACCATTGACAAAGCCAATAGTCCTGGTTTATTGTAGGTGTACCGTTACATGTATTATATATATATGGGTGCACTGACAGAATCAGCAAAAATATCAGTTGGGCGGCACACTATGCCAAGCACAGATTTTTAGCGTATGTGTTTTTAAGCTATGCCCTTAATTACATCAGCCACGCCCCTCAGATAGACCTTCTAGTTTTTTCATCCCACTTAAAACCCGGGATGCTCCCATGCCTTTAGTGATCACCCAGTAATCGATGTGACACCAAGCATTACTTGAAGTAGCAATGCATGAGCCCTCAGTGCTCCCGGATGTCCCACCATATGTCAGTTAGATCCTGGTCAGTAATGATAGTCTGCCGTAGCAAAGCAGCACATGGAGGCGGCCAACGCGCTGAGTAGGACTCGTCAATGTCAGGATGCAGGTACGACATTGAGTAGCCACCACATACAACTGTTGAGTGTCCGAACCCCAGTATTTTCTGCCATTTGGTTAGAAACAGATCAGGACATTCAGTGTTAGGGCCACAAACACATGCAGTTATGACTTTCCTGTAATATAAGAAATCTTCCTCATTGCCAATGGAGAAAAGAGTGTGCAGTGACAATTGCTACACCTCTCACTTAGCAGAATAAAGGGCCATTGCAGTCATTATCACTGAGGTGGGCCTTATAGCTGTCAGCAGTCACAATCCCTCCATCCATAGTCAGTGAGACATGCTTGCTGAAGAATGTGGTGGCCAGTTTGGGATTGGTGAAGAAATTGACTTTTCTATTCACTGTAACACGCGGTTTGGCCAGGCAGATGAGCGGGTATGGCAGGTCAGCCTTTATCAGTTATTGTTTAATGGGGAGAAATTCTCTTTGAGCAGCCTGGACCACTAAAGTAAAATCTGAATAGCTGGAGATCTTGTTTCCCTAGTAGTGTAACTCACCCCTTTCCCTTGCAAGTTTAGAATTGTGTCTCTGACTTTGTCAGCAATGGTCAGCGATGGTCAGGGGTGGGCATGGGCCAAGGGATCGGTGTGCATGCTAAACCGAGAACATACCAGTGAGCTGCTTGTCAAAGAATGATTTCAGCATAGATTCAACATATGTCTCAATCTTGTCTATGGCTGTGGATTCCGGCAACACCATTGGAATCAATAGTACATAGGCTGTGCCACATTTCAGGGAGCAGGTATTTGATACCTGAATCAGCACTGGTCTCTCCCGATCTATAGTTAGGCGAGGGCTCCCTGCTGACATCAACACTGGCAGGCCTTGTAGGCCTGTCTGTCTTAAAGGTCAGCTTAACCTGGCTGCAGTGGTTAGTTCCCATCTTGAAGCACGTTCAAGGGCGCAGCGCAGCTGGGATCTCAATCAATGACACAACTATCGGGTCTTCTAGGAGGCACTGTAATGGATGATCTGTCAATCCTGTGTTACAGACTCAGTGGGTACTGCCTCACTCCAACACAACTCAGAAGGGGGCATGAGCAGACCCCCATTGTTACTGCCTCTCCTCTAGAATCAAATGATGGGAGATTTCGCCTATCACCACACTCGTCAAGGACAGGCTCTATCATCAGCCTTCGATGGAAGAGTGTTAGACATGCCACCATTGGCGTGGGTCTCCCCTGCATTTTTTGCCTTTGCCTCCTATGTTTTTCCGGCATGTTGGACTTTATCCTGCTGGTCTAGATGCTTTGGGCACTTTGCTACTGCTGTTCAGTGCCAAAGTGCAAGTGCTCCCGGTTGTAAGGTATTGGTATAGATTGGTGTTTCTGTAATTGGCTATTTGATTTACTAGTCAGTCCCTAGTACAGTGCACCGTGTGTGCCCAGGACCTGAACATCAAATGCTGATAGTGGGCTGTAGCAATGATTGTGCCACCCACATAAACAGCTTGTAAATGTAACTCAGGCCTGCCATTGCATAGGCTATGTGCAGTCTGGTACTGCCATGTTGACCTGGCAAGTGCATCCACTAGCTAGGCCCTAACCTTTCATTTTCTTACATGATAGTCACCCCTAAGGTAGGCCCTGGGTACCCATGTGGGCATGGTGCATTGTATGTGAAAGGTAGGACATGCCTTGAAGTGTGTGGCATGTCCTGATAGTGAATTACTGCCAATTTCCTTTTTCACTATTGCACGGCTGCTTTGGATAGAATGGGGAGTTTGCTTATAACATCTTATAAACATATCTACCCCTGGGAACAAGGTAGAAAATGAAGGTTAGTATGCCTGAACTCAGAATGTTAAAATACATCTTTTAGTGAGAGTGATTTTTACATTCTGTGTTTGAAAATACCACTTTTAGAAATTAGGTATTTTCTTGCGTAGCCATCCAGGGTGCCTCTGCTAGGTTTGTGCATTGCATGTCTGCCTTTGGAATAACAGGGGTTGGGAAGGAGCAATGGCTCCAGAGAGTCTGATGAGTCAAGGCTGCGCCGAATAGACCTGGGTTGCTTTTAGAGTAGGGAAGAAGATTTCCTTTCACCTGAATGGGCCTGGTCTGCCTTCCACAAGGTTGTCTCCACCTCCTACCAGGAATCTGCACCACAGAAAACCAAGGATTTAGTAGTATAAATATTGGGGCCCAGAGCCCACAACTTTAAATCATGTCTGGGAATCAAGAGAAACCTTTGCCAAGGAGAAAAGCCGGAGAAGCTGAGGAGGAATACTGCCCCTGTGTTGTTTGCTGTCTGGGGTTGGCCTGCAGCTACTTGCTGCCAAGGAAAGGAGAAAGGACGTTCATGTTTGCTGTGCCCCCTGCTTGAGGAAGATCCCACAAGGGCTTAAAACTGAGCTTGCCTCCTGTTCTCACGTCTCAGAGACACAAATAATTCACCACCGGATCCCCTGAACTTCCTTGATGAGAGTTCTGACCTGCAAAGAGGTGCCTCCTGTTGTTTTGGACCTCTAGAGACTTTTTCCACTGGGAGCTGGAAAATCAACGCAACACCAAGAAATATGGCCCATCTGTACCTGTTTCTGAAGCATCGCTGAAGAAACCGTTGCAGCGCCTGCCATGGCTCGAGAAACCACCTCACGCCGCATCGAGTGCAACGATCTCCGAAGTCAAAGATCACTGCACCGATTCCGACACAAGCCCTGCTGGGAGGCTGCAAGAATTCACGCATCGTCCCGGATCATCGATTCACCTCGGGCGCCAAGTCTGTCACATCCTTGGGGGACGCAGTAAGAAACCGACACATCATCTCCCCATGCAGTAAGAAACTGGCGCATCCCCTCCTGTCTGGTAAGGAACCGACCCATCACCTCCCCTGCACAGCAGTAAGAAACCAACGCATCACCTCCCCCAGAGCAAGGAACCGAAGTACCACCTTCCCTGAGTGTAAGGAACCCACACATCACCTTCCCTGAGACCACTTTTGTATGTGGGCGCGACGCATCCAAGGTACTTTGTGTGAAATGTGTCACATCTGCAATTGCTTTGAATTGAACTATTTCTACCATTTGAATGTCATGTTTTTTTATTACTGTATTGTGGATTTTTGTTGTTTTGGGTCTTGTTTGGTTTAGCTAAAGATTACTTATTTTTCTAAACTGGTGTGGTGTCCTTTTGTAGTGTTTTCACTGTATAACTGTATCTGTTCACAAATGCTTTCCACACTGCCTCTGAGATACGCCTGTTTGCTCGTTCCAAGCTACCAAGGGGGTGAGCAGGTTTTTTTTTAGAAGTGTATCCCCCTTACCCTGACTAGGAAGAAGGGTCACTACTTGGACAACGGTATCTACCTCTGCCAACTAGGGACCCCCATTTCTAACAAGGAGTCAATGTGGTCCATCAGCAATGTCTATCGCTACCCAGACACCTGGGTAAGCAAGGCAAATGCTTTATGAAGAGTGCAGCCTGAAAGCACCACATGCTTCTATAACAGGGTTGAAAGAGAGGGCGTTTCTGAAGCGCCATTTCAATCCTCTGTATTTACGGCCTTATAGGGCCTAACCAGCACTTCAATACCAATGCAGAAGTTCAGGTGCCCCCACCCCCCAGAGATCAAAGTGCTTTCCTCACTCCAGCAATCAAACTTGTGTCACAGTTGGGGTTGACCCCACAGGTATTTTACAGGAACTCCTGGGAGGCTCAATCATCAGCAGTTCAGGTCTCTGAATACCTTCAGCCCGGCATGGGCTTTCTCTCTAATCAGGTATTCAGCAGCAGGAAATCACCCACCTACCTCATCTCCCCTTTCTATTTGGCACCCCATGTGGAAGTAACAAAAGCTCTCACCAGCTGCCAATCCTGATCACTCCACAGCCTGGTTTGCTCATCTGTAGTACCCTCCAAATCAAGGACGCTTTGTCAGAGGATCCCCGTAGACTTCAGGGCAGGTTTTATGTTGCCGGGGGCGGGGCTGAAGGCCACAGTCTTTTTAATCATCACTGCCACAACTTCAGCCATCAGCTAAAAGTTTCAGCAGCAGCTTATCCCCTTGGGGTAATCTCTCCTCTTGAGTCAATGTGGTTTAGCAAGTTGTTTGTGTGAATTACTGCCGGATTCTCCTTCCAGCCAGTAGTCTCACTCAAGTGGTGGCCAGTGTGCAGCCGGCTCTTTGGTGCCCCTGGGGCAGAAACATTAGGAGCAGTCATGATACTTCTCCAGCAATAGCTGAAGTTCATTAGATGTAGAAGTCATGTTTGAATCTGAGCGGCTAAATACTCGATCACAGCGCGGTGCCAGCCACGTTGTGCATGCACATGCACATGCACGACATGCATTTTTGGCATTGCAGTGGGTGGTGCGGATGTGCCTGGTGGTGTGGCGGGCGCATCCTAATGTCACGCACGGGAACCCCGCACAACTGGCAGGCGGTCCCTTTTACCGTCAGGATGGCGGCCGGACAAAGTCTGCCCACCATCTTAATGATGCCCTATATTTTTGTAGTCATTTACACTTGTGTATTAAGTCCCTACCTCTATTATTTTCTATGGGATAATGTTGTAGTACCAATGGTTATCCATGTGTAGTGCTAGTATCTACAAAAGTGTAAGTTACTGCAAAAGTGGTTTGTGAATACCGAAAAGTAGTAAATGTACTCAAAAGTGTAAATGTACTCAAAAATGTAAGTTTCCTTTGTGTATCAGGGCTTAAGAGTTGCTACAGCAGGGTGAATGCTAGGGAAGAGCTTGCAGCATTTTACGATGGCTCTAGTAATAAGGTCAAGGCACCCGTCACACTTCTCTTCCCAATTGATGGTGACAATAGTTTAATCGAGAAGTGTAAGATCTTTAATTACTGGGCTGCTTTCAGCTTTTGGCAATATTTCCCTTAGACAAGTGAAATCTAAGTCGCACTCTACTATTAGATTATTGAAAATATGGCATTTTTTTCGGCAAAGTTGACATTGATAAACATAAAATATTTGTGTCTGAGAGGTTAAATAAGATAGAATGTTGGATAGAGAAGGTACAATATTAAAGCTATCTGCATTCTTATTGGGTTGAAATACTAGTAAACCCACAGATTTGAGTGTGGATTTTCAGAAATTACCAAGATCATGTTGTACATAAGACAGCTTCGATAAATGAGGGCTGTAAACATATGCAAACTCATATTCCTTCAGAACTGATGATGGGCAGCATAACGCACCACTGGTCGCAATTCTGGCAAGAATGAGAGTAAATGGGTTGCAAGCACATCCCAAAAACACTGAAGGCCCTATTTACAAAGGTAAACTTACACTTTTGTGAAAGGTTACACATGTTCGGTATACACAAACAAACAATTTAATAGTGACTTTATGACTGTGGAGACTTCAGTTGGGGCAGAGAACTCCACACATAAAAAGATAAGTCTGTCCTATCTTTTTATGTCTGAATGTCTCTGCTCCAACTGTGGACTCTCCGTAGACCGGAAGCTACGATTAAATCACTAGCTCTCAAGAGACCTTCCTGGTCCTGGATACCAGCTGAAGTCAAAGTCTTTCAGTCCATCTTCTCAGTGGGGTCAGGATGCTTTTCCTTCCAGATGGGCATTTGTTTACTGTCATCTCTCCCAGGGTAAATGTATTTTCAAGAGTCTGTCGCTTATACAGGGGTTTTTTAAATGGGGCTAAAAACTTGTGAAAGGTAGACTCTCCTGTCCAATCCTTGGTTAACCCCTTCCACGCTCATGACGAGCTGGGCTCGTCATGGCGTAGCCTCCTCGCACGCTGATGACGAGCCCAGCTCGTCACGTAAAGTGCGGTTTTAAAAAACTCAGCACAGGAGCGGAATTGCGCTAGCGCGCATGCGGTTAACACCTCATCACTCCATCCCTGGCCCAATCATCTTGTACAGCATTATGGGACATTTAAAGATGGACAGTTCAAGTGGTTTTTGAAAAGACCTTCCCTGGGAGCCTCAGCCCTCCCTAGCTGACAGAGCTTCCTGATCTCTGCCCACCAAAACTTCAAAGCGGAGTCCCTCGTGGGTTTGGCTCCCAATGTCTAACTTTCCTCCTTTGTTTCCGTGGGCTTGCCCAATCCAGGGGCAGTGAGAAGAGTTCATTAACAGGTGTACATTTCCTACTACACCTGTTAACTACCTGGGCCAAGCATTGTTAATATTTCTATTGTGTGGAGAGGCCTTTGATCTTCCTTTGAGGCAGCAACATATTTGACTTAACCCTGTAGGGGCTGACAAAGGCCTGGAATCTTATTATGGCTGAACCAGGAAAATATGGTGATTCTTAAAGTACCACTTGGAGTACACTTATCACAAAAGTGACAGTTGATCTACACTCAATGTACATGTTTACCTTAAAATTGATGCCTGTCAGGTATCTCTAGGCGCAAGTATGGTGAAACTGTCAACAGGATGCGGGAGCACACCGCTGACCTCTCAGGCAAGGTTCGCCCCTGCCATTCTATGGTTTGCAGTCTCTTGTAGCTCGCTCCGATATTTTCGAGAGTTTCGCCAAGGTTGCCGCAGATAGTGCTGATCTCTAGACACGTGTTTCTGGTTTATTGATCATCAACAGTAGAGAATACAGTCTTGTATTTTGGGATGAAACTGTGGTGGTGCATATTTGTCCTATGATGTATAATCAGGGTCATTGGAATTATGCGATTCTGAGTCTGCTACTTTTTTTGTATGCTTATAGTATTGTCACATTTTCCAAATAACCCACCTTCTGCTCCATAATCTACAGATTTCAACAAACAAAATGTTTTCTAGCTCAAACGGGTCAAAACTTTGTTATAAAAACTGTGGCAATATGTGTTCGCGTGCAGTAGAAGGCTACTCACACAGGTTAACTGGTCATCTTTCAGTTGCTAATTTCTGTGTTTAGATGCTAAACTGGTACTAATGATATGAATCTTTTTCTAGACAGTATTGACATGTGTAAAAATGTCGAAACAATAAAGTAATAGTATCAAAAAATGTTCTGCATTATGCTGCAAAATTGGCCTTTTCTTGCTACATAATTTAGTCAACCCTGATGCATAATTTCGTGCTCCTCTGCCGAATAATTACAGTGGCCCTGGGAACAAAGCAGAGAGCAGACTGCCCTTTAGAAAGCACTGCAGACCCACACTATGAATACTCACCCACTTTATAAGGCCTACCCCAGGTCAGCACCAATCCCTGCAGCATCTCTCCATGACAGTCTAACTGGGTGCAAATACTGGGCTGAGCTAGACAGCAATTTCATATGCTCAGCTAGAACATGTATGCACATGTGTATGCTCACACATTCACCTGTAACCAGCCCAGAGATTCTTACCCTAGCTGCGCACCAGAAGTCTCATCTTTAAAAGGTAGGCTCTAGAGCGTAGCACTCTAGCGGCCACATGCATCATCCCTGCCTTTTGCGAATTCCAAATTGCGAAAAATAGGGAATCGCAATTTGGAATTTGCAAAATGGGATGCATGTATATATTCGCAAAATATTTGCGATTTGGTAAAAATCGCAATTTTTACCGAATCGCAAATATTATGCGAATTCCAAAGTGCGAATTCGCAATTCCCATTGATTCCTATGGGCCAAAAGGCCCATAGGGATCAATGGGAACTTTAACAAATTGCGATTTTCTTTTTGAAAATCGCAATTTGTTAATGCATTCCAAGGGTGCAGAGGGGGGTCCAAAGGACCCCCCCCCTGCACCCCAGAAATGTAATTTGAAGTGCATGTTTCACACACACATGTCCTAAGGACATGTGTGTCTGAAACATGAAAGTTTAAAAAATGCATTTTTGAGCATTTTCAAAACTTTTCGCAAATTACCACGAGGTTCAACCTTGTGGTAATTTGCACCTCCTAATTGCTAATTTGCAATTAGAAAAACAATCATGCATTGCTTTTAAGGAATCGCAAATTTGCGATTCCTTAAAAGCAATTGCATTTTTGGAAATCGCTAAAAATAGCGAATTTCACAAAAATGCATGATGCATCCCAAAAACTTATTTAGGAAGTGCAAACGGCCGATTTTACCGATTCGCACCGTTTGCACTTCCTAAATAGGTTGATGCATGTGGGGGCCTATTACTGACAGAAGGCTCACACGTGGTGCTTTTTCATTATTTGGGGCGTGCTCCAGCTGGTAAAACTGTATTTTACCTTGTGATGCCGCTGTTTGTAATTTAGAGATGACACAATGACAGTTGTTTATGAGTTTAATGTACATAAAATTAATTAATACCTGCCTCCGAATGCCATTCTTCTTACAGCTTTGGGAGCCTGGTATAGTCAGAATGAGGAATACGAACTGCAGTTAGACGAGAAGGACAACACTTATCGCGGTGGCAGCTATAGGGTGTGGGAATGCCCATTTATACTAACGTTTATTGCTGGAATATTGAAGATATTTAAAGCTTATTAGCCTATTTAAACATAAAGCGCGGGCGAAGTTCCATGAGTGTTTGGAACAAAACGCGGTGGTTTGATTGCATTTATTGTAAATTAATTTGGAATAAAGAATCTCTTTACACAACGTATGGGACTGGTTTTGTTCTCCTGATGCACTTCCTTAATTTCAACATAGTCAGAACTGTGGTACTTGTAAGAGTGTGATGGTTAGTAGTTATGTTGTTACAGATGAAAGTGGAATATGTGAAGGTGTGGCACTGAGAAACCTTTTGAGTCTGTGGAAGAGTATATAAGATAATTGAATGACATTTACTTGAGTATAAAACGGGAGAGGTTGCCATAGATGAATATGAATGAAGTACCAGAGAGTGTAATGTGTTTACAAGATTTATATCCTGTTTTTTGGGTAGATATAAGAGGTCCTCCTTTATTGAATATTGAATATTTATGTATTTATTGTTTTTATCTTTAGAGTGAACAACATTGTTTTCAAACCAAAGACTGTCCTGAAGAAGGTGGTGCCAACCAATCTAAGTCCACCGAAACGCCATTTCGACAACTTGTTCTTATTGTATTGTTTCATTATTATTCATAATTATGTGTATGCTTTAACTTTGGAGACTCACTGTTGGAGGTACCATCTGAATACGGCTGTCCATTATTATAAATGTACTAGTGAACAAAATGGTATGTGGTTCCTTGCCTATAAAGCAATATTGGATATGTGCAAAGTATAATTGAGTAGCAGATCTAGGACTACAACATATAGGAGTGAATAAACCAGTATAATAACGTTTGTGGTCTCTTCTGTATAAAGATTTTATGAATTGTTTATGAATTATTTCAATTTTTTAATATTTTTATCGTTGTATACAAAATTATTTTCAATAGAGGAGGACATATTTTTACTAAAAAATAATGGATGCATTGCTTGTAAGTGTGTAAGAAGTATGATGTGGAGGCAGTAAATGAAATATTAAAAATAACACGTGGAACCACATTTTGTTATTGGCTTTTTAGCCCAGTTCCCTTTGTTCTAGAAGGGATGCTCTATAATTTGTTTTTTGACTTATGTTGTTAAGGCCATTAGCAGTGTTGAGGTGGAACAAGCTACAGTGGCCTCCTGATGAGGGCCCTGGCACTACCGAGGGTATCCTGAAACCCCGAAATGATATCTATTTCGAAAAATGATTCTGTCTTCCAGCCTCTGTTCCTCCTGCTGCAACACACCTGTATCATCTTTGAGAGCCCTTGGCTTATCAACCACAACGCTGCTGTTGATAGAAGACATATCCCTGGCTTTACAGAGCTAGGCTGGTGGTAGCAATGAAATGATGGCAGGAGACATGTTGATGATCACAGCCCACCTCACAAGTCCGGCATAAGACGTGCATCTCGCTCAGACTGTCAGCGCGCGGGACAGCGCAGAGCTGACTTCCAGACTACAAAGCCGGCTGCTTAACCTGCCTTCAGGCTGTGCTTTGTTGTAAACCTTCGGCATGAAAAAGTTTTGTAACGTGTCTTATGGAGCATCACAGGACTGCTGGCATATCTAGCAGAGAGGGAGGGGGAGCAGAGAGAGGCAAGGCTGACATGCCAAGCAGTCCAAGATGCTGCCTGGCGCAGACTGTGTAAGATACCTCAGAAGGTTGACAAGCAACGGCTGTGTATCCCAGTCCTTGTTCATCCTTCCGTGAACAAAAAAAAAAGAATACAGTTCATTTTATTTCAGGTTTTGTACAGGACTCACACTGCTTCACAGCAAGGGCCTCATTTGCAAGATTTTGCCACAGGGCAGCACCTCAGGCCTTGCCCTTCCTGCTGCACTGCCCTATGGCAAAAGAAAAGGGCAGGCAATGTGCCGTATCTATGGCCTATTCCTGTTCTTTTCCCCTGAGGTGGGGCGTAATGGGCTTCCATGTGCCAACGCAGACACCTTTGTGCCATGCTGCAAGGGTTCCTGCATTGCGGGGATGATTGTTTTTGTGCAGGAAGAGAAACCTTCCCACACAAAACAATCTCAAGAGGCTTTTTCCTCTTTCTATGTGTGCTGCAGAATGCAACACACATAGAAAAACAAAAACCGAGGGGAAATAAAGGTATGTTTCCTTGTTGCACCTCCCTTATGCCTCCCGTGAGGAGGTATACGTTTTTGGGGCTGCCTCAGAGTTACGATTCCTCGTAAATCTGGGGCAGTGTCAAAAAGCCATAAATGTGCTGGGAGTAGCCCCAGCAACACCGATTGCAGGTCTCTTTGAAGCAGAAAACTGTGTTAAAGCAAACAGTATTTACAAGGCAGCATAAAGCCACACAAAGTGGCTTAGTGCTGCCTGGTAAATATGGAGCAGCACCCTGCTGCACCGGAGCATGGCAAAAAGTAATGCTCCGGTGGTACAGCCGCATTGTAACTATGGCTTCCAGTTTGAAGCACCTGAAAGGGAAATGCCCGGGACAAGGGCATGGAGTTTGGATACCTGTTGGCAGTTATCCCTCGTCTCCCACATCTGGAATAAGTGGAGGACGTTTTGCTTGTGGTGTAGTGTAGTTCCTATTTTCCCTATTGGCCCTGCGCATTGGAATAACATAAACAGCAGTGTAGACGTAGAAGTGCGGTCTTCCAGGTCTCTACTGACTATGCTAAACTTAATTGGGTTTGTACCAACTAGCTCAGAGGTCACTGGAAACTTTCTTGACTGAATAGGAAGTGATCAGCTCCCCTGGCTCAGACAAGAAGGGATTCAGTTTTCCAACAACCAAACATGACAACTTTGCTCCTCAGAATAAGAGTCAATCTCTAGAGTCGAGTGAAACAATAGACAGCTATTTCACTCAGTCAGTTGTGCAGATTACTTTCACAGGATGCAGAGAATAGAGAGACGGGTGTTTTCAATAAAAAGGTATTATTTATTGAACAGTCTTTCTTCTCATGCAAGAGAAATGAATTGCCACAATTGCAAGACTTGTTATTATAAAAAGTGCGTACAGTAAAAGGAGTATTACGAAATAATACTGTAAAAGCATTGATATGGTTTCCTAGCCATACGATAGTTAAAACAAATAAAATATATACATTCATATATACATTTAGCTAACGTCCTCAACTGGTGCTTCTAACTATGCCTACCCCGGTGTACCTGACCTAAGCCTAATACATGGGCCGGAGTAAGTAAGTAGTAGTTTAAGTTAAAGTTGGTTTTGTCAAGGGTTTGCTTCAAGAATTCTCTCTAAGGGTTTAGTCAACACCGTACCTCTGGGTAAGAGTGGTCTGCTTAATTCTGACACTATGTTCATCACCACCCCCTTTTCTGAATCGTTTTTGGCCACTATAGGTGTGGCAGGGTATACTCAGACATGAGTCCCTTTCTCACTGCTCCATCAGGATTCGAGCAAGCCGGGCCGAAGACGGCTGAAATGCCAGAAACTGGTCCCCGGTAGCTTGTCTCCTTTCTGGTGAAGAATTGGCTTGGTAGTTTAGTCTGCCCTGTTCCCATGATGCACTGGGCCAGGGACAGACTGATTTGCATATAGCCAGGTTCTGAGCTGGGATGGGGCAGTGAGATAAATAACGGTGATGGATCAAGCCCTGATCTTTGGACTGGGTAAGAGTGGTCTGCCTAATTCAGACACTCTGTTCATCACCACCCCCTTTTCTGAATCGTTTTTGGCCACTATAGGTGTGGCAGGGTATACTCAGACATGAGTCCCTTTCTCACTGCTCCATCAGGATTCAAGCAAGCCGGGCCGAAGACGGCTGAAATGCCAGAAACCGGTCCCCGGTAGCTTGTCTCCTTTCTGGTGAAGAATTGGCTTGGTAGTTTAGTCTGCCCTGTTCCCATGATGCACTGGGCCAGGGACAGAGTGATTTGCATATAGCCAGGTTCTGAGCTGGGATGGGGCAGTGAGATAAATAACGGTGATGGATCAAGCCCTGATCTTTGGACTGGGTAAGAGTGGTCTGCTTAATTCAGACACTCTGTTCATCACCACCCCCTTTTCTGAATCGTTTTTGGCCACTATAGGTGTGGCAGGGTATACTCAGACATGAGTCCATTTCTCACTGCTCCATCAGGATTCAAGCAAGCCGGGCCGAAGACGGCTGAAATGCCAGAAACCGGTCCCCGGTAGCTTGTCTCCTTTCTGGTGAAGAATTAGCTTGGTAGTTTAGTCTGCCCTGTTCCCATGATGCACTGGGCCAGGGACAGACTGATTTGCATATAGCCAGGTTCTGAGCTGGGATGGGGCAGTGAGATAAATAACGGTGATGGATCAAGCCCTGATCTTTGGACTGGGTAAGAGTGGTCTGCTTAATTCAGACACTCTGTTCATCACCACCCCCTTTTCTGAATCGTTTTTGGCCACTATAGGTGTGGCAGGGTATACTCAGACATGAGTCCCTTTCTCACTGCTCCATCAGGATTCAAGCAAGCCGGGCCGAAGACGGCTGAAATGCCAGAAGCCGGTCCCCGGTAGCTTGTCTCCTTTCTGGTGAAGAATTGGCTTGGTAGTTTAGTCTGCCCTGTTCCCATGATGCACCGGGCCAGGGACAGACTGATTTGCATATAGCCAGGTTCTGAGCTGAGATGGGGCAGTGAGATAAATAACGGTGATGGATCAAGCCCTGATCTTTGGACTGGGTAAGAGTAGTCTGCTTAATTCAGACACTCTGTTCATCACCACCCCCCTTTTCTGAATCATGTTGTAACATTAGCAAGTCTTTATCTATTATATCGATGGCAGATGATTCAATACTGTCCAGTGAATATATTCTGGAGGACAGAGTCATTAACCTATTGTCTACAACAGAAAGTGATTTTTCCAAATTAATACGATCAATTTCTCGTATTTTTTCAGCTGTTTCAATTTGCATTACTTTCCATGCCTCGTTGTAAGCCGCATATACACTTGCCGCTATGAAACGTTTTTGACGCTGTTTGCTTGGTCCCAGAATGAAATCGCGCAAATCAGCAGCATCTTTAAGTAAAGATAAGTGTTGCTTAATTTCTGCCAGTGTGGATGATTCTAGCCATTCAAGGCACTGTTTCCCTACACTGTATGTTATTACTAGCCCTGGATGTTGTCTCTGGGAGTATCTAGGGTCTGGTCTGGTCATTGTTAACCCCTGTGTTTTGTTCAGGAATCTATCTTGACAGTTATTTGTGTCAGTAGGCCAGATTAACCACTTTTTCCAATCAGGATGTGTTCTGTTTAGATGTAAAATTTCTGTTGTTGCATTATCAGGTATTGGCTTTGGAATAGACGGTTAGTTAAGGTCTTTAATCTTAGCTAGGCCAAGACAGGTTGTTTGTTGAATTGTGTCATTTAAGAACAGTATTTGTTCTGGGATCATGCAGGCTCGAAGTAATGCTTCTAGACCTTGTACCTGCCAATCTTTTGTACCCCAGATGGTTTTTTGTTTCAATGTTGTTTTTCCAAAAATCAAAACCAAATGTCATCATTTTTTCATAAAATGCTTCTGAATATATCAATTTAGTATTTGTCAGCATTGTTTTTCAACCCTGTTTTATCCAACAGTTTATAATAAAATGTTTCTGCATCACTTGTGTTGAACCCTGAGAAGTATTGGAATCTCTCATAGAAGGTTTTCGAACTACTTTTAGGTGGAGTAGCACAATGTTCCCATTGGGTATATTTAAAAACATTTCTAGGTTGTGCAGATTTATGTAAGTAGTGGTCTCCGTAATGTGAGAAGCAGTACATCTGTTCATAATTAGACGAACCTTGTAAATAATCATGTTCTGTAAATCTTACTGACAACACTAAATCTGACATCATATTATTTATACTTTCAAAATCCCAATCATCAGAGAATGTACTTGGTTTAACAAAGTCACTTAATGAAACCTTGAACTGGTGAGGATATTTCAAGATCTCGACCGGGCCATATACTTCATAGTCAGTCTTGTCCCATACTACCCTGCCGGGTATTGGAATGGCTGTGACATTTACTGATGATAGTCCTCTTTTCTTCACGTGAGATGATTTGTGAGGTTTTAGAACTAAGTTGATGCTCTGACTTGCTGTGTCCATTGAACTGTATTTCCCCTCAATGAATTTTCCTAAACAAAGTATCATGATGAGCCAAAGCAGGAGGAAAATACACCTAGCCCAAACCAAAACTCTAACCATGAAGAAATAAGGTAAGTTTCCTTGAGTTGATGAAAGAGTTCTGTTGCTTTTTCTTTAAAAGTCTTTGTTTCTGGCTTCACTTCAGGGTCGTTTTGATCTTCAGAAAAGGTATCGAAGTTGATGAAGTAGCCAGAGGCAGTTCTGTCAATTGTTGGAATTTGTTTCTCAATTTGTCTTTCATTAGCACATTCTGATGCCACATCATTGTAGACTGGTGTTTCATGACGAACTGTTTCAATCTGTGTTTAAAGAGGCACGAGTTCCATTTCATTATTGCATAGTCCCTCTCTGTGCACTGCAGGTTTATCAAATGTGATTAGTCTTTCAGTTTGAACCTCTTGGATTGTTGCAAATTTGGGTATTCTGTTATTTCTTGGGAGTCCACTTGGCCTACTGTTGATTATAGGCCACATGATTGTGGTTTTACCAGGTCGATTGATACAACTCGGTTCTCCTTTTTACCAGCAAGGGGCGGTAGTACTACTGATCTTGTTCCATTGATGGCCAAGACAGGTACTGCTTTTCTGTAAGAAGGCCCAAATTCCTTCTTCACCGCTATTTTCTCTCTGACCAGATCCCCAATCTTTGGAATCCAGACAGGTCTTGCTGGGACAGGTGGTGTGTCTTCAGTGGTAGTTGGCTGTTGCTTTAATTTTATGTTGCTTAAGGATTTTCTTGTTTCATTCAAGTCCTGTAAAACAGCTAAACGATCTTTGATGTCAAAGTCTTTATTCTTATCTTTTACCACTGAAGCCTGACTAGCGAGGTCCTGAACATGCATTCTAGTTCCGAACAATAGTTCGTACGGGCTGAAACCTTTTAGAGAATTCCTTGGCAAATTATTTAGACTAAGTTTGACACTTATTAAATGTTTGACCCACCCATCACCCGAACCTAATACCTTCGCTGTTATAGATTGCTTTATGTCTCAGTTTTTTCTTTCCACTACACTGTTCCCCTCAGGGTGTGATGGACAAGAGTATCGCAACCCAACGCCCATACTGGCCATGGCCTCCTTATAAGCTCGAGAGCTGAAAGCAGGACTCTGGTCAGAATGGAACATGGCAATTGCGTATGTGCCGATAAAGACTCGCAGATCTTTTATAAAAGTTTTGGCGTCAGCTGAGCGCTGAGGCCACATTTTCTAAGTGACAATTAATAGGACGCTGGTTTGCATATAGACAGCATTACCCTGTCCACAAACGGTAACTGGGCAACACACTGGACCGGTTCATTACTGCGATCTCTGGTGCAGTCTTGACAGTCTTTTGCAAATATTTGATGTTGCACACTCATTCCCGGCCACCAGTACTCTGATTGTAATTCAGTCAGAGATTCTTTGATCTTTTTGTGCCTCAGACCCTCACCCATGTGTGCGTCTGCTATTAATAACTTTCTCCGGTTCGTGTTTGGAATTACCCTATCCCCCACTCCAGGGATTCGAGCAAAAGGGACGGAGTTTTCATCAATTACGTATGCATAATTGAGTGGATAGTTCACGGGTAGTGCTGCACAGTCGCCTTTTAAGGACGTTTTTACTGCCAGCATGGTTTCCCCGTGTATGTATTTTTCTGAATGCTTTTTTGTGGCTACGGAAGCCGGTTTAGTTGCTTCCGCTGTGGCTGTAACAGCCAATGAATTCCCTGCAACGTGAACGTCATCACGTTGATGACTCAGAGTGTGTATCACGTGAGTCTTTTGTAGTTCTTTCTGTAAAAGAACTACCTGTTTCCAAAGCATTTTATGCTTGATTGTGGCACCTGTGTCATCTTTGTAATCATTTTGAACCCAGCTCTGCAACTCATTATTGTAAGAGTTGACGCAAAAATGCGAATCGCACACGATTAGTGTCGGGAATTCACGTTCTGCATTTTCAAGCGCCATCTTTAACCCCTTGCATGCTGATGACAGAACGGTTCCGTCATCAGCGTCGGTTGAGCTGTGCTGATGAAGGAACCGTTCCGTCATGACTCTGCCCGCGCAAGGCGGAGTCAGCACAGGCGGGGAATATGCACCGCACGCAAGGGGTTAAAGATCTAATTTCAGCTCGCTGAGCCGAACATTTTCTCAGTGATTCAGTTTTTGTAATTTTTGGTCTGAATTTACCACAGAGCCAGCGACCTTTAACAATCGCGCAGGCTGCATCGTAGGATTTATTTTCTACATTGTAGTGCTGTACAAATCTGTCTGTGTAGATTATACAGGAGTATTGTTGTAGAGGAAGAATTTCGATTGGCAGAGGATATTCTTTTTCATAAGTTAAATCATTCAGTTTTTTCATGTGCGGGGCGAAATAGTATTTCACCTATTCCGCAGCAAGAGAATTTTCCCACTGTATCCATTTTGGATCCAGTGACACTGTTGGCAGGTTTACTGGGCTGAATAGTGTGAGAACAGTGATCCTTTTGCCGTGTGCTAGTTCTCGTTCATTCGCTATTGCAGTTTGCACTGCTTTCACAGTATTTTCTGTGAGACTGAATGTTTTTTCTGCTTGTGTGTACAAGTGAGATTTGTAAGCTATTGGTACCGTTTCTCCCTCATTAGAGGTCAGGTATGTGAATCTGCATCTTCCTGGGATGACTCGGATTACAAGATAGCGTGTATTGTCACGTGTATCTAATTTTGTTTTTGCTAACATGTCTGTTTGCAATGATCTCAAAATTTCTGTGTGTTTTTGAGTCCAGTTGATTGGTTTAAAATCAGGTTTAATTAGTTCGTAGAGAGGTTTAACCCTCTCCGCATAATTTAGAACGAAAGTTCTTCCGAAATTGAGGAAGCCTAGAATCGATTGTAAGTTCTTCAGCGTTTTAGGTGCTTGGAGTACAGCGCACTTCTCTAAGAAGTTGTCCGCTAGGCTTTTTCCTTCACTTGATAATTTGTATCCTAAAAATAATACTGTCAGGTGGGCAATTCGAGACTTTTTCAAATTGAATTTGTAACCCTCTGCAGCGAACCCAAGTATTATGGTGTTCACCCTTTTCAAGTGAGTCTCCAAGTCGTCATCTGTTAGATAGATGTCATCGAAGTAAGATAATGCCTCATCATCATAGATTTGTAGTAACTCTGATACTCTAGCTGAGAATAGTCCTGGGCTGTTCTTGAATCCCTGTGGGAGCCTACAGAAATTTTTCTGTGACCCCATTACTGAGAAAGCAGTCAAGTATCAGCTTTCTGGTGCAATATTTTGACAAAAGAACCCATTAGATATGTCTAATGTCGTTTTGCATTTTTTTCGAACTATGTTATTCATTAGTGCAGCACTATCCAAATTTTGTACTGCAAATGTTTTGCAACATGAGTTTAGGTGTCTGTAGTCCAAGACTAGATGATATGAATCGTCCGGTTTGGAGACAGGAAACAAAGGATTGTTAATTTGAGAGGTACATGTTTCAATTACCCCCTGGTATTCAAGTTGATCTAAAATCTCCCTGACCTGTTTTTTAGCTTCTTGCTTAATTGGATACTGCCTTTGTGCAGCCGGATGATTTTTTAACTGGATTTTGTGAGGAGGAGAGTCCTCATCCCATCCTACATGATTTTTATATAGTGCTGGTGCCTGGGCTACTGCCCATTTCCTTGCATATATATATTTAGTGTGGATCGGAATGTGATTCAAGAAGGCAGGCATAATCATTTCTTTGCCACGAGGGCACTCCCTGACAAACTCCGGGGGCCAATCTTTTTCAGTTAACAGGATGTCATAGCCTTTTGAGAGGTTTACCCCAAAATAGACCCCTTATTTTCCTAGTCTTATCACCATCTATATGCAGTGTTATTTCGATTATCTTATGAGGTTCGCTAACTCTGGTGTCGGCAGTTTCTACTTGAATGTATTCATTCGTGTCCACTGTCTCCAGATGATTCATCAGGATCTTGCGAGCTATGGTGAGTTCTGCTGCACTGTCTAGCATTGTCTGTGCCCACTCCCCGTTTTTCAACTGTGTCCTCGGTATTCTCGGCATGTTCGATTACTCTAATACTTTCTTGGAAATTGTGATTTTTTACTTTGAGCAGGTTCCTTGTCTTTGGACTTGGTGTGCTCTCCTGCATCTGACCGTCCTCTTGTTTCCGATTTCTGTGAAAAAGATCGAGAGGGACGTGTATCAATACTTTGATATCTATCAGGCTTCTCTAAGTTATCCCTATTTCTAAGGTTATATCTTTTCTCAGAGGGCTCCCTCTGGGGAGACTAGTGTTCTCGAGTCGGAGTTCTTTCCCTCCGTCGAGGAGACCTTCCTCTGGACTGGAAAACTTTTTCCTTGGGAGTGGATTGTTTATTTCCATCCCAGCTCTTTTTAGGAGTGTTTGAATTATTTTTAATAAATCATTTTTCAGGATTTTCGAGTAGTTGGGGTTTTACTGATTTCCCACCCAAGCTGTCTCTACCTAATTCTTCATAGCATTTTTCTATAATTCTGGCAAGCTCAATTGGTTGATCTGTTATATCTGTTTCCTTCAACTTCTGGCGGATTGCCACAGATGCTGCTTCTCCTTTTATATTGGCTAGTAATATAGCCGAAACCTGCTTGAAGTCTTTCAGTAATTTCATACCAAGAGTTAAAGCAGGTTCTGGACCGTGTTCATTCTGAATCTGTTTTAGCACATCTGGTATTACCGTAATGGACGGAACACCATGTGTTTTTTGTGTAAATGGAAGCAAAAACAGTACCCCAAGTGTCACAGTCCTCCACATGTGGTGCACCTTCCATTGGAAGGCAGGTGGTCAGAATTCTGTGTTTCTCAATAGGGGTAGTATTCGGAAATACTGCCTCTATTTGAGTAAATTCCTGCGCTAACCAGAAAGGAATTTGTTCCCGTTTTATGGGTGTTTTACCAAGACATGATTGTATGTTCTGTGGTGTAATTTTATTTGTGTTCCCCTGATGAGGGGTCAGCTGTGGAGCATTAACAGCTGTTTGGACTGTTGCAGTCCGTATTACATATTGGACTAATTGTCTATTTATTTTAATTAATATTTTTAGCTGTGCTAAAAGTTCTTCTTTTGACATTTTCGCAATGTCCGGATGTGGTGTGTAGCTGGCTAGAACCGGCCACGTTGCTCCTGGTCTACCTAGTGGACCGAGCCTGGTAATAGGATCATTGTGTTTTAGGGAGCCTTTAAACCAGAGCAGATGCTCTTGGTATTTTAATGGAATTTCAATCTCCTCGAAAGGAGCGTACTCTTCCGGAGGTTGCTCTATTTTGTAATAGTGGAACTCGTGTGTTGCAGCGTTTGCCGCTGGAAATTTTATCAGAGAATAGAATATTTCTGTCTGCCGATATTCGTGTGCCTCTATCACGAAGACGACTGTGCCACCTTGTGTGGTCAGTCCATTTTCTATAAGTTTTAACGTCATCGTTTTTCTTATGTTGACCGGGATGATTATTGTACCCGGTTCATTAATTCCTGTAACATCGGGACCCTGCTCAGTCCCATTTACTGCGGCTTCAGTGGTTCCGTTGTTCTCTCCTTCTGACATTGTATAGATGAAAGTTTTTTGCAGAGCAGGTCTCCAAGGAGACAAAGATTAGGTGCACAATATTTTGGAACACTGTATCCTTCAAAGTTGAATAAACCAGAGCTTTACATAGGAATCTCTTCCTACTAAGTTCAGGCGGATTTTAACCTTTCACCCACTCCAGACGTCTATTGGAGTATTTACGGGAGAAAGGGTCTGTGTGAAAAAGCATGACTGAGTTACTCTAACATCTTGCGTTAGTTTTATCACATTACCAAACGTTGGGCGCCATGTAGTGTAGTTCCTGTTTTCCCTATAGGCCCTGCGGATTGGAATAACATAAACAGCAGTGTAGACGTAGAAGTGCGGTCTTCCAGGTCTCTACTGACTATGCTAAACTTAATTGGGTTTGTACCAACTAGCTCAGAGGTCACTGGAAACTTTCTTAACTGAATAGGAAGTGATCAGCTCCCCTGGCTCAGACAAGAAGGGATTCAGTTTTCCAACAACCGCATAAACATGACAACTTTGCTCCTTTAGAATAAGAGTCAATCTCTAGAGTCGTGTGAAACAATAGACAGCTATTTCACTCAGTCAGTTGTGCAGATTACTTTCACAGGATGCAGAGAATAGAGAGACGGGCGTTTTCAATAAAAAGGTATTATTTACTGAACAGTCTTTCTTCTCATGCAAGAGAAATGAATTGCCACAATTGCAAGACTTGTTATTATAAAAAGTGCGTAGAGTAAAAGGAGTATTACGAAATATGACTGTAAAAGCATTGATATGGTTTCTTAGCGATACGATAGTTAAAACGAGTAAAATATATACATTCATATATACATTTAGCTAACGTCCCCAACTGGTGCTTCTAACTACGCCTACCCCGGTGTACCTGACCTAAGCCTAATACATGGGAGGGAGTAAGTAAGTAGCAGTTTAAGTTAAGTTGGTTTTGCCAAGGGTTTGCTTCAAGAATTCTCTCTAAGGGTTTAGTCAACACGTGCCTCTGGAATAGAATGTTGGAGGTCTTGTATCTCCTCTCAGGACTCGATATCCCAGTTACCTGCAAGGGTAGGCTGGAAATGCCAGAGCTGGATTTTCTCGGCAGGAGAAAAGACAGCGTCTCTCTCAGCGCGTCAAGGAGGAGGAGGGGCTGCGTCCGTGGGCTTCTCGCATCTGCTCGGCTCTGCAAGGGACAGCTGTTCTGCTCCTGTATTCTCTACCACCAGCGCTGTGTTTGCTTAAGGCAACATTGGTATTATTTATAACTGGAAGGTGCCTTGTTTGACGTACGTTTTCGGACATAAGACGTCAATAAAGATGTCACTAAGAACCGGTCGTTCTTACAGTGCTCATTAGAGTTCTATTACTAATCAAAACATAGCAGGCGGGGCTTTCCCAGGTTGCTGGGGGTTTTATCTGGTTAAAGAACTCGGTGTGTAATCTAGGAATCTAAGATAGTGGCTTCTGCTGTGTCATATACTGTAATGAGCTGCAGAGGCGAATTTCTGAAATATGGCTCTGATCGTTTATGCCATTATAGGGGTATGGATTGATTATAGCCGTATAAGGGGCATAAGATCACAATATTGATCGGGCTCCTAGATAGAACACGACAGTGGGTCACTAAGGATGAATGACAAGTGGATTAACCTCTAGCAGAAGGGATGGATGTGTGGAACAGCCATTACAAATGGTGATGCATGTATGGAGTATCTTCTATCAGAGAAGATGGACATATGGAGCAGCGGATATCTAGAGGACATCATGGCTATATGGAATAGTCCTAGCAGAGGTGATGGATGTGTAGGTGATAGGTATGTGGAATATCCTTTATCGAATGGGATTTATATGTGGAATAACTGCTAGGGGAGGGGAGAAAATGCATTGGTGGAATAGCCTCCTGAGGAGTTGATAAATATGTTGATAAATATGTGAAGTAGTGTTGTGGAGGCAATACATTTTAGGATTCATCTGTAGCAAAGGTGATGCATGTGAGAAAATATATTCTAGCTGATTTGATGAATGCACACAATTGCCTCTAGCAGAAACTAAGGATATGTGGAATAGCCTCTGGTGGAGGTGATGGATATGTGGAACCAAATCAAGTGTAGGTGAGGTGATGGATATGTGGAACAATATTCAATGTAGGTGAGGTGATGGATATGTGGAACCAGTGTACATGAGGTGATGGCTATCTGGAACCATGTCAAATCTAGGTGAAGTGATGAATATGTGGAACCATATCCAGTGTAGGTGAGGTGATGGATATGTGGAACCATATCCAGAGTAGGTGAGGTGATGGATATGTGGAACCACATCCAGTGTAGTTGAATTGATGGCTATGTGGAAGCATATTCAGTGTAGGTGAGGTGATGGCTATGTGGACCGATATCCAGTGTAGGTGAGGTGATGGATATGTGGAACCATATCCAGTGTTGGTGAGATGATGGCTAAGTGGACCGATATCCAGTGTAGGTGAGGTGATGGATATGTTGAACCACATCCAGTGTAGGTGAAGTAATGGATATGTGGAACCATATCCAGTGTAGGTGAAGTGATGGATATGTTGAACCATATCCAGTGTAGATGAGGTAATGGCTATGTGGAACCATACCAAACCAGAAAGGAGAAGCGTAGAGGTACTGATAGAATCACCCTCCAAAACTAGACTTTTTAAACCACAGAGAAAAAGTGATGGTTTTTTATTTTTATTTATTACCCTTTCTGAAAAAGTGCTAGGCTCTCTCTTACACATGGAAAGATGGGAGCACAATGTGCTTGTTAAAATACCCCTCACACACTAAAAAACCGTTAGTGTCATGCTTCATCATAGGGGTCTTCCCGCCCCTATAACGGGACGGGGCGTGCTACGACCAGACGAAATACGCGGGAGCACTAAGATGTGACAGAGGCTATGTGTGGGTGCATGGGTATCAGTGAGAGTGTAGGGACCTAACACTAGTGAGTGTGCAAAAAGTGAAAAAATGGAAAAGATGTTAAATATTCCCTGGCTTAGTAGAAAAAAACAGATTTATTAACTTCTCTAGCTGGGAACATTAAGAAGGGGTTGTGTGGTAGAGCAATAGCTGCTACCTAGTCGACATGTTTCGTAAGCAGTCCCCTACTGCTTACTCATCAGGACCATATAACGATCCCTACTAGTTATTACTCAGTTCTATGAGATAGTGCCTACTGTCCTACAAACATCTTTTCCATTTTTTCACTTTTTGCAGGATCTGTGCATTAGTCTGTAGATGAAATGGCTAGAATGTTGTAGAACAACATCTAGTGGAGGTGAGGTGGTGGATATGCTGAGTAGCCCGTAGTAAAGGTGGAGAATATTTGGAATAGGCTCCACCGGATGTAATGAATATGCAGAGGTGAGATGATAGGTGTGTATTGTTGCCTCTAGTTGAGATGAGCTTATGGATATGCTGATTTGCCTCTAGGAGGGGTGAGGTGATCGATAGCTGGGATTGTCTTCAGAAGAGGTGAATTGATGTACATTTAGAACAACTTCTCGAAGCGGTGAGGTCACTGTTTACGCTCCTCTGAGGCGATATAGGAAAGGGGGGGCCGCTCGGCCCACCCACACGTATAGCAGGGCGCCTGCCCCTCCTTCCCCTGCACTCTCAGTGGTGGGGTGTGCCCCTCAGCCGCGTCTTGATGACGCGGCGGGCCGCCCCACCACTGATTGGTGCTGGCTCCCGCGTCGACCCGGAAGCAATCTAATTGCTTCCGGGTCAAAGGGGGGGAGCCAGAGCGGGTGGAGCAGTTGTAACTGGTCTGCCCCCAGAGGGGTTAAAAGGCCGGGGGAGTGCAGGAGGCGCCCTCTTGTTCCCACGCTCTCCAGGCTTGCACCTCGCCTCATCGAGGAGCGAGATAATATATATTTTTTTTATTTCAGCAATCCTTTCCAGATCTGCAGTTAGTGATCACATCTCGTTGGCAATCCTTTCCATCGCACGCACAGCCCGAGGCAGGAGTGACCAGCGAGGAGAGCGGGAGCCGGCCAGCAGCACCACTTTTTAATCAAGCAACCCGAGTTCGAGGCACGACTCAGATCAGCAGTTAGTGATCAGGTCTCATTGGGGGAAAGCGGTAAGAGTGGGCTCGCGACGCAAGGAGGGGACGAGGTGGCTGAGCGCAGTCAATAGACTACTGATCCCTTTGTACGCTGCACCCGTGGGTGTGAATCTTACCTTCAAAAAGAGGATGGCTAGTGGACATGGCACTAAGCGTTCCCGCATGGAGCATATCCTGCAGGGCATGATGCGCAAAATGACAGCAATGGACAGGAGGTGGGGAAAGTGGACCAGATAGGCAAGACAAGGCGGAGCTCAGACAGAGGTTTGATGAACAGGCGGGGCCATCTGGGAGACCCAAGTGAATAATAGTGCCCTGCAGCCCAGGGGGAATTGGATGCTTTGCCCAAGCGGGTCAGGGCCAAGAGGGGAAGTGGTCGGGTCCCCAAGCCACAGGGAGAGGGGGGCCTGCTGGGGGGTCCCTGAGGGAGGGCTTACACCACCGGCAGCTCCTATGCCTATTCCCATAATCCCGACAAGTTGACCAGCGACACCGGCTCCGGCCTTACCGTTACCAGCACCAAGCATAGTGCCTCTGGTGGTCCCAGTGGTAGTCCTGGTGGTACCCGTGTTTAACCTGGCATCTATTCCGATACCCAGCACAGGATCCCCATACCAGTTTCAGCACCTCCAGTGGTTGGGCAGGTACCTCCAGAGCTGGCAGCGCAGATAGCGGATGTACTCCCTTGGCTATGGATAGGTGGGATGTTACCTTCTTCAGTGGGTGCCAAGAAGTGGGAGAGGACCCCTCGGCAGAGGCCCAAAAAATGGTAGCAAGGATCATGATTGCTCAGGGTGGCCGGGGGTGGGCAAGCCGACCTATTACTCCACAAGCAACATGTCCGGGCAGCGACTCAGGAAAAGACAAGATTGTTGAACCAACACGAGCCGCAGAAAGTGGTAAGGAGTTGGCATTAACAGTACTAGGGGAAGGTACAATACCCTCCAGGAGGGAAAATCTGGCTCAACATGTAACACAAGAAGTGAAGGAGTTGATCTGGGCGGGCAAATATGTCAACATGTTTTCTTTGCTAGTGGATAACAGGGAAATGGAGTATGCGAGGAAACAGAAATACTGGATGTGGGCTAGGGAATGGCGGGGAGAAATGGCAAGATTCAGGTTGGAGGAGACATTGATCAACTGGATTAGAGCCTTTTCTGTGTTTATGGCATTTCCCTAATTTGCAGGCAGAGATGGCATGTTACCAGAGTAGGATCTCAACTTTCAGTGTGAAATATGGAGGGGATGAGTGAAAGGAGTATGACACTACTTTCAGGAAGGCTAAAGAGTTTGACCACGCACTATCCTGGGAATAGGATGGATTCCATTAAATTGTATGGCCAGTTTACGGCTGGGCAACCAGGGAGTGCGGGGCCGAGTTGGAACAGAAGCTACCCTTCCAAACCCAAGCAACCCTTTCGGCCACCACAGGGGGGTGGCTCGGCCACCTAGACGGGGAGCAGTGGTGGGTGAAAAGGGGTGTGCTGGGATTTTAAAAAGCGTTCATACACCAGGGCCCAAGGCACTTGTAAGTTCAGGCACGCATGTGCCATTTGTAACCAACCTACCCACCCAGAAACAGCTTGTCGCACAACACCGGAAGAAAGAAACAGGATAAAGGGGGAAGGCCGGCTTTTAGCTCATTCACCCATTGACGTTCTGGCTATGACTCCTTGGCTGAACAGGTGCCCAGACCATGCCTCTGCGAGGATGTTGCAAGAAGGTTTTTTGCAGGGCTTTAGGATCCCAGCAGTGGGATATACCAGAACACCAGAATGTAGGAATCAACTGTCAGTTAAGCACAACACAGATGTTGTGGCGACAAAAATTGTTATGGAGCTGCGCCTGGGCAGGATAGTGGGTCCTTTTAATGACATCCCCATGCCTAATTTTGTTCGCTCGCCCCTCGGCGTGGTGCCAAAGAAGGAGGAGGGCGAGTACAGACTCATTCATAACCTGTCAGCACCTAGAAGTGCATCGTTAAATGATGCTATAAATGAAGACATTTATAGTGTTAAGTATGCGTCTTATGACCAGGCAGTGGTGATGTTGAGGGCACTGGGTCCGGAGGCCTTGCAGGCCAAGTCGGACATTGAATTTGCTTTTTGGCTACTGCCGGTTCATCCCCTAGGTCAGCATCTGCTAGGCTTCTCTTTTCAAGGTAAATTCTACATGGATATGTGTATGCCCATGGGTTGTTCTGTTTCATGCAGCTACTTTGAGAAATGTAGTTCCTTTCTGGAATGGGCTTTTAGGCAAACGACAGGACACCACCATGTCATGCATTACCTGGATGACTCTCTCTTTCTAGATTGGTGGGCTCACAGGAGTGTGCATGGGCATTGCAGGAATTTTGTGTGCTGATGCCGGCTTTTGGGGTCCCGCTGGCACCTGGAAAGACTGTGGATCCAGCAACCACATTGGAATTTTTAGGCATAGAATTGGACTCAGTGGAAGGTTGTTTCAGGTTACCTGAAGACAAAATCAAGAAATTTAGAGCAGCTCTACAGCAATGTTTGGTCAAAGACAAAGTGACGCTACAGCGGACTGTGGGCCAATTGAATTTCGCACTAAGAGTGATACCCATGGCACGCCTCCTCTCCCGCTCAATCTCACAGGCCATGGCGGGCCTGCGGGAGAAACACCATTGCACTAGATTGCCGGCCAAGGTTTGCCAGGACATGCGTATTTGGATCGCATTTCTGGAGCGTTTCAACCTCAGAGTAGTGTGCTGCAGTCCCCCCACTACATCTGCAGGGTTAGGTCTATGGACTGATGCTGCGGGCAGTGTGGGGTTTGGTGCCATACATGTAAATAAGTGGGTGGCCCAATGGTGGCCGGTTTGGTGGGAGGAGAGCGGCCTGACAGCCAACATCGGCTTTTTGGAGTTATAATTTAAAGCTGGATTGCATTAACAGTTTGGCCTGATCAGTTGTGTAATCAATCTGTAATCTTCTGGTCAGATAACATGACGATAGTCGCATGTATCAACCAGCAGGTGGCACGATGTAAGTTTATATTCCGCCTACTGAAGGAAATTGTGCTGGTTTGCATGAAACTCAATGTACAGTTTAGGGCCAAACATGTCCCAGGGGTGTTGAATAATGCAGCTGATGCACTCTCTCACTTTAAGATGCAGGTATTCAGGGAACATCTACCATCCGCAGAAGCAACGCCCAAACACTTCCCAGCAACACTCTGGCAAATTGATGCCCCAGCTATAGAACCTCATGGCAGCCAGTTTACCGGCCTGGACCAGAACAGCTTATGAAGGGGCGTTTTTGTCTTATTGCTCTTTTTTGGGACAGGAATGGGCAGAGACATGGGATCAGGAAGAGAATTTCACTCAGAACCTAGATGCAATACATAAGGAGGGGCGCTCTGCGGCGACAGCTTGCAGACACATGGCGGCTGTTTCTTTCTTTGCACAATTCAAGCGGGCCAAAGATCCCACGAATAGTTTCATCGTGCGGAAGGTGCTAAAGGAGTGGCGGCGCCTGCAAGCAACCGCCACTGATTCCGCCCAACCAATAGGTTTAGAACAGCTGGCATTATTATTGAATGCCTTGTCTGACACCTGCAGTTCATCAGGGGAGGTACTCTTGTTCAGAGCCGCCTTTACATTGGCCATTTTTGGGGCATTCCGCGTAGGTGAACTTTGTGGCTAGCAGCAAGCCGGACATGCTAGGGAGTCTTCGGCTGAAACACACAAAAATACTGGGCGATACGCTGTTGATTACCATACGTAAATCAAAAACTAATCAGGAGGCCCGGGGGAATGGGCTGGTACTCCATCGGGCACGGTCTAATCCTTGCTGCCCAGTGTTCCACGTGGAGGCCTTCATCAAACAGCGAGCGGGCGCAATGGAGGGAGCATTGTTAATGCATACAGACGGTACCCCACTGACCAGGTTTCAATTCCAAAGAGTGTTGGCAATGGCAATCGACAGGGCTGGTTTAAATCCAAAAGATTTTGGGATGCATTCCTTCAGGATAGGGGCTGCCACTGAAGCGACTACTAGAGGGTTGCATGCGAGCAGTGTGAAAAGGATTCGGAAATGGTCTTCCAACTGTTACAAGCGTTATGTGCGGCTGCACATGTTATGAGGTAACAAGATAATTTACGCTGACGTCTGTCTTGTTGTTTGCTTTTATTTCAGTTTCTCAAGCATGTCATGCAGGGCGGAAACTGTCGTCGGATCACCAACAGCAAGGATCTTCATCACGGCGGACCCAGGAACATAGGAAGGAGACACAAGTTGTTTGGGTAGTTGGTCACTCATTTGTGAAGCGCGTTAAATCTGTTTTCTGGTAACTATAGACAGAGGGCAGAACAGGGAGGTTTCAAGGTTTCCTTTCACGGTAGGGGGGTCTCTGCCTCAGTCAGTTTAGGGGTTCTTTACAGAGTTGCTCGATAGGCACACCCCGCCACCTACAGTGGTGATCTGACATTTGGGTGGCAACGATCTGGTGAAATTGGGCAGGAGGGTCCTGATGGAAGAGATAATCTCTGAGGTAAACTGGATAGCTAAAACATGCCAAGGCTGCACCATAGTTTGGTCTCAGATGATTTCTAGACTCAGATGGAAGGGGGGGGGGCTCTGTCAAGGCTTTGAATCACTCGGTAAAGAGGACCAACAACAAGATAGAGAAATTATTTTGGTCACCTCAACTTTAGAATATACCACATGGGTGTATCTTGGGGGGACAGTTCTTCTTGCAAGACGGGGTCCACCTGACCAGGGCAGGCAACAAACTTTTCCTGGAGAACATTTTGGCATGGCTGGGAGGGTTCTAAGTAGGCATGAAATTTCAGAAGAGGAGGATAGGGGGGCCAGATAGTCGGTCAACTATGCTGGCCTGTGGTGGTAAGGTCATGATCGGTGAGCAGTCAATTTAAGGTCCTTAGGGGGTGTCACCATTCTTAAATGGGGGTGCCCAGGCGGAGGGGCAAGTGGTCTCTCCTAGAACTCCAGGGGCAGTACACACGCTTGGTTGGATAGGTGCAGGGGAGGGGGGAGTCACGCTTTCTTTTGGTTGGTTAGCCACCCCTCATGTGCACTATGACGTCATTAAATGGCGCAGAGTGCAAGGGCCCCCCTTTTGGTTAATGGAGTTCATGGAGCGTACGGGGGTAACCAGGAGGAGGGGAAGTACCCTCTCGGTAAACGGGCCCTTCGTGCATGTGCACTCATACGTGAGGGCGTAGCTGGTTAATAAGGATTTGACACCGGTTAGCGACCTTGCCGTAGGCCCAAAACTAGGATATGCAGAAAAACGTCATAAGTATGATGTTAGATTCGGTTAGGAAACACTCTGTATTAGACATTTGTTAAGATTAGCCCTTTGATACCTGTCTACATTGATTGTAATCTAATGTCAAATTTTTCTGCATAAATACTTGTGTAATATTGTTTATTTCAATTTTTAATTTGTTTTCATGTTTTAATAAATACGGCTGAGGGTTCGCAAGACCCCCTGCCTTCCAAAGAAACTCCTCTCATGTCCAATTGCTTTAATTGTTTAATTGTGGTGGTGCACAAGACAGGAAGGGGGATGGTCGGTAGTCCCTGGCCATATGCTGACCTGTCCACACTTTAATTAGGCAACTGTTGGCGGACTGTCTTTTTCTCAGTTCTGGAAAGATTGTCGGAAGGCTTGAGGAAAGAACCCACCTTCCTTACCTTCCGAAAAAGCCTGAAAACTTTCTTATTCAAACAAGCCTGGCAATAACATGTTAGTACAACCTTCAGGTAAGCACCAATAGACAATTTGGTATTTGGGCACTATAGACGAGCTATTAACATAATATAAAGTAACAGGTGATGGATAGCGGATTAACCTGTATTGAAGGTGATGGCTACAAGGAGCAGACTGCAGGTTTAGGTGGGATATTGGATCCGAGAAACAGATCTCCACAGAGGGAAGGATGGATGGAACTATCAGCCAGATTCATCAAGCAAAATTTCGATCGCAATATCTGCGAATTAGCTATTGCGATCGCAATTACCAGAAAAGCAATACATGATGTGAAAAACACAGAAAAATGCGTATTCGCAAAAATAAAATAGCGATTTCGCAAAATAAATTGCAGAATCTAGGAGGAACCCCTATAGCGAATCGGAAATAGCGAGAATCTATGGATTCTGCAAATTATTGTGCGACATCGCTAAATATTCGCAAACGCAATTCATGAAAACTCGCTATTTGTGAAAAAGCTGAAAATTGCTATTTGCGACGCGCAATTTAAGGAGAACCAAAACCAGGTGGTAACCATGAAGGAAAAACCTACTGGCCTCTGGAAGCTTTCAGGGGATAGTCTCTGTTGCAGGGGAGATATCCCAGAGCACCATGTCCCGCTGCCTAAGGAGTTTCCTGGAGGCAATGCTGACCCAGCTACACCACTACATCTCATTCCCTCCACCCAACAGGACTTGAATGAGACCAAGCTTCATTTCTACAACATTGCGCAATTTCCACATGTAATAGGATGCATTGACTGTACCCACATCCACATCTGCCCACCAGCACAAACGGAATACATGTACCGCAACCGCAAGTCCTACCACTCCCTCAATATCCAGATGGTGTGCAACGTTAAGACTATCATCACAAACATAGTGGCACAATACCCGGGGAGCACATATGACTTCTTCATAATCCGTCACAGAGGCATGCACACACGACTGGCCAGGGGAGACTTTGGCGAAGGACATCTACTAGGTAAGTACACATGCCCCCAAATAGTACACTGTGATCATGTAGCTGCACAGAACAGGCACTCACCCTGTGCTTCTTTCATTCAGGTGACAGCGCCTACAGTCTCCGTGAGTACCTCCTCACCCCATTCCTCAACCCTGCAACACCACAGCAACGGTGTTACAATGCTGCACACATACGCACAAGAAATTGCATTGAGAGGACATTTGGCCTTTTGAAGAGCCAATTCTGCATACTTCACAAGACTGTTGGGGCCATCAAATACGAGCCTGAGGTCTGCTGCCGCATCGTGGCCGTGTGTGCAATACTCCACAACATTGCTACCAAGAGCAGGATACCTGTCGAGATCTCTGGCAGTGAGTCGGAAGGGGACAACCACCCACCTGCACATGTGCGTCATGCACACGGGGAAAATCCTGCAGCAGACACAGGTGCTGCAACCACATCACTATTACTGTTTCTAGTGCACCCATTCCCCTCACACAACACTGCACTCATGCATGACAAATGTAATAATGACATGAGTTGGATTTACATGAGAACATACATTTTTATTGTTTAATCACAATAACGTGGCCTTTGTTGTCCATGATTTCACATGAGGACAGTATTGCGTCATACGTCCCCATGCAGGGGTAGAGGGCTTGCTTATAGATCCAGCATGGCCCTGCAGACAGAGTGCAAGGTGTCACTGGCGCCTCCGTCCAGACGCACGGAGTCGCCTCTCAGAGTCCTCAATGACAGTGTTGGCCCATGATGCTGCAGTGGCCCTGCTGCTGCGGCGGCGTTCAGTCACCGGCGGCAAGGACATGCTGCTGTGGCTTGACGTGCCCTCGCTGGCATCATCAGCCCCCCCTAGTTCACCATGGGCAGTCGGCTGCAGACTATGCACTGCTGCTGTCACCTGTTCCAGTGCCCTGGCAACGTCCTGGCAACACTGGACCATTTGCACCTGCATTGCAAGGGACCAGCGGGAAAGTTGTGAGGTTGCATTGCCAATGATGTAATTGGACATGGTGTAGGCTGACAGGCGGGTCAGCAGCTGGCGGTGGCGGCGGCGGGTGATATCCTGCTGGGATACCAGGATCTGGCTATTCTCTCGAACAGCTGCGGTCATCTGTCCAACATTTTGCGCTGTCTTCTGCAGCTGCAGATGAATGGCTGCCAGGTGACGTGCCTGTGTCTGATGTACTGCGAGCATGCGGCATTCAATGGCCAGGCCAGGATCCCGTACATGGACAGCCCTGCCCGCATGTGTTGAGGCATCACGCTCTGGCGCGTCAGTCCGCTGGACTGTGATCTTACTGCGGCTGTGCGCCTCGTCTGCCTCCTGGCTGCTGGTGGTGTGGCCTGTACCACTGCCGTAGTTGTCAGTTGGGGTGGTTGCTGGGAACCTGTGGCTGCAGGGGTGGTCCTGTCCACATGGGTGGGTGAAGGTGGTACTGCTGCAGGTGGCTGAGATGGTCCTGGTTGTGGTTCAGGTTGGCCCTCACCCTCGGTGTCCTCCGGATACTCCTCAATATGCAGGGCCTCACTGTCAGTGCTGGGTTGTTCTGCAGCACCTGTGATGTAAATGGGTGCATGATTAATGATATGTGTCTTGCACATGAGATGTTGCTACATGCATGCAGGGTTGCTTTCCCTGACTGGCTTTTGGAATTACTTTGAATTGACAGGTCTGGCTGTGTTGGGCTATCTGGGAATTTTGATTACACTACAACTACCACAACGCCTTAGGGCATTTCAGGTGTGCATGGCCTGCATTACAGGGGTTGTCATATTGCTAGCTCAGGAGTCATGGGCATTGTTAGGGGACGGGGTCGTAGTCGCATGGCACTTACCTTGGGATTGTTGAGTGGGTCTGGACGAGTCAAGCTGGGTAACCCCCACGCAGGCTTCTGGAGTCAGGGTGTCCTCCACAAGGTCCTCCAATGGAATGTTGGGTATGGCAGTGGGGTCCCCTCCACCGTGGCAAGTCGCTCCCCAAGCCTCTCCGCGATTCGCTCTTTGGCACGCCCTCTGAGGTCGTACCACCTCTTTTTTAAAATTGTCTATTGACCGCTGGGTCACCCCGACAGAATTGACTTTGGCGCCGATGCGCAGCCAGATGCGGCACTTGTCAGCCTCTGGCACCCTCCGGGAGTCCTTGCCAAACAGGCTTGCATGGTCCTTACAGACCCCCTCAATGAGGAACTAAAGTTCTTGCTCCGAGAAATTTATCTTCCTTTTCCTCCCTGGGGCACTGCACCCTGCTGCTTCCTGGGACAGTTTGATGGTGGTTAATGTCCTGCTCTGGTGCTGCAAGTTGACTGTAGTGGAGCTCTTCCCAGTACTGCTTCCACTTTCAGGCTCAGTGATCTGAATGAGGGAGGGAACAGCCTACTTCCTGGTTGTGATGTCATCAATGGGCTCGAAATGCGACTTCCCGTTTTTGCGATCTCGCAGTCAGCGAGATCGCAAATTGCGATTTCGGTAATTGCGAGATCGCAATTTTAACATGGAAATCGGGCGATTCTGCGCATTATTATGCGATTGGGGCAAAATCGCAATAGGCAATTGCGGCCGATTGCTATTCGCTTTTTTTATAGCATTTCTTCTTGAATGCCATTCTGCGAATTCTAAATTGCGATTCGGTAATTATCGCAATTTGAAATTCGCAGAATGTTGCATTGATGAATCTATGTGTACGTCATTTAAAGTGGCTGGCATTTTTAACTGAGTCTGGAAGGGTGCCAATATAAAAGGGTGCAAAAAATAAAGGGAGCACAGATTTGAGTGGACATCAGAAAAAAGGGCAGATAAACTCAGCTGCTGGGGAAAGCATTTCAAATCCTTAAAGTCCAATGACATCTGCTTTTGCAGTAGGCAAGTGAAGGGGAACATTAAAGAACACATCAGTAGGTCTGAAGGGGGCTGGATTACCTTTCTGGGCGGGCTGGGTCTTTGTGGGGATCCTGCTGTTCCCAATTTGTCACCGTCCTCAGTCATTACTACTGTGACTTGCAGCAGGGCGTCAGTTCCGGTGTTTACGTCGCTGCTGACAACGTGTCCCATCTTAAAATGGGAAATCGCAGCTTTGTCATGCAAGTTCCCAATCAGGGCGTATCCGCCACCGCTGTTATCCGAGAGACAGTTGTGTTTTTGTAAACGTCGCTAATGAGGGTCTTGCATAGAAGAATCCAGCCGGGCTTCCGTCGACGCGTCAAACTGGAAGGTGCACGCAGTTCAATAACAGCGCATCCTTCCTGGGCTCGCGGCAGGAGCCCATTTTCTTTCCTTCTCTTTAAATCCGTAGTTTCAAAATAATGCTAATACTCACACTGGCAAATTCACGTAGATAACGATGACGTTAATTGGCGCAAATCCCCGACAGTCTTGAGGCCTAGCGAGTAAGAACTTGGCAACTAGGCTGCTGGGAGACGACTTTAAATACTTTATTGTTAAAATCAGTTTTTTCTCATGTCAGACGATGCCAGCAATGGATGCAGGCCCTGGGGGCCTGATTCACTTAAGGCCTCCGCCTCGTAGCGGAGAACCCCAGTCCTAGGGGAGCCTCCCAGGGGCGGATTGGCAAGGCGGGCATTCGGGAATGGGCCGAAGGGCCGGTGCCTCAGTGCCCTCTGTGGGCCGTTTTTTTTCTCCTCTGTCCCAGTCCACAGAGAGTGGACTAGGAGAGGGGAGAAAAAAAACCGGCCCACAGAGTGCACGGAGACAGAGACTGAGAAAATGAAAGCAACCTCGCTGTGCGGCCAGACAGCGATTGTCAGCTGTGGGCTCTCCTTCACCCCTACCCTGCCAAGCAATCAAGGTGAGGCTGGGCAGGGGTGATTGTTTGCAATAATCGGCCTCCCTGGGGGCCAGGTGTTTCTCAGGCCTTTGAGCCATTTGCACCTCGGCCCCCTGGCGCCCATGCAGCCCAGAAACGGTGTTAGTCTTAACACCTCGCCCACAGCCCTTCACATTCAGGGCATAGTGGGCGACGAAAAATGGGTCTTGCTGTGGGGGCCTGGTGATGTTTGGAATTTTTTTTGTTTTATTTATTTATTTATGCGATTTTATATAGCGTGGACTTTACCCGAAGGTGTCAGAGCGCTTCACACCAGGAACAGTAATAGTACATGAGGAGAAAATTATAAGTGGACAAATTACAAAAGCAAACGTTAAGTTACATGAATCAAAAGTGACAATAGTGTGCAACCAAAATACAAGAGGAGCAAATGATACATTACAGGAGGAAAAAGAGAAATGTGTGCAGGTTACAAAAGTGTACAAAATACAAGTAGAGGTATAATACTGCAATTAATGGCAGACACTCCAGCACAAGAACAAAAGTTACGTAGGCAATGGTGGCACTTGTGCAAGTATCTAAAGCAAACAAAAGTGAGAGGTAGCAAACAGTGTGTTACAAGAGAAAAGTGACTTGTGCAAGTTACAAAAGGGTACCATACACAGGTACAAGGGTAATACTACAGTAAATGGTAAATACTCAAACTGCCAGAACACACTGGGAAGGCACTTCCCATGCACCAGCTTCACCTCAGCCTCCCCTCTGGCTACCTGGCTACCTGGCTACCTTGGATGACCCAGAAAGCTGTGTTTTGTGCTCCCCTGCCAGGACATTTTCCCAAGGCCTGGAGGGTTGATTAATTTACTAATTGCAGGGGCCTTACCTCTGTTCATGTGCTCCTGAGCTGAAGGTCTGGGGAGGGCTGAGTAGGTTAGTAATAGCAGGGGCTTTGCTGCTTTTCAGGTGCTCCTGTGCTGGAGGGCTGGAATAATTTTGTGACAAAAAGGGGCCTTGCTATTTTTTTTAGTTGCTCAGCATGTAGGCCATTCTCACCTTGGCCCTGTGTTGTGTGCAAGAACAGTATCCTCCCACTTTCATTCCTTGTCTGTGCAAATGGTGTTTCATGAAAGGGCACGCCCCTTGAATGTGGGCCACGCCCCTTAAATATGGACCACGCCTCTTGAATGTGGGCCACTTTTTTCGTCAGTGCCCGGGCCGAATTGTGATCCCAATCCGACCCTGGAGCCTCCGCGCTCCGGGCGGAATCTCCGTCAAGATTAGATGCCCCCAAGACTGCGGGCGAGAGGCCCTTCGTGACTCAGGCCCTATGGGTATAGAGAAGGGAAAACGGGACTACGTAGGAGCAGTGCCCAAAATAAAAAAAATAAAAACATCACAACAGTACCATAGAATTTCCCCGCCTCTCACCAGTTATATGTAGTCTTCAAAACTGTATTGCACCATCTGCACAAGCTGGTTGGGGCCTTGGTGCTGTTCTGCTGCTCTTAGAAAAATTTGCAAATCGCTGCTGTGGTTAAGTCATGCTTAGCTTACCAGAACAGCCTATATACGCATGCTTTTCACAACTGCAGTTTACGAAATATGCAGCCTGCCTGCATTTTGACTAGAAAAAAATAAAATCACATCATATTGGCACTAGAAATCCTAGCATTGTACAAGGCACCTTAGGACAGTGCACAAACTACCTTCAAACTTGTATGTCCCTTGCCAAGTGAGCAAAAGACTCGTGTACACACTGAGTCGTGTACACAACTCAGTACACACTGTCAGCGTGACCTTTCAGGTACAGGAGACAGGGTGGGTGATCTCTCCATGTCCAAGGCCATTCCCTGTACATTTAGCGCCCTCTCAAACCGAGACTGGAGGTTTTTTTTTTTTAAATACATCTTTTTATTGCTGACTGTAGTGCAACATTTATATCACAACAATCAAAGTGTGATACTTGCTTTCTGTATTTTATGTGTACATTGACAATTCCGTTACATACAAAAATAATTAACATATCGGTACTGCGTTATTCTATTGTAGGTGAGACAGGAGGGGAGGGGATAGAGGACGGGACACAAATATTACCTCTATACCTGTTCCATTTGCCCCATATTTTTGACCAATTTTTCGGGCACCCGGTGCCATTTATTCATTCTTTTCCCTCATCATACACCAGTCCATGTCCGTTTTGTCCAGGCTTCTACTGAAGGTATCACACTCGCGCCCCACATTCTGGCCTCATTTTGTTTAGCGACCATCAGGCCCAATGTCACCCATGTTTTTTCTTTACTATTCAGTTCTTTGGGTTCCCATATGTTTAACAAACATCTCTTGACATCGAGATCCATTCGTGTCCCGAGGACTTCCTTCAAGTTACAGTGAATTCCTTTCCAGTATGTGTCAATATGAGTGCACTCCCACAGTATATGTATAAATGTACCCGCATGGCCACATTGCCTCCTGCACCCCGGATCTTCTCTACTGCCCATCTTGACTAGTTTTGGTCTCATAACATATATACTGTGAAGAATATTTTATCTGGAAAATCTATGCCTAGCTGAGATCGCAACCTCGCTGGGAGAAGTCATCGCTTCCTGCCATTCGTCTTCGTCCAAGTCTGAAATGTCCCCTTCCCAACACAGACGGAGCCTTCCCAAGGGGTCTGGGGCATTGCTGATCTATTTTTTGTAGGTTAAGGATATCACCTTTATTTACATATACCCATCTAGGAACCTGTCTTCCAGAGGTGAGGCCTCTGGGAGGGACTCCCCCTTCGGTATCTGTGAGGTCAAAGCGTGTCATACCTGTAGGTACCGTAAAACGCTCCGTGTCCGCCATCTCATATTCTTGTTGCAAGGTAGGAAATAAAATAACCTCTCCTCCTCCATAAGTCGCCAACCCCGGAGATCCCTATTATATCCCATTTATCAAATCCCTTCGTCTTTCGCAAGGTGCCCAACTGTTCTGAATCCCAAAAGGGAGTGGCATGCTGTATCCTATGTCCTCACCCCATACTTCTAGTGACTGCATGTCATACCTACAGTGAATGCCTGGTGGGTCCTGTCAGTTGGAATTTTGTGGATTTGGAGCAGAGTATCATATTATAATCCCCCCAGCCACCGCCAGCAACACCTGACACCCGTAGTGCACCTAGCGTCTCCTGCTACCGGACCCCGTGGTAGCAGGAGACGCTAGGTGCACTACGGGTGTCAGGTTTGCAGGCGGTGTGCCATTGTCGCCTCCACCCCGTCCCAAAACCAATGGGGTGTGGATCATGTAAATAACAAACTTCTGATACCTCTAACTTGAAGGTACCCCCATCACTAATGGTTTGTTTTTTGCACCCAATTTTCTACACCTGCTTTTAACTTTCACGTCCTCAGGTAAGGGTGGGCCTTAGCGTGCCCACACCGCCGAGGTACACTAACTGATGGTCCTGACGAAAGCCCAGTAAAACTTACACATAAGGGCAGAAACATGTTGACCGAACCCCCTTTAAGTGGAAACAACTAAGTCATTAACTGGTAGTTTTCCCACATATATTTTATCCATGCCATACTGACCATTGAATAAAAAATTTTATATGGTACAGTCACTGACATTTTTAAATCACATTTCCTTTTTGACACTCTTGCCACAAAAAAACCAGCTCCGCAGTAACCTGGCGTTGTAGCACACCAGGGAGGCATTCGGCTTCCCCTGGTGGGCCCGAATATGAAGCATGTCACCACCCAGGGTGGTGAGTGAGGGCTTCCTAAAAAATCCCCTCCGATGTCCATTGCGGCTCATGCTGAGTAATCTCCTTTGCTTTTTCTCTGTGATTTGTGCGCACTGAAAATACGTTCTTTACGACACTCTTCAGTTGTTTAACAATATTGACCAGGGGGACCAAGAGTGCCCTTTACCCTCTCTCTCTTTTTGTTATTACGAGTCCACCCATGTCACCACTCTGCTCCAACAAGCTTTTCAGATATGGAGTAATTCTGTCCGGTTTCAACTTATACAATTCAATCGACAGCCAATTTGGGCCCATTGCTTTTCCTGATTGCAAGCTTCTTATGGCTTGAGCAACCTAACCTCGTCATTCGTCATATCACTGTCCAACATTACCATATCTTCAGTCTATAAAGTTTGGAGTGTTATGTCTGAGAGCAGGGCTTTAGATTCTTCTTCTTGGAGAAAGGCATGCACTTGAAAGATGATACAGTAGTAATTGGCAAATTCATTAGCTAGCCGATGGATCGCTGTGTGCTGGGAGCGGTGTCCGATCATGCAACACAAAAAGATAATTGACGGAATGTTGATCATTGTCAAACATTCAACCCCAGTCACAGATCTGGGTTTAATCCATTGTTATGTTGCTCACCACGCCACCCCAGTTGAGACATAGCCATATGCAAATCAGTCTTGACCCTGTGCCTCATGGGAACAGTCCAGACTGAACTGCCAGGCCATGTCTTCCCTGGACCAGATTCAAGCATACTAGGATCGGTTTCAGGCTTTCAGCTCTCATCAGCCAGGATAGCTTGACTCCAGTGGCGTAGTGAGCACAGGACCCATGTCTAGGCATACCCTTCCCACTTAGGGTGAAAATGCAACACAAAAAGATGATGGTTGGAATGTTGAACATTGTCAAACATTCAACCCCAGTCACAGATCTGGGTTTAATCCATCGTTTTTCTGCTCATCATGCCACCCCAGTTCACACATAGCCATATGCAAATCAGTCTTGACCCTGTGCCTCATGGGAACTGTCCAAGCACTTTTCTGGCTCACTTAGCCAGCCGATCCATCCTCTCATGCCGGCGATCGCCTTGGCGTAGTCCCCTCTGGCTCCCACAAGACTGTTCACTGTATTCCGTTGAGCCGTGATTCTGGCCTGGACCCAAGGCAACAGTCACGCAAGTTCCGCTGGGTCAACCCACCAGCGGCGACAGCCTCCGATCTCGCTATTCTGACAAAGTCGATTTCACTACGTCACTGCATGCCATGTCCTGCGTACGCGAGGCCCTGGCTTCCATCCTACGGTAGGCTGTAACACACAGTTCTGTTTATCTTCGTAAGCTGCAGGTTCTTTTAATCCCGTTTTTGGCTCATCAGTGATGATAGTTCCTCTGGTGCCCTCGCTGTGTTTTGGGGCGGATCTATGCAACGGATTTTAAGGTAGAGTCGTATGTGCCGGAGCTGGTCTAACTTTTGTCCATTCTGTGTAGTAGTGAAACCACGCCCCCGAGACTGGAGTTTACCTACCTCAGACTCAGGCAAGCCTTAAAGACTCACTTCTCCACTATAGCATTTGGACAGTCTTATATTCTCCATTATGTTTGCCCCATATGACACCAAAGGTCAGTTTAGTTTCTTCACACAGGCATTCAGGGCCATTGTTAGTAAGGGTTTATCGTGTTGGGAGTCCTAGTCAGTGAGGGGTGTTTCCAGGCAGTGTTATGGCTTCCCATTGCTGCTGGATGATACAGTAGTTCCCACCACTTGTTCCAGCAATTGCATTATTAAGGGCCAGATGTACATAAAAGCCAGTTTGCGATTTCCCAATTGGACATTTTTGTGATTCGCAATTAGGAAATTGCAAACACCCATGTACAAATGTGTTTTAGACACATTTTGCTATTCCCAGTGGGTTGCAAATATACCTTTCTCATTAATATTCATGAGTTAGGTCTTGCTTTGCGACCCATTGGGAATGGCCTGCACTCACACGGATGGTGGCCTGCTGGGGTCAGCAGACCACCATGTCTGTGATTGCTTTTTAAATAAAGCATTTTTTTGTTGTTGTAATGCAGCCCATTTTCCTTAAAGGAAAACGGGATGAATTTAAAAAATAAAAATTAAAAGCTACCTTTTCTTTTTGTAAGAGCAGGCAGTGATCCGTGGGACCACTGCATGCTCTTAAAAAATGTTGGCGTCCATATTCACAAAGGGAAAGGGGTCCCTTGGAGACCCCTTCCTATTTGCGAATGGGTTACCACCAACTTGAAGTTGGTGGTAACAGCAAGTCTTTTGTGACTGCATTCCCAGTTGCAAAACATTCCTACATGCCAGTGCAACTTGCTATTAGGAAGGGACGCCCTTAACACGGCTTCCTAATAGCGACTCACAAACCCTATTTGCGATTAGGTAATCAGTTACTGAATTGCAAATAGGGTTTGGTACATCAGAAAATACTTTTCTCTGGCTGCTACTTGGGCCATTTGTGAGCAGAAAAAAGCATTGTACATCTGGCCCATAGTTACCCGCAACTTCCTCTTATATGTCCCTCTGTGCCCAAAGTGATCGAAGGCCTCAATTGGGCGGGTATCAGTGCTTTACAAAAACGCCAAATGAAATTAAATACAGAAATAGTACATTTGTATACATTTTATGTGCACTTCTCTGGTGCTCTCGCTGGGTGGCTCACAATAATAGTGATTTATGATTGCTCAAAAGGTTTACATACATTGACAGCAGTGTGCAGGATGTGCCACCGTTCGGTGGCATTGTAGTATTATATGTGCATCTTCTATGACTTTGGGATTTCCAAGCTGCTGGTCAACCTCATCTTGTTCTGTCCTGAAGGCAGCCAGCCAGTCCCGGCTCTCTGGTGGTTTGCACATATTAATGAAACTATCAATAAGTGATCATCACCTTGATTGCAGCCTGCAAGGCTGTAACTGTGGGCGTGTTTAGGGAGTGCAGCATTTAGGTTGCCACTGAACAAGTGAGACTGCCTATTTGTGGGATTTTAAGAGGGCTAAAGATATTATTAAGAAATGTATAAGTGAAATGAATTGTTACAAGAAGCAAGTACCTGGCATGTGACGGATTCCTCCCTTGTGCTGTCGGCCTTAAGCAGAACACAACCTGTCTAGAAATCGTTCAAATTCAACTCACAGCGTCCCATGTTCTGAAGCACAAAGGTGCAGAGCCCCTGCTTCTATCCTTCTCCCGCCTTCCTATTCAGCACTATAAACCCCAGAGCAGAATAGGAAGGCAGGGAATGGACATCCCAGCTGGCGTTTGTGGCATTTATCATGTACAGTCTTCATTTAACACATACCTCCTTGCAAGTTATATTCAGCAAACTTAGGGCCTGATGTATAGTTCAGAGGATGGTTAACTCCATCTTAAATGTGACCGATGTCCCATCCGAAACGTGACAGATGTCTTGTCTGCCTTATTTCAAGTGCATAATGTCACCCTATGCAGGTAATAAGGCGGATGTGCTATCCGCCATGTTTGTGACTGAGGACCTCTTTGCAAAATGTCAAATCAGACCGTAGCTGTGTTTACGGTTGAAGATACGGTAAGGCCATCTCTATTCATTTAGGTTTCCATATATTTTCACAAGTGCTTCCATTTTGCTTCATGCAAAAACAACAGCGTGGGTCCCATGCTCACTAAGCCACTGGAGTCAAGCTATTCTGGCTGAAGATGGCTGATAGCCAGAAACCGGTCCTAGGATGCTTGATTCCGGTCCAGGGAAGACATGGCTTGGCAGTTCAGTCTGGACAGTTCCCATGAGGCACAGGGTCAAGACTGATTTGCATATGGCCATGTCTGAAATGGGGTGGCTTGGTGAGCAAAATAACGATGGATTAAACCCAGATCTGTGACTTGGGGTGAATGGTTTGCCATTGTGCAACATTCCGTCCATAATCTTGTGTGTTTTGCTGTTCACCCTATGTGGGAAGGGTATACCCAGACGTGGGTCCCGTGCTCTCTACGCCACTGGAATCAAGCTATCCTGGCTGAAAACGGCTGATAGCCAGAAACCGGTCCTAGGATGCTTGATTCCGGTCCAGTAAAGACATGGCTTGGCAGTTCGGGCTAGACTGTTCCCATGAGGCACGGGGTCAAGGCTGATTTGCATATGGCCATGTCTGAACTGGGGTGGTGTGGAGTGCAAAAAAAGGATGGTTTTAGTCCCAGATCTCTGTACTGGGGAAAATGTATGACATTGTTTTGCATTCTGTCCATCAACTGTTGTTTTTGCACTTTTAGAAACTAGGCATTTTCTTGCTTAGCCATCCTATGTGCCTCTGCTGAGTTGTGTATTAACTGTCTGGTTTTGAAGTGACAGGGGCTGGGGATGTGCATTCACTAAAGACAGCCACTGTGTGGTGGGGTTGAGGTATGTCCTGCCTTTCCTAGATGACTCAGAGCTGAGCTGAATAGTCTTGGATTGGAAAACCAGGAGCTTGCACAAAGGCCAGAGACGCCATCGGGCGGTGCCGTGAGGGGAACGGCTTGACACACGGAGGTAGGCAGACGGAGGCGGACCGGCAGACCAGCTTACCGGACCACACTCCCCAGCAGCCTCTGGGGCAGCGCGCCCGTGACGCGCCAGGAGCGCCAGGAGGCGCTTGAAAAAGGCTGACCCCCGCGAGCTCAGGGGGAACACCAGGAGCTTGCACAAAGGCCAGAGACGCCATCGGGCGGTGCCGTGAGGGGAACGGCTTGACACACGGAGGCAGGCAGACGGAGGCGGACCGGCAGACCAGCTTACCGGACCACACTCCCCAGCAGCCTCTGGGGCAGCGCGCCCGTGACGCGCCAGGAGCGCCAGGAGGTGCTAGAAAAAGGCTGATCCCCGCGAGCTCAGGGGGAACACCAGGAGCTTGCACAAAGGCCAGAGACGCCATCTGGCGGTGCCGTGAGGGGAACGGCTTGACACACGGAGGCAGGCAGACGGAGGCGGACCGGCAGACCAGCTTACCGGACCACACTCCCCAGCAGCCTCTGGGGCAGCGCTCTCGTGACGCGCCAGGAGGCGCTTGAAAAAGGCTGACCCCCGCAAGCTCAGGGGGAACACCAGGAGCTTGCACAAAGGCCAGAGACGCCATCGGGCAGTGCCGTGAGGGGAACGGCTTGACACACAGAGGCAGGCAGACGGAGGCGGACCGGCAGACCAGCTTACCGGACCACACTCCCCAGCAGCCTGTATGGCAGCACGCCTGTGACGCGCCAGGAGTGCCAGGAGGCGCTTGAAAAAGGCTGACCCCCGCGAGCTCAGAGGGAACACCAGGAGCTTGCACAAAGGCCAGAGACGCCATCGGGCGGTGCCGTGAGGGGAACGGCTTGACACACGGAGGCAGGCAGACGGAGGCGGACCGGCAGACCAGCTTACCGGACCACACTCCCCAGCAGCCTCTGGGGCAGCGCGCCCGTGACGCGCCAAGAGCGCCAGGAGGCGCTTGAAAAAGGCTGACCCCCGTGAGCTCAGGGGGAACACCAGGAGCTTGCACAAAGGCCAGAGACGCCATCGGGCGGTGCCGTGAGGGGAACGGCTTGACACACGGAGGCAGGCAGACGGAGGCGGACCGGCAGACCAGCTTACCGGACCCCACTCCCCAGCAGCCTCTGGGGCAGCGCGCCCGTGACGCGCCAGGAGCGCCAGGAGGCGCTTGAAAAAGGCTGACACCCCTCTCGCCACGCGAGTCGCGCGCAGGAGCGACCGGGAGAAGCCCGGGACAAGGGCGGGGCCGTCTGTGGCCGTCAGTGGACTTCAGCGGCCGGCCGGCCCACCCATCTGACATTTTGCATTAGGTGAGTGAAGTCCCATTGATCATGGCAAGTACTGCTATCACGCCTGAATTAGATGACTTTCCATTTACTCCCCCATCTTTTGAAACCCTATTAGAAAATGCTTTAAATATGGTGTCCAATGAAATCGCCAACACAGAAAGGAGAATCTCAATGAGTAACTCTTACATAATCTCTAAGGAACCACATACTTCCATTGTTCCCATTTCCCCTGTGGTTCTAATCACGAAACCTACTTCTGGCTCCTTGCCACAGGAGCCTGTCCCGAACGTAACTGGCCCTGCAATAATCATTGACTCTCAGTCCGATAACATTACATCCAACACGGCGAACGGAAGCAATAAACCGGCAGGGGAAAAACGTAAAAGGGCCTCCACTAGACCTTCTGCCAACAAAAGGAGACAACCCACCTGCAATAAGAACCAGCCCACACCGCAGAGTATGTGGACCAAGCAGAAACAACAAACTTTAACTTTAACTGGGCCATCAATTTCCACAGCCGACTCGGGACTTATTGATCTCGATGTTATTTCTTCCCCTACTGACAATCCTATTGGCAACAACAACACAATATGGACACAGACTGCTCCAGTAGTGGACAATAACCCCTTAACTAAGCATAATGGGAATCTAATAGAGACAATTGTGGACACTATTTTTAAATGTTTAGAGAGTCAAATGATCGTACAGTTTAAGAATGTTTTTAAGAGATTGGATAGGCTGGAATACCTGGTAAAAAATGAGGAAGCAAAAAGAAAGGGAAGTGTCGTCCTTGACCAGATTAGAGGCGATCGTTTACTGAAAGATTTGGTATCACTAAGCAATACCCTATCCACTGGGGGGTCTGTTACCCATTGTCCTACTACTACTAAATCTGCCAATGCACTCACCATTGGTGGTACCCTGACACCTAGTCAACCACCCCCTCCCCCTCCTGTTAGAACTAACAGTGCCGGTCAGAAAAAGAGTACAACTAGTTTGCAACCTAAAACTATCATATCTAATGTCTCGAGTGCCCCAAAATGTGCCTGCCCTAGCACTAGTAACCCGAAAGACTCTGAGATACCTGCAAGTCTGGGGCCTATTTTGGCCAGTACAATGGGTGGGTCTAGTGACAGTAGACCCATAAAACACCAGAGACCCGCCTTGCACTTGCCCCCTGATGCATGCCCTTATGTCCTGGTTTTGGCAGGCGTTCCATCACTCAGAGAGGGACAAGGCGAATCATGGGTCCAACTAAATAACAAATGTATTGACTGGCTGACAAAGCATAAAGGGGTAGGTTACGACATATCAAATGAGATCGTCTCAGTCCACAGGGTATCGTCTGTAGGCCCCCTATTTAAGGATATCCAAGCGATTGTATTGTTATTAATTTTAGAAATCCAGGCACAGTTAGATTTTTGCTTAACACAAACTCGGCACGTCCAGGCCCGTCCACTGTTGTAATTCCATTTCCCCTAAGTTATTTTTATAGACCCCCACAAAGGCCAATACATCCAGTATTCTCCCCTTTTGGGCTACACAATAGGTTTGCACACTTATCAGATCTAGATACCCTAGACTGACCACCAGTAGTCAAGTCAGCACCGACTATAGTGACTGATCAGTTATCAGTGCCTGTTAACCAAGATTTAGTAATAACGACCCCTGTGACTACTTCCCCTAATGTTAAAAAGAAATTGTTATGTATCACAGAAACGTCAGGGCAGAATTCCGGATTGTTCCTTTTGAGCTGGAACATAGCTGGCCTCAAGTCGAAATTAAAAATCAAAGAATGGACAGAGTGGATAAAAAACATTGATATATTAATGATGCAGGAGACTTGGGGGCAGATTTATGAGGCCTTTGCGCCACGTTTACGCCGCTGTTGCGTCACGCAAGGCGGCGTAAACGCGGCGCATCCCTACGAACGATTTACAACGTGACGCATCTAGGCAGATGCGTCACGTTGTAAAGCCCTGCGCCGCTTGTGGGCGTTCCGACGCAGGGTGGGCGTTCCGGGGCAGGTGCGCCTTGCAAAAGTGGCTGAGTGAAATCTATGAGATTTCACTCAGTCACTTTTAAGCCAATGCTGCGTCAAAAGCCTACGCCTGCTTGAAGCAGGCGTAGGTCTTGACGCAGCATTGTTAAAATGGGGCACCCCCGAAGCCTTGCTGGAGCTGCGTTGCGCTTGCGACGCAACTCCAGCAATGCGCCACATTTTCGGCACAGATGCGTCACGCATCTGTGCCGTTTTTGCACCATGGTGCGCCGCATCATAAATGCGGCGCACCATGGCTGGCGGAGCTGTGGCGCACTGTGGCGCATGTTAACTGGCGCATCCCTGGGGATACGCCAGTTAACATAAATCTGCCCCCATGTGTACCACCTGACTTACATTAGAAGGGTTCTGCTGTCACAATCAAATTATAAATGCCCCGCCTATGGGTCGACCAAGTGGGGGTCTTTCAATCTGGGTAAAGATAAAAGCTGGAGTCCAAACCAAGTTGATTAAGAGCAATGCAAAGTGTTTTATGTCCTTGAAATATACCAAGAGGATAAAGTTATGTTTAAATAATTTTTATAATAATGATTTTACATCCCACCCAAATGCAAATTTTTTAATACTGTTTAAATTTATTGATGATGTGATTGTCGGGCAAAAATATGGAACTTTTGATGGTATTTGTATCGGTGGAGACTTCAATGCCCATATGTACCGAAGCAATCATACGTGTAGGAGTGGAGAAGAATTAAGGGACCATCTTGCCCCCGTGTCTTATTAAATGCTATGGAAATTGCCGGCACTTAGGGGAACGATGTATCCACCCCCACATATATTGGCCAGGGAAGTCCCTCAACTATTGATTACATATTTGTCTCCCCTACACTGTGTGACATTTTGGAAAAAGCAGAGGTTGTTAGCTCCCCATACAGTGACCACTACCCACTATTAATACAACTAAAAAATCATGGGAGTAATCAATCCGAAACTAATAGGTTAATTGGAACAAAAAACTTGGAAGCTTCAACTGATGGGTTAAGGGTTGTATGGAAGGGAGTGGACAATAAGGGCATTTTAGCCAATGTGTTTCATAAACACCTCACATTAATAATGAACTGCCTGTCCTGTGATTAACCGGGGCACGTTATTATTGACTCTTTTTGCGAACTTTGTACTGTCATCAAAAGAGAGACTTCTAAACCATCACGGATCAATAGAACTAGTAACCCACGTTGGTTTTATTCATCGTGCTCCTGGGCTAATAGAGATCTGAGGGATGCTATTAAGACCATACCGAGAGATTTGGCACTTGTAAGAACATTGAGGGCCAGATATAAGTCCACATTACGTACCCGCTCTGAATCACTATTGAAGGATCATTGGGAGGCTCTTGTACGCACTGCCGTACTAAAAGACACTACTGGGTTTTGGAGGGAGGTCAAAGCCCTTAGATCACTCGGCTCTAACTTATCACCTATTAATTGTAATATCATGGGCGATACATGGGCCGAGCACCTTTCCAAAATTTATGCTGTCTCAGGGCCCTCCCCTGACAATGCCTTCCCTGTCAGGTCGTTGAAGATTGAGCGACACGAGGTAGAGGACGCTATATCAGAAAGCGCGGGCAATAAAGCCCCGGGCCCTGATGGTCTTTCAATAGATCAAATTAAAACTGAAACTAGTTTTTTGGCACCCCTCCTTTGTAACCTCTTCAATAATCTATCTGATAACTCCATCCCAGATTCATGGTCTAACACTGTTATCGTTCCGATATTCAAAAAAGGCGATAGATCCGACCCTGGTTGCTATCGCCCGATATCACTGATTGACAACACCTTAAAGGTTCTCAGGAGGGTGCTTTTCAAGAGGATAAACAGCTGGGCCAACGATAATGATATTTTACACCAATGCCAGCTTGGCTTCAGATCCAACGTGGGTACTGTTGAGCAATGCTTGAACTTAAGCTTGTTAACAGCAAAATACACTATAGTTAAAAAGTCCCCCTTGTATTTTGGTTTTATGGATTTAAGTTCTGCCTTTAATTTTGTTAATCGCTCACGGTTATGGTCAATACTCCTTAAATATGGTTTAGATGATTCCCTGGTATATTTTCTTTCCTATTTGCACAGAGATTTAAAAGCCCGTGTTCGCATCAATAGTGAGGGAGAGCTATCTAAGGATATTTTAATTGGCAGGGGGGTTAGACAGGGCTGTGTGCTCGCCCCCCTACTTTTTGTTCTGTATATTAATGAATTGAGCAACACCCTATGCACTTTTACTAATGATGTTCCTATCGTTAACGGCACCCCTATTCCCGCCCTACTATATGCGGATGACGCTGTGCTAATGGGCCGCCCACCCAACGCCTTACGCATTTTAATTTCGGGCTTTGTCTCCTTTATGGCAGACTTGGGTTTATCTACTAATTTTAATAAATCATATATCATGAACTGCGGCCCCAAAAGATATAATATTACTACAATCAAATCTGGAGAAAATATCTTAAAAAGCACAAGCACTTTTCCGTTTTTGGGATTACTTTTTTCAAATTCTGGATCCTGGCAACCACATGTTGCGTATGGGAGAAACAAGATTGGGAAATCTATTAATTCAGTTCTTTTCCTTCGTCAACCCAGACATGCAGATGTTGTCTCCTCTCTCATAAAGATTTACCGTACACAGTGCCAACCCAGAGGCACTTATGGATCAGAGGTGTGGGGATATTCTAATTGCACCCCTATTCAATCTGAGGAAAACAGATTTTGTAGAAAGGTTTTGGGGGGAGTTGTCTCTGCTGCAACGTATGTTTGCCATGAAGAACTTAACCTCCCATTTATAGAAGACTTCATCCGATCAAGACCAGCACTTTTTTGGCAAAAAATTTGGCTTAATCCTTCAGCCACTTTAACACGCAGTATACTAATGGATTGCCTACAAAGTGACAGGCCCCACCACATACCATGGCTGAACGCGGTCGAAAAAAGTCTGACTAGCGTGGGGTGTGGCTCATTATTTACTTCCCCCAATACCATAGACCATTCACATAAGAATAAAATCAAAGGGGCTTTGTACAACCTGTATAACATGGAGCGGACAAGACTCGAATATCTAAAGCCATCTGTTATTAAATATCTCACCCTCGCCGACTCTAATGCTGGTACACTAGTGACACCTCAGAGATATTTGCTTACCACATTAGGCAGATGGAATAGGAGTCTTTTGTTCCGTTTCCGGGATGGTAGTATTGTGAATCTGTTAAATTTCCCCTTGGGATACAATAAACATCTTGATAAGCTGGATTGTCCTTGTCTGACGGGTGGTAAACAAAGCCTGGTGCACTTTTTCTTTTTCTGTAACTTTTATCGGCTGTATACCACTTGTTATTTAATGCCGTACTGTCGCAGACATGAAATCAAAGACTTTAATCTGGCATTAAAAAGTTTTCGAATGTTAAAGTCAGACGAGGAGATATTCTGTTCAAGCAGCTTTCTTAAAGCTGCAGTCCGCTCCCGTACTTCCATGGAGGTAGCATGATGAAAAGAGCCAAATCGCATCCTTTGCACAAATTTATTTTTGCATATTTCAGATGGGTGTTTGCTATGATTGCACATGTGTAAGATTTCTTCTTTATGAAATGATATTTTTAATCTTTTTTAATCTTCAATATAATTTTTGCACAAATTACTATTTGTTTACTAATTGTATTAATATGATGTACCTGTTGTTTTAATCATGATAAATTTTATGCATACTGTACTTTTATGGACGTTTTTTACTCCGAATAAAGATCATTTGACTTGACTTGACTCTTGGATTGCATTTAGAGTAGTGGGAGGAGTTTTCCTTGCACCTGTCTCCTGTGCACAATGCTGTCGCCATCTCCTGCCAAGAAGCTAGACCAGAGAGGACAGAAATGGTTTAGACTGATCTGAGTGACTTTTTTTGCCACAAGAGAACAAATGAAAATGTGGTAAAACTAAGGGGGCCCAGACCCCAGAACATTAGAATATTTCTGGACTCAAGAGGAACCTCTGCCAAGGATAACATCTGGAGAAGCTGTAAGGAGGATTACTGCCGCATTGCTATGTGAATGATTTACTGGGTTGGCCTTCAGTGGCTGCTTCTGCCAAGGAGAGGAAACAGGCCGAACTGTGCTGTGTATCCTGCGTGAAGAGGATATCCAAGGGCTTGGTGTTTAGCTTGCCTCCTGTTATTAAGTCTGAGGGGCAAATAGGGGCATGTATACAATGAAGCGATGGCCTTCTTGGCTTAACACCTGGCTCCGCCACTTCAGAAACGCAGGGCTGAAACATATTTTTAACAATATGGTGCAGTCCTGTGTTTCCCTCTGCACTGGTGCTAAATTTAGCAGCCTAGCGCCAAACGCATGCACCCTTGCACCATAGTGCAAGGGTGTCTGAATTGAGGGGAAGATTGTTTATGTGTAGGAAGGTGTCCCGTCCTGCACATAACTAATCTTTAAATGTTTTTTGTAACTTTTATGTGTGCTGCTTAGAGCACCTGCTGACTGGGTGTGAGTGTTTGATTGGTTCAGATGCTCCGTACATCACCACCCCCTTTTGTACCGCTTTGTTTGCCATAAGTTGGCAGGGTATGCTCAGACGTGAGTCCCTTGCTCAGTTTGCCACTGGATTCAAGCAAGCCAGGCTGAAGACGGCTGAAATGTCAGAAACCGGTCCTTCGAAGCTTCTTTCCGGTCCAGGGAAGGCATGGCTTGGCAGTTCGGGCTGGACTGTTCCCATGAGGCACAGGGTCAGACTGATTTGCATATGGCCATGTCTGAACTGGGGTGGCAGAGTGGGCTAAAGAACGGTGAAGGATTAAACCCAGATCTGTTGACTGGGTGTAAGGGTTTGATTGGTTCAGATGCTCCATCCATCACCACCCCTTTTTGTACCACTTTCTAAAAGTGACATTTTCAAACCCACAATTTCAAAACCATCTTTACTAAAAGACGTGTTATTAAATTATGAGTTCAGGTAATCTAAACTCCAGCTTTATATCTTGTCCCCATGGGAAGTTATACTTGTAAGATGTTATAAAGTGGTTGCCATGCTTTCTTATGAGACAGATAGCCTTTCAACAGTGAAAAAAGAAATAGGCAGTATTTCACTATTAGGACATGTAAAACACATCAGTACATGTCCCACCTTTGACATACACTGCACCCTGCCCATGGGGGTACCTTGAGCCTAATTTAGGGGTGACTCACATGTAAGGAAATGGCACGTTATGGCACTTGCCAGATCCACATGGCAGTAAAAACTGCACGCAGACACTGTAGTGGCAGGTCTGAGACACCTTTGAAAGACTGCTTGTGTAGGTGGCAGAATCAGTGCTGCAGGTGCACTAGCACCATTTGATTTACAGGTCCTAGGCACACATCGTGCACTGTAATAGTGTCTTAGCAGTAAATCAAATACGCCTATCATGGAAACACTAATCCATAAACACAATTTATACAGGGAGTTCTTGAACTTTGGCGCTGATCAGCAGTGGCAAAGAGCCCAAAGCATCTAGACCAGGAAAAACGAAATTCAGTACATAGCACAAATACAGTAGGCAGATGCCAAAAAAGACCAAGGAAACAACGCCAAGAATGGCAGGGTTAACAGATGGATACTCCGTCCACCTTCTTACGAGTGTGTTGGACTATAATACAGGATATCGGTAATGTTTGTGGCAGAGTACCTGTATGCCAAACTCTAAATCAGGCCCCAAGTCTGGTCTGCAAACCAGGAAGAAAGGAGGCACCTATCCCTTAATGAAGAGGGCTCAAGAAGCACAGAAAGAGCGTGTCCGCTGCAGTTCCAGCCATAAAAGAGCAGGCCAAAGAATACAATGAGTACCACACTGATGCCAACAAGCCTATCGGGGAACGAAGGGAACAAACCCCCCAAACAAGAAGCTATAAGAAACTGTACATATTTTACAAGCACCAAACCTAGGTGGAAGCCCAGGTCCAGATGGCACACTAAGAAGAAAGAGAGATCCAACAAAGAGGTATCGGCACCGCATACAAAACAGGCCAACTGTAGTCCCAAACCATTAGGGAGGATAATCCACAACCGTCTATTTAAGCAAATATTGTAGGCAAGGAGAAAAACCTCAACCTCAGACATAAGCATAAACTGTAGCCTGAGAAGGGCAGTTAAAACACAGCAGGAATTACTACACAGGTGCAAGAAGCTCAGTAGGGAGCCAGGGATTACCCACTGTCAGCTAAATGTAGTCCACAATCTCAAGGGTGGCCAAAAAGTAAGAACACAACACAAACCAGTGTCAGAAATGGAAAAAGGCCACACAGGGCCAAAAATATATGGTGGAGCTCTCAATTAGAGATAGGAAGCACAGGCTAACTGAATCTCAGAGGAGGAAGAACAATTGCAAACGCTGGGTATAGAAGCAGCCCTTTGTGAGACTGGGTGTATATATTTTTTTCATTCATTTAAGCAACGGGCGATTGTCTCAAGGTTGTGTGCACATCTCATGGTATAAGGAGTGGGTCAAGGAAGTGATGAAGAGGAAATGAGCAATGTTTACACCTCAGAGGTTTTAGTAGAGTAAGGATTTATTTTTAAAGAAATGCTGTTGTCCTTCTCAAACATAAAAGGCTCCTATCCTAGTATACATTCTTGGAGCTTGTGTGGTGTTCAAGGTTGCTGCCCTTGTCCAAGGTGTATGTCAGTATGTTTTAGGAAGCAATATATTCCCTGTCTAGAATGTGTGTTACCATAGTGTTGCTGACAAGCAATAAATGCATGTACATGCACAACCCTCCCCCCCCCCGAACTCCCTGAAGACCCCAGCTCCAAGAAAGATTTACGGAAAGCATGTCAGCAGACAGACATTGTGAACAGAAATGAAAAAAGAAGCATGGTTTCTGGAAGTCATTTGTGGAGAGTGTGATTATTTTGTTGGATTGCTTCTCTAGCTCACATCGCACCACCCATGTTGGGCCATTGGTGCTTCAAAATACAAATCAGTATGGGATTTATATACCCAAATACAATAGGCTCACTTTTTATATTTTGAAGTTCTGATCCTTTGACAAAATCATTAGGTTCGGGTACCAAGCTACACCCGACTGAGGAGCCCCAATCAGTCTTGGGTTGCTTTAGTTCTGGTTCTGAGAGGACCTGACTTCGCAGTTTGGGCTGGACTATTCCTATTGGAGCAGGGTCATGAACGATTTGCATATGGCTCGGGCTAAGTTGAGGTAGTATGGTGGGCAAAAGAATGATGGGTTGGAATGCTATTCAGATCAATTGCTAGTTATTAGACATATTGTAAGCATCACCCCACACCTTTTGTGTGTTTGAAAGTCAGTAGAGCTGCCTCACCTAAAATGGACCCCCAGCCCTGTGCTCAACCACCCACTGCCCATGGCTTGGGCACAAACGGGGGGTCATGCCCTGAAGTAAAGGCAACTCGGGCCCTTGTCATGCACTGATCATTTCCTCCCACATTACATCACTTGTGACATGTTCTATGACATCATTGATAAAATGACTGTAATATCTTAAATTACATCATCGATGACAATACTGTCCATGGCGGGGGGTGCAAGGTACAGTTACTTTAGGGCACAAGTTCCAGTTACTTGAAATAACTATAACTGATGATTTTCAGTGGTTTTGTTAATTTAAAACTTGATGTTTTCACTGACATTTTCACCTAACAATAATGTCCTTCTAACCTTTCTTTTTTTCAGTGTATTTCTCAGGTTCTTTTTAATACAAACTAAGATATGATTTCTATACCTAACTTTAATGTCACTCTAACCTGTGTTTATATGCTATGATTGTCTTGAGTGGGCCCCGGGACACCCAATATAACTTTTAAAAACAAAAGCGGCACATGCCTCTTATTTATTATTCACAGCTCCCAGGAGAAGAACCCCATAATGCCCTGAAACATTACAAATAACCCTTGCCTTGCTGCCGTCGGCCATTGGCCGACGGCAGCACTACCTCCCCAGTGCTGCCGTCGGCCAATGGCCGACGCGGCCCCGCCCTTTTTGCAGAAGTGCCGCACTGCGGGAAAATCGGGGCCGCGGTAAACGGGTTAACAATAGTCAAAAACATAAGTTAGTGGGGAGCCACTAACTTCTTATTATGTATAATAATCCATACAACTTTACTAGTTACGCAAATTTACTTTAATATAAAAGAAATTCCCAAATGTAATCTTCCTACAAAAGAATCCTATGCATTCTTCAGACACTAATTTCATTCACAGAAATACTTCACCTTCATAACTGGGGCAGTGCCACAAAGTAAGCACATTTGAGAAGATCCTGGCGGTGAGTTAAGATTACTGCTTGGGATCAGACGTACATTTGGCGCTCCCTCAAAGGCTGCCAAAGGATTAAATGTGAGCTAGCAGCACTGCGGATAATGATGTTAACTCAGTGCGCAGTGAGACAAAGCTGATGCTGGAGCAGTTTAACACCTTGGCTGTGGCGCGAATTCCGCCGCGGTGCTAGACATTCCAATCGCGGGCGAAGCTCGGATGGCCCCGGCCGTTGTGCGCACAATCCCACCGTGACTCATGACGGCCGGGGGCAGTCATGAGCACAGAAGGGATTAAGCAGCGATATTATAAATTGTCCCAAGATAATTCCATTATGAAGGGACTAGAATAGCAACACTGCATGACCGTGTGATATTATATCTTATCCATCATTGAGTATGAGTAGTTTTGGGACTCAGAAGCCAGGATTCTTCTTTTTTTACCTTTTTATCTACGCCCAAATGAAGCAGTTGCTGTGCCGCAAAACACGTCAGCTTTATCAGTATATCAAGCAATTACTCACGGCTGTAGCTATATCTGTTCATCAAGCAAGAATTCATGAGACTTTAATTTCTCTTTTGAAGAGAAAATATTTGGTCTTTCGTATAGCAGTAAAGAATGTGAAGTATTTCTGTGAATGAAATCACTCTGTCTCGAGAATACAAAGGAGTCTTTTGAAGGAAAATTACATTTGGGAAAAACTTTTTTAATGAAGTAAATTTGTGTGAACAGCAAAGTTGTATGAATTATTATATGCAATAAGCAGACAGTGGCTCCCCACTTACTAGTGTATTTGATTTATGTAGTTTATCTGTCAGTTAGGTTACAGACCCAGTGGGTAGGAACCAAGTACAGGGACTTATACATCTGCAACATGTAATAGAAAACAGTTATTATAATGAACAATATTTTTATGTTTTCTCTGCCTCTACAAGAGGCAGCAGCACCACTGGTGGTTTTTAGGTCTCGCCTATGCAGCGCGCATGAAATGCAAAGGCAAAAAGACCTTTTGGGATCGCTTTGGCTTTTCAGCCAAACAAGTGCACGCATTCCATTGCCATCAATGGCAACGCGTAACGCGTGCACGTCAGGACATTCACTTGCAGGAACACTCGCTGCCATTTGGCAGCAATTATCGTTCCCACAAGTAAATCGTGCAGGCCACCCCCCTCCCCCTGCTGCCACGCGAGCGCTTGTTTCGGGTGTGAGCGGAAGTGTTGTCTAGGGGCGGCTCTCGCTGGAATTGGCAAGTGTTGCGCTGCAGCTCAGGACGCTGGGAGTGACGGAACCTGTGAGCTGGGGTGGCTCGTGAGTGATTGATTGACAAGTGCCAGGGACTGGGTGCCAGTAACCCCCATTTGCAGGGAGGCGGTGGAGGCGATCCCGGTGCCTCCTGTGGGGAACCTCCACCATGACCCACATCTGCCCCACCTTCTGCCATCAGGAACTGAACAAGATCATCTGGGAGGTGCCTGAGCGATACCAAAATGTGTCCCTGGTGGGCTCCGGGGCCTATGGCTCCGTCTAGTGAGTAACTTGTCTTGGTGTAAGAGTCATTCTGGAGGAAGCATTCAAACCATAGCAATCGTGCAGAGCTTGTGGAGGTTGCAACATGGCATCCTTGCTGCGTGAGCATCAGTGGGTGCATGTGCTACATTGGAATTTGCAGTGCTTGCCCAGTATAGGTGTATGCGTGGTGTACATGCAGCACTACATGTATTTATCTTCTGCAAGTATATGTGCGCAGCACTGGATATAGCAGACGTGCACATGTAGTGGCTGGTGAATGTTTGCTTTAAGCGCTGCACATGGTTTGTCTAATGAATATGCAGTGGTACAACTGTGGTGGGTTGCCGGCCAAGAGGGCATGCACAGTTGTGCATGCCACCTTCATGCATGAGAGGTGCATGTGATGCGCATCCCCCGTGCATGCATATGTGGGTCATGATCAGCTCTTGCTGCAGTTCTGGGTGTACAAAGAATTGAATGTATATGAACCACGGAGTGCATGCAAAGTACACATGCGCAATAGTTGTCATTGGATAATAAGTGGAGCATTTGTAGTTCTTAGATTATAGTACCATAGTATACATGATGGGTATGTGTAGTGCATGGAATGTCAAGGTGTCACTTGTCCAGCACTTAGTATCACGATTAGAGTGCACATCTGATACGGGGTGCATGAGAAGTATACGTGCAGCATACGCACATTACATTTGTGAGTATTGATTGGGTCCCCAGTGCTGGTTGTGAGCGGTGCATGTAGTGTCTGATGTATGGGCAGTAGTATCCGTCGCATGAGTTGCAAGAGACTGATTTATGTGCTGCACTGTGGCCCGCACATTGAGGATGAGTAGGGTTTGCGATGTGTGGGTTTGTCTGCAGCACGGGCAGTATGAGTGTTGCTGATAAATGAAATGCATTTGAAGCATGTGAGCAGCCTTGGTATAAACGCAGTGCCAGGTGGAACATTTGTTCATGTTCAGTGCTTATTGGAAGAATGCTGAATGGATAGTGCTAGATTAACCAATTAACCAGTTGGACCAGCAACTACTTTACGATTTACGTTCCTAGGAGGGTGTGTGTCTGTGTAACATGTGTGCATGAGTTGCTGGTGCGGAACATCTGGAATTGCTTGCGAGACATTGGACCATACGTAGTATGTGCAGAACAGAACACTGTGTGTGAACTGTACATTTGTAGTGTATTGTGTTTCGGTACATGTGTGTGAACCAGTGGGTATATACATGGTCCATATTCGGCCCTTAGTAGGGTTCTGGGACATGTACAACAGAAGGATAGTGTTGTGCAGAACCGGGTTTACAAGAAGTGCAGGTGTAATATGAAGATATGTGCACAATTACGTGTTTAGGTTCTTCATGCACAGATCAAGCACTGGGTGTAATACATGTGCTGTCTGCTGCACCTGTAGTACTGGGTATGTGTGATGCATGTTCCGCACTGAGATATGCATGAGCTTGTAGCACAAGGTGTGCATGAATGATGCCCGTGCGAAATATAAGGACATGAATGGTGACCGCAGCACTGTGGTGTGAGTGATATTGATGTGGTGCCTCTTGCAGAAGTACTTCCTATGTACGCATGTGCAACTTCATGTGATTTATTTGTGCAGCCTCAGGTACATGAGCTGCACTGGAAGTTTGAATGCTGTGGATGTATGAATAGAGCATGTACAGAGTCCAGTGATGAATAGAACATATTTAGCATCTGGTGTCTGAGTGGAGCATGTGCAGCCCTGGTGCATTATGGTGCTTATGAAACTGTAGGGTGTACGAGGTGTGTGTGTGTGTATATAGCAAAGGAAGGAGAATTGGTCCATGTTCAGCGCTTGGTGCATTTTTCGGTTATGTAAACTAGACAGTATGTGAGTGGTGTCCTATAGCACTGATACACTGCAACTGATCTTTGCAATGGCAGGTGTATGATTATTGTGAGCGTAGTGCTTTATCATGAGTGGTCCATATTTGATTCTGCCCATGAATGGTGTTCTAGCTGCATAGGTCTGGTTACACCAGTGGTGTATTTGCTGCACATGGGACATTTTCAGGAAGATCCAACTTGTGCTCATGCAGTTTAAGTTGATTTTCTGATGACTGTACAGTACTAGTTGATTCTGTGATTCTCTTTTGGTGCCATGTGTTTCTTTTGTGCTCCTGCAGCTGTGGGTGTGCATGGTCCAGGTGATGTCCCATGTGCGTCTCTGTTAATTGTACAAGGCTAGATTTGTTTGTAATGCTCTACAGTTCTTGGCATGTTTATAGTGCAGATGCAGAGCCAAATACATCCATTGCATGTACTATGGCAAGTGTTCCTGTGTCTTTTAACATGGCACGGACCCTTGGACAACTGCGAATGTGTATGATACATGAAAAAACCAACATCTTTAGCACTGACAACGCATACCACAACAACCTGAAGTTGTGGAAACGTTTCATCGACGATATCCTGATTTTCGGGCATGGCACACTAACTGACTGTGAAGACTTTGTGAGGTGGGTCAATGGTCTTAATGAATACATAAGGTTCTCCCACACAATTTCAGACACGACCGTTCCATTCCTGGACATAAGCATCACACTCTCAGGAGGGAGCCTAAAAACCTCCCTATATAAAAAACCTACCGACCGGAATAGTTTGCTTCTTTACACCAGCCACCACCCTAAAACGCTGAGGGATAATTTACTGATGGGTCAGTTTTTACGAATTAGGCGCCACTGTTCTACAGTTGCAGACTACAAGATAGAAGCAAACACATTAGCATCTAGTCTCAAAGCCAGAGGATACCCAGAGAAACATATAAGAGACTCACAGAAAAGGGCAAGGAACAACCCTAGGGAGTCACTACTTGAAATTCACACCAAACCATCCACTGACACTCTGACGTGTGTAACATCATTCACACCTGACTCTGCTAGAGTCAAAAGGATAATTCTTAAACACTGGCAAATCCTTAACACAGGGGAGCTACGACTTCCCAAACCTAGATTTGCGTACAAAAGAACATGCAACCTAAAGGATTCATTGGTTCATACCAGACCTAAGAAACAGAACACTGACACACAGAGGACGCTGTGGGACCTTCCACCAGTGACTGGATATTACCCATGTGGTTCATGTGTGGTATGTCCGCTGACCACCATAACCAAAGAACTATCACATCTACCGAATTTCAACTGGAAGCAAAAGAGATATGCCAATTGTAACACCAAACAATGCATTTACATGCTCAGTTGTCCCTGCGGCATGAAGTACGTAGGTATGACTATGCGACCTATTAAGACACAGATCACTGAACATAGAAGCAACATCCGCTGTCAAAAAATCACGACAAAAATGTACACTCACTACAAAGAGATACCTCACACCCCTGACGATCTATGCTGGACGATACTGGAAGCCTTTCCAATCATCACCAAAACTGCACTGTTCAGGATTGAACAGCGATGGGTGCACAGACTATCCACACGTATCACTGGTTTAAATGATGACATTCCTTGGGGGCTGCTGAACTAAAATCTTACCCTAGGAATCAATATGACCAACAACACTATTGACATTTTTTGTGTTGCAGACACACCTGGGATAAGAGAGGAAGAAATCCCAACCTGCACTCACATAGAGAGATAACCTTTTCAAGCTATTTACCACTTATGGTAGTTCTATGTCTTTGGCAATAACAAGACAGTTGTTACAGCAGCACCATACCCACACTGGGATTGTGGTGCCTTGTAAATTACCTGAGTCCACTCCAGGATAGACACTTCTCCGGCGTGTACACTATTGCTAATAACTGATTGAATCATCATGCCCCACCCATCACACACTATTCGGGGTGGGTCAGCAACCTAGCAGGGCAACGTTCTGTACTACACGAAAGACTTCGCACTCTAAACACTCACCCTCTAGCCATATCCCAGCTTACTGCGAGCCATCTTGCATGGTCAATACAATCAGCAAGGGTTAGATAATTAGACGATGCATTGGCTCCTTAACGTTAACTTAGGTGCAGTAATATTGGAGAGATAACACCCTCTTTCTAACTTCCAACTGACCCCCATGGTGTTACTTAGTTAACACAATTCCTTAACGGATATATGTCGTTACCACGCGCGCGTTACAACGACCAACCATTACAACGCGGTTGTAACAACGCAAGACGTTACAACGACTTGCGTTGGGGGGGCGCAAATTTAAAACATTTAATTTACTATTCCAACACCAGTCCCCGTGGATAGTAGGGAAGGTGTTGGGATAGTAAACTAAATCATTTACTATCCTCGAGCGCCCCCCAGCGCAATGCGTTGTAACAACTTTCGTTGTTACAACCGCGTGGTAATGGTAGGTCGTGGTAACACACGCGTTGTAAACGTTGCGCACCTTCGTTAACTAATACCTTATTAATCCGCACACACTACACTACAAGATGGATGCCACGGCAGTTCTCATTAAGGAAGACCTTGTTGGTCTAGTCCTTCTTCCCTGTCCCGGTCGGGCGTGCACACGTCACTAGTCACCGGACCAGCCCCATCCCTACATCAAGACCCACCGCCGACATACCTTTACCATCCTGGTGTCGGCGGCAGGGTAGGTCAAGCGGCTGTGAGCGTACTATACGCGGGTGAGTGCTGACTGTGATTTTTTCAACTTAAGAGGCGAGTGCACAAATCTCTGGGCTCATCCGGTTTTAGTCCTTAACTACCTGGATACTGCCCTGAGTGCGCTGGGTTACAGAGGGGCTCTCTGACCCGGCTCTCATGTGCTCACTGGACTTTCTCTAGCCTACCTGGGACTTTCATGGGGGCACATTGGGAGCTTGGTGTGGACGCCGCCCGGGACCTGGGGCGTTTTTGGTGCAATCCTAGGTGATGTGAGGCCATCGATTGGATGTCCTCATCTTGGTACATTAACCATCTTCAAACAACGCATTTACAACCAGCAATGTTACCACTGGAGTCTGCTCGCTACTCCTTCTTACTTTCTTTTCTATTAGGACCCAATCGCTGTTTCCCTTTTAACAAAACCGCCGACCACTGTAGCTAAGAATGCTTGTGTACAGTTTAGGTGAGTCCTATCTCATCTATGATTCATATGTCCATGGTTTTAATGTGTACAAAGACTTGATGAATGAATGATTTGATCATAAACATCTTGTAAATGGTATTATATACTGATCACTCATTTGTCTCCACGGTTGCCAGGCCATCTAATACATTGACCCTTGTCATGAGCACGATTTCACTGGATGAGTTAAGACTGTCTTGTAGAAAATGTTTTTATTTCATGTGTGATTCTATAATATTATCTTACAATTTTTCTCATATCCAGGTCTTCTATGAAAATGGGTATGTAGCTCTTACTTCCCTTTTAGTGTAGCTAGTATGACGTTGATCCTGAAGAAGGGTCCTGATCAGTTTGACAATTAAGACACGAAACATGTTGATCATTTGAGAGGAGGGCACTTACCACTAGACACCTTACGACTAGGTTGGGCCCTTCTCCACCTTTTAATTAGGCAGTTTACCTTCAGAATAAAGTTTGGATAGGACTAACTGACCTATTTTAACACACATTCCTCTGACATCTACACACACTAGGCCCCTCACCCATACTGCACCCACCGGCAGGAACAAAAGATCCCTGTCAAAGAGCCCCGGTCTCGGTGCCTGTCAGGTATTGCAGCACCCACCTGACGAGGGGCAAGCTCAAATGATGAAGCATGACACCTAGCTTGCTGGGTGTGTGAGAGTGCTAGTTCCAAAAGGTGAATTCCCCCTCCTGTTATCACACAAAAGTGGTCATCTGGTGACCCCTTGACTGGCCCATGCCTATTACTCATCACACAGAGGAACTCTGTATCGATCTTGTAGCATAGCCTCTTGGGGCATGTACGCTGGACCTCGTTAAACTAGCACCTAGTCCCTTCCTTGGTTCTACCTATGATACATTAAAGTCATTTGAACTACAGAGTGCAACAGCAATCCGTTGTGCAGCATATATATGATGTTATGCTCGCTGAAAAAAAACCAAAGGTTAAAGCAACATTATAGTTGGGTCTTGTAATGTTTTAAAGACGACATTCACCAGTTATACTCACTGACCTAAGCATCTCCAATTAATTCGGTCAGTGGTCCTTTTATAGCAATAATGTCCTCCATTGTTGAGTATAATTCTCCTGTAGGACACGATATTGTTAAATCTTTTACTTCTGAAGGAATGACATCAGAGAAGAACTACTGTACTTTGCACAACAGGGCTAAAATTGACAAAACAAGTTATGCCTTTTCCCTAATAAAGACTGTGGCACAGGAAAGAAAGACAGCCAGTTTCTTTGGTGACTAAAGATGAAGTGATGTTGCTAAATTATTACCCTGTGTAATGTTTATAATAATATGAATGAGTTATTTATATAACGCAGAGTGCAGTCTTGTTCTGTTAGTCAGAAATATGTTGTTTTGCAGTATAATGTTTATATTAGTAGTTACGAATGTCCCAGAATATTTTTGAGATTGGTACGTGTTTAGTCTGAATCTCATTTGTTGAATATACTTATTATTTTGTAATAATAAAAATAATGTTTGATATGCCCTCAATTGTGCTGCTGGAGAGATGCAGCTAGATTTTTGCAACTAATGTAGTGACATTCTTCCTCAAAGTCCCTTTACCTCTGTGTTCCTGAACCATTAAAATCTTTTACCACCGTTTGCACTTGTGCCTGTGACTGAGCAGTTAGAAATGTCATTAAAAACTCCCTATGTGGTAAAGTAACACCTTGTAAAAATAAAGGCCAGGCCAGACGCACACATCTTCAAATGTGTGTACCCTACTGTTTCTTAAGTTTACTCCTCCTTACCAAGACCCTCATTTTCTTGATCTAATTCTTATCCTTATTCTATCGTTGCAGCAACTGCCAGAAAGGCATGCATCTGCTCCATTACCTACTGTTATACATGATAAAAAATGTAAGAAGCTGGTCTCTGTACAAAAATGAGCTGTTCAATTGTAACTTCGATTAAAGTGTTTACTGCAAAGCCTCCAAGGCCGTGTATTTAACTCTGGAAATCCTCGCTGAACGTTGCGGATGGCTTCCAAGAGGTAATTGAGATGATCTATGAAGTCATGTTTTATCTACCTAATTGTGAGTTCCACTTGTGACACTTTGGATATAGCAGCTCATGTATACTGCCATGATTTAACCCTTAAGACCCGAGGCCTGTTGCCCTACAATCGAAAGCCTTAATATTCTGCTTTAAGAAACATCTTTTGTCAGTAGCCATGTAAATGAAGGCATGCTCTGGATAAAAACTGAAACTAACACTTGTGGTAAAACAAAAGACTATCAAAACACCATAAGGAAATATCAAGAATAACAAATTGACCACCATAATGCTCAAACTACTCAGTGGGAACATTGTCAGACACAACAGAAATATGCATCCCAATAAAGCAGACCTGAAAGTGGTAGTGGCATGCGCATTCCAGTTCAGCAGTTTTGAAATCGCCAGCAGGAGGAAATCAATAACTACTTCATTCTTTCCTCTATTTTAACCACTCCAGTAGGGCAAATGAAAGTTTCTAGTGTGGCAAAAAATACCAGTAGAAAAGTGATTTAATATTGTTCAAAATTAGGAGCAAATCACTAGAAAAATAGCCAATTCTATGTGGATCTTTTTTAAGAAAGATGTGATGAAACATTTCCTAGCTATCGTAACAAACTTTCAATTCTATTAAGGACCAGAAGCTCAGATTATGCTTTAAATCTTTACTTCATCCACTTAATAGCCAATAGGTGTCGCCTTTGGGACCTTATAAGTGTTTAACCATGCAACACCTAATGTTGGTTCACCAAGTTTATTTTGCTGCATAACTAAATACTTATAAGGTCCCAAAAGCAAGACCTATTGGCTATGCTAATGCTTGTTTTAATGTTGTGGGGAAGAGGGGGTGCAGGAAGAGACTCAGCCTCCTAGAAACAATAGGAAAGAAACAGTGTTTTCTGGGTCATTAAAACCATGACCCCAGGAAAACTTACCATATTTTATTAAAGCACTTCGAGCTGGTACTTTATGATATTCTGCTTGAGCTCAAGGCCCTCTTCTGGTTGTTTTTATGGTTGCATTTTGTAGGCTGAAAAATGTTTAACCGCATCGCTGCTGCGGTGATTTTTGCGCTGTGCTGCAAATGATCATTTTGCTGTTTGCATGACGAGCTCAGCTCGTCATCAGCACACGACACCCGTGGGTGATGACGAGCTGAGCTCCTCATCAGCATCGAAAGGGTTAAAAAAAAGACTCTGGAACTTGTTTTTTTTTTTCAAACCAACACAATATGACTCCAAGTTTTTTGTTTACAGTTTTCAAGTCCACAGCATGCAATATATATAAACTATGATAAAAGAAGGACTCTCAGACATTTCTTTTATTAAAATGTATTAAATATAATTATAATAATACTTATTAAAAATTGCATTGTATGAATTACTGAAATATACATTTGATAAAAAATATTGGTTATTTGGAGAAAGGTGATAATAGACACTCTTTCTTTTTATTTTTTAATGTTGTGAATTTTTGGCAAACTGAGTTAGTCCATCTGAGTGCAGCCAGGACCTGCAAGCCCAACTGCATGCTGTGAATGGCAGAAGGCCATGCATGGTATGGGGTTGGCTGCTATCAAGGAGCTGGATGCAGGGACAGGCCACAGGCCATGCCCCTCAGCCACCTCCATGTGACACACGTCCAAAGGCTGTGTGTGGCTGGAGGTTGGCTGCCCATGGGATATTGGATGCAGGAGCTGGTCTCAGGCCAGACACTGCAGCCAACCCCACACCACACATGGCCAAAGGGTGCACAGGAAACCAATCAATGCTTTTCTGGTCCAGTCAGGGCCCAAAGGGCTATAAAGATAGCATAAAAGGCAAATGTTCAACCCCCAAGAAAGGACTTTAGGCTTCGCAAATGGTATGGACAGTGCTTTAAAAATACCAATGCAATGCAATAAATACAACATAATAGCAGCTATTCAAAAAAATTGACATTAAACTGAATTCCAGGCCTCAGCCATTTCAAGGTTATGATCAAGTAACTCCCACTCATGGAATTCATAATGATAACAAGCTAAATCTACTGTAATAGTATGTATAGTTTTAGTCTGCCCATTACACGCAGATCTGCACAGCACAATAGCCAACCGACTGAGTTATCTTGAAGCCTGCAGATAGAAAGTAGGTTGCTCTTGCAAACTGCTTTGAGAATGGGAGATTGATGGTTCGAAAGAAATAAAAAAGACAAAAGTATGTTAAATTACTTTTAGAATACTGATGCTGGAAGAAGGTGCCACTGATGACCCAGGACGCCACCTAGGTTTATGCTGCATGTAATGGTGGAGGTGATTGTAGGCTTCTGAGGGGGAGACAACTGTATGCATGTATGTATGAATGTATGTTTATGATATTTCTATAGCACGAGCCTAGCCAAAACACTGATTTCATCTAAAAGTGGGGTAATTGCAATTTAGTCCCTGAAAGTGGGAGTCACTTCAGTGCTAAGCATTGTGAAGGAAGGCAGGCATGATGAGTTAGAGAGGGCAGTGTCACAGAAAAGGCAGAGGGAAAGATTAGAGGGATTTGGAGGGACTCCTGCTCTTAATATCTCTTTACACAAAAACTCTCCATCTGTCCATCCATCCACGCACTCATAAATACAAGCATACATTCATATATCCACTCACACACTGCAACCAGTGTATCATCTAACTATACACACACAAACTCGTCATTAATCCATAAACTCTCAGTTCAAAAACCCGCCAACCATCAGTTAACCCGTTTGTCCATCTGTAAACTCACTGTCTGGAGAACCATGCATACATCAATCTACACTTGGATTCATAAACTGTAACCAGGCACTCACCATGCATCCATCATCTCACCAGGCAGCCATTCTCTTATATAGAAACTCCCCACCCTCCCATATACTCAGTGCTTTGGGATCTGATCAAGAGGCAGGAGAGCAAGTTAGAAATACGGAATTCAGTGCAATCTGTTCATCCATTCATAAACAAAGCCAATTATCTATACTTTGATGCTTCTATCAGCCATCTATTCATCCACCATTCCATCCGTTCAAAAGCATGCTTTGATTAACTCACCACGTGCAGAGATCAATTGACCATGCATCCATAAACATAACATTCTGTTGGCATATCCTTTTATCCATTCATACATAGATACTTACAACATCTGCACACACCATAAACACACACTCCCAAATATATTTTCAAACTGAGCACATATACATCCACTCACACACTGGAACTTCATAATATTCAGCCACATACAAGCCTGCATTTATCGAACCACACACTTCTCCATCATCTAAACACAAATTCTCCTTCTCATATTTTTCAAAATACTCTCACATCCTTCCACACTCAAACATTCAATCATCCAGTTGCCTATCTACCATCTTGCCTGTCTTTGAATCAAGCGGTACACTTGGCCACTGGATTCAAGATAGCCTGGCTGATGAGGATTATGAATCCGAAATCGGTCCCAGGATGCTTGTTTCCGGTCCAGGGAAGACATGGCTTGGCAGTTCGGGCTGGACTGTTCCCATGAGGCACAGGGTCAGACTGATTTGCATATGGCCATGTCTGAACTGGGGTGGCTGAGTGAGCTAAAGAATGGTGATGGATTAAACCCAGATCAGTTGACTGGGGGTGAGCGTTTGATTTGCTCTAACGCTCCATCCATTATCCCATTTTTTTTGTCTATGAATCAATGCATTGATTCCTACAGTAACTCATGAATCCACTCAAACACTGGGAGGCATTATAGTAAGTCTGGTAATTTTCTTATGTTAATATTTATTAACAATTTTACACAAGGATCATTATCTCACTTTGCAAAATTCATAATACTGTATTTCCAATAGGTGTTTCACGCTGTCACTCCCTTTCCTTAATTTGTGAAAGATTAAGTTACAGGCAGAAGTGTCTCTCAGAAGCCTGCCAGCACCACTGCTGAATGCCGAGGCTGCCTGATACCAGGACTATACAGCCTTGATTTCACCTCATGTCTCTTTCTTCAACCAACGTACTTTCCCTGCCTTTTATCTCAGTTTTGCAGGTTCTTTTTCATCCCTGCGCTCTCGCTTTGTCACTGCTGTTCTGACTTTCTCCCCATATTTGTTTCCCTCTTTCCTGCTTTTCTCTTTCTCCTGTCCCACTTCAAAGTCTGATGATTAAACATAAGTCCCAGTCCTCAAAATGAGTGCTGGTGGGTCTCATTTGCAACCATTGCCTCAAATTAGGCTCTGGTCAGGACTTTCTCTTTTAGGCTAATATTCAAATAGATAATCCATTTTGTAAATGAAAATGCTCCACATAATGGAAAGGCTCCCTTAAGCAAGAGAGTCAGCAATTCCTATTATTAGTCCCCAAAATGTGGTGGGACAGAGTTTTATATTATTGATACATAGCCTCACAATTTTGAAAACAACCAACATGATCATCAGCAAGAGAAAGTCCTAGACCTGAGAAAATGAAAGTATAGATCTGAAAGACAAGTTGGGGATTTGGTACAAGAGATTTCTGCAAACTGGCCTAATGAACCAGGTAGAACATTACTAGTCAAAATTAACATAATTACATTAACAAAAGTATAACTGTGCCCCCCATTATTATCTTTTCTCCTGAAAAGAAATATAGGTGTTTAAGCAATGCTATTTTTCTGAGAAAGTGGTCTGACTGTGTTCCAAGAAAGCCCCACTTTGTAAACAACATTTGCAAAAATACTTGCGACCTCCAAGACTCAACACTTAACTCACCATCCCATTTATCTATGTACATGTGCCCGCACTTCCCTAACCAGTATTGTACCCATCCATTCGCCTACGTCTGCACTGCTATTTCTCCTCACTCTCCAATCCATCCTCTCAATTAGCCACTGACTCATTGATCAATCCACCCACACTTTGGTACCCTGGGTCCACCCTTACAACCATCCTATAAAACTGGGCCCAATGCAATACTTCATATTGGCTCTCCAAAAGTTGGCAACAATGTGCGCTGCTGTTGACATACTTGTAGCTGTTTGTGTATGCAAATTAATCTTGCCTTCTCCATGAAATACATCTTTTCTGCATGGTCAGAAGAGGTGTGAAAACTGGTCCCAGAGGCCTGGGTGTGGGGAGGTGGTATTGTTACCTTGACAGGATGGCCAGTGGGGCAGGACCCAGGAACAGGATTATCTTCAAAGTGGCATCCCCTCCCACAGGAAATTGTTAGATGACACCTGGGCAGGGCCCTTCCTTTGTCCCCCAGCACGGCAGGTTCTGATTACAATGAGCTTCATTTTAAAATTACATCTTCAAATCATGTTGGTGGCTCAAATCCTGAATGAGACATCTGCTGCAAGTTACCTATAACTTTGGAGACACACTTGAAAGACTGGGAGACCGAATGGCAAAAGATTTCTTGTGTATCCACTCTCTGGTTGCTGGAAAACCCTACCCTGATCTATCAGAGTTCTGCCTCTGGGTTTATAGTGGGTACAGTGACCGTCCAAATCTGGATTGCCATAGTGCAATCCCAACAAACACCCCAGCCCTCTGAGCTCAAGTTTAATGTGGTTAAAGTCTTTCACCATCTTAAAAATTCCCAAACTGAGTAGGGTTGGCCACAGGAACTTTCACCCCGTTGGTTAGAGCATGCCACCCATTAGCGAGGCTTAAATATGGCTCCTCCAGGCACCTACTTCAGAACATTCCTGGACCTGAGGAAGATCGGAAAAGGACTGAATATACTCTCTGTGGCCTAAGAAAAGCCACAAGGGGCTCGACCTCCTCTGTCTTGTACCTAGGACAATGAAGTGGACTCCAAGGGTCATATGGCTGCCCTCATGATAAAGCTACAGGAATACATCAAGAAACAAAAGGCCTGTCCTGCTGATTAGTGGCAACTGACACCCCATGAGTCACTAAGGGCCTCCCCTGATGTACTGGGGGACTATAGAAATGTACTACTGTGGTGAACAGAAACTTAAAGGACTAAAGTCAAAAGTTAAAATCTTCGCACAAGATGAACCTGGTTTGTGTATCTGACCCACGCTCCATTGCAGCCAGCATTCAATTGGCCTGGGTTACTGTCTACTGTGACCATTGACTATAATTTGCATTTCATTCTTCTTGGTGCTAGCTCTACTACAAATCTCACAAATTCATACCTCTAGTATATCTTATTCATTCATTCATTATACTTTATTTCGACTTTTCTAGTCATAAAAGTGCAAAGATTAAAAAAGCAGTTTCAGTTGGTACATCAATTTCATGGATTGCAGTTATAGCTTAGCAAATTACAATAAATTGCATGTAGACCCATAACATTCATAATGTTTAAACAATTACGTTTGAAAATCCCAGTTGTGTATTTTCTTTAAAAAAAAATGTAATATAAGAACGTTAAGAGAATTATTAAACATTATATTGGGATTAAAAAAGACTCCAGAGTATAAGAATCATAATATTAAATATCAGTTTCTAAAAGGCGCCCTCGTTTCATCCACATTGCTTGGAAAAATTTCGGAATTGCAAAAACAAACAGTGGTTCCATTTCAGATTTTAAAATTCTAAGTGTAACCGAGTAGTCCCTTATGCCTCGGTTCCTGCACATCTGTATGATCCATTTTTCCCTAGCCTGTTTATAGGCCAGGCAAAAAAAGATCACATGTGCTTCAGTTTCTTCATTTACATGACAGCCAGGGCAACGGTAACAGGACCCCTCTGTCCACTTATTTGTTGTTGCAAATAATGGGAGGGTACCGTATCTGAATTGCAAGAACAGCCTCCTTATCGACGGAGGATGTACTCCATCCAGAGTCCGTTCAAAAGAGTAGGATGATTTATAACTCAAAAAAACCCAGGTCAGACTTGTGGTGGGATATACTTGGTTTAAAAGCAGCAAGTTATAATCTTTCAGCTGTTTAGATAGGGTTTTTTGGGGGGTAATTACACATGCTTCCTCAGATATTGCCCATAGGTCCTCTCTGCCAATTGACTTAAAAGAATCTCTTACAAAGGACAACCATGGTATTTTTCCCGCCGCTCCTGGTAGCTGTAAAAGCGACCTGAGCTCCTCCCTGAAGTGGGTTAACTCCTCTGTGCTCCAGAGCCGGCGCCAGTATAACAATGGTCGGCTCGAGATGAGATCCGCCGCAGGGAGGATACCCAGGTCCATCCTGAGTGGAATCAGTGGGGTATTGGTTGGCAATAACGTGATACTTCGGAGGAATTTATTTACAGTTATCGTTAGTGAGTTGATTTTGCTATGCCCCCAAAGTTCTGCCCCGTACAAGGTCGTAGAGCGAGCTTGTACTTTGTAAATCTCCAGCTGGGGACTAATTGTCTTCAGTGAACAACCATTTTAGACTTTCCTTAAACCACCTATTGTCTGGCTTAACCTCAGATTTGCCTTCTCAATTTGGGGGACCCAGGTCATTTTGTCATTCAGGGTCAATCCCAGGTATTCAAACACGTTAACTCGTTCCAGCGGATCATCATCCATGACTGGCTGAGGATAGGTGAAATGCTTGGCGCTATAGACCATATATTTTGTTTTGGTGATATTAACTTGCAATTTCCTCTTTTTGCAAAAATTAGTGAATTCCCTTAATACTCTCTGCATCCCCATAGGTGACTTCGAGAGGAGCAGGGTATCATACGCAAACATTAATGCAGGAAATTTACGGGAACCTATTTTGGGGAATCAAGATCTTTTGCATGATATAGGTCTTCCACTAAGCCATTGGGGAAAGGTGAAAAGAGGGATGGCGCCAGTACACAACCCTGACAAACCCCCTTGTCAACCGAAAAGGGGGCTGTCAGTTGTGCATCTTTTCCATACCGCACTCTAGCATAAGTGCCCTCATGAAGTCGCTGCAGTTGTAAACAGAGGTAAGGTGGAACTCCCATAGTACTCAGGATATTCCACAGCTGGTCTCGATCGACCATATCAAAAGCTGACTTTAGGTCAACCAACGTGAGATAAAAGCTCCCCTGTTCAAGTATAACATTGTAATATTCTAGGTTTGTTTTGTTTCTTCTTGTACTTCATATTGATACCTTGTCCCTTTAAATGTGACTTCAATGTATTCTTAGAACCTTGCTATGTTCATGAGGTGCATTCTACTAAGGAGTCACTCTACCTTAGACTCTAACTGAACTGGTTGGCTGTTTCTGTATGCCATCTAATAAATCTATCTCAATCTACTCAACTGCCTCCCTTGGATCATTACATAAATTTATTGGCGACGATGCGTGCTGTGTAATACCCTTGGGTCTGGCCATCAAGAGATAGAGCTTCGTTCCTGTTCATTGTTGACCACCCGTCACTTTAAGGATCGAGTCGGCATTTCCTACTTCAACACGGAATCATCAAACGGGCTCTCTACAATTACGGAGGTATTTTTCTACCGTTTCGGAATTATCTACACTTAATTCCTACAAATACGGAGATATCAGGAAGGATTTTCGAGAACCACATCCTTCGTTGGACTAAATCAACCGACTTCAAACAAAGACTACTCGAAAACTGTAAGACTATTTATTCTTATTTATTTGTCTTACTCATCGTTTGTGGTTACTCGGACTTCTACTTTATTTTCCTTTCCCTGATACTTTTGCTCTGCCTTGGCTTTGACCGTTGTCAATTCAAAAAATTACATTTCGTACCTCGAGCCATACCTCGAGCCCTTCTGTGACTGGAGTTCTGATCTTCTGCATTCTGTTTCCATGTGCAGTCCTGTGACGTCTATTCAAGCCTCCATGTCAGCACGTTTGTGAAGAGCGTTGTGAAGAGCGTCGTACGTCATCACCCTACGTCTTCTATTGTTCCTTTTCATTGGATGAATGCTTTGACTGTCGGGATTGGTCCTACCATTCGTCTTTATGACGTACTAAACATTCTTCGTGCATTCACCGCTGATGCGCACAGCTCTTATCTACATTTTCGCGCATTCACCGCTGATGCGCACAGCGTTCATTGCTTAGCAACCAATTGTTCGCTGATGCGCACAGCTCCCGCTTTCAAGTTATTTATGCGCACAGCTCTTCTCTTGTATTCACAAACTCTCGATTTTATGTGCACAGCTTTTCTTGGACACTCGCTGATGTGCACAGCTCGCTGATGTGCACAGCTCCTTTTGTTTAAATTACGAACATAAAGTACTGTTTTACCTTTATTCTATTTATTTGATACTAGTTCCCATATTTAACGCTTGTACACACAGTTTTTCTCACCTTTCTGTTCATACTATTTACATTGCTTTATTGATATTATTGATTTTATTTGTCAATTATTTTTAAGTTATGTCTACTCTACAGTCAGTTAATCCACCTCCAGCTTTTCTGGAAACTCCTGGCGAACCTTCTATAAGGTGGGAAATCTGGCATGATGCTTTTGAGAATTATCTAGGAGCTATTGGAGCATCTAGATTTCGCCCTGAAAGGAAGAAATGTCTTCTGTTACACTCCCTAGGCTTTGAGGGCAGGTCAGTCTACAAACACCTCCCTGACCTACCTGTTACTGAAGGTGTTGTTTCTGATGAATATAGTGACACCGTTCAGAAACTTAAAATACGTTTCGATAAACAACCTAGTCTTATGGTTCGTAGACACACTTTCTTTAAGAGAAAACAAGCTGATTCCGAAGATATTGATACTTATATCTCTATCTTACGTAGATTGGCATCTGAATGTAAATTTGAGAACTTCAATGAACAACTTATAAGGGATCAGTTTGTGTGTCATTGCAAGGATAAGAACATCAGACAAAAGTTGTTAGCATTGAGCGATCCGTCTCTTGATGACACTATTAAATTAGCTAAAAGTGTAGAAACATCTATGGTTTCTCTCAAAGAACTTGAGGACAAAGTTATTGAACCTATAAATGCCTTAAGTTTAAATTCTTCTTCTAGGTTCAATAAAAAAAAATCCGTTCCGAATATCACTAAAGGTAAAGTTTGGAATAAAACTGTTTCCTCTCAAATGTGCATAAGGTGTGGCAACCCCCAACACCTTAAAGGTTCTTCTTGTCCTGCTTCCAACGTTGTGTGCAACTATTGTAAAAAGTTGGGACATTTTGCTAAGGTCTGCTTAAAATTGAAAAACAAGAAAAGCTTTGATAAACCTGTTGTGGGTGTTGTAGATTCTGATTCTTCTTCAGATTCTGAGATAACTATTGGAGTTGTCTCTGATTTTCCTGATGAATCAATAATCGAAGGTGATCCTGATTCCTGTGTTGACCCCATTATTGATGTGGCTGTCGGTGACAAAATTTTGAAACTGCTCGTAGATTCTGGTGCTAAAATCACCATGATTGATAAGGAATTATTTGACATTACATGGAATAACACTCGTCCTCTTCTTCCTCCAGACCGTGCTCCTGTGTCTTACGAAGGGAGGAGGATTAGTCTCCTTGGCTTCTTTGAAGACATCTTATGTTTTCAGGGAAGGAAGATTAGAGGGAAAATTTATGTTGCTATTAAAGGACTCAATATATTGGGTTGGTTCCATCAGGGTCTTTTCGGAATGACACTTAAACCTGGTGCGAGGGAACAAGTTTTTATTGCTACATGTTCTGATTATTTAGAAATGCTCAAATGCAAGTTTCCCTCTGTTTTTAGTTCAAAATTGGGCAAAATAAAAGGCTTCAAGCACAAGATCATTGTAAAAGAAGGATCAACACCCGGTAAACACAAACTTAGGGGTGTACCCTTCAGCGTCAGAGATGATTTGAAGAAAGAACTGGAAATGTTATGTGAGAATGGTGTGATTGAACCTACTGAATCCTCTCTTTGGCTTTCGCCTTTGGTCGTAGCCCGTAAGAGGGATGGTAAACTTAGGGTCTGTGTTGACCTTCGCTCAGTCAACAAAGAGATTTGGGTAGATTCTCATCCCCTTCCCCGCATTAACGATCTTTTTGCAGCTACCAAAGGAGCAAAGTTCTTCATCAAACTTGATTTAGCCAGTGCCTACCACCAGGTTGAGCTACATCCCGATTCCCGTCACATTACTGCCTTCATTTCCCCTTTGGGTACGTTTCAGTATAAACGCATGCCTTTTGGTCTAGCATCAGCCGCTTCGGTCTTTCAGAGAGTTATGGGTAATATTTTGCAAGGTGTCAAGGGTGTAACAGTCTTCCAAGATGATGTGTTGATCTTTGGCAAAGATGTAGGCTCTCATGATTGTGTTCTGGATAATGTTCTTAGTTTATTTCAAGACCATGGTGTTGTTTTGAAACTTGAAAAATGCAAATTTATGTGTACCGAAGTTGAGTATCTCGGCCACATTTTGACACAAGACGGAATTAAGCCTAGACCTGGACTTTTGGTCGCCATTTCTAAAGCTCCTACTCCGTCTGATAAAACTGGGGTTAAATCTCTTCTGGGTATTTGTGAATACTACTCCAGGTTTATTCCCCATTATGCGACCATTGTACGTCCTATTAGTAATTTGTTGAGAAAAGGGGTCAAATTTGTTTGGTGTGAAGAGTGTGTCAAAGCTTTTGAAGAAGTAAAAACTTCCCTAACGTCTGATTCTGTACTTAAGCCCTTTGATCCTGCCTTACCTTGTTGCCTTACCGTTGATGCAAGTTGTGTCGGTCTTGGTGCCACTTTAACCCAAAACGAAGGTGGTGTGGAAAGAACCATCAGTTTTGCTTCAAGAGTGTTGAGATCGGCTGAGATTCAATACTCTGTGATAGAGAAGGAGCTTTTGGCTTGCACCTGGGCCATTGAGAAATTCAGACCGTTCATTTGGGGTAGGCGTTTTTTACTTCAAACCGACCACAAACCTTTGGTCAACATCTTGGGTGGTGGCCTTACCAAGTGTTGTACACCCAGGATTTTAAGAATGGTCACCAGGCTCTTACAATACAATTTTGATGTTGTGCATATTGCCGGGGGAAAAAACGTAAGGGCTGATTTCTTGTCCCGCTTTCCTCCTACTGTGTGTGACGACGATGTCGACATCCCATTTTCAAATCTTATTGATGAGGATTGTGATGATTGCTTAGTTGCTTGTGTGGACATTCCTGAGTTACAAGTTTGTTCTGAAGTTGAGTGGAGGAAGGCTTTTGAAACGGATAGTATTCTTCAAGATGTTTGCAACTTTGTTAAAATGGGCTGGCCACGTGAAAAAGTGTTGTCTGCTTCTCTTCAACCCTTTTCTAAAGTTGGGCATGAGATTTCCATTGAGGACGGTATTTTATTACGAAATGATAAAATTATCCCTCCTTTTGCTTTTAGAAAAGACATCATTGCCAAAGCTCATGAGGGTCATTTAGGTTGTTCCCTCACTAAACGAAGGATTCGCGAGATGTTCTGGTGGCCTGCCATGGATTCAGACATTGATTGTTTTGTTGCGGAATGTTGTATATGTAAATCCTCTGATTAGAGTCTCAAGACTTGGGTTCCCCCTCTTATGCCAGTTGAATGTCCTGATCGTCCTTGGGCTAAGCTGGGTGTTGATATAATGGGCCCCTACTCCATGCTCAGTGGATGTTTCAGGTTCATTTTGGTTTTAGTTGACTATGCTTCCAAATGGCCGGAGTTTAAACTAACTAAAGACGCTGATACCAAAAGTGTAATTGAATTTCTTTGTGATGTATGGAGCAGGGAAGGTTTTCCAGATGTGTTGGTTTCCGACAATGGGAAGCAATTTGTGAGCCATGAGTTTGTCGAATTTCTCTTCAAGTCTGGGGTCAAGCATGTCAAGAGCTCCCTTTATCATCCTCAAGGGAATGGCCTCGTTGAGAGGATGAACAGAGTTGTTGGCGATTGTGTGAAGTGGGCTAGAAGTAGCAATGTTGAGGTCAGTAAAGCTTTGAAGAGCATGATTTGGTTTTACAGAACCACTCCTCACTCCTCCACTAAGATCTCTCCTTTTGAGTTAATGAGAGGTCGGAAGCCTAACACTTCATTTTGTCCTGGGTGGATGTCCAAATGGATTATGTCAAGTTCAGATGTTTCAAGTCTCATGTCCATTGTTAAAAGTAATGTCCTGCTTGCCCAGTCCAAACAAAAGGAATATTTTGATGTAAGGAAAGGAACGAAAGAGAGTGTTTTGGAAGTTGGCGATTATGTGCGGATCAGGAAGTCTGGGCATGTCAGCAAAGGGGAAAGCAAGTTTGGACCTCCTGTAAAAGTTGTTAAAGTTACAGGTAATGCCATACAAGTTGAAGGAGGTTTCTGGTGGAATCTTAATAGAGTTGCTAAAATTGTCCTTGACTCTGGTGTTCCCTCTATAGCTAATTCCTCCTCACATGTTTCTGAAAATCCCTCCAATACTTCTGTACTCAACAATACTTCCTCCGCTGACACTGGTACCAGGAAGAGCTCTCGCATTGTAAATAGACCTTTGAGATTTAGAGAGTAAGTTTACAAATGTATTTTGTAATTAGACTGTTATTTATTTCTGCTTTTCTTGTTTTCCCTTGTGTTTTTTTTCTTTCATGACGATTCATTCTTTTAAGAAAAGGAGATGATGTAATATTCTAGGTTTGTTTTGTTTCTTCTTGTACTTCATATTGATACCTTGTCCCTTTAAATGTGACTTCAATGTATTCTTAGAACCTTGCTATGTTCATGAGGTGCATTCTACTAAGGAGTCACTCTACCTTAGACTCTAACTGAACTGGTTGGCTGTTTCTGTATGCCATCTAATAAATCTATCTCAATCTACTCAACTGCCTCCCTTGGATCATTACAAACATGTTTCCAGTGGATCAGCTGTAACCTAAACAATTGATCCACTGTAGACATATTGGCCCTAAAGCCTGCTTGTAATTGGGTTAGTATGTCCTGATCTTCCATCCATTCCTGGAGTCTCCCTAGCAATAGTCTCCCATATAATTTTTAGGGCACATCAATAAGGCTAATAGCCCTGTAATTCGATGGTTCCAGTGGGGATCCCTTCTTATAAATTGGAACGATCTCAGCTCCTGCCCAAGTTGGTGGCGCAGGGAGACCGTACTGAATTGCATTAAATAATGTTAGAAGATAAGGGGCCCAAATTTGCTTCTCACTTTTGAACAAATCGCCCGGAATTTTGTCCAATCCTGGTGATTTATTAGGCTGTAATTTCGCTAGGGCTGATGTCAATTCTCCCATTACAAATGGGGGCGCATCAGACAGGGTTTGAAAATTAAAACTACAGACTGGAGCGTTAATGATGTTTGGGTCCAAAGAGGTGGAGGAATACAGTTCCTTAAAATGGGAAAAAGCAGGCATCCTCGTCAATATTAGGGTCAAGTGTAATCCTTCCTTCCACTTTCCCATGGTGAACAAGATTCCAGAAGCTTTTACTATCTTTTTGATCGAGGGCCAACTTAATTTGATCCCACCTTATTGTTTCCCACTCTGTTTTTGCAATAGAAATGGTACTTTTATATACCTTCCTAGCTTCCCTAATACGCAAATGATCGGACCCTTTCAGTTCTGCGAGAAGGGTCTGTTTCGCTGCCCTACAGGCTTTCGTGTACCATGAGTTGTTAAAACTCCCAAGTTTAAAATTGCTCGTACCAGTCTTAAAAAAAACGGCCAGGGCCTCAGTAAGTTTTAGATGAAGAGGTCCTAGTTCACTATCGAAGTCAGGATGCATTGATTTACCAGCCATATCACTAACTCTCTCTAGTACTGGGATAATACTAGCATACAATTTTGACAATGATTCTTCAGATTGTTTTACCTTGGTCCATCTTATCCGCCTCCCCCCCTCTACAACCACCAGATTGTTTACCAACACCTCACCGATGGTTGCATTAGTATCAGACCACTGGCAGTCCCAAGTCATGACCATCGGGTTATGGTCACTCTCACATCTATCTCCTACAGCAAAGTCGGCCACGCTTTGCCATAGTTCCATACTAATCATTATATAGTCAATAACTGAGGACTGTCCGGGTCTCTTAAAGGTCGACCGGAGAGGGATATCACTAGGGAAATGACCATTGCAGGCCCTCAATGAAAAATTGAAAGTCAGAGATGTTATTTGGAGGCCAAGTGGGGTCCATCGACTGGTCGAGTACATATTGAGAGGGGGGATTGACCAGGTGGAATCCTCACCGCAGATTAAAAAGTTTACATTTTCTTCCAGTCTGCCTAAAAGTTTTGACAGACTAATGATTATTGGTGCGGTGCCACCGTACTGAGTCGGGTGGGAATAGACATTTACAATTGCGAATTTTTGCTGGGTCTTAAGGGTCAGGATGATGCAGGCTATATCTAAGGAATATGTCTCAATTTGCTTAACCTTGCATCCAAGGTGTAAAGCGACCCAAATACAGAGTCCCCCCGACAGTCTCCCCATTTTGCCCTTAACAGCCCCCTCACAATACGCTACAAAACCTGCCCTGTACTTTGGTGCTACCGCCCAGGTTTCCTGGAAAACATATATTTCATGTGAGTCAATATATTCCCCCCAGCCTGACTGTTCAAGTTTTGATGCAAGACCCGCAATGTTCCAGGACAGTATTTAGGAACCAACAGTAATTGGCTGTGTAGATACGCCTCCCAATCCCTCAGTCAGAAAGCTGGATAAGCCAGCACATACTGTGTTTCTATCTGCGATAGGGCTCCTAGATTGGCCAGAGGTCAATCTACATGATTCTACAGTGCCCCCCCTTGATGGTGCAATTGCACTCTTCTGGGTGCCCGTACTTGATATCAATTCCAAATCAGGATTAACCTCAACAAGTCAATCAACTGAATCCAATGCACTAAATCGGTTGTAGAGGGGAAGGGTTGTTGATCAGGCACCATTTTCCCTAATTAGGTAGGTACGATTTCCTTCGAACTGAGCCCTCCTACTTTCATTATGGTCATAATTACCTTGGTTCAAAGCATTATCTAAGGGTGTATAGAAGTACCTCAGATCCCTTGCCTGTATGGGGGTGTGCGGGTTTACCCGAGGACCCCCACAAACATGCGAAGCAGCCATTAGATCATTAAAATTTACAACAATACAATCTCCGGGTAAGTTTTTCTGCATTACCCTCACCCAAAACACTCTTCTTACATGCAATATCCTGCACTGGATGTGGGGGCTAATGGTCTATTAGAATTTAACCAGTGTATTGTTTTGTTCTTTAGCTGCTCATGTGTTTCTGGTTGCCCCTCCTTCAGCTCAGGAACACCCGTCAGAACTGTGACATAGGGGGTACATTCCAGGTGGAGATGTAAGTGTTGACAACCATTTTCTCCCTTATTGGCTTTCCTCAAACCACCACCCTGTTGGAGTGATGTCGTCATCTTACCCTTACTACTAGGCATATTAGTGTTGTTACACTGTGCTAACGGTGACGGCCCAGTACAGATATTTTCAATTGGGGTAATACCTTCAGCCCCCGTCCCTCCTCCTTCCCTTGTGCCACCTGAACCATGGGAGTCCATTGCTAAGTTGTTCTAAACGTTTTTAACAACTTTACTGAGCGAGGACTCAAGCTGCCCAAGTTTATCCTCGACTATTATCAATCTCTCTAATATTGGTTCCAAAGATAATTTAATTAAGGCACCGATTATTGACCAATATTGTTCATCAGTCTCCGGGAGGGAATTAGTCCTCTCTTCTGGGCTCTTCTCCATTGTCTCTACGGGTGATATTGTTATAGTCTCCAGTGCATGCCCCCCATTCGAGGTTCCATCTAATTTACTCCGTTTTACTAGCTTGGAGTTCTTCTCCTTCACGGGAGCTCCTCCTCTCTTCCTTTTCGGTATAGCTCCCTGTTCAAGCTGGATAGGTTTATCAGGTGTATTATGCACCAGGGCTGTGCATACAACAGTATTACTTGAACCAGTTTTCAGAGTTTCACTCTGCATCAATAGAGGGGCTGTGATCACTCTCTCGTCAATAGTGGTCAGCGGATCAGTCCGATGCAGTCCAGGACTTAAAGGCTGCACGACCGGATACAAGGGGGCATGGGGAACATTTGGTGGTGAGTGAGCATTCAGTATTCCCCCCAAGGACAATCTTTTGCAGAATGCAGGGTCTGACGATAGTCTGCGTTCAGTAATTGCAATTTCATGGGCTAAAACGGAAGATGCCCTTGTAATGAACTGGTCAAGGGTCCCAGCCACATAGCCCACTCCTGCATTTTTCGTAGTCTGCCCCTCACGAGTTGCCAATACTCTCCACTTTCCACTGTACAATGCGGGGCAGATGTTAATTCAAAAAATGAATCACTTACTGGGAACGTCATTGGGTGTCCCTGTTGGAGGACCAAGGGGGGGGGGGGGGGCAGCCCAGCCTCCTTCTGGCTCGGACGGGCTCAGACGGGCGCTTTGCCCGGCGCGACCCGCACGCGATCCCGCGACGCGGGGTTGTCCTCTAGGTTATGCGCCTCCTGGCGTGTAATCTGCGGTGGTGGCTTCCTGCCGCAGAGGCTGCCGGTGATTGTAGTCCCCCCCTGGCTGCTGGCCGCGCTGTGCTGGTGTGGAGCTGCGGCAGCAGAGAAGGGAGACTGACTGCTGGATGACGGGACCAGTGTGCCCAGGAGAAAGCACAGGTAAATGCCCCAAATGCCAAGATGCCGGTAACACACCCGCTCCTGCCGGGGTTGTCCTGTTGTTTATGCGCCTCCTGGCGCGGAGTCTGCGGTGACGGCTTCCTGCTGCATAGGCTGCCGGTGATTGTAGTCCCCCCCTTGCTGCTGGCCGCGCTGTGCTGGCGTGGAGCTGCGGCGGCAAAGGAGGGAGACTGACTGCGGGATGACGGGACCAGTGTGCGAAGGAGAAAGCACAGGTAAATGCCCCCAAATGCCAAGATGCCGGTAACACACCCGCTTCTGCCGGGGTTGTCCTCTAGTTTATGCGCCACCTGGCGCGGAATCTGTGGTGGCGGCTTCCTGCCGCAGAGGCTGCCGGTGATTTTAGTCCCCCCCTCGCTGCTGGCCGCGCTGTGCTGGCGTGGAGCTGCGGCGGCAGAGGAGGGAGACTGACTGCGGGACGACAGGACCAGTGTGCGCAGGAGAAAGCACAGGTAAATGCCCCCAAATACCAAGATGCTGGTAACACACCCCTCATTGATTTTTTGTCATTTTGCTGTAATTTTGTTTATGAAATGTTACATTTATCAAATGTTACTCTGTCTTTCTAGATTTGGTTTGGGAATTTAGTTGTTTTGCATTTCAATTGTATTACTGTTTTGACACAACATAAATATTCCACACATTGCCCTAAGGAAAGCCTGTCTGTTCTTTGTCATAGCTACCATGGGGTTGAGCTCAGGCTAATTTAATGTCTTTAAGGGTTCAACCTGACAAGGTTTGTAGTCATTCTTTGAGTTAGACAGTCACCGTCCAAATTAATAGTCCAGGTTTGTGCACCCATAGTTCACATGTAGCAACGGTGGGACTTGTGTTTGTGTGTGTTTTTGTATGTACCTCTGTATGACAGAAGCCAGCAATGCTACCTGTGCTATACCTGCTCCTTGCGTCTGTGGTAGTGAGCATACATTTTGCACTGCTGCTTTCCACCTAGTACCTGTTCTGTGAATAATGTTTGCAATGCTGTAATCTATGCTGTCCCTGTTCTGCATGTGATGAAGGCTTACACTTTTCCAGCCCATGTGATAATAGTAGTGTTCTTCGTATTTGAAATTAATTATATTTCACAGCTTTTTTCACTTAAGCCTTCCTAAAATATTTTTCACTGTTGTGCTTTTTTTCCCTGCAGTCCTTGATGTTCCTCTTTCATCCTCATCCTCAGGGGGCCTCTAACTGCAACTCATAGGGGAGCTGCTTCTGGAGGTGGTTCAGATTCTACTGGCTGAGTAATAAGCAATTAAACAAATATGTTTAGTAAGTCGGGGATAATAACATTAAAATTCAAAGCATAGTTTACATTGAAGTAAATAACCAACTTATTTACATACACTTGTATTCAAGGGTGGCTGGTACCATTTGAAAGTGGCTGGGCGAGCAAAGTGCCCCCCCCCCCCCCACACTGCACTCGAAAAAACAAAATTAGACAACCCCTCCTTCCAAAAACCCAAAGTAAAACAACCCCTCCCTCCAAAACCCCAAAATTAGGCATAAACTAATTACACATTTAATATATAAGAAATAAATGCCCTTACCCATGGGCTATGACGCATCCTCCTCAGAGTTCTCCTGTCGTCTGTGGCAGGCAGAGCCCCCCAAACCAGTCCATATGCTCCTCTCATGCTGCTAAACAGCATGGGAGGATCACCAGGATTGGATGGAACCAGTTGCTCGCTCCTTTAGGCCCTGGAGGCCTATGTTTGCTCTCCAACCAGCTGTCTAAGACAGCTGAGTGCAAAGCTGAAAAGTGTGCATGTCACTAATGCTCATGTCATGAGCATAAGACAGCTGGCCAAAATGACATAAGTAATTTGCAGTGTCTGGACAGTCCACCATGCTGACATTCAGGGCAAGCCCCCCATTTGTCCTGGCTCAGGGACAGACTGCTGGCTGCTGTGAGCCACGCTAATTGTTCAAAATAAAATGTCAATGAACTAATTGTTTTGCCATTTTATTTTTAACACAGCATGGCTCGCAGCAGGCTGTGGGCGATGCTGTCACAAAGAAACCACTGCTGCTCGTATTACAGAAAACAAAACTGTGGGAGACCGATGACTTAGTGTTGGTAATTACTTGTTGCTTGGTTATTCAGAATAGTAACATAACAGCTCAAAGCTTCCAATACTATCATTCCAAGACCCTTCTACCTCATTTCATCAATTAAACTAGCATGCCAAGTGCTTCAGTTACCTCTCTTCTACTGCCTCTTTTAATACCCAGTAGTAACAGAAATACTATGGGGCATTCCGATCTTAATCAGAAAGCACTCCGACCGAACCGGATCCGGGGTTTTTTCTGACCGATCCGGTCTCCTGCAGTCTGACCGAGCGAGTACGATGTGCCCGTAAGCTGTCGGACTCGGTTCGGTCGGACTCCCATAGAAGTCAATTGGAGCCGGTCGTACGATGCGTACTTGGGCTCCCATTGACTGAATGGGTATGTCGCGGACAAGTGCGCCCCCTACAGTGGGTACGCATCGGGGTCATCTGCACCGTACATGCCTGTGTTGGGGAGACCCATTGGTCTCCCCCTGTGTCCGAGTCATAAGGACACAGGACTGCGGGTGACGAGGGGTCTGACGCGGATCCCCGAAGTCCAACTCCGGGAGCTATTGCGAGCCGGACGCTCCGACTCAATCCGGCTGTCTGAATCGAGCATCGTACTAGCTCGGTCATGAAACGTCTCAATTGTGTGCCACGGTTTGCTTGTGGCTGAGTCGTACAGAGTGGTTTGAGCCCAGAAACGATTCGGACGGAGATTTCGCACTTGTTCGCATCGTACTTCGACGCCCGGACCCGGGTACGACTCGAACGGAAAATCAGCCTTTGAAATCCGATCCGCTTATGCCGAACCCGATTCGGTGCCCTTCCGACCGCGATTGGAATCGGCCCCTATGTATCAACAAACAAGGCACAGACAACGTGAAGGGATTGAACAGAGCAACCACCAGAGAACTAAATGAGGGAAAGCTTTGTTATTACTTTTCATACTGTATCAACTCCGCTGGAAAGTGAAGTCCCCACACACCACTCTCCCTAAATTACACCTTTCATTTCCATTAATGGACTAGGATAGTAGCCAAAGCCAAGACCATCTGGTCAGAAATGGCCCTAGCCACCTCTGTATAGAAACCGGAAAAGCAACATGTTGTTGTACACTATAGACCATGGTGTTTTAAAATATTATGCCTCCGCAATTTGTGAAATGTGTCAAATAATCACAAATCCGGTGAAACTCCCCCAAGTGAAAGTTAATGATGGGGAGCTGGATTGCTCTACATGGATTGTGCTGGCACAAAACCTACTCTAAAGTTTTAAAAAATGGGTGTTGCAGAAGCGAAGCTCGTTATCTTTCAAACTCTGGCTGCAGATTCTTTAAATAATATTGGCGGTTCATCAGAGCTTCTAGATTGTTCCATAAAAGAAAAGAAATTTGAATTTATAATCTAAAATCCAATGGCAAGGGCCGGAGAATTTTTCTACTCAGCATACATCTTTCTGAATGAAAAAGCATGTCTTGCTTCCGAGGTCATGCATGACTTTATTAAAAGACCTTTTCTTCAGATAATTAATTTCTCAATCCCATTTGGAGGAAAAGGTTGCACTTTGCAGCTGTCAGTCTGTATTCATTATGTTTGGCTGAGGTCCCCGGGCAGCAGGAAAGTTCGATATAAAGGTGCAGGAATAGTGAACCACAATGAGCGAGGGCCCATTTCTGCTGACAGAAGTCTACTGTAGGAGGGATTTATAGGATTCTTACCCTAGGGTCCAGTGGCATAACGAAAGTTTAAGGGGGCCCCCTGCAATGTACACGAAGGGGCCTCCTCTCTGGATTTCATCTGGATCGCTCAGATCAGAGTACTGTGCTTAGTGGTCCCCCTGTAAATGGGGGGCCCCCTGCACTGCAAAGGATGTGAGGGCCTGTGTTACGCCCTTGCCAGGGTCTCCTGGAAGCAGGTGTGCAATGCCCATAGGGCTTAAAGGGCTTCAGCCCTCCCACCCCCCACCCCCCGTTGACGTTGTGTGTCTCAGCCTGGGCTGCTGCAGCTCGAGCTGCTGTGGGCCCAGCTGGGCAGTGTCTAGAGTCTTATCTTCGGCACGCCTGAGTTTTTCACAGGTCTTTAAAGACCATTCGTATATTTGCATACCTTTGTAAACTGGTTACTAATGTGTAGTGTTTTTCTGGTTCCAGTACTTCCTGGGCCCCTACTCGTCCTATTCATTCCATTTGTATTATACATTTACTGCCGTAGTATTGGGATGTATTTCATAAAAAGGAATATAAAGTAGGATTGCCAAAAGAAAAATGCCCGCCATGTGTTGTTTCAAGAGCCTGCAAAGACCTCTTCTTGACACTAAACAGGATTATAAATTAAAAAGTATGTATTCATTTGTAATGTAACTTGTCTGTCTTTGTTCCCTTTAATTATCAGTCATGGATCATTCAGGCAGCCCTAAAACAAAATTAAAAGTGCTTTCTATTTATATTTGCTGTTCAAAGTATGCACAGATAAGTGCTGAAAATATGCTTTAGGTGACTGTTTAGTTTTGTACCGTCTGGGACATCACAATAATGAGTTGACAACTCTAATCATAAGACTGGACATTTGTTCTAGGATCAGCATACTATTTATTTTCTCCACCCTTGATTGCTGATTAATGCCATAATAATGTTAATGTTAATGTTATTGGGATTTATATAGCGCTCAGCTGCCCCAGCCAAGGGGCGTCCTGGCGCTGCGAGTGAGGCTGAAGGCAGAAAAAGAAGAAAGCATCAGAGGGGAGAAGGGGAGATTACTGAAAGAGGTGGGTTTTGATGGCTTTCCTGAATGCCAGAAGGTCCTGTATGCCACAGATTGTTTCCGGTATGCTGTTCCAAAGCTTGGCAGCGAGCAGGCTGAAGGATCAGCCGCCCATTCTGGCCAGTTTGGTACGGGGAATGACTACAAGATGTTATCCTTCTGAATGAAGTGACCTCCTAGGAATATACTCCGCCAGGAGGGGGCGCAACATCGGGGGGAGGCGGTTTTAAGGATTTTGAAGGCTAAGCAGAGTGCCTTAAACTGAATCCATTTTCCCACCGGGAACCAGTGCAGTTTTTTCAGGACTCCAGCCACCGAGGAGTGGCGGGGGAGACTTACCAGAGCCCTGGCGGCAGTATTCTGGACTCTCTGAAGTCTGGTAGTTTCCGCTAGGTTAGCGCCCAGTAAAAGGGAGCTGGCATAATGCAGCCTAGAAAGGATGGTAGCTTGGACAATTAACTGGCGGGTGTGACAGTCAAAGAACTTCAGGATGGGTCTTAGATTGCGCAGGATGCCGAAGCAGGTGGCTGCCACTTTTTTGGTGTGGTGGGTGAATTTCAATGCCGAGTCTACCCAGACTCCCAGATTTTTAACACATTCCTTGGGTGTAGGAGGTTGGCCCAAGGTGTCGGGCCACCAGCTTTCGCCCCAGGATGCGGTGTTTTTCCCCAGGAGCAGAATCTCTGTTTTCCCCGCATTGAGCTGAAGGAAATTCGCCGTCATCCAGTTGGTGATGTCAGTAAGGGTCTGTTTGAAGTGATGGGCCTCCAAACCGTTGTTGTCATTGAGAGCTACCACCAACTGGGTGTCGTCTGCGTAAGACACTAACGCCAGTCCACTCTTTTTAAGCACTTCTGCTAGCGGTCGGACATAAGCATTGAACAGGGTGGGGCTCAGTGATGACCCCTGAGGCACCCCCTGTCCAGTGCTGTGTTCTTTAGAGAGGTAAGGGGGGTGGAGACTTTAAAGGATCTGTTGGAAAGAAAGTCTCTAAACCATCCCAGGGCAGTCCCTGTGATTCCAATTTCCTCCAGTCTCATCAGAAGGACCTCGTGTGACACCGTGTCGAAGGCAGCACTGAGATCCAACAGGATCAGTGCTGCCGTTCCGCCAGTGTCAAGAATGGCACGGAGGTCCTCTGTAACACTGAGCAAGGTTGTCTCGGTGCTATGACCAGCTCTAAACCCGTGTTGAGAGTTATCCAGGATGTTATTGGTTAGGAGGAAATTGGTGAGGGTGGTGTTGACGTGTGTCTCTATAATTTTAGCTGGCCAGGGGAGAAGTGAGATAGGCCGAACATTTTCATGAAGAGTGGGATCTAGGGTGGGCTTTTTTAAGATGGGAGATACCCATGCCTGTTTCCATTTGGAGGGTATTTTGGCAGTGGAAAGAGACAGGTAATGATATTCCGTATAGGTTCCGTGACAAGCTCATTGGCTTCACAAAAGGTCTCGGGTTTTAGCGGGTCAGCCGGGGAGCCAGATTTGATTTTTTTACAGATTTTTTGAAAGCTCTCAAGTGATAGTGTAGGGAGGGAAGAGAGATAGGGTCTGGTGGGGTCCAGAGTGACAGAGATCTGGGGGGAATTGGGGAAGGTATCGTAAATTTTCTTTATTTTGTCAGTAAAGAAATTGGCCATATTATTACATAGGTCCGGAGAGGTGGCGGCAGTGATGGCGTTTTTTTTTGCAGTAAGGTCTTTTAAAATTTTAAAGACAGTTTTCGAAGCGTTGGTGCTACTGTTGATTTCGGTGGCATAATACGCCGCCCTTATTCTGCAGACATGACGATGATAGGTTTTTTGAAGTTGAATGTATTTATGTTTGAGGTTGGTGTCCTAATTTTTCCTCCATCCTCTTTCCGCCTTTTTACATTTTTTTTCACAGTGGCTAATTCTGAATTATACCAGGGGCTAGCCACATGGGCACGGGCCTTGATCCATTTAGCTGGGATCAGGGTGTCCAATGCTTGGGTAATCCAGTGGCAGAACTGGTCGTATCCTAAGTCAAGGTCGTCACTCGGGGGAGGGGGATTTGTCCTCAGGAGATTATGAAGATCTTCCAGGCGGAGTTTTCTCCACGGACGCTTCTGGACTTGAGGGGTAGGCACAGAAGCGGGGGCAGGTTTGCAGGGGACAGTCATGATCACCAGATGGTGGTCTGTCCAAGCCATGGGAATGGGTGTGCCAGCAATCCCATTCGCGATGTTCGAAAAGATGGGATCAAGGAGGTGTCCCGCTCTATGGGTGGGGCCACTCACGAGTTGATTGAGCTGGAGGCGGCAAGGTCTGCAAGAAAGGTGGTGATTTTGGGCTCAGTGTCCCGGTCAAGGTGTAGGTTAAGGTCACCTATGATCGTGAAATTGGAGGTTTTAGTGATGTTAGTACCCAGGTACTGTAGGAGCGAGTTAATGAATGGAGTGTCGGCGCCGGGAGGTCTATAAATCAAGAGGCCGGTCGCGCAAAATTGTGGGTTGGCTTTAATAGAAAATCTAGCACTTTCGCTGCCCTTAATATCAGCTTTAACTAATTGGCAGGCGAGGTGCGAATTGGCTATGAGCGCTAGTCCGCCCCCTCTTGAATTCCTGTTCAAGGTATATGTGGTAAATCCCGTGGGGGTGGCCAGGTTGATGACCGAGTCCATGTCATCATGGAGCCACGTCTCGGTCATAAACAAGGCATCCAGGGAGTAGTCAGATAGGAGATCGTGTATGTCTAGATGATGCTTCTGCATCGATCTGACATTAAGGTGTCCCAACCTGAGGGCCGTCTGTGTGGATTGAGGAGGTTTTGGCTTTAATTTAGTGAGGGTGCATAGCTTGGAAGGGTGTGGCAGTGGATGCGAGATATGAGCTGGGTTCCGCCTGGTACAAGTACAGGTATGATGCTGAAGATTCAGCAGCTCTTGCTTAGAGTAGCACATCTTACCGCACAGGTTACAGCCCCGAAACAGCAGAGGGACTGGCACCTGGCGCTGCCTTAGCGCGGACGGGTGCAGACGGGCAGCTCTTTGGCGGGTCTTCGGCGGGGCTGAGCGCGACCGCTGCGCGCTTAGTTAGGCTGCGAGGGCTAAATAGCCCAGAAGTTTAATGCACTAGAGCGCTAACCGCTCTTCGTGCCGGCAAACCGGAAGTGACTGCTGGCCCCCACGAGGTGGAATAGGGAGGCGGCTCCGGAACAAAAGCCAAGTCAGTAATGGCGAGTGGTGCAGGGGATATTGCATTTATCGCAGAAAGCACAAGTAAATAACAATTTAGCACAAGTAATTATTTAAAAAAAAAATCAATATTAAAAAGCGCTATACAATCTTTTGTTGCCAAAGACAGACCTGTCTCGCCAAGCGGGTCGGGGACACTGCCACTGTCTCCTTCCCGCAGCGAGCTCCTACCGCTGCTCAGCCTAAATAGCCCAGAAGTTTAATGCACTAGAGCGCTAACCGCTCTTCATGCCGGCAAACTGGAAGTGACTGCTGGCCCCCACGAGGTGGAATAGGGAGGCGGCTCCAGAACAAAAGCCAAGTCAGTAATGGCCTGTGGTGCAGGGGATATTGTATTTCTCGCAGAAAGCACAAGTAAATAAAAATTTAGCACAAGTAATTATTTAAAAAATTCAATATTAAAAAGCGCTATACAATCTTTTGTTTCCAAAGACAGACCTGTCTCGCCAGCGGGTCGGGACACTGCCACTGTCTCCTTAATAGCAAATGTTTGACTTATATCTGCAACCCTACAACACCGTCAATAACATATTGAGTTACTTCAAGTGTCTGGGAATGCATCCTTAATTACGACAACTCACTCCTCATACTCGCCCTTCACTTTCACACTCACAGTGATCACAATGCACTCACACTTATCACCATGCACTCACACCATTCACCCGCTCACCCTGCACCCACAGTGATCACTCTGCACTCACAATGCACCTTTGATGTTCACCCTGGAGCTCACCCTGCGGTCACACGAGCACACTACTCACCCTGCACTCACCTGTCCCCTCACTGCTCAATCTGCAATCTCACTCAAACAAGCCCATCATTACCCATACATTCATTTGTCTTACTCTTCATTTACATCCTCACCCAAATTCATATGGTTGCCTCACCCATCCTGCAGTCACTCCTCTTACCCTACTCTCACACTGTTTCATCGCTCACTGTGCACTCACATGGGTACTTCTGCCACCCACACAGCACAGAGGGTTAATGTGCCTGCTACAAAGAGCGTGTACCCAAGAGCGGACAGGCCATAGTGGGCACTGGGATTTTTACCAGTAGGTCAGGACTGGTCAGCATTCCCAGTCTGGCCCTGCGTGTGCCATGCAGACCACAGAACTGAATGTGAGTAAACTACCGGTAGCGCTATAAAAAAATGGAATGTTTGTCAGAAAGGTGCTATAGAGAGATGAGGTGCATTGTTGGTGAGTGGTAGTGAGGGAATTCATTGAAAAGGAGGAAATGGGGGAGTGGTTTCCAAAACATACTTTTGCACCACGTACGACCAGTGCTAGGGCCAGCCCTGGCTTGGAGTGTTAGCCCACCCCCATTCCGATGTTTGAGACTAGTTGCGCCCCTGCCTGGAAGGGCTCCTTTGTAAGATTCCACTTCTATATATGCCTGAAACTTCTTTCAAGCATAGTCTTTTGCTTATTTTCATGGGAGTGAAGGGAGGACTAGGTGAGGAAATGTATGAAACGAGCTGTCACAGAGCTGGCTGCCTTCTGGCGCTGGTCAGTATGCATGCATGCACCACAGTGCAATCGACTTAGCAGCAGGGTGGCGAATAGTGGTGCCACACATCGAAAGACAGTATTAAATTCTACACAAGATAGCAGTCGTGATGTTGGTAAGGCATGCAACGTGTGTTGAATCAAGAGGAGCGTTGTTTGATCACCAACATTTGGTTTTCTGTGCCTTTTGTTAACATTTGACAGGAATAAATAGAGGAGGGCAGAGTGGCTAAGGATCACCTTGATGCATCCACCAAGGCAAGCAGGGTTGAATTGGTAAGGCGGGCAATGGGCCAGTATCCGAGTTGCAGCCACTTTCGGGGTGGGGGGGGTGTTATTCCCATTCTCTTCTCTCGCTGGGCCCCAATATTGTTAACCACATGTCGAGCTGGCGGAGCGGGACTACGAGGAGGACCACGGAGTTGGGACCAAACTCCGTGGACCTCCGCTCCACCACCCACCTCCACCCCGCTTATTAAAAATGAATAAATGTTTATTAAAAACGAAAAAATAAACACTTACTTGTACTGCCGAACCCCCACCCCCCTTTTTTAAATAATACGTCAACCACTTGAAGCAGTGTTTTGCTAAGAGATGCAATCCGCGAATGTGGATCTCTTTTCTTTGGGGTGCTCGGGCCAATTTTTGATTTCAATCAAATCAATGATGACAACAATGCCCATAGTAATGATTCTCGACGCAGCCCACCCCAGTGACAACATGCGAGCGAATGCAGCTGCCGGTTGGAATGAGGAACAGCCTCCCTCCCTTAGCCCCTCCCCTCACGCCCGAATCGTGCGCCTACACAGCTTCCGTTCTCGCCATCTCATGGCCACCCCAATATTTCACTAGGCCGCTAGCCGTTCAGTGTAAGTTACACGTGGTTTGATTTATTTCACGCTGCTCTCAGGTCTATGCCGCTCTAATGGTTTGTGTCGCTGTTAAAATTAGTGGGAGGCCAGCTTCAATGCGTTGTCCTGTCTGCTGAATCTCCATGGGCCCGTTGCTTTTACCTACTCCACCGAGAGGGGGCGTCTGCTTGTTGGGTGCTGCCATCCTGGCAGCGCATTCCAGCAGCAGATGTCATGAATACAGACTGTCCCTGAGTGCAACGTCTCCTGGGGTTCACAGTGTTGGCCCTGCGTGTAAATGCTACTGCTGATTAGGTGGTGGCCATATGTCTCAGCTATTAGCTTAGCTTGGGTGCCTAACCACAGCAGTATGAACACTGTTGCTTGTTTCTTTTGTGACATACAAAAACATGGGACGCCAGGACTGTCAATCTGCCGTATGCCGAAAATAAGCTATGTTTAAAAGCTGAAGCCGGGCTGTTCGATTGAGCTTGCCTGTATTAATTCTCAGTTTCCTGGCACCCGAAGGGAGGTGCCTTCAGAAGTTGCCCAATATGGATAAAGACTGGGGAAATTTGCTTCTAAAACCCAGCTCTGGGGAGAGTCGAACACAAGGACAGACAGAAGAAGAAAGAGTTGGGATTCCAAGGCAATTACTGCCTGGAGACCAAGAGGGCAAACATAGCAGGTAGGCCGAACCAACGAGAGCAAATTTCCGGCACACGGAGAGATAGACAGTAACAGTCAACATGGAGAGAGTGCCAGGGAGAGCGCAACACACAATCATTGAAAACCAGGGAGATCTTCAATACAGATGCTTTGAGAGTCAGGGAGAGCAGCAATCCAGGAACATGCAGCAGCAGGAAGAGCTCCTAAACAAAGCCCTTCGGAACCTTGAAGACCCCAAATACACGTGTCTACAGTGACAGGGAGAGCTCAGAGATACACTCATTCGGACCCGGGAAGTGCTGTACTACAAAGGCATTCAGTGCCTGCAAGCGCTCCTCTTAGATCAATTCTGCACTAGGGAGAGGTCACACGCAGAGATTGTGAGCAGCAGGGAGAGCTGCGCAGTAGACCTGCAGCACTTGGGAGTTAGCACATAGGAAAGCTTCGAAAGGCAGGGAAGGGCAACGCTTAAAATACGGCTCCCGAAGAGCTCCGAGGCTGATTGATCGGCTAAGGGAGTTAAAGCACGAACACGGTCAGCACCTGGGAGAGCTCCAACATCTAGACACGCGCACTGATAAATGCTGTGAAAAAGAGTCAGCACCAGGGACAGCTCCCGCCCGTCTCCACAGGCGCACACGGAGCTCAGATAGTATTCCTACTCTGATCAATTCTGAAAGGCTCGCTGTCAGCACTCTCGTCGCAGCACGGTCCGTGCACCTGTCCGCCGCCTCAGCAGGCGCCCTGCTACTGCTGAGCAGGATGTCAAGAAATACCCGAATGTCACAGCATTTACTGCTGCGGTGAAGGGGTGGGGGCTGACACTCGGACTAGTCCCCGGAGAGAGACCCTCTACTCAAGGACGGAGGGCACTGGTGTGTGCCCAGAGTGCACTGGGAGTCACCACCTCCTCATCGGGGTGTCCGATTTGCACAAGAAGCTATCACACAGTAACCTGTCTCAGCAGTGGGTAACTAACTTTAATGAGAGCTGTCTTTGTACATGGTAAATACCTTTACAGGGAGCTGTCTTTCCCCTCGGCAACTAGTGTCCCAAAGAGCTGTCTATGCGATGGATAACAGCCACAAGAGAGCTGTCTTTGTGCAGAATTTCTAAACTCATGCTAAGGTGAGTTCACATTGGGGAACTAATCCCAGAGAGACATGTCTGTGAATTGAATTACAGGTCGTGAGAGAGCTGTATCTGCACTGAGTAACTGGCGCATAAAACCTTGACTCTGTCCTATGTAACCTCATAGAAAGATGTATCTGTCTCTAAAACTGACGGGGAGGTGTCTCTGCTGTGGATAACCTCGCGGAGAGCTGTCTTCTCTACTATGGGATACCTCACGGAGAGCTGTCTCTGCACATAAAGGACTGTCTCTGCAACGGAGTAACGGGCGCAATGGAGAGTTGCTTCTGGACCGCGTAACTTGCAACACGTGGAGCTGTCTCTATTGTACTCTGTAACTACCCCACGGAGACCCAACTCTGTGTTGTCTCTAAACTCGTGGAAAGCCTTCTCTGTTCATGGTAACTAACCTCAATGAGTGGATAACCCTACCCGCTAAAGGCTGTCTCTGCAATGGGTAACGGCCCTCACGGAGAGTTGTCTTTACTCTCTAACTGAATGTAAGTGGCCTAGCCCCTGCGCGGCTGATAGGACTCCAACATGCATCAACAAGAATCAACGAAAATAATTACCATCAACATTTTAATTCATGTTTGTTTTCATGAAATTACTTATTTTTCAAATTAAATTTTCTCTAATCATGTTTATACATATGAATCTTTGTCATGTAAGCATATACAACAAACGAATTAAAATGTTGATGGTAATTATTTTTGTTGATTCTTGTTGATGCATGTTGGAGTCCTAGCAGCTGCGCAGGGGCTAGATCGCTTACATTCAGTTATCTCAATGCGTAGCAGGCATTTATCCAACATAGCACATATACCGTAAAAGTTGGAAAACTTTTTAAATTCAGAGTGCACTTTTCACCCACATTCATTGCACTCTCAAAATGGCACACGGGAAGCTGTCTCTGCCGTCCTGTGTAACTAACCTGAATGAGAGCTACCTCAATACACGCAAGGAGACTGCCCAGGCGCAGCCGACACAAGAGGGCAGTGAACCATAGTGCAAACCAGAAAGGGAGCTAAGGAGAGCTCCCGCCACTGACTCCGGAATCTGGGGATCACGGTCCGATCCCCAGCACCGGGGAGCAGATGTGACTCTGGGAAATAGCTTGCTTAATCTTCCCGACGCCCCTCAGTGCCTAGAGACCCTTACGGGTGATTGTGCGCTTCACAAAAATGTGGATTATTACCACAAATGTAAACTGGAGGCAACCTGAAGCCAGCCAGCATCAGGGAGAGATCCAGGCACTAACCATTCAGCACCACGGAGAGCTCCATGCAAGGACCATTCAGCACTATGGAGAGCTCCATACAAGGACCATTCAGCACCAGTGAGAGCTCCGTACATGGACCATTCAGCACCAGTGAGAGCTCCGTACACTGACAATTCAGCACCAAGGAGAGCTCCATGAGCGGACTGTTCAGCACCAAGGAGAGCTCCGTACACGACAACTCAGCACCAGGGAGAGCTCCATGCACTGCCCGCAGCAGAGGCAGACTTCATGGCACACAATAGTCAGCATTAGAGAGAACCCCATGCAAGTCTTTACTAGAGGTAGATACACTTTTCCATCCTCGCCCATCTTCCGCATACCAGTCCTCAAAATATGAGAGTTCCCACTTTCTGGAACAGATTTAACCCATATATACAAATAAGCATTGGTAAAGCAAATAGGTCTCACCTATAAGACAGCTATTGGCTTTGGCAATGTGTTTTTGCCATGTTGCACACCAGTGTTGCTGCTATTCTGCATGGCTAAAAGTTAGTGTTGTGAAGTGTCCTAGAGTGGAGTAGTGTGTCATGGAGTGGATTTGTAGTCGTAGAATGGAGTAGGGGGAGTAGAGTGTTGCGTTGAAGGGAGTAGAGTTCAGTGGTACAGCTACTCGTAGAGTGCAGTGTTATAGAGTGCAGTGTCGTACAGTGGAGTGGCATAGAGTAGAGTGGAGTGGGGTGGACTAGGGTGGAGTGGCTTGGAAAGTGTTGAGGTAGTAGGGAGCATTGGATTGGGCTTGATTGTTGTGGATTGAATTGGGGTAGAGTTGGTTGGATTGAGTGCAGTGGGGTGGATTGGAGTGGGTGGACTGGATGGGTAGTATTGGATTGGAGTGAGATGGATTTAAATGGGGTGAGGTGGATTGAATTGAATTGGAGGGGATTGGAGCAGAGTGGAATAGATTGGTTTGGTTTTTGGTGAGGTGGGTCGATTGGATTGGGGTGGGGTGGATAGGAATGGGGAAGGGTGGAGTGGGTTGGATTAGAGTAGGGTAGTTTGGATTTGGTGAATAAGAGTGGACTGAAGGGGTGGCTTTGACTGGACTGGAGGGGGTAGTTGGATTGGAGTGGGATGGGATGGATTGGCGTAGAGTGGAGCGGATTGGAGTGGGGTGGATTGGCGTAGAGTGGAGCGGATTGGAGTGGGGTGGATTGGAGTGGGGTGGGCTGGATGGATTTGATTGAATGGTGTGGAATGAACTGGGAAGGGTGGATTAGATTGGGGAGAGTGGAGTGGATTGGAGTGTTGTGAACTGGATGGGGTGGATTAGATTGGAGTGAATTGAAATGGGTGGGGAGGGGGATTGGATTGGGGTGGGTGGCATGGGGTGGCCTGGAGTGGGGTGGATTAGATTGGAGTGGGCTGGAGTAGAGTGGAATGGAGTGAGGTGGAATGGTGTGGGGTGGAATGGAGCGGGTGGAATGGAGTGGGGTAGATTGGATTGGGGTGGGTGGAATGGAGTACAGTAGAGTAGATTGGATTGCAGTGGATTGGATTGGAGTGAGGTGGATTTGATTGAGTGGGGTGTATTGGGATGTGGTTGATTGGACTGATCTGGATTTGATTGGGGTGGGTCAAACTGGATTAGGGTAAGGTGGGGTGGGGTGGACTGGATTGGGGAGGGTGAGGTGGATTGAAGTTGGGTAACAGGCCGCATCAAACGCTGTCTCTGTCCTAAGTAACCTCATAGAAAGTTGTATCTGTCTCTAAAGGTCACGGGGAGCTGTCTCTGCTGCGTATAACCTCGCCGAGAGCTGTCTCTACTATGGGATACCTCACGGAGAGCTGTCTCTGCACATAAAGGACTGTCTCTGCAACGGAGTAACGAGCGCAATGGAGAGTTGCTTCTGGACCGCATAACTTGCAACACGTGGAGCTGTCTCTCTTGTACTCTGCAACTACCCCACGGAGACCCGACTCTGTGTTGTCTCTAAAGTCGTGGAAACCCTTCTCTTTTCATGGTAACTAACCTCAATGAGTGGATACCCCTACCCGCTAAGGGCTGTCTCTGCAATGGGTAACAGGCTTCACAGAGAGTTGTCTGCACTCTCTAACTAGCACACGGGAAGCTGTCTCTGCCTTCCTGTGTAACTAACGTGAATGAGAGCTATCTCAATACACGCAAGGAGACTGCCCATGCGCAGCCGACACAAGAGGGGAGTGAATCATAGTGCAAAACTGAAAGGGAGCTAAGGAGAGCTCCCGCCATTGTCTACCACAAAGGTATACTGGATGCAACCTAAAGCCAGCCAGCATTAGGGAGAGATCCATGCACTAACCCTTCAGTACCAAGGAGAGCTCCATACAAGGACCATTCAGCATTAGGGAGAGCTCCATACAAGGACCATTCAGCACCAAGGAGAGCTCCATACAAGGCCCATTCAGCACTATGGAGAGCTCCATACATGGACCATTCAACACCAAGGAGAGCTCCATACAAGGACCATTCAGCACCAGTGAGAGCTCCATACATGGACCATTTAGCACCAAGGAGAGCTCCATGCACAGACCATTCAGCACCAGGGAGAGCTCCATGAGCGGACTGTTTAGCACCAAGGAGAGCTCGGTGCACGACCACTCAGCACCAGGGAGAGCTCCATGCACTGTCCGCAGCAGAGGCAGACTTCATGGCACATAATAGTCAGCTTTAGGGCGAACCCCTTGCAAGTCTTTACTAGAGGTAGATACACATTACTATCCTCGCCCATCTTCCACATACCAGTCCTCAAAATATGAGAGTTTCCACTTCCTGGAACAGATTTAACCCACATATACAAATAAGCATTGGTAAAGCCAATAGGTCTCGTTACATGACAGCTATTGGCTTTGTCAATGTGTTTTTGCCATGTTGCACATCAGTGTGGCTGCTATGCTGCATGGCTAATAGTTAGTGTTGTGAAGTGTCCTTGAGTGGAGTCGTGTGTCATGGAGTGGATTTGTAGTCATAGAATGGAGTAGGGGGAATAGAGTGTTGAGTTGAGGGGAGTAGAGTTCAGTGGTACAGCTACTCGTAAAGTGCAGTATCGTACAGTGGAGTGGCATAGAGTAGGGTGGAGTGGGGGGAAATAGGGTGGAGTGGCTTGGAATGTGTTGAGGTAGTGGGGAGGATTGGATTGGGCTTGACTGTTGTGGATTGAAATGGGGTAGAGTTAGTTGGATTGAGTGGAGTGGGGTGGATTGGAGTGGGTGGACTGGATGGGTAGTGTTGGATTGGAGTGGGATGGATTTAAGTGGGGTGAAGTGGATTGAATTGGGGGGATTGGAGCAGGGTGTATTAGATTGGTTTGGTTTTTGGTGAGGTGGGTTGATTGGATTGGAGTGGGGTGGATAGGATTGGGGAAGGGTGGAGTGGGTTGGATTAGAGTAGGGTAGTTTGGATTTGGTGAATAAGAGTGGACTGAAGGGGTGGCTTTGACTGGACTGGAGGGGGTAGTTGGATTGGAGTTGGATGGGATGGATTGGAGTGGAGTGGAGCGGATTGAAATGGGGTGGATTGGAGTGGGGTGGGCTGGATGGATTTGATTGAATGGTGTGGAATGAACTGGGTAGGGTGGATTGGATTGGGGGATTGGGGAGAGTGGCTGAATTGGATTGGGTGGATTGGAGTGTGGTGAACTAGATGGGGTGGATTAGATTGAAGTGGAGTGGATTGAAATGGGTTGGGAGGGGAAATTGGATTGGGCTGGGTGGCATGGGGTGGCCTGGAGTGGGGTGGATTAGATTGGAGTGGGGTGGGCTGGAGTACAGTGGAATGGAGTGAGGTGGAATGGTGTGGGGTGGAATGGAGTGGGGTGGAACGGAGTGGGGTAGATTGGATTGGGGTGGGTGGAATGGAGTACAGTAGAGTAGATTGGATTGCAGTGGATTGGATTGGAGTGAGGTGGATTTGATTGAGTGGGGGGGATTGGGATGTGTTTGATTGGACTGATCTGGATTTGATTGGGGTGGAGTGAACTGGATTTGGGTGGGGTGGGGTGGACTGAAGTTGGGTGGGATGGATTGGAGTGGGGTCAATTAAGTTTGGTGGGAATGGGGTGGATTGTTTTGAGGTAGATTGTATTGGTGTGAGGTGATGTGGATTGGACTGGGGTGAGGTGGATTGGAATAGAGTGGGACATATTGGAGTGGGGCGAAATGTTTTGGATTGGAGTGGGGCAGGTTGGAAAGGGAGCAGATATTTTTGGATAGGAGTGGGGCGGATTGGTGTGGGGCCGATTGTTTTGCATTGGAGTAGGGCTTATTGCAGTGGGGCACATTGTTTTGGACTGGAGTGGGGCAGATTGTTTTGAATTGGAGTGGGGTAGATTGATGTGGGACAGATTGGAGTGGGACATATTGTCTGGATTGGAGTGGGGCGTTGACTGGACAGGAGTTGAATGGATTTGGGATGGAATGAGGTGGATTGGATTTGGGGTGAGCTGGATTGTAGTGGAGTGGGTAGATTGGATTGAGGTGGATTGGATTGAGGTGGATTGGATTGAGGTGGATTGGATTGAGGTGGATTGCTGTGGGGTGTATTAGATTGGTTCAGGTAGATCATGGTGGATTGGAGTGGGTGGATTGGAGTGAGATGAAATGGACTGGAGGGGGACGAGTTGAAGTGGGCGGATTGGAGCAGGGCAGATTGGAGTGGGGTAGATTGGAGTTGGGCGATTGGGGTGTGGCCGATTGGATTGGGATGATTGTTTTAGATTGGAGATGCACAGACTAAAATTGGGCGGAATGGAGTGGGCCAGATAGGAGTGGGGCAGATTGCTTTGGATTGTAGTGGGGCAGACTGGAGTGGGATGGATTGGAGTAGTGCAAAAATGTTATTGATTTGAGTAGGGCAGATTGTAGTGGGGCAGATTGAAGTGGATTGAGTGGGGCAGATTGTAGTGGGGCGGATTAGAGTAGGTCAGATTGGAGTGGGGCAGATCATATCAGATTGGACTGGGGAAGATTGGAATGGGGCTTATTGAAGTGGGCAGATTGTTTTGGATTGGAATGGGGTGGATTAGAGTGAGGCAGACTGTTTTGGATTGGAGTGGGGCAGACTGGAATGGGACAGATTGGAGTGGGACAGATTAGAGTGGAACAGATTGTTTTGGATTGAAGTGGGGCAGATTGTAGTGGTATAGATTGGAGTGGTGCAGATTGCTTTGGATTGGAGTGTGGCAGATTGGAGAAGGGTGGATTGGAGTGTGCAGTTTGTATTGGATGGGAGTTGGGTGGATTAGAGGGGGACAGATTGTTTTGAATTGGAGTGGGGCGGGTTGTTTTGGATTGAGTGGGGCAAATTGTTTTGGATTCTAATGGGACATATTGCAGTGGGGCAGATTGTTTTGGATGATGTTGGGCAGAGTATTTTGGATTGCAGTGGGGCAGGTTGGTGTGGGCTGGATCATTTTGGATTGGAGTGGGGCATATTGTTTTAGATTGGAGTGAGGCAGGTTGGAGTGGGACAGATTGTATTAGATTGGAGTGGGGAGGTTTGTTTTGGATTGGAGGGGGCATATTGAAGTGGGGTGGATTGTTTTGGATTGCAGAGTGGCATACAGGAGTGGGGCAGATTGTTTTGGATTGGAGTGGGACAGATTGAAGAGTGGTAAATTGTTTTAGATTGAAATGGGGCAGATTGTTTTGGATTGGACTGGGGCAGATTATTTTGGACTGGGGCAGGTGTATAGTGGGGCAGATTGTTTTGGAGTCAGGCAGATTGTTCCGGATTGGAGTGGGGCAAATTGGAGTGAGAAAGATTGGAGTGGGGTAAATTGTTTTGGATTGGAGTGGTGCTGATTGGAGTGGGACAGACTGTTTTGAAGTTAAGTGGGGCAGATTGTTTTGGACTGGAGTGGGGAAAACTGTTTTGGATTGGAGTGGTGCGAATTGGAGTGAGGCAGATTGGAATGGGGTGGGTTGGGAGGATTGGAATGTGGTGGATTAGATTGGAGTGGGTGGTTTGGATTGGAGAAGGGGTGGATTGAATTGGTTTTTGGTTGATTGAGTGAGGTGATTGGTGTGGGGTGAGGTGGTGTGGTTTGGCGTGGATTGGAATGGTGTGGAATGGGGTGTACTGCACGAATATGTGATAAAGCATAATTTCTGATAATTACACATAAGAAACAACAATGCTGCTTTGTAGTAAGATAATCCTCAGCTTTTGAGAACATCATCCACCTGTGAAAACAATAGAAAATATGAGTGCAAAGTGAGAAAAGAAGACTTGGAGAAATAAAAGAAAGTTAACTATAAAAAATAAATCTTTGCAATTTTGTTAGTCCTGCTGGGCATGTTTTTTTCAAGTCACACACCTTCTGTTTGCAAGGTACTAACAATTAAACAGAACAAAATAGTACCTATATCACGCCGGGAGCAGCGGACGGGCACTGACTAAGTTGAATCAATACGTGCTTGGTCCCTGCTCCACAGAGAAGAATGGAAATTATGTTATGCCTGGCTTGACAAATTGCAATACTGTAAAGAAGAGTGCCACATAAGCCAATAAATGGTAAGCAACGGGTGGGCTCCAAGCCCTTTTTGTATACATGAGTAGCTCACAAGCGAGATGCATGTGCTAGCGCCTGGCACATGCCCTTCCGAACCTAGCTGACACTGAACTTTCTGTTGTATGGAAGAGTTCCGGCATGCAAATTTCTGTTTTTTGTCTGTATCCATTGGTTGGGTTTTGTTCATATGTCTTATTGAGTATTAATATTTATTGTGTCTATAACATTCATTAAGCTTTTTTTCCCATCAGTAAGCCGATAGGCCTGCTTTAGCTGCCTTTCTCTGCATTGTGACTTCAACAGGGTGGGGTGGGGATTGCACCATGATGGAGCAGCAATTTAGATTTATAACTGACATTTTATTTGACTCCTTTTATGCTGCTGCTGTGGCCTCAGGTTCAGAAATTGCAGCTAGAATTCTCATCTGGATGTGCTCCTGGAAAGGCAGAAAATTCATAGAAATCCTTGATTCTTCACCTTCCATTTAATGTAGCAAAGTTGTTTGGTCCATAAAAGGCCTGGGCATGAAAATCCACTTTGTTCACGGAGTTTGCAGAATTTTTCCCACTCCACATAGAGCGGAGAGTTCTGAAAAACTGAATAGTGGTGTGGAGCGGAGTTTTTCTTCTCCAGTGGCTCGCCAACATTAGGCTGGTGAACATGAGCGAGGAAAATCTTACCCCAGACCATCTCCTGGATAATTTTCTCAAGGCGGGTGGTTGCGACTGGTCGCTACCACTCACGTTGAGACACCTTCCACTCGCGTTCAGGAAGTTGCCACTCGAGTAGAACATCTACTCGAGAGGCAAAAAGAAGCAGCACCCTCTTGTGCTGTGTGTGGTGTAGTTCAAGCTTTTACAATGTGGGACCAACACAAAAAATTAACATGAGCAGCGCGATGTATCGCACTCCACCGCCTGCGGAACTCTGCGTAGTGTGGTAGAGTTTTTTGGTTGACTCCCGGAGTTTCGCATAGTGGAACTCCATGAACTCTGCCGAGGCCTAGTCCACAGGTAGAGGAATTAATAACAACATCTGTCAAGGATCAGAAACTACTAGTTCCAGTACATCCACGTTGGGAAGAAAGATGATTTAGATTCTAATGGGCCTTAGGTCAGGCATCTTCTTAAGAGGTTCCAATCAGCCCTTTCAAGGCAGGAGCTGAAGCTGAGGTCATCCCTTCACTGATAGATTCCAGAAACAGCAACTATGCGTCCAGCAGCCTCCGCCTCCAGCACCCTCCAAAAACTGAATATCCCATAAAACTGGGAAGTGATTCCAAACATTTTTCAAGGTCTGGTAATCAGATGTCTCAGACTCCAGTATTCTTCGGCTGGTATAGGAGGGATAAAAGATAGATTACTCAAATTACTCCAAAGTACACTAACAACTCCATGCAATCCCAACCAAGCTGCAAGGGTTGATCAAAGGGGTTAAGGACTTGTTGAACATGGAGGGGATAATTCCAATACCATAAGGAGAGAGCCAACACGATTGTGAATCCTTTATTTTTATGGTAAGAATTCCTCAGGTTAATTTCACCCAGTTCTGGATCTGCAGACTTTAAACAGTTTCATTCCATATCAGCATTTCAAGATGGTGAATCTCAAAGATGATTCCTGTGGTACAACCAGACATGTTTCTGGCATCTCTAGACCTCTTGGACACCTACATGCATAACCCAGTGAATCCTCAGTCCCACATATTCCTATGGTTATTTTTCTTAGGAAAGTATTTCCAATTTTGCGCTCTTCCCCTGGGTCTAGTCTCAGCTCTAAAGACATTCACCAAGACTCTAGTTCCATTGGTGGGTAACATTAATTCGTGAGACAGTTTGGTTTTCCAACACCTATACAATTGGCACAATATGTGCTTCTTCATTTTCTAAGGGTCTGGAATCAACTTGTCTGGTGTGTAATTTTCTCATGTAGCATTGTTTCTTTCTGAATTCAAACAAATTCCATTTGCTGCCAGTCCAAAATCTATGCGATACAAAAGGGGACGATGGACGGAGCGTTTGAGCAAATCAAACACTCACCCCCAGTCAACTGATCTGGGTTTAATCCATCACTATTCTTTAGCTCACTCCGCCACCCCAGTCCAGACATGGCCATATACAAATCAGTCTGACCCTGTGCCTCATGGGAACAGTCCAGCCCGAACTGCCAAGCCATGTCTTCCCTGGACCGGAAACAAGCATCCTGGGACCAGTTTCGGGTTCATAACCCTCATCAGCCAGGCTATTTTGAATCCAGTGGCAAAGTGAGCAAGGGACTCACGTCTGAGCATACCCTGCCAACTTAGGGCGTGCAAAGCGATACAAAAGGGGACGATGGACGGAGTGTTTGAGCAAATTAAACACTCACCCCCAGTCAACTGATCTGGGTTTAATCCATCACCATTCTTTAGCTCACTCTGCCACCCCAGTTAAGACATGGCCATATTCAAATCAGTCTGACCCTGTGCCTCATGGGAACAGTCCAGCATCTACAGTTTATGGGGGCCCTGTTAAGAACAAATTTAGGTAAGTTGATGCTATGGTTAAAAAAAAGTCTTGCCCCCCAGTAGGCCTCAGCGAGACAATGGAAGAGAGTTCAGGGGGTTATGGCAGTTACCTTACAGGTGGCCCCCTGGGCTTTCCTACATCTTTGTCATTTGGTGTATCATCCCTTTTCCTTCTGCCATTCAAAGACAGAGAACTGCTAGACTTTGGTTTCAATCTAACAAACAGTTGCACAAAGGCTAGAATGGTTGCTGGATCCCTCACATCTGAATAGGATGGTATAATTGTCTCCTCCACTTCCAGCAATAGTGACAACAAATGCAAGGAGTCTGGTTTGAGATGCAATAAAGGGAGACCACACGGTACAGGGTATATGGTGAACCACAAAACACAAATCCTCTTCCAATTGGAAGAAGCTAGTCACTGTAAACATGGCCCGCTATATCTCACATTGATTCTCAGGGATCAGGTGGTTCAAATAAGAATGGTCAGGTCCCAAGGGCTTGTATCAATCCTTTAGGAAGCACAAGAGTACCTCGCTTAGGTGGATTCTTTGTCAACTCTGGTCGAGCTAAAGGGGTCATTGTCCTTCTACTTCAACCTTAAGTAGGGGGATTAAGATCATCATTTCCTTTGCATACCAAAGGGCATGTGTGTCTTTGCCTTCAATAATTCAAGGTTTGTCCACCAAGGGCATATGTTCTTTCTGGGCCACATTTTAGGGTGCCTCCCAATATCTTTAGTGCGCACTATAGGTTAAATATGGAGAAGGTAGTTTTCTCTTCGTTTAGACCAGTAGTTTTATCAGTGGTCCAATGATGTGTTTGGGTTTAATCACTTTGTATATAATAAATCCCTTGGTGTTGCATTTCATGTTGTACTCTGCGACTTAATAGCAATTTTAAATAAGCTTGGGCATATGCTTATTTTATGCAGACTGGGATAAGGAAGATGGGCAAGGAAGGTAATGCTTTGACTACTTACTCGTAATCTTTATTACTCCTTGTCACAGTCTCTCATCACAGTCCTAGTCCTTTCCTTCCCTCCCAGGTAAAAATGATATATGAAGGAAGAACCAGGAAGCACTGGTGAGAGCTCTAATGCCCAGACTTGGGCACTTAGCACCACGGAAAGCTTGAATGAGAAGCACGCTTAACACCAGGAACAGCCATGGCCCATCCTAACGGGCAGAGGGGCCATGGCCCCCACCTTTTTCCTGACAAGAAGACCATCTGTTAGGCTGAGCAAAGGTCAGCCTGACAGACATTCTTCTTGCTCAGGTCAGGCAGCCAAGAGCTAGACACATATGGTAAATGCACAGGCTCTTGGCTGCCTGAGCCGACTTTGCTGGGCAGATGAAGTCACAGCTCCTGTGGGCATGTAATTTTCAGCCTGGAAAAGCACCTCAAGGCCTTCCTCTTCATGATGAGGGTGAGCGTCATTGATAGCCTCAGACCTGGGTGCTCCAGCTTTAAGGCCTGAAGTGCCAGGGAGACTGTCTGTCAATGACACCTCGTCACAGAGTGGGGTGGGGTGGGGTCAATAGCTCTAACTGACCCCCATCCCACTCTGTGACAAGGTAGGGACTGCTGCTTCACCTGATACGTCAGCAGTCCCGAACCTTCTGGAACCTCCAAGGCTTCCATCCCCGGGGAGCTGCAGTAGGTAAGTGTAAGTGTAATGTTTTTTAAATGTTTGGGGTGTGTATGTGCAAGTATTTGGGAGTAAGTATTGTAAATGATTGTGTCTGTGTGCACTTGTGTGAATCCATCGGAATGAGTTAGTGTGTATGTATGTATGTATGTGAGTGTGGCCCGCCCGCCCCACCTTGCCAGATATTCCAGCCACCATTGACAGGGAAACTTAGAGCACTGTCTCCTCCATGAGTAATAGCCCCAAAAAGAGCTGTCACTGTGATCGCTAATAGCCCTACTGAGAGCTCTTTGTACTGCCTTTATACTGTCCAACTGAGAACTGAAGTGGTCATAGGTAACTAACCCCAGTGAAGCTGTCGGTAATTTTTCTCAGTGAAGACATTTCTCTGCTGTTCACAGACTTCCTATTAGACCCAGCAGTTTCGGGCTGGCTAAGACGCATTGACGTTAATCAGAACCCACTGTTCCAAATAGGCTGAATACCATACACTTGTCCAATAACCTGTGCTCACCCTCTGGTAGCTTGGCACCAAGCAGACAGGCTTATCCTTTTGGCTCGAGTGTAAAGCGTTGGCATAACAACTCCCACGCAACACACTTCATTCACCACAAAAAGACTCCTCTCAGAATGTGTAAAAACACTTGTCTTGGCATTGCACATACACATTGAAATCAAAATGAGATGCACATTGTATATACACTATACAGTTATATGCAATTGGCAGACTTTCCCATTGCAGAAAGGTCAAACCGTCTCTAGTCTCTGAGCATGCCTCTTGACCCAGCCCCTCAGTCTTTCAACTCTACCAGCCAACGATACATGTGGCCCCTGCTGCCACTCTGTTGACTAGAAAGTCAGAACCACCTAATATAGAAATAAACATTTACTTAGATTTGTCCATCCATATTAGACCTCCAGGCGTCCAGCAACACCTGCACAAGGGTGGGTTCATTATGCCCACTGTAGACAAAAGGTTATGACCGATGTAGCAGGTATGCTTTCCATCTGGAGAAATGTTTTCCCCTAAAGCAAATATGAGACCTGCTGAAGATGCCCACAAGGTGCACAAAACCCTTTCAGTCTTGTAACAATGTTTTCCAAAACAAAAGACCCTGTAGCATGGGTCCAGGGAGAGGGAGACAATAACCTCAGACAGAAGCCGCTATGTCAGGTACTGTCGTCCGCCCGATCTGGAGGACAAAGACTGTCTCAACTCCTGGCTCAGGTCCTCCCAACATCCTTCGGACACCAGATGCTCTAGAGGCATGAGCGAGTATAGGTCCCATTGGTTGCAAACATGGGTCCCTCGGACTCGGCAAGCTTGCCTCGCATTCCTCGAACTCCTCACGTTCCAGCACCTCAGATGGCGGCTGATCTTTGTGCACACACTCCTCTTGCACAGCAAGATGATGATGTATGTCAGGATGGCGGTTGTCCCAACCAAAATCTCTTGCACCCATCTCTGTTGCACCCAGTGAGGTCCTTATTATCTCATGGAGACACTGAGATACTTTGTGTCCCTGGGATCTCTTGAACAGGAGGCCAGCGCACCGGCCCTCTACGAGTACTTTGAGACCCACGCCAGGGCAGTTGGCACTAGCTGCAGGCCAGCAACATCCAGTCAAAATTCAACAAGTGATAGTCCCATTCTTGAAGCATGACATGCTCCAAGCGCACTCCCTGTGCCCTAATGATTCCTCATGTCAACGTCCCAGTTTACAGCCAGCATAGTTTTGGTTCCAAGCCCCCTTAGTTATACCCACCATGGCCTTTGAAAATACGACCGGTTCTAAAGGCCACCTTTGAAATGCACAGGCCCTCTCTAAATGTCCTGTCTGCCAACCTACACCGGGATGTTTGATCACAATCTTTAGTGGGACCAAGACCCTGCTCCTTGGAATGCAGATCCAATTCCACACTCATGTAAACATCACAGAAAGGCTCTTCAAAGCCAGAGGTTCACAGTTTCCCGTGAACCCCTAGTTTGTGGACCTCTATCAGGAATGCACAGATGTGGCTATGCCCCTAGAATAAGGCCTTGCGGTGAACTTCGCTCCGTTCGTGGATTTGCAGAGTTTCCAGCACTGAACATTCCGCGGAGTGCAGAAAACTCTGCTTCACGATGTATAGCAGAGTTTTTTCCCCACTCGCAATCGCGAACGGTAAGTTCGCGATCGTGAACTGTAAGTTTGCGATCGCGAGCTGCTGTTTGGGGAAATTTTCTACCAGAGTAGCAGGAATACCAGCACAACCTGCAGTTTGCACTGCACTCCGCCACTTGTGGAACTTGGCAGATTTTTTTTTATAACTTCGCGGAGTTCCTCGTAGCAAAACGCAGTGATCTACGCCCAGGCCTACCAAGCGCCCAGTTGTGAATTAGAAAACAAGCCGCCAGGCCCACAGAGCCACGCACATCGAAATGCCCACTTTCCTAAAGTGACAGTTCCATCACTGTAATGTAGAACCAACTCCCACTTCCAGAGAGGATTCGCCATTACAAACTCATTGATACCAAACATCATACTTTTACTAGCCTGCCCATGGGAAATAATGCTAGACAGCCTTTCATTATATCCCTACATCCCCTCATTCCTCTCATTCCCTACATCCCCTCATGCTAATCCAATTTAAGAAGCAGGCCCCATCGCGCTGAACATGCCATCTGGTATTGCAGGAGACACATAAAAACACCTGCCCAACCTCTACCCAACACTGCACCCTGCCACCAGGGAGAACTCTGATATAACAGGAGACATGCAGAACCTTGGCATACTGGTTTGTAAATGCTATTTAGAATAACAGTAACCCTTGCACACAGGCCCCACCAGGGCAAACCCGTGGCACAATAGATGAGCAACCACTGTGAATGGCACAACCTGCACAGCCGGCCCATGGAGGCACATTCAAGATACATGCCCCTTATAAGAGGTCTTTCCCCATGACAAGGGACTTACAGCAAACTCAGATCAGCCAATCATATTTTTATGTAATAGAGTTTTATATAGCGTGAACAAGACCCGAATTGGGTATCAGAGCGCTTTACATTAGCACCAGTTTCATTACAGAAGAACACATTAATTTTTTTGTTAGACACGGGGAGATTAAGTGATTTGCCCATAACAACACTGCTCCAGGGTAAGTTCATGATGAGCACAGCACTTTGACACTGCATGGCAGTGCCAAACTCACCTAAGCCCAAAGCTACCAAAACAAGGCCAAAGCAGGAGGTCGACAGCCAAAAAGGTTAGGGGAGACCACGCCAAGAAAGGTCTGTTCCCACACTTCCCCCGGAGGACTTTTCTGCTCTGGCAGTTCACCTTCATATTGAGTTTTTTTCCATTGATAAATCATGCAGTGACAAGTATTTTTCTTATCCTAAATCCCTAAATCAGAGCATAAGAGGATAATTATCTGCATAATAGGTAGCAGTACATTAGCAGCTTTAATCTTCCCACCATTAGACTACCAACATTTACAATGGATCAACGTCTAAGAAAGGATGTTATTGATTTTGAAGGTTTGTATTGCTACCACCACATTAACCAACCCCACAGCCAGCATTAGCATTGGACACCATTTCATACTGTCTGTGGTGAATCAGTGTTTTCATCTTGGTGACATTTAGAATGGATCTTTTAACAGTCTCTCTTGTGCTGGTACACAACTCATAGCTGTGAGCAGAGGCATAATTCACTCCCTCTCGCTCTTCGGGCATGCCACTCTCTAATGTTATGCTCCTTGTACAGGGCCTGAATGGGTGGGGCAGTCAGTCTTGTGGATATATCTCCGAGTACGGAACTATCAACCTTAAAAGTTGCTCTCTCTCTAACCTTGAGCCTGCCTCTTGCGACGTGATACTGTACTTGGCTATTGCCCAATTGATAGCTCTCTCCATTCTATGGAACCTGTTCTGTGTTTAGCTCTCCCTCTTCTTTTGTGGCCAGCCCAACAGGGGCAGCGTCTATGCTATGGCAGAGGAACATCGCCCCCCTGCCAGCACCCTCGTAATCACGAAAAATAAAACGATAATAAAATGGGTTTAAAGACTGTTTCATTCTTATTTCATTTTCCTTTGCCGAGTCTTGGGGTGGGGCCACAGTGAGGACAGGCACTGAGGAGAGTGGCATGTGCACTCCCTTCACAGCACATGAAGGTTTGACAGACCATTTCAACGCTGCTGGGTTGGAGAGTACAGGTACAGATTCACAGTATTTCCTGGAGCGCAAATTGAGGGTGCTCAGGCCAATCCTGAAGCTGCTCTCATGAGAGAGCAGCTTCAGGATTGGCCATGGGGCAGGCTGGGAGCCTGTGCCTTCGGTAGAAGAGAGGAGAAGTCGAGCGCAACTCGATGTAGGGCAGCAGGTAACTTTATTTTTTATTTTTCACATTGTTCTCCCTCGTTCCCTGTTTCATTCCCCCGCACCCTCCCCTGCCCGCCTGCCTCTTTTTTGTGCCTTAAGCCGCGCCTGCAGCCCATCGGATAACACTTGATGTACGGCTGGTCAGACTCTTTGATTCATTTCCTGTGCTGAGCCATCCCTCTCATTGCTGGCTCTTGCTGTGCTAGAATAAGAGCACCATGAACAGCAGGCACCACAGATTACCTTTGTTGCTGTCAGTCGCATGAGCAGAGATTGGCGAACCAGACAGAAAAACCCTTATATTCCCTTTACTCAGCAGCCAAACCATGGAAAGACTTTCCCTGTACTGGGAAGCCAACCCAAAGATTGACTCTGTTTAGCAGACAGGCACCTCTTTTAGCATGTCAGCTGACACCATGGATAGTACTACCCCTACAGGACAACCAGGCCAAGAGATGGGCCTCCTTGTGCTGGGTGGACACACATATGGTTAGCTCTTGTTGGTGCAGCCAGGCGTCCCTATGTATAACTTCGCCGGTACTCATTTCAAATTATCTCTTTCTGCTTTGCTGCCTCTCATGAGCATAGACTAAAATACACTAGTGGTTGGGTTTGGGAGAGGTAATAGGAGGAATGTTCTGACTGCTCAGGATGAATGAGAAAATTGTAGATCCTGAGCCAAAAATTGTAAGAAATACGCAAGATCTTTAGAAGTCTCCCAGTCCTCCGCAAACAGCCCAGTTGTTCACTCTCCCTGCCAGGTGCCTCTGTTCCTAAATCTGTCTGCCAGCACCCCAGATAGCTCTGCCAATACTGTACATCCAGACCAAAAGGCATGGATCATTGCATTGGGTGGGCAGATACATGACAAGTACTTCCTTTAGTGGGAAGCCAGTCCATTAGTAAGTCTCCTCCTACTCGGTGGCCAAACCCATTGGTAGCGCTTCCTCTGCTCAACATCTGAGCTATGGAAAAGTAGGGGTGGGTGGAACTCGCGGAGTTTCATGCAGTGGATTTCCGCAGTTACCTAAAAACTTTGCGAGATTCCTCAGAGTTCCGCAAGCAGCAGAGTTTGGTACGTTGCACTGCTCGTGCTTATTTTTAGTGCTGGGAGCTTGTCCCGTGCAGTAAAATCATCACGAATTGCACAATACAGTATGCCAGAAGGCACAGCTTCTTTCTGCCGTTTGAGGAGATTTTTTACTTGAGATGCAGCTTTCTCAACCGAACCGACTGCCCACATTGAGACATCTCACCAGGAGGTGATCTGGCACACTTAATGTTGGCGAGCTGTGCGTGAGAAAAAACTTCAGCTCGCAGTGGTTGGCAGAGTTTGTCCAAAATTGTGCATTTAAAGCAGAGCTCAGAGTGGGCAAAACTCTTCAAACTCTGTCAGAGAAGCGGAGTTTACTTCACATCCCTATGGAAAAGTCTCTTTCTGTACTGGACATCATGTCCAGACAGACAGACCTCAATGTGCTGGTTGAGCAGATAAATGTGCGCTCTTCCTGAGCTGGAAGCCCCGAACCCTGAAAAGCTCTTGCTGTACCTGTCAGCTAGCAACAGATGTGCCTACAATGGACACACAGTGCCCAACGCAGCCCAGTCTGAAGATAACCAACAGCCCACTAAGTTCTTTCTGAACTGAGAGACGAGCCTCTTGGGTTCAGCCTAGCATTGAACTGTCAGCCCTGGGGGCCTGTGTCTACCCCGTGCAGTCACTTCATTGTGGCCAGGAAGGCACGGGAGAGTGGTCTGTTTGGAGGGAAGGCATCCCCGCGCTGACTTAGTTACTTATGAGGGGCTGTCAGGGCAACACAGAGCTCTCTCTGACAGTAGTCAGCCTCACAGAGAATTGTCTGTGCAGAGCCGTGAGCTCCAAAGAGAGCTTTCTATGCATTGTGCAGAGAACTTTCTATGCACCGTGCAGTCACCCCACAGACACACCGAGCAGTCAGCCCCACTGAGCAGTGTCTATGGCCCTCGAATAGCTGTGTATGCGAAGACAGTCCCATAGGCGCACACATAGAGCCTGCATTAAGTGCAGGAGTCAGCAGGGCCGTTTCTAGGTGTTTTGCCACACTAGGTGAGAATTGAAAAATGCCGCCCCCTTCCTTTTACTACCATCACTCTCTCCCCCTGTCATCCCGGCTAGTTAATTTCATTTAAGTTAATTTATTCTTCAGCCCACCTCTCTTGGTTACCAAGTACTAGGGAGTGAATGCAACAAGTTAAGATGCTCTAACTAGCAGCCTAGTCTGCAAAGAAATCTAACACTTGGACGTGATTCCATATTAATTCATCACCAAATGCCCTCGCAAAACTGACTGGTGAAGACTGAAGGACGAACTTAAAGCCCCCCCCAAAAATAAAATAGAAATAAAAGTGTCCAGTTAGGAGAAAGCAACTGTACTAGAAAGTTGTGGCAGTCCCGAAGAAGGATCGCTTTTTACGAGGCTACCAGGAGCCTAACTCCCCCGCCCGGTAGAAGCGCTACGACTTTTATGGTGGCCGTGCTGGACATCGCTGCTTTAAGGCTCTCTTTCAGAGTTCTTTACAGCCATTCCCATTTGTCATTACAAATGGTCACCGACATCTAGTTGGCGGAGGTGGTCTACACAGACTCTCCCAGATACATTTATAGGAACCACATGTGTGGAGGCAGGGTAATTGTGGACATTTTAAAACTAAATGCAGTAGCTTTATTATGAAAAGAAATGAAACTATTTATAGAAATGTCTTCTACTATTGGCTAGGCTGTGTTTGCTAATGTGATTAATGCAGGTGGAGGCAAGGGTGGAAATAAAGCATGACACTTCCCCTACTCTCCTAGAGCTCACTTGCCACCTACCCTGCCCCCTAGCCCACAGCCACTTACTGACGCCAGCAATTGTGCACGAACTTGCAGTATCTTAGAATCGCTGTCAAAGAGAATTATAGAGAACACAAGTGAGGTGCCAGTTCTCCTCACCACGGAAATGTAAATCGGTCGAAAATTCAGAAGATTTGATTATAAAAAAACAATCTTTCAAGAATAATGGGACCTGGCGAGAGGGTTAATGAAGATCCTGGCTGAAGTGCAATGCATTGAACCTCGGGGGCCTATAAAAAGTAAAAATCTACTATAGTGTGGTGGCAGAGAAAGTACAGAGAGTGCCAAGTAGTCAAACAAGCACCAAGGCGCCTGGATACGTGTGTGATCTGCTGCAAACCTCCCATATTTACCATTTTAAGTGGGAGTGCCTAATTAGAGCCAGTGGTTTCCTGTCCTCGGCACGGGCACTTAAATGTCAAAATACATAAAAAAGAGCATTGAAAATGCAATAGGTCTCACCTTTGATTAAGTTAAAGCCATTTGCTTTGCTAATGGTATTGTATAGCAAAGCAAATGGCTTTAACTTAATGAAAGGCGCAATCTATTGCATTTTTAATGCTTGTTTATTTTAAGAGGGAGAGTACTGGCACTTCTCAAGAGTGAGGTACAGGTACTTTGGTACAGAGTACCTGCTCTTCTATTTTCTCATTTCAAGCACTGCTCACAAGTCAAAGATATTGCAACCTCAATTCCATACCTTGAATGGAAATGGTATTCAGGCCTAACACGGACCAAGCGTTTACGATACCAATGCTCAAGCTGCACATCCGACATGCAACACATTTTGGTGTTACTCCGCATTACCTCAGCTGCTATGCCTCCAGGTACAGGCCAATTCTGTAATTGTTCTCAAAATTTACTTCCAGTGAAGCCAGCCAGCATGGTGAGTCTGCGTTCTAGCCTCTTGTGGTACCCCTTATCTTTTAGGAACATCGTATTTTCGTCGGCGATGTTACAATTACATAAAATCAATCAATTTCGAGAGAACAGGTACCCTAAGATAGTCCTACCAGTTCTTAAACACACGTCACTGTGTAAGCATAGTTTGTCCCGAGACATTAAAGAAGGAAAGGGATGAAACACGGATTGCGCCGTGTCCAATATGCTTTAAAAACACATGCACCAAATACTTTAAGATGCTTTTAAGTAAGAACCTCCCTCAATTCCTTATGCCCTTTTAAAGGTGTCTTTATATCACAGTCTCGTTCTGTCCATTGTCACTGCTGCTTTGCATACACAAACAAAAATATTTGGCTAAGGCTCCTTGCACTCAGGTCAAATCACCTTTAAAATGTGTATCACTTTCTAACCTGGATAAAGTAGTCGTTAAGCCTGATCAGTTATAACCCATGCTACAAGCTTATTGGGCTTTACAAAGGAAAATATTCATACACACTTTGAGACATTTCCGCGTAAAGTGAAGTGCTAGAGAATGTCCCATTTGTTATAATTTCAAACAGGAAAAACTGTGTGTGTGTGTGTGGGGGGGGGGGGGGGGGTTTGACCTTCTCATCTTTCCCTTGGCGCCTCGAAATTCTGTGACCCGGGGATAGTGCTCAAAGCATTAAGCAGCTATCACGCACGTTTTGGTCTGTTGTCGCCCACTGATGCACCATATTTTAACCCAGCCTCTCATGGTGGCTTGCCCCTGCACACTGACCGAGTAAGAGAAACTGTAGCTGTAGGCACTTGAAAAACAAAAGCGCTCACGCCTGGTTGCTCGCTAGCTAGGGTTTAAAATAAACGAATTTATCTGGCCTTCCACTTTACCCCATTACATCCATTCGCCCGTGTGTTATATAATGTATAGTCTGGGTAAATATGACTTCCATAGGAAGCCTCTTATCGTCAATAACCTGATCGAAATGTGGCTATTCACTGCAGTGGTGGTGCAACAGGAGTTACTAAAGTGATTATTAGCCGCTGTGTGGTGGCGTCACCCAGGGCAAGGCTGGCCTCCCTTCGTTTCCACAGACCTGGGCATGGCAGCTGGCAGTCTCACCAGAGACGGGGGTGGCTCTGTGTCTGCACTGACTCCCTCCTCTCCCGCCGGAGCAGGCCTCTGCAGCCCCACGCGAGGTGAGATAAAGCCGGGCAGACTTTGACTCGTGCTGAGCTGCTCTCAGCGTGACGAAGAGGTGCATGCAGTCCCCAGTGATGTAGGCTGCGCACCAGCCAACACGAGCAGACCTGTTTGCGCCTTAGGGGATCTCCTCGCCTGTAGTCTGGGTGTCCTGTCCAGTGCGTCATTGCCTTGGGGGACGGATGAGCGGCGCAGGAGACAACGAGGCGAGCATAGAGCTCCTACGAGAGCGGGCACGCACGGCTCCCGCCTGTGGCGCCGAACGTGACGTCACGCAACCTCACGTCACGTTGAATATTAGATGGCGCTAATGCGCTTTCAAGGTCGAAAAAAGTTCACTCAAGGGGCAGCGCCGTTTCTATCATTAGGCAAGACTTGGCGGCCATTCACTCAAGGGGATTTCCAAATTCCTGGTTTTTGCCGCCCTCCCTTTTTTGCCGCCCTAGGCAGCCGCCTAGTCTTGCCTAATGGTAGAAACGGCCCTGTCAGCTGTCTGAGAACAAGGACGTCACGTCCCCACAACTAATACCTGTCAATGCTCACTGCAGGCTGCCCAGAGCCCTTTCCCACACAGGAGGGCGCAGTCTTCTCCAGTGAGAGCTATTCATGCACGAGACAGCCTCCCACAGAGGGCTGTGCGCGCAGGAGGCCCTCATCCCCAAGGACGGCTGTCTAGAGCAAGCCCATTAGCCGTAAAGTGTGCTGTCGGAGTCCTGTGAAGTCTTTTCCATTCAGAATTGCAGATGCAGCTGTCGTTGGGCCTCCTGCGGGCTCCCCACCTGTGCCGGTGACATACAGGCCTAGGGACGCTGCTCTGCCTTCCCGCCCAGGCCGCCGCGCCTCCTTACTTTCCTAATGCTGCCATTAGCGCTTTTATCGCCGTCAGTTAACGGACAACGCGGCTCGCGCTGCAGAGACAGCAATCACGATGAGATAGAGATCCAGCTGGAGCAGAGCAAGCAATCAGCCCCCTGGAGAGGAGCCCATCCCCCCTCCCGGCCGTCATCCGGCGAGGCACGAGAGCAGAGCGGCTCGCGCCGAGCACCTGACGTCTCTTGTTCGAGGTCTTCGCGCGCGACCCCTCCCCACAGTTCCCCCAGAACATCCCTATCTGACGCAAATAATCACACGGAGTGTTAAGCTTCGGTTGGCCGAGAACGTTGCACCTTAATATATCAAGGCCTTGCACCCGTCCCACGTTAACAATAAGGACCTTCTCTCCCATCTAAGCAGTGGTCTAGGAGCCAAGCTGCAGCTACAAAGGGAGGGTCCCCTGGTGATGGCGGTGATGGGCTTTTGTTTTTTAAGCAGTCAATCAGCCAATCACAAACATGCAATTACCCATCAGGCTGGAACTTCTAGTGTCTGCTAGGTCTTTAAAAGTAGACGTAGCCGCCAAGTGTTGAGTTGGCTTATACAGGACATTCCCACGTGTGCAGTGTGTTCATGTGTGCAGTGTGTTTATGTGTGACATTTTTAAAGCTTATGAGTGACACTTTTTTGCGAGTGAATAACACTCTTTTGTTACCGGTTATGATTTAAGATGGACTTGAAAGAACTGGAACAACCTGAAGCCATCACACAGGTGGTGTGGGCTATAAGACCTGATTCTGTGATCCACAGAGGATTCATAAATTGAACCTGTTGTTACCCAGTCTGTCACTCTTATAGTCCTCCCCCTCCTGTCACTCACTCCTTTCGTTCCTCTTTTTGTTTCTCTCACCTCTCCCTCATGTTCACACTCCTTGTCTCATTCTTTACTCCCCTTGACCTCCTCCTCCTTCCATTCTTTCTCCTCCCCACATTCATTTGTCTATTTTGATAAATAGAAGAGGCGCATCCCATCCTTGTCTCCAGTATTATAAAGAGAAGAGGCTCTGAGTTGAATGGGAATGTCTCTGTTAAGCCTCATGCAGTAGCACATGCTCCAGTCAGCAGGAGTCAGCTGTGGAATCTTCACATGATAGTTGGTTAAGGAATATTGTGATGTGATGTGATTGGGTTCTTGTATAGCGCGATCACTCCGAGGAGTATCTTGGCGCTGAGACTTCCTGTATCTAGCAGATGACAATGTCTAGATCGTTCGAGAAACTGGAAAAGGATCATATTAAGGTTTTACATACTGTGTCTGGCAGTGAGTAGATCCTTTAGTTGTTTTCTGAAGCTTAATTCTGTATTGGCTGCACGGAGAGATTGGGGTAGTTTATTCCATGCTTTCGTGCCAACCACAGATAGGGATTTACCACCCTTCGTCGTCAGCCTGAACTTTGGGACGGTAAGCAGATTTGATGAGGATGATCTCAGTTCACGTACAGGATGGTATTGTTTAAAATATTTTTGTAGATAGGCTGGGCCTTGATGATGAAAAGCTTGGAAGGAAATTGTCAGGACTTTGAGCAAAATACGCTTTTGTATTGGGAGCCAGTGTAGTGCGCCTAGCGCGGCGGAGGCTGAGGATGTTCTTGCCCAGCCTAGAACTAGCCTAGCTGCGGCATGCTGTACCATCTGCAGTCTATGCAGGGCAGATCTATTTAGCCCTGCTTACAGACTGTTGCAGTAGTCCAACCGGGATGTAATCAGTGCCACTGCAACAGTCCGTCTGGCACTCAGAGGGAGCAGCTTGAAAAATTTTCTCAGACCTCTGATAATATTGAAACAGTTTCCAGCTACTTCTCTGGTTTGTTGGTTAAAAGACAAAAGTGTTGTCAAATTTAACCCCCAGATTTCTTGCTGCATTGACAGTTTTGGGTGGAGCTTCTGCCTCCTTGGGCCACCAGGATTAAGAAGAAAAACAATTATTGGGGCCGAAAGGTATTATTTCAGTTTTGCCAGAATTACATTTTAGATGATTGCTGGTCATCCATGCAAATACTGCCGAGAGGCATTCTTTCAGAGTGATTTCAGCATTCAAAGCATTTTTATCCAGTGTTAGGATTAACTGGGTATCGTCGGCGTATGCTATTGAGTCAATGCCAAACGAGGAGATAAGTTTGATCAGGGGAACCATATAAAGGTTGAATAATGTGGGGCTCAAACTTGAGCCCTGCGGAACCCCTGTAGTCAGCATTCTCTCCTTGGAGCGGAATTGACCCAGCATAATAACCTGAAGCCTGTAGGCCAGAAAACTTCTGAACCATTCAAGCACGGTTCCTGCTATGCCCGCATTTGCTAGGCGATGTAAAAGGATAGCATGGGATACCGTGTCGAATGCTGCAGAGAGATCTAAAAGGATCAGGACCGCCTTCTTGCCTTGATCCAATGCAGCTCGAATGGTTTCGGTGGTAGAAAGTAGGGCGGATTCGGTAGAATGGTGTGCTCTAAAACCCACTTGGCATGGGCGGAGGGTTTCGTTCTCCTCCAGAAACGTCATCAGTTGTTTATTTACACAGGATTCAGTCAGTTTACATAAAATTGGAAGAAGCGAGATGGGGCGTAGGTTGGTAAGAGTGGCAGGATCTTTAATAGCTTTCTTTTGTAGAGGTCTGACTTCTGCTACTTTCCAGTTTGAAGGGATCTCGCCTGAGGAGAGAGAGGCATTAATGATGAAATTTATTCCGGGATTTACTTCATCTACTATTGCTTGCAGCAATGTAGGTGGACATGGATCAAAAGGAGATCCAGATTTCATATTCAATATCGCCTTATGCGTATCTTCCAGACTGATGGGGTCAAAGGTGCACCAGCCGGGTTTTTGAAAGCTTAAATTGGTCTTATGTTTTTTATAAACAAGGGAACCCCACTTAGTAGAACCTGGGGTGGAATGATGCTTTTTCAAATACAATGGTTCAGTTTTTGGCCTGAATAGGTCCTAGAGGACAGGTATGGGTAGCGAGTATTCAATAAACGCTAGGGAGCAAAGGCTGTAGGTATAGGTAGAAAAAGTTATTTATTTTGATCTTTTCTTTTTTTAGATATACATAAATACTTGAACTTATACTGTATTTTCAGGTGCTCAGGTGAATAGTACGGTGCAGGACGTGACAAGAGTGAACAAAGTGAACGGACTGTCACACAACAACAAACAAGGTTAAAAAACAATGATATACAATAGAGAGAGTAAAAATCCTTGGGTATGTCGACGGCGTTTCGATCTATGTAACTTTAGATCATCATCAGGAATGATGAGCTTCCTGAAACTTGCCAAGGCATTTTTCAGACAAGGGTGATATTTGGATACTTTAGTTGAAGGTTGCTTTCTGAAGAGAGAATATAGTAGTTAAAGAAAATGTTCTCTCAGTTAGATGATCCAGGTAGCGCTCTGTCACTTTAACTTAGACGAGGGTCCTACATGGATTGAATGTTTTGGCAGAGCGAGGGAAATTGTTTGTTCCTTGTCCTCGCTTTGGAAAGTTCAATTACGGGCGCCTAAAAAATTGAATTTCGGCGAGATTTGAAGCAGGTAGGGGGTCTGCTTAAGCGCGTTCGTCGCTATGCATGTAATGGTTTGGGCGCCTGGAAATTATTTTTGGCGCGTTCGCGGAGCAGGTAGGGGGTCCGAGTCTCTCACCAGCCGTTAGGCGCCCGTAATTGAACTTTCCAAAGCGAGGACAAGGAACAAACAATTTCCCTCGCTCTGCCAAAACATTCAATCCATGTAGGACCCTCGTCTAAGTTAAAGTGACAGAGCGCTACCTGGATCATCTAACTGAGAGAACATTTTCTTTAACTACTATATTCTCTCCAGAAAGCAACCTTCAACTAAAGTATCCAAATATCACCCTTGTCTGAAAAATGCCTTGGCAAGTTTCAGGAAGCTCATCAGTCCTGATGATGATCTAAAGTTACATAGATCGAAACGCCGTCGACATACCCAAGGATTTTTACTCTCTCTATTGTATATAATTGTTTTTTAACCTTGTTTGTTGTTGTGTGACAGTCCGTTCACTTTGTTCACTCTTGTCACGTCCTGCACCGTACTATTCACCTGAGCACCTGAAAATACAGTATAAGTACAAGTATTTATGTATATCTAAAAAAAGAAAAGATCAAAATAAATAACTTTTTCTACCTATACCTACAGCCTTTGCTCCCTAGCGTTTATTAAATTGGTCTTAGCCTCAGATTTCTCTTGCTGAAAATTTGGAAAGTCTTTTGTGATAGTCTCTATTTTCTGAGAGAAGTAATCAGCTATCTTATCGCATAGATTCTGTGACGGCGGGATATCTTGTGTTAATGCCTTGGGATTTCTGAAACTATTTACAATATTGAATATTTCTTTTTGGTTATTTCCTGTTGCTTCAATCTGTGCTTTAGCATTTTTGATGGCGGCATGGTATTGTTTTCCCCCTGTCTTATAAGTTCTTTTATTTTATTTTATTTTATTTTGCGTGTTTATAGAGCGCTTGAATAGACTCCCAGGGGAGTATCTCCATGCTTTATGACTGCCAAACCTACCAGAGAACAAGTTATATAACTGTAATCCAATTCTGAGACTTGTAAAGCTAGACCTGAAACAGAAACGTCTTCAACTTTTTCCTGAAGGCCAGATGATTTTCAAGCTGCCTAAGCTGGAGGGGGAGGCCATTCCAAATCTTCGGTCCCCTTACCGACAGAGCCTTACCCCCTTGCCTTGCCCGCTTGATCCTAGGAATCATAAGAAGCAATTGATCACTGGACCGTAGAGCACGGGAAGGGACATACGGCACAAACTTGTCTGCGAGATAAGAGGGACCCAAACCATGAAGACCTTTATGTACCGTACAACAGATCTTAAAGGTGACTCTCTGCCGGATGGAGAGCCAATGAAGCCTGGCAAGAAGAGGTTTTGATGGTGTTCTGGGAGGAGCATTTACCACCAGCCTAGCTGCAGTGTTCTGCACAACCTGCAACCTGTCCAGATCCTCCTCATTAGCTGACAACAAGAGGCCATTACAATAGTCGAGACGACTGATAACCAGCGCCTGGACCAGGGTCTTTCTAATAGTGTCTGGAAGCAGTGGAAAAACTCGGCGTAGTAGCCCTATAGTTCGAAAACAGGACCCCACAATGTTGGTAACATGCTGCTTCAGGCTGAGTTCTTGTTCCAGACGGACCCCTAGATTCTTAACTATCTGCTTAGGCTCAGGGACTGGGCCTAGGTCTAGAGGCCACCAGTCGGGAGCCCAGCAGATTTTAGCCTCACCAAAGAGCATAACCTCTGTCTTTGAGACGTTGCACTGCAACTTGTTCAAAGACATCCATTGGGAAACTGCTCTCATCCCCTCAGAGAAAGAGTGTAATACCTCTGGAGTTAGATGGTCAAAGGGAAAGAGCAGCTGAGTATCGTCAGCATATGACACTGGGCAAAAGCCAAAGGCTCTCAGGATGTTCGCCAGGGGGGCCACATAGATGTTGAATAATGTAGGGCTCAAACAAGAGCCCTGTGGCACCCCCTTAGTAATCCTGGTCTCCTTGGATCGAAAGTCTCCCATGGTGACACATTGGGTTCGATCCAGAAGAAAGCTCTTTAGCCAAGCCAGTGCAGTGCCCCCTAGTCCAGTCTCAGTCAGGCGCTCAACCAAAATTTCATGAGAGATGGTATCAAAAGCTGCCGATAGATCTAGCAGCACCAGGACAGCTGATGTTCCTTTGTCCTGGAGCATGCGTAGATCATCGGTAATTGACAGCAATGCTGTTTCCGTGCTGTATTTTGGTCTAAAGCCCGACTGAGATCCTCTAGTTCATAGTAGCGTCGCCACTTTCGCTCTAAAATTTTCACAGTGGTTAACATATCTTTGAGTGGGCCTGTAAACCATGGTGATGAAAACTTTCCTTTGTTAGATTTAGAGCCTGCTCTTGTGGTAGTAATCTTGTTACCCATTTTGTTCATCCAACCATCGAATTTCTGGTTATCAGTGTGTATATTTCCTGTAAAAATAGGTTTGTTATCTTTAGCCCAGTTTTGCAGGTCAGGATGTTCGATGATTTTGCCCCAACAGGGTGCCGGTTTATCCTTAATGTTTAAATCCTTCTTATTTCTCTTAGTTTCATTAGTGCTAAAATTAAATTCAATTAATTTGTGGTCCGTCCATATTTGTTGTAGCGGGGATTTCACATTCATCATCTCAATATTGGTACCAATACAGTCAAGTATGTGTCCTGCCGAGTGAGTAGGCTCCGAAATGTGCATCGCCAGACCTAGAACCTGCATGATTTCTTTGAAATCTGCGGAGTGTTTATCATTGGGATCGTCCATGTGGAAGTTTAAATCTCCTAGTACAGTAAGATTTGCGAACCTGAGAGTTTGGCCACTAAGTGCTTCCCCTATAGTTTCTAAAAATTGCTTGGCATATCCTGGAGGCCTGTACAGTAGTACACCAGCAAAGGAAAAGGAGTCTCCTATTTTAATGCAAAAACTTAGGCTTTCTGCTCCTATAATGTCAGTCCGCTCTGTCGTTGTGCATTTGAACGTATCCCTATGTATAATTGCCAAGCCACCGCCACGGTGGACTGGCTTATCCTGCCTCTAAATTAAATAGCTGGTGGGTAGAGCATGGGCTATGTCAGGATTCGACCATTCACGTAGCCATGTTTCTGTGATGAATAAACAGTCCAAGGCGTGTTCTGTGATAAGGTCATCGATGTGGAGAGCATTTTTACACATAGAACGTGCATTTATTAGCCCCCCTTTTATAGATATGGATTTAGCATTCCATTTGGGTTTGCAGTGGGGTAATAGTGTTAACTTACACTTCAGACAGCTTGTCGGGCCTTGCCAAGAGTCCACACTGATGGTATGCTGACAGTGTTTGGAGTGTGTGTTTAGGGATAATAGCTCCTCTCTTGACTAGATAATTGATGGGGCAAAGTGTTGAGCCCTAAGCCCGTCCTTAGCGCGGACGGGCGCAGACGGGCAGGACTTTGGCTTGACTTCGGTGCGACTAAGGCACGACCGCTGATCGCGTCCGCTGCGCGGAGGTGTGGCCATCTATTTTTATACTAACTTTCTTGAGGGCAAGAGCGCTGGTCCTGGGTCTACCCCTAAAATGGCTGCCGGTTTTGTGCTCGATCCTACCCCCTCACCACTCAGTACCTAAGTCGTCTGAGTGCGTGGCTTTCAAAGGAGCATGAAATCGGTATGTACAGAGTTTAAAATTCTGTTAATGCGGCGCAAAACAACATTGCATAACTAAAGTAAAACTGCAGGAATTAACAGTGCTGGTGCAGACAGTCTCCCGGCTTTCCGCCTCAGGAGCGTAGGAAGACACACGGGGCAGCGCGTTTCCTGTTTTTATACTAACTTTATCGAGCGCTAGAGCGCTGGTCCTGGGTCTACCCCTAGTATGGCCGCCGGTTTTGTGCTCGATCCTACCACCTCACCACTCAGTACCTACGTCGTCTGAGTGCGTGGCTTTCAAAGGAGCATGAATCCGGTATGTGCAGAGTTTAAAATTCTGATAATGCGGCGCAAAATGAGAAAGAGGAGGGGGAGAGGGAGAGAGGGAAGCAGAATGGAAAAGCACAAGTAAATTACAGCATCTACCCATTTCCTAATCTTTCCTTCCCATTTTGTCTGTTTTATCCACTCACTTCCATCCATCCTACCTTTGTTTCTCTCATTGTCTCACTCCTCACTCCTACAGTTGTCTCTACTCCCTCTCTTCTAACTCTTCCCCGTTGTCTATCTCCATTCCCTCTAACATTTCCACCTCCTCCCTTTTTTTCGCTCAGCTCTCCCACAACCCTTTGTCTCACTCCTTCCTCATATCTTTTTTTATTTTATTTAATTTTAGAAATTTTATATAGCGCTAGTTTGACCCGTAGGTATCAGAGCGCTTTACATACACACTCCTCACCCTCCTCCATTTGGGATCCTTTTTCCTCTTACACCACGTTTCTCCTTTCTCTCACTCCACCACTCTCCTAAATCATTGTGACTCCTGTGCATATTTCGTGTTCCTGCCTCTTTTGTTTTAAAAAGGTGTCCGTTAGTTGAAGTTTTGTTTCTAAACAGTCCTTTAGCATGTGTGACACATTATTCTAGTTCATATATTTTCACCTACATCATGTTGCATTTTGGGGCTCGTAGTTTCACTTTTCAAGTTTCACTTTAAATGGCCAAAGTGCAAAATGATGTTTGCTAAAAAGCTATGTTGGGAAGTGGCTAACAGTGTCAAACATGAGGAGTCACTTGGCACCTGTGACAAGTGAAATACCTGAACTGGTTATGTGAGAGTGGGTATCTGAGTTGCATGCCCCCGGGATTCTGTGGCCTCTCAGGGTATCCTTCGCAAATGAGGAACTTCCTGCGGGATAGCTGTCTGCGATCTAACTGCACGTAACTGCAAAGTGGGGGTTTGAAAGGGTCATGCTGATTCAGAGAGAGGCCTTCAACTGTACATGACCAGGCCCACCTACTTTCAGGTAATGCCATCAGAAACAAGGGAAGAACAATGCTTGAGAGGGGGAATAACTGGTATGAATCATGACCTCTGAGCCACCAGAAATCCGAGCTTACTGCAGCCCATCCAAGGCGTGGAGAGTGAAAAAAACTGTGCTGGTTGTGAGGCCTGGATTCCTGTGACCACTGATAGATCAAAACACGCATTTGCAACTCAATAGGTTTCGCATTTGCGAGAGTTTGAGCCATTGGCATTGTAAATGACTATGCCTTTTATTTATGTGTTGTTTATTAAATGGATAAATAAAAGGCATTGTCATTTACAATGCCAATAGCTTAAACTCTAGCAAATGCATTCCGCACCCGTGCTATAAAGCTTTTTAAAAAAGCGTCAGGAGAGATCGTGTCCTGCTTGCAACAGGAGGCCAGACAAATCTATTTGAGAAAATAGTGCACAGAGGTTGTTATTAAAGCCGACAGAGTAACAACACACATAACATTGGGCATCCTCATGGGAGGTTACAAAATGAGATAAGGAGGAACTAAGGAGGGACTGCTAACCCTATTGTCCAATGAAAAGCCACAGTTTACAGTGGATAATCACACAAGCCAAAGAAAAATATGGGCGGCGAGTGGGCGGAGCTTCAAATCCATACCTGAATAGAGCATGTATCACAGACCAGCGCCTGCGCAGCCCAGGCTCAACCTAAAAATCTTATAGAACAGATTGGCTTGCAATCTAGCGAGTATGGTGTCTGTTGAGACAGGTTAGATATGTGTGCTTCCATGTACTGGAAAGACATAATGTGTGCTCTAAAACTTGTAGAGAAACCAATGTGATTATAGGAGTGTGTGAACCATGGGCTTCTCCATTCATTAGAAGTATAAAAAAAACCTCAGTTTGATTGCCTAATTGTACACAATAACCTTTACGTAGCAGCAGTGGTCCTCATAGCTTGGATAGCTGCCACCGACCATTCCTGCACAGGGAAAGTTCACTTGCTCTCAGTGTCTCACCACACTCACAACTCTGCTGTTACCCTGCTTGTCTCTGGGTCGTACCACCGGGCATGGGAGGGGGGAGGGATGACCCCATTGCAGTTATCGTACCCGTCACTCAATGTGATGACTCAAAAACTCTATGCGTTTTGTTGCTGAAATTGATTGCAGGAGGGAGTGGTGCCTTTAGCAATTCGAAGAATCTCCTGCAAGCACTGAGAGATAGAATCCCAGTTTTCTAGGATGAAAATATACCACTCCAGAGTACGGTAACACATACACAGGTCTAAGTTCCTGATATGGAAAGCAGGATTGTAGAAGGCTCAATGAGCAGAAATAAACATAGGACTATTCATGAAAAACGACTCTTCAGTTTAGTGAAAAGCCACCACGTATTGCAATAGGATTTTGTGTTAAAACAGCTAATTAAAAATTTGCAAACATTCGTGACAAGAATTTTCAATTCTATTAAGGACACGGAGGCGAGGATTATGCTTTCTTAATTTCTTTACTACCAACAGCAGCCAATAGGAACATAGTAAAGAAAAAAGCAGACTACAAATCCCATGAGCCCTTAGGCAACCATAGAGACTACATCCTATACAAACAACCATAGAGGACAACACTTCCTCTTTCTTTGTCCAGTAAATTGAAAACAGTCAAAAGTCATTGGAGAAATACCGCTGAACAGCGTGAAGGAAAAGAGCCAAAGGCTACTGCAAAAGGACCAACAGGAGACACGTAATCATCCAAGGGCGAAGAAGCCGTATCAGGAAACACAGCAGATCCAGGATCCAAAGTGGCGGAAACGATGCAGGAGAGACCACGACGGAGAATCACTTCTGGTCTGAACCTGAAAGAAAATCAGAGCCGTAATACACAATCTCAAAACCCTGGAAGGTAGCATCACATAGGGCGGGGAAAAAACAATGCAAGAAACATTTCAGAATCATAGCAAAGCAAAGATGCAAACATAAGCAATGCAGTAGAATACATTTGGGTGGGATAATCCTCGCCTCTGTGTCCTTAATAGAATTGAAAATTCTTGTCACGAATGTTTGCAAATTTTTAATTCTATGGCAGGACAGGAGGCTCAGATTATGCTTGTTTAAAGCTGGTCCACCACAACAGATGCAATATTCACAATGGGTTTGAAATAATACATTTTAAACACAGTATCGGAAGACCAATCAGCGGTCTTCACAATGTCTTGCAAACTCACACCAGCATGAAAAGCCTTAGAGGCCATGGCACCTCGCGCGGAATGAGCTCCAAAAATGGGGACATCAATTCCTGCTTCAGACATAAGCCAGCGCACCCAACGAGCCAGGGTAGCTGGCGCTACAGGCTTAAAAGGCTTTTGCAAAGCAATCAACAACTGTCCAGACAAATCTTGACGAAAAGGAGCAGTACTCACCTCATAATCTTTTATGCACTGGACCACACATAACTGTGGGTTCTGAGGAAAAGCCGGATAAGTCACAGTAGACAGATTAGTCTTGGTGCGCTGGGAAACCGTAAAAGTAACCGCTTCCGGGGAAAAAGAACGGCCCGCGAGGTCTAACGCACGTACATCCGAAATGCGTTTACAGGACACCAAACATAAGGGCATCGTCAACTTTTCTGAAAGTTGCTTACGAGACAGAGAAGAGTTGGGAGGCCAAGCTTCCAGAAAACGTAAGATAACAGAGACATCCCAAAGAGCCACATACTTTGGACATGGCGGCTTAGCCATCCGAATGCCACAAAGCAATTTAGAAATAAGATGATGTTCTCCAACAGGCTTCCCGTCGACAAAATCGTGGCCCACAGAGACAGCGGAGCGAAAAGAATTGACTGTCCTATAAGCAGAACCAGAAGCAGCGATGGAAGCAAGAAAATTAACAACTAAAGCGACATCCGCTGAAGCGGGATCCAAGTCTCGTTCAGAACACCAACCACACCATCGTCGCCAAGCTGATGCATAACGCTTGCGCGTGTTGGGGGCCCAAGCCTCATTGATAAATCTCTCAGCGTCTCCAGATAAGCCAGGAACTTTCCAGCATTCCCTGAAATACGCCACGCCACCAGTCGGAGCTGGCCCGACAGAACCAGAGGATGTGGATGGAGCAGAGGATCCAACAACAGGTTCCACTTCTGTGGAAGCAGGAACGGAGTCGAGCAACTCATCTCCAGAAGGTCCGGAAACCATGCTTGAGCCCTCCAAAGAGGAGCAATCAGAATGATCTCCGTTTGGAACTGCTTCGTTCTGGCCAAGACTCGTGGAATCATTGCGAATGGGGTAAACACATAGCAAAGATGAGGAGGCCAAGTCTGGAGAAAGGCATCCGTGGCCAGAGCTTCCGGATCCAGACGCCAGCTGTAAAACTTGGGCAACTGAGCATTGAGGCGAGAGGCGAAAAGATTGATCCAAGGCCGACCCCAAAGGCGAGACAGATTCTGAAATACACGGGGGTGAAGCCGCCAGTCGCTGAAATCCAGCAGATGGCGAGAGTTCCAGTCGGCCACTTGATTCTGGCGACCCGGGAGATACTCTGCAATAAGAGTGATCTTCCATTGAAGGCAGATGTGCCAGAAATCCTTCGCAATCTCCGCCAACAGTTTCGACCGTGTTCCCCCCAGTTTGTTCACATACCTCACCGCAGAGATGTTGTCCATGCGGAGCAGTATGCAACAGCTGGTGGCCCGAGGAGCAAGGCTGCGAATCACAAAAGATCCCGCCAGAAGCACCAGACAATTGATGTGAAGGGCTAGTTCATCCTGTGACCAACGGCCGCCCATCGTCACATCCCCGCATCGGGCTCCTCAGCCCCAAAAACTCGCATCCGACTCCAGCACCACATCCGGAGTCGAGCCGAACAGGGCTTTCCCGTTCCAAGCCTCCATGTGATGGAGCCACCACAGCATCTCAGACTTCGCGTCCTGTGACAGAGGAACAAGGTCGGAATAACGAAGACCCTTCTGCAAGTGCCGGATCTTGAGACGTTGCAGGGCCCGATAATGTAAGGGACCTGGAAAGATCGCTTGAATGGATGAGGCCAACAGTCCGACAATCCGAGCGATCGACCGCAAAGATACATTCGGTGCGGACAACAGTAACCTCAACTCCCTCTTGATAGACCTGACTTTCTGGGAAGGTAAGAGAAGCTGGCAAGATATTGAGTCGACTATGAAACCCAGGAACTCGATCGACTGAGTGGGATGTAAATGAGATTTTTGAGGATTCACTAGAATCCCGAGAGACTGCAACAGATCGATCGTCCATGTCAAATGGGAACGTAGTTGTAGTGGACACTGAGCCATCAACAAAATGTCATCCAGATACACGATCAGACGCACCCCGCGCGCTCGCAACGATTCCATAACCGGTCTCAGGAGCTTCGTGAAGCACCACTGAGTGGACGAGAGGCCGAACGGAAGAACCGTGTACTCGAACCACTCCCCTGACCAGTGGAACTGAAGAAAGCGGCGATGAGGCGGAAAGATGGGGACGGACAAGTAAGCGTCCTTCAAATCCAGGCGAACCATCCAGTCGCCCTTGCGAAGAAGATCCCTGAGAAGATGGATGCCCTCCATCTTGAAGTGGCGATAGACCACCCCGTTGTTGAACTCCTTTAGACTGAGCACAAGGCGAGAACCTCCCCCTTTCTTGTCCACCAGAAACACATTGCTGACGAACCCCTGAGGATGCAGGGACGTCCGCACAATGGCCCCTTTGAGCAGAAGAGAGTCGATTTCCCTGGATATCACCTCCCGATCTCGTTGGGAAAAAACAAGGGGAGAAGGGAAGTGACCTTGAAGGGGAGGGTGATATAATTCGATGTGATACCCTTGAACAGTTTGTAATATCCATGCATCGTTTGAGATCGTGCGCCAATTTTGCAGAAAAAATTGCACCCTGCCCCCCAGAACAACACTGTCGTAGGGAATCAAGCTCACCTGTAGAGGAGAAATCCTGGCGACCTCCTTGGTTTCCACCATAGCCTCCTTTGTTGCCTTGACCAAGACCTTTACTGGAGGGATAGAAAGTCGTTTTGGAACCTGAATAGGATGATTGTTGTTGTTGCTGTCCTCCGCCCTGGTGGGACTGCTGGCCACGCTGCTGGCCAGAACCTCGGCCGAACGAACGTCCCCTGGATCGTCCTGCCCTGCCAAAAACCGTCCGGAACGCCCTGCGTAATGAAGACTGCGCCTTGTCCAGGCCACTAAAGGTTGCCACAAACTTAGTCAACTCCTTTAAAAACGGTTGACCAAACAGGAGACCCTGAGCCAGGGGACCCGACTCAGACGTAGCAAGTTCAGATAACCTGGGGTCCATTTTCAACAAGATGGAACGTCTACGCTCGGTAGATAGGGCACAGTTCGCGTTCCCCAGTTGACAGATAGCCCGTTGGGCCCAACCAATAAGCTCATCCGGGTCGATGCCAAATGCAGACCCCTGAGGTTGATAACCTAAATCCAAAATCTTTGTTAGAGGGCCAAGAAGATCTAGCAACTTATCCTGACACAGGCGCCAAGAGCGGTCAATTCCCTTTTTGGGATCCTTGGTGAATTTCTTGAGGTAGGTTAGAATAGTCGGGTCCACCTCCGGGGTGTCATTCAACTTATCCGCCAACTCCGGGCGAGGGCACTCGGAGCGCAACCGAGAGCGCACCTCCTGATCGAAGGGCTCACGGATGTGTGCCTGGATATATTCCGCAACCTCTGGTGCAGGGAGCCAAGACTTGGAATTTGGATGGACTATACCAGTTGGCTCAAATGTCAGGACCGGCGGATGCGAAGAGGCGTCAACAAAATGTTCTTTTCTAGATCTTTTAGCAGGGGGAGGACCAGAGGGACTTGAAGAAGAAGAGGAGGAGGTGTTGTCCGTGTCCGGAGGAAGTGGACGAGACTGTTTGGAGTGGACACAGTGTAGGCAGACAAAGACTTGGCTAATTTCACAAAGTCAGACTTATGTGGGTTCTTTGGCGACTTAGAGGAGTGCTTGCCTGAAGAGGACGGTATCCAGCCCTGTTGCTGAGCATAATCGGTCAAATGGCGTTTTAACGGTCCAACAGAGCGGACTAGCGCAGTATTGACCGAATGCTGGACCCCTTGGTCAAGGGCGTCGACCAAATCGTATTCAAAAGACTCTTCCGGCTCCTCATCATAATAGTATTCCTCAGAATCGTCATAACCAGCCATGGTGGAAAAATGACAGTGCACACAAATGAGGAAAATAATATATAAATATATATATGCCCACTAGTCAACAAGACAAAGGTCCAGGTGTAAACTCAAGTGACTCTGTCAGGGGGAGTGACAGCCCCTGGCAAGCCAGAAAGGCAGAGCAACTACTCAAACCAAATGAAGTTCAAATTCGAGAGTGGAGGGACAGGCTTGCAGAATAAGTCACCGCCTCTAGAAATTATACAGCCCAGAAACTCTATTGTGAGGTACAGGGCGTCACGAGGGACTCTCCGGCAGGCAGTGGGCTGAGGCTCAGGAGAAAACGCCACCTCTCAGCGTGTCCGGGCTCCGTGAGACACACGGAGCGTAAACAATGCCAATGCGCATGCGCGGAGGCTCGACTGAACTCCGGAAGAGGAGCAACGCGCGACGCTAGCTCGCGAGTCCCCGAGTCCCGGTCCTGCTCCACTAAGGAAGATATACGGGCACGAAGCGCCCAAAATGGCAAGAGAGGCGACACGCGCTCTCATAAACAAACAACCAGAACCAAGGCCGACCAAAAGACGGAATAGAAAAACGCCAAAGGCAAAGAAACAACTACACGGCGAAGCGGCAGTATAATCAAATCATGCAGCAGAAATGCGTCGTACACAATGCAAGTAAGCAGTAATACAATATACATGAACATGCAAATACAACAAGAAGTTCAGAAAAGGACAACTGGCTGCAAAGCAGCAAAGAAAGAGGAAGTGTTGTCCTCTATGGTTGTTTACATAGAATGTAGTCTCTATGTTTGCCTAAGGGTTCATAGGATTTGTAGTCTGCTTTTTTCTTTACTATGTTCCTATTGGCTGCTGTTGGTAGTAAAGAAATCGAGAAAGCATAATCTGAGCCTCCTGTCCTGCCATAGAATTCAGATGTTACTATAATCATGTACAACGTTTTAAAGGGTGATCAGTGAGCCCTGTCTTGATGGCTTGTACCCTCTTTCAGCAATATGCGGGTGCACAGCTAATGCAGCTCCTCTCCTAGGTCTCGGATTGTGCCTCATAGTACTAGTGGTGTCAGGAGGCACTATAAATGTGTCACCAATGCATTTTAGTTTGGTGATGCGGACACCAGCACCAGAAAGCGTTAGTCTAACATCTCATTGTTGGCAGGTGGCAGAGCTGATCAAATGATGCATGGGCCTCTAGCATCTCGGGAGGAAGTGTGGCAAATCTCCTTCCCACCTTGGCTTTCTTCTCAGCAAGACCTGGAGCTAATCTGGTAGGCAACATTACATTCCTCATCCTTCTTCCTCATCACAGTCCTGACCTTCGAACACTATGAGTTCGGGGCACAGCATTAGCCCATAGGAAAAAATCCTCACCCACAATGTTGATCCAACAGAAAGTTCCTGTCGCCTGATCTATAAGGGTGGGGCCAACTCAAACCACATCCTGTTTTTGTCTTCTGTGTCTAGATGCAAACGCCCACAGAAGTAAGTCATTTAAAAAAAAAAGAATAATATGCTTTTGCGGACTGCTGTAGCGGCCGTAGGTTTCATGTTGTTATTGTTTTTCCCACCACACTAGCACTGAGTGATTCGGTGAGGCAGTTATTGTTTTTTTGTTGCTTTTAAAAAAACGTATTTTTATTATAATACTGCATTGTAAATCATAAGAATTAGCACATTCTACATTTCTCGTATTCTGCCCTTGGGGCCATTAGCAAGGAATACATTGTGGTATGCGTAGTGTACCAGAGTTTACTCACCCAAGCACCATTTGTGTGCAGTAGTATTAATTAAAATCCACATGCAGTAATTACAGTGGTAAGAATCATACAGTATGAGGAAAACAAACCTATAACATTATGCAGCAGTGATTACATTTTCTCTAAATATTGTGACCAAAAGTTTTAATCGTTCGTTTCGCAGGACCGGGTGTCTGCCTATCATTCAACGATTAATTTGTCAGAGGAGGGGGGCACTGCCCAGCGATATCTGACTTCCCTGCGCACGAGTGCCCAGGTTATCCCCCATGTCTGTATGTGCCAAAGAGGTGTTTGGTTGCGTTCCTTGTGTGTTATCTGAGTCAGATTCTAGCTGAGAGTCTGGCCTTTGCAGCGTTTCCAACATGTGTCCCCAGTACTCTAGGTCTCGTTCTACATTCTCGTCTGTATGTCCTGTTTCCACATGACTTTCTTCTGCTACACCCCACTCCTGCATGTCTGACAACCATGTATCAAGCTGTGGGGGGGAGGGTTTGAGTCCAATGTATCGCAATGCGCCGTTTTGCCAGTACTAGGCCTAAGAGTACAAATTCGTGTCTTGTGCGTGTTCCCTTTTTTGGTACCGGGAGTACCCCCAGTAGTCAGTGTTTGATGCTTTGTTCTAGCCTAACCGCTGTGACAGCAGAGTATCTGGAAGACCTGATGCCAGTACATTTGTAGTCGGATGATTGTCCAAGTCATGTGCATAAAAGATGCAGGGTCTACACCCCACTGAGAGCAGTGGGCAGGGCATTCTGGGTTAAAACAAGCTGGTCTCTGAGTTGTCAAACAAGTGCGATATAGGTAGTGGAACTGGGTAAGTTTGAACCTAGCGTTGTTAGCCACCTCCCGTACCTGTGCAAATGCCCTTTTCCACTCTCCTTCCGTAAGGGGGACTATTGGGTCTTCAGACCACCTGTCTTTTATCAGGGACGTCTCATTTGTGCAGTCTTCTTTAAGGGCCTTGTAGATGTGGGAGATTAGGCGTCTAGTGGACCCCGGGTTGAGCAGCAGCACCAGTGTGAGTGACTCTGTCAGCTCATTTTGAGAGAAGGGCCACATTCCACAGACTGAATGGGATATTTTAGTGTTTTGTAGGAAGTGCCTTTCAGGTATTTGGTACCATTTCATCGCTGTCTTATATGTTGGGAAGGTCCCATTAGCAAATAGATCTCTGGCCAGCAAGCATCCACCTTCGTGCCATTTGGAAATATCCATAACTGATTGGATTTGGCAGATCCCTGCAACCATTGTAAGGGAAGTGAGTTTGTATAATGAGCCTTGCGGATAACCCGGGGGACCTGTTCCGAGATTGCTGCTGCCTTCCGGATTATAAATGGGCATGTGTTGGGGACCCGAGCGCCCATCATCAGGTACTTCGGCAGGTCTGAACTTTTGTTACGGCCTACTAGTAATGAGCTCTCTATGTTGTGCCCCTCCATGCACCACCGCGCAGCATATTGTAACAGTCCAGCAAAGTAATACAGCCTAAAATCTGTGAGGCCTAGCCCCCCTGAATCCATGTCTAGCTTGAGTGTGTCCAGGTACACATTACTTTGGCCTCCAGCCCATACCTAAGCATGGGCGAATTTTGCGGATCTCGCGTTCGCGAATTTTGCGGATTTGCGAATTCGCAATCCGCAAAATCCGCGAATTCCCGCGAATTTGCGGATTTTTTTTTTGTGTTCGCCCGTGTTTCTGCCAGTTCGCGAGGGTTTTTACAATTTCGCAATTTGCGAACTTACCTGTCGGGTCGCAAGTTTTGCGAACTTGTTGTTTCTACGTGTCCAGACACTCTTCTTCATCACTGCCACTCTCTGTCACCACTGCCACTCTCTGACTACTCATGCCACCCTCTGGCCCACCCATGCCACCCTCTGTTTCATCACCACACCCTCTGGTTGTCCAGTGTACATTATTTTCGGCAAAGCAAAGCACACCTTCCCTGCCTCAAGTGACCTGAATTAATTTGGGGCTGATTAATGTGTCACAGAATATTTTTTTAGCTGGCACCTGCTTCCTTAGTGCGCCCTGATTAGTGATCTTTTGCACTTGCTAAGTGCTTTCATTGTTGCAAAATTAGTTACAACACCTGCCCTGCCCCAACTGACAATAATGAATTAGGGGCTGATTAATGGATTTTAACTTCCAGCCTGGCTCCTGCTTGTCTCCCTTAGCTGTAATTCAGGACCTTTGTGGCATATGTGTAACTATTCTGAGGTTCAGAACAGGGTCACATAATAGTTGCAACTGGCAACTGAACTCTGGAGGGGCCCCTCAGGAAGCACTACAGGAAATGGCTACTAATGATGAGCCTGAACTTTTGAACCTGGCAAGTAGTTTCAGTTTTGCTAAGATCGTATTTCTGCAATTTAGCACTTATTCGCGGGGCGCGAAGTTGTACTGGGAAGCCGCAAACTCACGCGAACAGTGCGAGCAGTGCGAGCAAAATCCGCTGCTCGCGGATTTGCGGATTTTGCGGGAGATTCGCGAATCTCGCGGATTGCGGATTTCCCGAAAATCCGCAAAATCCGCGAGCGAAACGGATTTTCCGCCCATACCTACCCATACCAGCGAGACCAACAGCTTATTCAGGGTAGCGAATATAGAATTTGGGATAGGACAGAATGTATTCTGTAATACATACAGGCACCTAGGCAACATGACCATTCTAGCCAATGCAACTCGTCCTAGGATGGAGAGGAGAAGCTGGTTCCAGAACTGGATTAACTCCATCAGATTGGCAATTACTGTCCCTATGTTTAGGGTATATTGATCTTCGGGAAAGTGTGTCGCTTGCATGCAGAGATACCTAAAATGGTCTATCTCCCAGCCGAACCCTACTGGTAGGAGGTCTTGTACAGCCACCTGCATCAGGGCAGCCAAGGGGAAGATGACAGTCTTATGATGATTTATGCAGAGACCTGATGACTGTCCGAATGAGCGCAGTAACCCTAATAGAGCTGGTATCGCAATGTGAATGTGGCCAACAATTGTGATTCCCCATCTATCCATATCTCTCTGTAACCAGATTGCCAATGACTCCATTGCAAGGGTAAAGAGCAACAGGTAGAAAGAACACCCTTGCATGGTACTTCTCTCAATAAATATGCACTCCAATATTTAGTCCCCTGTGCGCATGTAAGCCTGCGAACCCTGATATAGCAGCTGCACCCAAGTGATGAACTCATCACTAAGTCCCATTTTTCTGAGAACATCCCACTGATATTTCCACCGTAGGGTGTCAAAAGCTTTCTCAATGTCAAGGGCAACTACCGCCGCCCTATTGGCTCAGTCAGTCAGTGAGTGCAGCACATGTGAGAGGAGGTGAATATTCATGTGCATTCCCCTTCCTGGTATAAACCTGCACTGTTCTTCATGGACCAGGTGGGACACCACAAGGGTGAGGTGAGTAGCGAGAATCTTGGCTAGTATTTTTGCATCAACGCCCAGCATTGATAGGGACCAATATGATCCCATATCTCGCGCGTCTCTACTTGGTTTTGAGAGCATAACTATGCGGGCTTCTCCCATAGATTGTGGGAGGGTTCCAGTTACCTTCACTTCCTGCAGGGTCTCAAATAATCTAGGGAGTATTAATCCACTGTACGTCTGGTAAAGTTCTACTGGTAGGTCGTCTTGGACTGGGGCTTTGCATCTGGCCATTCTCTGCACAGCCTCACGTAGTTCATCTAACTGAATCTCTGCCCCTAGGACCTCTGCCTGTTCTCCCGTAATTGGAGGCAGAGGTATGTCCTTGAGAAAATCAAGATTGGAGATCTGTACAGTCTCTGGGTGTTGAAGGTATATTGTGGCTAGGTGATTGTGCAAGCAGCTGTTAATTCCTGCCTGTGTATTTATTATGGTCCTGTCCAGGAGTTTTAGCATAAGGATCAGTGGAGGAGAGCGTTCCCTCTCCAGTAACCATGCTAGGAGTTGTCCCAATTTGTCACCTTCTTTATGTAAAAGCTGGCGATATTCCCACCTGGTGAGACAGTCGAGTCTGTCACATATTTCACTCAACTGGCGATGGGCCCTCAATAGGGAGTCAATATGTTGTGCCGGCGGTTGCAGGCCATGTGGCAACCAGGACAGTTTGTCTTCCGCTTCTTTTAAGTTTTGTTCTAGCTTGCATCTCATCCCCCAAACTTTGGAGATGCACTCCCCCGGATCACCACTTTAAGTGTTTCCCATTCTAGTCCTCTGGAGTTGGCAGTGGACCCGTTCAAGTTAAAGAATCCAGCTATCTATTCTCCAAGTTCCGTTCGGAACATAGTGTCCTGAAGCACATCAAGACTTAGCCGCCAAATGGGCAGCTTTGGCCTGGCACAAACTGGAACCACTCAAGCAGGACTGGGGAATGGTCAGAAAGAAAGATACAGGTTTGTATGGCAGCTGGTACGGCCTCGCCGGCATAAAGCAGGTGTATCACTGCGACTCTGGGTAGGTCTCTCGACAGATATCTTCGTATAGCAGGTGATGCATCACTTCCTGCAGTGTAGATATCATGCTTGGCTTGGTGTGCATTTTGGGGGATGGTGATTCTGCCATAAATTATGCAGTTGAAGCCTCCTACCCAGATGGTGGGTATAGCTGCATTTGGGGGAACATGTCCGCCTCCCTGTTCCAGGTGCATTGGGCTTGCAGGCATCTCTTTCATCTGGTTTACCATCTGATGGCGCACTGGAATCTGGGATCTCAGGATTACAATGGCTTGGGTTCTGTGCCAGCAATAATTTCTCTGCAGCTTCAGTGGTGTTTGCAGCTGTAGAACTTGGCAAAGGGGTGCCCTTGGACCCACCAGTACCATGTTTCATGACGACCGATGAAAGCCTTTGGGGGCCCACACACGGGTCTCTATCTTCTCAGAGATTTTGGTCAACTGTGGAGAGCTGGATGACTTCAATTGGAAAGAACTGGCAGCAGTATTCAAGGCTCTTCTTCTACACTTTGCCCTGCTTCTCATGGAAAAGTTTGTTCAGATCAAAACGAACAATCAAGTGGCCCGGGCCCATATCAATAATTTGAGGGAGACTTTTTTCTTCTTTTGGCACTCCAGATCAGATAGGAGTCTGGGCAGAAGATAATTTGTTGACGCTGACTGCGATCTATCTCCCCGGGAGGAAGAATGGGCGTGAGGATCAGCTGAGTCACCAGCTCCCTTCCTTATTGTCGATGTCTCTGACACCTCTGATTTTTCAAGAAATCTTGGGGAAGTTTAGGGGTTACATGGCTAGACTTTTTGCTTCCCCGCAGGATGCCCGTTTTTCAAAATGTTGCTCCCTTTTTCCTTGCTGAAGGCCTAGAGGGTGGATGCAGTGGGTTTCCCCTGACCAGAGGTTCTTCTTTCCCTCTTTCCCCTTCTCAGCAGGGTTCTGGAAAAATCATGAGGGAAAGAGTGATAGTACTGCTGGTGGTCCCGTTTTGGAGTTTGCAGCCATGGTTCCCCCTGCACAGTCTGGCGATTGCTCCTCCATGGAGGTTTTGTGTGTTCCCTTTCCCCACTCAGGTTTCCCATCTGTCCCGCAGTTCAGTCAGGCAGCTGGCATTGGGGGTTTGAAAATTGAAAGGAGGAGACTAGTCAATTTTGGTTGCTCCTTAGATGTAGCTGTTTCAATGCAAAATTAATTGAAAGGTCAGCACTTTTTATGTGTTTGAACAGCACTGGAAGGCTTTTTCTGTCTGGTGTTCTTCAAGGGGGTTTCTTCCAGACACTTGCGAGGGTGGTTCTGTTCTGTAATTCTTGCAGGATGAGTTCTTGTTGGGGCTCTCTGTTTCTACTCTATTTAGCCAGTGGGATGCTACTAAGGCTATCAGAGATTCCTCTATTCTCCCCCTTGAATCCTTGGTTTCTAGTCTTCTTCATAGTTTCCACCTCAAGAGACGATTGGTGTTTTTCCCCTGTTCCCCCTTGGGACCTGCTACTGGTCCCTAATGCATTACAGAGATCTCCATATGAACCCTATCTGTGTTGTCTATGAAATTTCTGACACTGATGGTTTGTTTCCGATTGACAATCACATTGGTGAGGCATTTGGGGGAAATAGGGGCATTACTTTCTCACCCGCCCATTTAAGATATTTTCCGGATAAGGTGGTTCTTTGCCCTGATACAGCATTCCTTCCTAAGGTTCCTTCACCGTTCCATTTGGCTTAGGATATTGTACTCCTTGCCTTACTTCCTGCTGTGTCTATGGTTGAGGAGGTTGTTTTATAGTCTCGTGATCTTTCAAAGGTTCTTATGATTTATCTAGAGAGGACTCCCTCTGTTCGTCAGGTGGATTTTTCTTTTTTGTCAATTTTGGGGTGGCAAGGCAGGGTCATCGCCCTACTACTGTGACTCTTTCTCATTGGGCCAGGTCTGCCGTTTACTTTGCCTACCTTCACTTAGGGGTTTTACTTCCTCCTGTGGTTCAGGGGCTCTAGACCATTAGATTTGCATCCTCATTGACATCTTTTAAGGGTGCTTTGTTGAGGGACATATGAACGGTGTCTACATGGTCTTTCCCTCAAACCTTTATCTCCCATTATAAATGAGGATGGGAGAGGTTTTCTGGGGATTATAGTTAAGTTGTTTTTGCTGCAGTTCACTGACTGTATTTGACTGAAATAAAATGTCTCGGCATCTTTGTGGTGTTCTCCTTTTGTTTCGTCATGCCCTTTGGTGTATGCTCCAAGGTCGGGACCGCAATGAGGAAGACGAATGAGGAAGATGATGACTTGTTTACTTACCAGTAATCTTCAGTACTCTGAGTCATATTCTTCCTCATCAAAGTCCTGTATCCCTTCCTCCCACCCTGGGAGTTAGAGGACAAATGGTAAAAACAGTGTGTATGCTTGTGGCCCAGTGATTGGGTGCCATTTGTGTTTCTCAAGTGATTTGCTTTTTTGGTCTCTATGATTTGTTGGGTATTACTGGATATGGTTTGGGTCAGCCCCACCCTTGTAGGTCAGCTGACAGGAACTTCCTGTCAGATCACCATTGTGGGTGGGGATTTTTTTCTATGGGTAAATGCTCTGCCCTGAACACATAGTGCTCCAAGGCCAGGAATGTGACGAGGAAGGCTATGACTCGATGTAATGAAGATTACCAGTAAGAAGCCCAGTCAACTACAAGCAGCTAATGTTGCGAGTTGAAATTTCTGGTTTGCAGATGAGCAAAGACAAATAGGGCCAGATTTTGCACGCGTGAACCGCTCAGAGGAAGAATGAAGGAAAATATAATTCTGTTTCCTTCTGCTTCAAGTTTGTAATCACTTCAGTGTCTCTTGAGCATGTAAATTAAATATATGGACAGGAGGCACGCAGAAGAGAAGACTTAACTATATTGGCTCACACATTACACACATAAGCTGCATCTTCTGTCACGCAACCTTACATTCATTCCTTGTTGTGGCATAAAGATTGGTACTCCAGTTTTCTTAATCCTACAGATATCCTTGATTTAATTTGTCTTGCTCTGAAAAGTCCTTGCATCTCTGTGCTAGCAGACATTTCATCAGTGCGTTTTGTGGATTGTCCTTCTTCACAGGACGATTAGTATCCAAGTATGTGCAGCTATTTCTGAAACAAACAAAAGAAAACATGAAAATAGAGAAGAACATAATCACATTGTTCATTTATCTACTAAGCATATGTTTATAATAATAATCATACACTGAACCATAGGACATGGTTTAGACTTCCTAGGCAATGGTGATAAAAAAAAAGCTTGTGGAAAAATACAGATGCAGGACCAACACTGGTTGTACTCTTCTAAATGTTCGGGTGGCTAAAAGAGCTTTGCTGTTTATCCCATTTGCTGGTTATTCTATAATTGGATCGGTTCTGGGGCCTTATTATAACTCATTTTTCACAGATGTCAGAACTCGCCTGGGTCTGTGTTTTTCCACTAGCCTTTCTTATCACCTCCCTAGGGGTAGCCATACTTTTTCGGCCAATCATTAAAGTCTAAATAGTCTAGGCTAGAAAGTCTTAACTATTTCACGTGGTTCAGTGCATGACTAATTTTGTAAGCTTATCTTTAGCAGATAAATGAACAAAGTAGCCAGGTCATTTTCTATGTTCTTTTTCATTTTTCGCTTTCTTTGTTTTTAGAAATGGCTGAATAGACTTGGCTGCGAATCGCCCCGAAGAACCGCAATCCACGAAATTGCACTGAGGAAAGTTTTTGAGCCCCCAAATGTAATTACTTTTCAGTGCAAGACAAATGAAGTAAAGCATCTCAGCTGTATTAGGAAAACTGGGGTACAAATCTTTTTGCGACAACAAGGAATGATAAAATTGCCTAACGCCCAGCGATCGAAGTGAATGAAAAAAAGTATGGGAATTGTGATGCTGCGCGTAATGGGGGTGGGGGTCAAAGGTATGTCTAAAAACAACACAATATTCTGTAACCTTTTTTCAGTCTTTCACGTTCAGGTAACTATTTATAATATAACGCAGAGCTTAAATGAAAAATAATTGCAAGTTAAGTTAATCAGTGGGAAATGCACTATTGTGCATCATGAAACCTCTATTAGTTACTCTACGGCATAGGTCTGTCATGTAACCAGAGAGCCAAAGAATTGAATCCTGGTTGCTACAGAGAAGAATAGTGACTTGTGTAGGTTCAGTAGGCCGATGTCCTGGTCTGTGACAAAAAGCACTGTGAATATGCAAGTCATTATTTTAAACTTGCAATATACACAATATAAGATTGGCTGCTACAAAATGAGCAAAAACTGGTTTAAGATAAAAAAAAGTTAATCAAAAATATTGATTTTAGTGATAACCAGACAGTACCTACTGCGATTGTTTTCAATATTTGTTCGTTATAGCACATACTTCACAGTTTAGCTGGTAACTCCCTGCAATACCACTTAAAAATAATAAATCTGTGTCATCAGGTAGCTTCAAGTGATTATGTTAATTAAAACTAGTACCAGCTTTACATTTGCAGATTAACCAGTTGTGTACATTGAATGAATGAATGACATTCAAAAAGCACAAAGCTGCTTTTCAAGAAGCATGCTGGGCCTGGGGCTAAAACTCCTGTAAGAAGGGTACTTTAAAGCTCACGGAAAAGATGAGTTTTTTTTTTTAAACCTTTATTTAACATTCGTAATCAAATACAGACAAGGGCCTACATGGGCGTCCGCAGACATTTTTCCAGGGGGGGGGCAACATTTTTACTTCATCACCATCCTCCGACATGATTGAGCACAAGTATTAAATAAACAAATAAAAAAATCTAATAAGACAAAGAGCTTAAATAAACAAAGAAACCCATGGGGTGGGAGGAACATCATGTGAGGCTTCACAGCAGATTACCTGGCAACCACTATGAAACAGAGGAAAAAACAAACAAGCATTGGCATAGCCAATAGGTCTCGCCTTTGGGACCTTATAAGTGTTTAACCATGCAACACTTGATGTTGTTGCACCAAGGATATTGTCCTAGACAACTAAACAATTATAAGGTCCCAAAGGGGAGACCTATTGGCTATGTCAATGCTGTTTTGTTTTTTAAATGACAAGCAGTGCTATATGGCTCCGGCTGCCACTTAGTCCACCACATCACACGTAGATGCTGCAGCCATCTTTGAATGGTTTTAAAGCCAATTCAAAAGCTGTCACCAGTGTATGTTAATCCATATCTCAACTGTGAGACTGCTCTCCTGCTTCCCAATTCTATTAAATACAAATTATGTAAAAAGAACATCCCTTTCTGAGCTGCACGGCTCATCCTACCCACGTTTCATGCGCAGATTTGAAATACTGATGGTTTGGGCTTCCCGGAATTCAACTGGTTGAGAGGTGGACAGGTGTAGAGAGGTAGAGAGAGAGAGGTGTAGAGAGATAGAGAGACAGAGGTAGAGAGAGGTAGAGAGAGAGAGGTAGAGAGGGAGAGGTAGAGAGGTAGAGGTAGGCAAAAAGAGGTTGAGGTAGGAAGAGAGAGAGATGTAGAGAAAGAGGTAGAGGTGTAAAGGTAGAGAGAGAGGTATAGAGATAGAGGGAGAGGTAGAGAGAGAGAGGGAGAGAGAGAGAGGTAGAGGGAGAGAGGTAGAGAGAGAGGTAGAGAGGTAGAAGTAGAGAGAGAGTGGGAGAGGTAGAGGTAGAGAGGGAGAGAGAGGTAAAGAGGTAGAGAGAGAGGAAGAGAGAGAGGTAGAGAGGGGTAGAGTGAGAGGTAGAGAAGGTAGAGAGAGAGTTAGAGAGAGAGGTAGAGGTAGAGGTAGGGAGAGAGAGAGAGAGAGAGAGAGATAGAGTGAGAGAGGTAGAGAGAGAGGTAGAGGTAGAGAGGGGTAGAGAGAGAGAGGGGTAGAGAGAGAGAGAGGTAGAGAGACGTACAGGTAGAGAGAGAGAGAGAGTGGTAGAGAGAGAGAGGTAGAGAAAGAGAGGTAGAGAGAAAGGTAGAGAGAGAGAGAGAGTGGTAGAGAAGAGGTAGAGAGAAAGGTAGAGAGAGGTAGAGGTAGGGAGAGAGAGAGAGGTAGAGAAAGAGAGGTAGAGAAAGAGAGGTAGAGGGAGAGAGGGAGAGAGGTAGAGGTAGAGAGGTAGAGGTAGGGAGAGAGAGGTAGAGAGAGAGAGGTAGAGAGAGAGAGTAAGAGAGGAAGAGAGAGGAAGAGAGAGAGGTAGAGAGAGAGGTAGAGAGGCAGGGAGAGGGTTAGAGAGAGAGATAGAGAGAGAGGTAGAGAGAGAGGTAGAACGAGAGAGGTAGAGGTAGAGGTAGGGAGAGAGAGGTAGAGAGAGAGGTAGAGAGAGAGGTAGAACGAGAGAGGTAGAGGTAGAGGTAGGGAGAGAGAGGTAGAGAGAGAGGTAGAGTTAGAGAGGTAGAGAGAGGGGTAGAGAGAGAGAGAGGTAGAGGGAGTTAGAGAGAGAGATAGAGGTAGAGAGAGAGAGAGCGTTAGAGAGAGAAAGAGAGGTAGAGAGAGAGGTAGAAAGGTAGAGGTCGAGAGAGAGAGAGAGAGAGAGTGGTAGAGAGAGAGAGAGAGAGAGAGAGAGAGAGAGAGAGAGAGAGAGAGAGAGAGAGGTAGAGAGGTAGAGAGGTAGAGAGAGAGAGGGGGAGAGAAAGAGGTAGAGAGGGAGAGGTAGAGCGAGAGAGGTAGAGGTAGAGGTAGAGGTAGAGAGAGAGGTAGAGGTAGAGAGAGAGGTAGAGGTAGAGAGAGGGGGAGAGAGAGAGAGGTAGAGGGAGTTAGAGAGAGAGATAGAGGTGGAGAGAGAGAGAGCGGTAGAGAGAGAGAGGTAGAGAGAGAAGTAGAGAGGTAGAGGTCGAGAGAGAGTGGTAGAGAGAGAGAGAGAGAGAGAGAGAGAGAGAGAGAGGTAGAGAGAGAGGTAGAGAGAGAGAGGTAGAGAGAGGTAGAGAGAGAGAGGTAGAGGTAGGGAGAGAGGTAGAGGTAGTGAGAGAGAGGTAGAGAGAGGTAGAGAGAGAGGTAGAGAGAGAGGTAGAGAGAGAGGTAGAGAGAGAGGTAGAGAGAGAGAGGTAGAGGTAGAGAGAGAGAAAGAGGTAGAGAGAGAGGTAGAGGTAGAGAGAGAGAGAGGTGGGGAGAGAGGTAGAGAGAGAGGTAGAGAGAGGTAGAGAGTGAGAGAACATAGAGAGGGAGAGGTAGAGAGAGAGAGGTAGAGAGGTAGAGAGAGAGAGATAGAGAGGAAGAGAGAGGTAGAGAGAGAGAGAGAGGTAGAGAGAGAGAGAGGAAGAGATAGCGAGGGGTAGAGAGGTGTGGAGAGATAGGTTGAGGTAGAGGTAAAGAGAGATGTAGAGAGAGAGAGAGACGTAGAGAGAGAGGTAGAGAGGTAGAAATAGAGGTAGAGAGAGAGAGGTAGAGAGAAAGGTAGAGAGAGAGAGGTAGAGAGAGAGAGGTAGAGAGAAAGGTAGAGAGAGAGAGAGGTAGAGAGAAAGGTAGAGAGGGAGAGAGGTAGAGAGAGAGAGGTAGAGAGAGAGAGAGGTAGAGAGAGAGGTAGAACGAGATAGGTAGATTGGAGATCCTAGCATTTTCAGAGCATTAAAGGCACTACTCATTTGTAGCCTCATTCCTTTCACTGCACATTTATTTTGTGGTCATAAAGCTTACAATTTGCAGCATCACAGTGGTTGCTACTGCAAACCCCCTTTTTAGAGTTGTGTATAACCTTCATGATTGACAAAAGGGGTTCTGCATCTAACTCCATATTGAAATTTGGAGGGGCAGCGAAAAGGGTGCTATCTTCAAATTGCAATTTACAATCACATATATCAATGGTTTTCAAACGCAATGGCAGTCGCAAACCATTGATCTTATACCAACACTGAGCTGCAGTTGGTACATGATTTAGAAAAGAAAAGTTGTCTCTGTGGGGTAGTGTTGGACAGGCCCCATGAAGGGCTCGCTCCCTCCCCGCATGACACCGGCTCTCCAGGTGCTACCCACAGAAGCAACCCGCAACCCGTCCCCTACGGGACGCCTGCCCCCGGATATCTCTGTATCACTGGCCCGGGCCACCGTCAGCACCATTGCCCGACCCAGCCTCCATCTTGGACACTGCACCACGAGGCCGCGTGGCCTCAGCTCGACCCCAACCCTGGGCCTGGCCAGGCCCCGACATCCCGGCACCACCATCCACCCAGGAGGTGAACGGACCACTTGGAAGGTCAATGGGAGAAAGAAGTGTCGATGGCTCTCCCCCGCCAGGTGCCGATCGCTCCCAGCCTCCCCGGGTGCTGGCTCCACCCCCCTGCTGGGTGTCTGGACTCCCTCATCCCGGACCTCCCGACCTCCAAGTGCGAGGGTCCGGACATCAAAGGGCGCCAGACCTATAACTGAGGCAGCTCCAGAGCAGGAAGGCAGTTGTATCCTGGAGTCGAGAGACACCGTGAAGAACTCATCCTTGACGGACTGTTGGCGCTGCCGCAGCCCTGCCTTGTGAACTGTCGTCCTGCCTGCTGGCGCTGCCGCGGCCTTCTGCAACCATCATCCTCGTCAGGGCCTGCTGGCGCTGCCGCGGCCCGTTGCTACCTACGACCACCTCGGAACCTGCTGGCGCTGCCGCAGCCCGCTGCTACCTACGACCACCTCGGGACCTGCTGGCGCTGCCGCGGCCCAACCTTCCCGAACGCCGAGCTCGAGGATTGTGAGCTACCATCATCTCATCTCAAATACCAGATTGGTAACAAGACTGTCCCGCTACCCCCTTTCCCTTCCAGAGACTAGAATTGAGAGGATCCTCGTGTCCTGATCCCATTGTACCGTACTACCTTACTTCAAGAACTGCATATAAAGAGCGTTAACCTTATCCTTGTGTGGTGTCCATCTGTGGGGGGGAAGTTACTTGTCTGTACGATCGCTGGAGACGGCCCTCACCGGAGGCCTCTCCCCTTGTCCTCGGCCGACCCTCCAGGTCCCTGTCTAACATTGGTGGCCAGCGGCGGGATCCGAATCAACGCGTAACGTACAGAAAGTGACTCACGCCACGACTCAACCACAATGACAACAAAAGAGAGCGGACCCGCAGAGAAATTCCAGATGGAAAAGCTAGAAGATTACACCCATCGAGAGCTAAAGCAATTTTGCATGGAACTGGGCATTGCTACCACCGGGCTGAGCACAAAAGAGGACTTCAAACACGCCCTAGAATCTTGGGCAGAAACGGGTGCGGCTGCACCCCGGAACCGAAACAGCGAGACACCCGAAATACCACCACTCCGACGGAAGAAAGGAGGACGGGTCTCTCCCCGGAAGAGATCCAAGAACGAGAGAAAAGCCGACTCCATGAATTGGAGTTGGCGCGGCTCCGGTTGGACGGAGAGCTGAAACTGGCCGAACAAAAGATAAACTTAGAACACTTACGGCTCCGAGAAGAGCGGGAAGAAAAGCAAAGGCAGAGAGAACTAGAAGAAAAAAGACTGGCATACGAACACGAGCGCAAGCTAGCAGAGATAGAAATGCGGAAACAGAATAAAGATCTAGGGGTGCCCGAGCGCCCGCACACCCCGGGCACCACCGAACCAAAGGTCCACATCCCCAAGGATGTGGTCCGTGAATATTTTCGGAACGACGACATACAGCAGTGGTTCAAGGCCTACGAGATCGCCATGACCTCCCACCGGATCGATCAAAGTGACTGGGGAGCCGGTCTATGGGGGAGGTTCGTCAACGAAGGCCGCGATGCCCTGCTACAGCTCCCGGACCATCAAATGACGTCCTATGACCACATGAAGGCCGCCCTCCTCACTCGATATGGGCTTACGCCCGAAATGTACCGCCAGAGGTTCCGCGACTGCACCCGGATCCCGGGTACAACTTGGGTAGAATATGTGAACTATTTCAGCCGAGCCTTCGAGGGATGGATCAAGGGTAGCCACGTAACAACCTACGAGCAGCTCTTCAACCTCATTGTGTGGGAGCACCTCTCCAACAACTGCTTCGTCGAGCTCAGGCAGCACCTCCTCGACAGTAAATTGACTGAACCACGGCAGCTCGCCGCTGAGGCTGACCGGTGGGAAAGCACCCGAGTGGCCCGGAGTGGGCCCAACGAGCAGAACAGAACCAACCAAGGTCAGCATCGTCCCCGAGGAGGAGGAGGAGGCCAGGGCCGGGGGCAGAGACGCCGTCCCGGCCGCTCCCGCGAACAACACCCCGCCCCCGGCCGGTCGGGGCAACCCCCCGATGCGCCCGGGGTTCCGAGCCAATGTTACTTGTCACCGATGCCAGCGAGTCGGCCACTATGCCAGTGACCCGAACTGCCCAAAGAACCAGACTCCTGGGCCCCGCCAGGTGGCTGCCGCCGCCTTAGGAGAAGAGCAAATCTCCGAAGAGCATGAAGAGTACGAACAGGAGCAGCCCGACTGGGAACCTGCCGCCATGGTCCTGGCTTGCCTAGGGGGAAGAGACATGATCCCGCGGGCTCCCCTACCTGCCAACACCAGGAAATACAGCCAGTGGGTGAACATAAATGGGCGCAAGGCCGAAGCCCTGCGTGACACGGGGGCCAGTGTGACGGCCGTCCGCTGTCACCTGGTGACCCCAGAACAAATCCTGCCAAACGTTCTTTGCCCCGTCCGATCGGCCGACAATTCTGAGAGCCTGTGTCGGATGACCTGCGTCCCCTTTGAATGGGGAGGAGTGTCCGGTATGCTAAAAGTGACTGTCCGGGATGATGCCCCCGTGGACTGCCTCCTGGGAAATGATCTCGAGAGTTCCCCGTGGGCGGCCGTTGAAAGAAGAGAGCACCTGGGGATGTTGGGCCTCCCGGACTGGGCGTGCGTAACAACCCGGTCCATGGCCGCCCGCACCATCCCCAAACCTGAAGAACCCGAATGGCCAGCACCTCCTCCCCCGATCGCTCCAGAGGTAGACACCGTCCATACCGACCCCCCGGAACAAACCCAAGAAGGGCCCGCTCAGCCCCAAGACCTTCCAGACCTGGCTCAGTGGCGTCAAGAAGGGGGACCCACCCAGGAGCAATTCCGGCAAGAGCAGAAGACCTGTCCCTCCCTCGAGGGACTGCGACAGCAAGCACTCGCCCAGAGCGCGGGAGACACTGCAGGAGCCCACTGGATCTATTGGGACAATGACCTACTGTACAGCGAACAAAGAATCGCGGAGTTGGGGGCCAGTCGAGTGCTGGTGGTGCCCCTCCGCTTCAGAGATTTCCTGTTGAACTTAGCCCATGATGTCCCCCTGGCTGGACACTTGGGGCAAGACAAAACCTACCACCGCCTGGTAACCCACTTTTACTGGCCAAAAATGAGAAATGACGTCTCCAACCACTGCCGGTCCTGCCCCACCTGCCAGGCCAGCGGGAAGAGCGGCCGCAAACTCAAGGCACCCCTGCAACCATTCCCTGTTGTTACCACCCCGTTCGAAAGGGTGGGCATAGACATTGTGGGGCCCATAGACCCCCGAACGGCACAAGGGCATCGATTCATCCTGGTCCTGGTGGACCACGCCACCCGCTATCCCGAGGCCATTCCCCTTCGAACTGTAACAGCGCCAGTGGTAGGCCGAGCCTTAATGGGGATCTTCTCTGGTGTGGGCTTCCCCAGGGAGGTCGTCAGCGACAGGGGCACGAACTTTATTTCGAAGTATATGAAATCCCTCTGGCAGCAGTGCGGAGTCACCTACCGATTCACAACCCCCTATCACCCGCAAGGAAACGGACTAGTCGAGCGGTTTAACCGCACTCTCAAGGGGATGATCATGGGGCTGGAAGAACCCCTACGACGCCAGTGGGAAGCGCTACTCCCGTGCCTCCTCTTCGCCTACCGAGAGGTCCCCCAGAAGTCCCTCGGCTTCAGCCCCTTCGAACTCCTGTACAGACACCCTGTTCGAGGGCCCCTCAGCCTAGTTAAAGAAGAATGGGAAATGGCCCCCCTGAAGACCCCCCCAGACGTCTACAAGTACCTCCTGACCCTCCGCAATCAGACCAGGCGATTCAGAGAGATCGCCAAAGCCAATCTTGAGGCCAGTCAGGAGGACATGAAGAAATGGTACGATCAACATGCCTCCTCCATCGAGTTCGAGCCTGGTCAGCAGGTATGGGTGATGTCCCCCATCAAGCCTTGTGCCTTGCAGGACAAGTGGACGGGGCCCTTCAAAGTGGTCGAGCGCAAGAGCCCCGTCACCTATCTCATTGACATGGAATCCTCCCGGAACCCCCTCCGGGTCCTCCACGCCAACAGACTCAAACCACACTTCGTGCGCTCGGAGCTCAGCCTGCTGATGGCTACAGACAGTGGAGCGGAAGAAGACTCCGAGCCCCTCCCTGACCTACTGAGAACCCGGGAAAAAGATGGTTCAGTGGACGGGGTCCGACTTTCCGATGCCCTGACCCCGGAACAGCGCCAAGACTGTCGGACCCTCCTGTTGCAATTTGCAAATCTCTTTTCCCTCACTCCCGGAGTCACCCCCTGGTGCCTGCACGACGTGGACACTGGGGACAGTCCCCCTATCAGACACCGGGCGTACCGAGTACCAGACCGGGTGCGCGCCTGCATCCAAGAGGAAGTCTCCAAGATGCTCGCACTCGGAGTCATCGAACCCTCGGACAGCCCCTGGGCCAGCCCAGTCGTACTGGTCCCCAAGGCTGCTGCCCCGGGCACCACCCCCGAGCTCCGATTCTGCGTCGACTATCGGGGTCTGAACGCTGTCACCCGAACCTACGCTCACCCCATCCCCCGAGCAGATGAACTGGTCGACCGCATGGGGGCTGCCCGCTACCTAAGCATCTTCGACCTGACAGCAGGCTACTGGCAGATCGGCCTCACCTCCAGGGCCCAAGAACGATCCGCTTTCTCCACCCCGGATGGACACTACCATTTCACAGTGATGCCATTCGGCATGAAAAACGCTCCAGCCACTTTTCAACGACTTGTGAACCAGGTATTGGCGGGCCTCGAAGAGTTCAGCGCCGCCTACCTGGACGATATCGCGGTATACAGCCGCCACTGGTCAGACCACCTCCGCCACCTCCGAGAGGTCCTGCAGGCCCTCCAACAGGCCGGCCTCACAATCAAGGCCAGCAAGTGCCAAATTGGCCAGGGGTCCGTGACCTACCTCGGACACCAAGTGGGGAGCGGTCTGGTGGCCCCCCTCCAGCTCAAGATCGCTGCCATCCAGTCCTGGCAGCCACCCGTCACCCAAACCGAGGTCCGAGCCTTCTTGGGGCTCACCGGATACTACCGGCGGTTTGTGAAGGACTATGGCAGCATTGTGGGGCCCCTCACGGAACTCACATCCAAGAACCACCCAAAAACAGTGAACTGGACTCCCGACTGTCAAGCGGCCTTCGAGAAGCTGAAGGCCGCCATGTGCACCGCCCCTGTGCTCCAGGCCCCCGACTACAGCCGCAAGTTCATCGTCCAGACTGATGCCTCAGACCATGGCATTGGGGCCGTCCTCTCCCAACTGAACCCCGAGGGAGTCGAACAACCAGTGGCCTTCATCAGCAGACGCCTGCTGGCCCGAGAACAGCGCTGGAGCACCATCGAGCGGGAGGCCTTTGCAGTAGTATGGGCCCTTAAGAAGCTCCGGCCCTACCTCTTTGGTACCCACTTTCGGGTGCAAACAGACCATCGCCCCCTGCAATGGTTAATGCAGATGCGGGGGGAGAATCCCAAACTATTGTGATGGTCCATCTCCCTGCAGGGGATGGACTTCACTGTGGAGCATCGCCCTGGCCAAGACCACGCCAACGCGGATGGCCTGTCCCGCTTTTTCCGCCTCGACGAGGAGAGTCCCCAAGAGGATGGGTGACTCTCCCCGCCTTCAGCTGGGGGGGACGCATGTTGGACAGGCCCCATGAAGGGCTCGCTCCCTCCCCGCATGACAGGGCCCGGACATCGGCTCTCCAGGTGCTACCCACAGAAGCAACCCGCAACCCGTCCCCTACGGGACGCCTGCCCCCGGATATCTCTGTATCACTGGCCCGGGCCACCGTCAGCACCAATGCCCGACCCAGCCGCCATCTTGGACACTGCACCACGAGGCCGCGTGACCTCAGCTCGACCCCAACCCTGGGCCTGGCCAGGCCCCGACATCCCGGCACCACCATCCACCCAGGAGGTGAACGGACCACTTGGCAGGTCAATGGAAGAAAGAAGTGTCGATGGCTCTCCCCCGCCAGGTGCCGATCGCTCCCAGCCTCCCCGGGCGCTGGCTCCACCCCCCTGCTGGGTGTCTGGACTCCCTCATCCCGGGCCTCCCGACCTCCAAGTGCGAGGGTCCGGACATCAAAGGGCGCCAGACCTATAACTGAGGCAGCTCCAGAGCAGGAAGGCAGTTGTATCCTGGAGTCGAGAGACACCGTGAAGAACTCATCCTTGACGGACTGTTGGCACTGCCGCAGCCCTGCCTTGTGAACTGTCGTCCTGCCTGCTGGCGCTGCCGCGGCCTTCTGCAACCATCATCCTCGTCGGGACCTGCTGGCGCTGCCGCGGCCCGTTGCTACCTACGACCACCTCGGGACCTGCTGGCGCTGCCGCGGCCCGCTGCTACCTACGACCACCTCGGGACCTGCTGGCGCTGCCGCGGCCCGACCTTCCCGAACGCCGAGCTCGAGGATTGTGAGCTACCATCATCTCATCTCAAATACCAGATTGGTAACAAGACTGTCCCGCTACCCCCTTTCCCTTCCAGAGACTAGAATTGAGAGGATCCTCGTGTCCTGATCCCATTGTACCGTACTACCTTACTTCAAGAACTGCATATAAAGAGCGTTAACCTTATCCTTGTGTGGTGTCCATCTGTGGGGGGGAAGTTACTTGTCTGTACGATCGCTGGAGACGGCCCTCACCGGAGGCCTCTCCCCTTGTCCTCGGCCGACCCTCCAGGTCCCTGTCTAACAGGTAGCTTTCCCTTCGTGAATCATGTCAGGCGACAGTGAGTACAAACAGTGGTCCAGGGGTTACACTCAATGAACATGAGGGACTGCCCCTTTGGAGCTCAAGGCGTAAACTCTTTAATCCATCTCATCTGCAGACCCTTCTGTAATACTAGTGCTTATGGTGCAAAAAACAGGCATATCGTGTGTGGTGCAGACACTTCTGTTCAGTTTTAACTCTTTTTCAGTTGTCAACAAAATATTTTAATTCAAATTTTGGTTTCCATTGTTAACTGTTGGTATACGTTTTTTAATATATCCATTATTTTAGTTTAGAAATAATGGATATATTAAAAAACGTATAACAACAAATAACAATGAAAACCAAAATATGAATTAAAATATTTTGTTGACAACTGAAAAAGAGTTAAAACTGATTATTACCTTGGAAAAGAAATTGGTGAAACTTTAATGTTCGCTGAAAAGTGCACACATCCATCGGAACAGAAGTGTCTGCACCACACACGATATGGTATACGAAAGGTCACTTAAAGACTAGGTACCAGGATGTAGTAGCACCAACAAAAGAAAGGAATATAGCCTGAGTACGAATAAATTACGAGTTGTGTAATTCGGTGCTGGCGCTAATGAGGCTTTGATGGTTTTCACCCCTTCCTAGGGCCCCTGGCTGCAGCTCTACTCTTCCTTAGCTTGAAAAATGTGAACCCCCCCCGCCCTTCCCCCTCCGCCCCCCCCCGAAATTTGACTCTAGGTGCGCTTCTGCTTCAAGCTGTGGGAGCAGCCAGAACCCGACCTTCTCTCTTGCCCATCAGCAGCAGTTTTCCCGTTCATCAAGCAAGACCATCATTAAGCGCTTTCTCACGCTTTTAAAATTGACTGCCATGCAGACAAACACCACTGTGGGGGCTGTCAATAGTGACGGACCGGTGTTCCAGGGGGGGGCAAGTGCCCCCCCTTGCCCTCCCCTGCGGACGCCCATGAGGGCCTACAACCCCCAGGGCTGGCCGCTAAGCATTTTAGTACGTTATTACAATCCAACTGCAAGTCCGCCTCCCTGGGGAGCATAGGATCTCCATCCACAAAGCGCATCGGTTGCAAAGGCAATTCAATTTGGACACAGGATAGGAGGTTTTCATTTTAAAATAATAAGTAGAAAGAGTCAGGTGTCGCACAGTGTCTCGGATCACAAAGGGGGGGCGAGCAAAGAAACAACGTGTCCAAAATAAACTCGCTATAAAATAAGTCAACGGAGTTAAGACATACGACATCAGGATAAACTGGCACATTATTATTCGTCTACTCCATCATTATTGTCCGCCCCAGAGCACCAAAACCTCAGAAAAGTCAAGGTACAGATGTAAGAAAGCCGAACCCACTACACTAAACCGGAAAAGGAAAAAGAAGAAAAGACAAGGGAAGAGAAGGAAGAAAATAGGCCATAGAACAAAAATAAAAACGAACACCTATCCCCACACCCCCCCACCCTGCACCCCTGCTGATGACTACGGCCACCCCCCTCGCAGCGTGCCTGTCGCCCAGTAATCAGAACCCGAAATATAGAAGAAAGGGAAAGAAAGAAAAGGCAAAGAACCCCACTCAATGAGGAAAATCGGAGGAGGGCATATTTCTACGGGCTCCCGGTCCCCTTCCCCCGTCGTAGCCAGCCCCGCCCCGGACTCCGTCTCAACCCTGGCCCCGTCGATCAAATTCACTGAAGTCGTCAATTAAAAAAAGCCCTTTCCACAAATTACTGCAAAAGTCTACAGAACAGGAGTACACAGATGAGAAAAGAACGGCAGTTCTCAATGTAGATGGTTGGTGCCAATGTTGCCCCTCCCTGTCTTCGAAGCCAAGCTTTACCCCATTCGCCATCTTGAAAGACCGACAGGGGAGGGGAGTCAACACGGTCCGAAACAGCAAAAGATAAAAAGTAGAAAGTTCCAGAATGGGGACGACATGTAAATGTTCCAAGGGATACACAATCGGGGGTTCCAACGGCTCCATTGGGTGATCGGGCACAGTACAGTCAGGTAGATCCAATACAATAGGGGCAAACCCCGCTGCCAGCGCCGGGTCAAAATACGTCTCTGAAACATCTATTGAAAAGCAGGCTGGCTGCCGGGGCGCGGGTGTCGAGTCAGGATCCGGTCTCAGGTCTGTGAGTCCATCCGTCGCAGACAACAAACTGCAAGTCTGGATTTCAATAGTCCCCTTAAGTGCTATGAGTGCCTCCAGCACCGTTCGCAGTGACGGGCCAGTTCGAGCCTGCTCCGCTAGATGCCTTTCTTCCTCCAACATGGTGGTCCCCACGGAGAGGCGCCTTCTCCGGGGCAAAATTAGGCGGAGCAGGAGTAAGCCATGAGGGACTGACGGTTAGCAAGCAGTAGTACGCAGCGAGGCACCGACCCGGGGGTATCGACGATGCGAATGCCGAACCCCCGGTCCGGGACCCCCGCGACACAGCACCGTGCGTCACTCGTCACCTCACCTACTGTAGGGCACCAGGCAGCTGATGGTAGCAGACCAATCAAAAAGCAGACCAATCAAAAAGTCCGAGTGTTCCAGAGAGCGGACCCGACCACATTCAGCAGTCCGTTGTTATTCAACTCGGAGCCGGCAGAGCCCGCACTCGAGACCCCGGCGTCCCTACTGGGTTAGGCCTCAATGCGACCATCGACATAGCTCCGCTCCACAATGGCGGAGAAACTCCGGTATTGCACCACTGGAATGCAGGTCGGATCACACACACGGATCCGGTGCAGGTAATCAGGATAAGCGACAGGATAATAGATCAGAGGACGGAGGTCACCGGAGCCGGGAGACTATGCGGCCATCTTGGTTGGTGTTGTAGCTCCTCCCCCGCAAAAAACGATGAGTTTTTAATGAATTCTTTGAAAGCATTTTCTGTATCTGAATCTCTGAGCACTTTAGGAAGCAAGTTCCAGCAGCTCTCTGCTGTCAAATGTGCAAAGGAACGTACCCCCCAGCATGTCCGTATGTATCACACTAAACCCTGGTTGGAAGAGCGTAAGGTTCTACTAGGGACATACTGTTTAAATCTCCCTTGTAGATAGAGTGGCCGGATTGCTGTAAGGCCCCATAAGTAATGGTCAGGGATTTAAACATTACCCTCTATTTAATGAGGAACCAGTGTAGAATATTCAAGTTCTGCCTGGTGGATTGTATTCTGGGAGATTTGAAGATAAGACGGGCAGTGGGATTTTAGACTATTTTTATTGACAATTCCACCTGGAAGTCCTAGGTTCAGTGAATTTGCCTAGTGCAACTTCCCCGTGATCATATCTATCATGAATCACCATCTTGTGAGAATGGTCCGGTAGAAATCGTAAGGTCTTCTTTAAAGATTTTAAAAGGATAAAGCAAGCTGTTGTGATATTTCTCCCCTGTGGTTTAAAAGATAGTTTATTATCAAATATTACACCTAAATTCCTTACCTCACCTTTGGGAATCAGAGGAGGACCCAAGTCATCAGGCCACAGAAATGTGGCTGCAGTTGAGCTTGACGCCCCAAAGAACAGAATTTCAGATTTATCTGAGTTCATCTTTAGATAACTTCCTTTCACCCAGCTCACTATGGTGGTCAAGCCGCTCTGTGTGTTTTCCACCACATCTATATCCAACAGTGGAAAGGAAACCATTGGCTGTGTGTCATCAGCACAGGACACAAGATGAAAAACCATTATCCACTTACTTGCCCAGAGGTGCAAGATAAATATTGAATAAAGTGGGACTTAAAGCAGATGGGGACCCACAACGCATTTTCTTGAAGTCCGATGTGAACGGGGGAAGATGTACAGCTTGCTCCCTATCCGATAAGATGGATTTGAGCCACTTATTGGCCATGTTAGTCATGCTGGCGGCTCTCAGCCTGCCCAGCAGAATCTTATGAGAAACAGTGTCGAATGTGAGGTCCAGTAAAATGACCACTGCTTGTTTACCTAAATCTCAATTCGTTTTGATGAATTCTGCCACCTCAAGAACATGCAATTCTTTTGGGAAAGAAGGAACCTTGGCAAGAGGACTCATTAAGCTGCCTGCCCCTCCTTCGGTTTCACAGCAAAGGAGACTCCCTACATTACAATTCAGCTGAAGCTTTTCAACTATCCCCAGATGGTTGTCTCTTCACAATTAGTAGGGGGAACTGTTTTTCTTAAACTAAAATAAAGTATGGGCACTTCATGTCCCTCAGGTTCCTCCCACTTTGACCACTGCTTACTCCCTCAGGTCTTGTAAGGCTATGAGACAAGAGACACACATGTCTATGACATGTGTGTCAAAATGATTACTACAGGGATCTCATGCTCAAGGGAGCTGATCTTCTCAGCACACTGCCCTGTCTCGAGTAAGATTTGACTTTATGAATGTGAAGAGTACACTGGTCTAAGGCTACATTAATAATATAGCCAGGAAAGAACTTAAAGGCAAACTTTCTTGATCTGCTCATCCTATGTCATTCATTATAAATTTCCCCAGGAGCGTATCTATCGGTGGTGCCGTGGCCCATATTTTTGGCTGCAGCCTGCTCAGATTAATTCTTTTGTGCTGGTGTCTGTCTGGGGCTGATTCTCTCAGTGTTTATTCATTTAGAGAGAAAGTGAGGTGGGTCACGTAGAAAAGCAACAGACTGGCCCAGGCAGGCAGCTAAGAGGAGCAGTGATTTCTTTTTAGGTGAATTTCCAAAAGGTTGCCAGGAATTGAGGTGCTTTTTAATTGAGTGACCACAGTGTTAGTCACACAATCACAAAAAGGCTCAGCCTCCAGCAGAGGCTGAAGTGGGCGGAATCTGTGGGGAATGGCACACCCATAATTCCACAAGCACAGTTCCCCTACTTTTTGGTAAAAAACACAACCATTCCAAGTATAATGCTAACAGTTGAGATGCCTCATCAGAAAGGGAAAGGGAGAGAGTCTCCTGTGCTGTGGATCCAAGATAGGGACATAGAGGAAAAAAAGTAACGTCTTCTCTCCAGGTGCCTGCAACCTGAAAGAAATGTAAATAGAACCCGTAGATCCCCAGTCTGGGCCGCACAGCCCTCAAACCCAAATGAGACACTGACAAGACAAGCAACTGTTTGGGGGTACAGGTCATGTTTATTACAGGCATGAGAAAAACACAACCTAACATGTACATTCTAAGGGTCAAGTGGGATAAACACCATACAGCAAGCATTGAAATACATCTGCCAAAATCTAGACTAACACACACTAAGTGAAATGAGTACATGTCCGAAAATCTAAGGCTAGCTTACAAATTATTTACACTAGGCCTCCCGATGTGAACACTCCAACATCAAGGTCTTTGTCAATCCTTCGTCCTCTAAGGACCAAACAGATGGAGCCATCTGCATCTCTGAGGGGTAGTCACAATGTCATCAGTGCAATGGGAGCCTACCTCCGCAACGATCTGGATGGAAAAAGTTGGATTCCAGGGGCTGACCGGCCTAAATACCCCTGGCCTTTTCGGCGGCAGAGGACAGAAGTGACACTCAACACATGCGACAACCTTCCGCTTTCCGTTGCCCCTCCTGCATCTCACAAGATTGGCAACAGGAAGAAACCTAGATGTGAACCCCCCTTCCCAACGGAAAGGCCAGATCATTTTGAGCTGAGTTTTTTGGTCACTTCACGGAGTTCCCATAGCGAAACTCCACAAACTCCGCCCAGGCCTAATTGGACACCAATAACTTAGCATAATGAAGTGTCAGTAGTGACAGTCTCACAAAAGAAAAGGTTTACTGCTGACACAGCTGATGGAAAATGCTTACGAATGTACATTGGTTCTAAAAATCCCCTTTAGGCCCTGTGTTCACTTAGTTGTTGGAAGTCCCACACAGATGCAGGCTTCAGAGCAACAGGAAAGCTGTGTTCTTTCATATTTTAAAGGATGCACATGGTGCTTATGTGACTCATCCCTGTGTTGGAGGACTCTAGGGAAGTTTTAGGAGTGCTGCCAGTGTGAGCATCTGTGGGGCTGAAAGGCTGACCCCAGGATGAGCCTAGGGCTTGTTTCCTTGTGCCCTTTGTGATTTTAAATATGAGTAAATACACAAATATGACAATTCAGCCAAGTGCAGTAGGGCAACAGGACAGAGTGTGCAGTGGCCATGGGTCTTCTGTGAGCTGGATTGCAAGTTTTCTGTACATGCCCTAAAACCTTTTTCAATAATGAATATTCTCCTGCTGACATCCTGTTCTGTTTGGCATGCCTGCTGTCTACCGCATTATCAGCTGCAGGCAACAGATCACTAAATACGTAAATGTTCTCTTTTTAAAAAAAAGATTATTTTTATTAAACAGATACATAGGGCATTCCATAAGTCTCAATGGGCCAGATGTAGGTGGCTAAATACCGGTCAGTAACGCCGAAATTCGTTAAATTTCAGCGTTACCGACCGGTATTTACCCATGTGCGATGCAGGTATTACTGAACGCCATCCGTAATAAGGAATCAGTAAAAATAAGGGAAACCAGTTACCAATTCCTTATTTACCGATTGGCAGACACCAAAACACTAAAATAGAGAGTCGGTAAATAAGAAATCGGTAATAAATCGCAAATGTGATGTACCAAAAATCGGTAATACCGAATTTGCTAAAAATCGGTATTTAAGAATCGGTAATTACCACTGACTTAAAGCAGGTGGTAATCAGGTGCACTGCATATAAACAGCCCCAAAATGCAACAGTGTCAACACAATGCTGACCCTCTACATTATAGCAAGGCATCTACGTTTGCGAGCAGAAGGACTGAGGGTCTGGAGACAGGAGGAGTGTGTGTCCACTGTTCCAAATGACTGAGTCAGAAATACATGAGAGGTACAGGCTACACCCACAAACCATCCAAGACCTGATACTGGACCAGCACCCATTCCTGGACCATCAGACACCAAGGGCGCAAGCCATACCAACACATGTTCAAGTGCTCTGTAGCGTGCACCTACTTGCATCAGGAAATACCAGGGTCTGATAGCTGTGGCAGGTGGTGTGTCATAGAGTTGCCTGTCCTGTTTCTTCAACTCCTTTTTGGATGCCATGATGCAGAGAATGCATCACTACATATGCTTCCCCAGCACACAGGCGGCACTGCAGAAGACAAATCTGGATTTCTACCAAAAGGCACAGTTTCCACATGTAATAGGGTGCATTGATGGACCCACATACCAATCTGCCCACCTGCTGCTACATAATACATATACAGCAACCTCAAATCCACACATTCCATAAACGTTCAGGTGATATGTGATGCAGACAACATCATCACTGACATCATGGGCAAATTTCCAGGGAGTACCCATAACTCCTACATATTCAGGATCCGTGGGATCTACACACGCCTGGCTGGTGGTGAATTTGGAGAAGGATACCTGCTAGGTAAACTAATGTGACACACCCTGATGTATACCTTGGATGAATGTATTGTTGACTCAAATTAATGGCATTTCATTTCCCATTTAGGTGACAGCGCATATGCCGTGTGATCATTTATCCTGACTCCATACCTCCACCCTTCCACCCCAAGTGAGAGAAGATACAATGTGGCACAATAAAGCACGCGCAACGTTGTGGAGCACACCTTTGAACTACTAAAAAGCAGGTTCCGTTGCCTCCTCAAAAGTGGAGGTGCACGTCAGTACTGCCCCATCATCTGCTGCAAAATAATAGCCACATGTGCAATGCTGTATTACCTTGCCACAAAGAAAGGAACAGAAGTGGAACTAACTGACTCTGAGGACGAGGGTGAGGACTGTCCACAGCCAGAGTAAAGCACAGCAGGTGTGGCAGCAGCACCGGATGCTAGACATAGACAGGCTGAGATAACACGCAACTATTGTTTAATGACAATAGCACACCACCACAACTTGAAGTGCATCACATGTTAGGCCTAGATCAAAAGCAGTATCCATACAAAAAAATGGGTTACATTACCCATTTGAGGAAAACCATGTTATGGCTGGCTCTACTTCCTGCGCCCACGCGCTGCACTGCTGAGTTCCTTGGCCCCACTGTCCTCACTGCCAGTCTGTCCTGTGGCAGTGCTGTGGCATTCGCTGCACCTCCTGGACTCTGTGGGGGGGTGTAATGCTACTACGGGTAGTAGCCTCTTCACTTTCACCCACATCACCTGTAGTGGCTACCTTGTCAGTTTATAGCACTTCTAGTGCACTGGTCACAGTGACCAGCCCCCTTGCCACATCACGGCTGCAGTAGGCCATCTCCACCTGCATGGCCACCGAGCGCCGGCAGAACAGAGAGGTGGCAGTGGAGAGGCGGTTCACCGCCTTGGTGTAATTGTCAAGTTTCTGCCTCTCCCTGTGCCTTCACAAATGGTCCACATCGATTTTACTGCACAGCAGCCTCACTGCCTCGGACACGGACACGTCCCTCATGCCCTCAGCCACCGTAGTGTTCATGGAACAGATGCCCTCCTCAATACGCTGCATGTGGCCATCCATCTGTCCCAACTGCCGCTGCACTGACCTAATGGCCTTTCCTTACAGGCGCTGGACATTCAACATGTTCCCCTCAAGGCCAGCGAACACACTCTCATCTTCGCCCTGAGAAGGAGGACTGGCTGCCCTTGCCCTGCGGCGTCTGGAACGTGTGTGGGTGCGCTCTATGGGGGACAATAAGCCTGCCCAGTTGGCATCCTCAGTCACCGTGGACTGTTGTCCTCCTGTGTTACCCTCCTCGGACACCTCCATCTGCTGGAGGGTAGCCACTGCATGCCTCCTGCCTCCCGTGCTGGTGGGGTTGATGGTAGCGGTGGTGATGGTGGTGGTGGTGGTGGTGATGGGGTGGTGTGCCCTGCAGGCAACTGGACCTCCTCCTCTCATGTCCTCTCTGTCCTGGGTGTCTTTGCTTTGCTCCCCTCTGCTGCCCTGCGAGATGGCTCGCCTCTGAAGACATAATGTACATTTGCTCACTTATCTGGCAACATTTGTATTGTAATACATTTCATGCCTGCTAATCACACTGACTGTCCTCTGCTTGCTAATTGCTAATTGGTGTCACATACCTTTTGGTTCAGTGGACTGACTGTTATGACATGTGTTACTTCTGACTACATCTCCCATAATGCATTGCAGGTTTTAAGTAAAACATGTTCTGGAGGGGGAGTCCCTATGCCTCTTTGGGGATTTGGGGTAGGGAGTGGGGGGCACAGCATGCTGTGAATGCTTCTTACCTTGTTTGTTGGCAGCTCTGGCTGTGCTGTCTGCATCCCCAATCCCACTCACACTCTCTGGCTGGAGGGTGAAGTCGACAAGGAGATCCAGGGCAGTTGGTGCAGGTGCTGTGTTCCTCCCTCCACCTGTGCGGTTGGCTTGCTTCTGCCACTCATCCAGCCTCGCCTTTGCAGACTTCCTCAGATCATACCATCTTTTTTTAAGGTCCTCAATGGAGCACTGGGTGACTCCAATGGCATTTATTTTTTCTTGGATTGCAAGCCAAATCTGCCTTTTCTGTGAATCAGGCATGTGCACGGACTGTTTCCCAAATAATTTGTTGTGGTCCTTGGTCACATCCTCAATAAGGACCACAAGCTCCCTCTCACTGAATTTGTGCTTCCTTTTTCTTTCACCTGCCTCCTCCTCCCTCACCTGCTTGTCCATTTTGCTCAGTTTTGTTTTCAAAATTCAGTTGAGTTGCTCCTGGCTTCTCTGCTCTGCTCCCTGCCTCACAATCAGCTCCAGGTTCAGTGCAGCTGCATGGGTGTTCTACTCCTTCTTGGCAAAGCTAACAATTGTTGATGCCTTAGAAATTTATGGAATCCCACCCCACCCCCCCTTTTTAATGAATTAAAAAGCTCCACCACAAAAGGAAGCAATTCTTTGGAAAAAGTTGTATACAATTCTATAGGAAAGCCATTGTTGCCACAGGCCTTACCACAAGGCATTGCGGCCAGAGCCAGTTGGATTTCTAATGCTGTAATATCCACTTCTAATCCTTCCGATTGTATGCTTGTCAGTTGTGGCAGTTTTATAGACTCAAAATAATGATATATAGTCTCATTTGAGGCCGCATACTCAGTTATGTTATGTTATGATAGGTAGTTTTGTTAAGCGCTTGAAAGCCCATGGGTGTTTTGGTGCTAGCTGAAAAGACCGCAAAACAGATAACTCAAAGAGACTTTTAGCAAGACAAGAAAAGCCAGGTTTTAGCAATTTCCTGAATGCCAGCAGATTTGGCATAGATTTAATGTGAAGGGAAAGGTTGTTCAAGGCTTTTGAGGCTCCCATGACAAAGCCTCTTCCGCTACAGTAGGCTCGTTTGTACCTAGGTACTGATACCAATTTGGCAGAAGGGGGTTTTTAATTATTTGGAAGGTGAGTACCATCTGAAACTGTTCTTAAAAAATTCCAACCTTGGTTTGCAAGGCCTTAAAGACAGTACAGAGAGCCTTAAAAAGCACTCTCTCCCTCACAGGGAACCAGTGAAGCTTTCTAATGGGGCCAACAACTGAGTGAAATTTCTACCACCTTCTACAGTAACTGAAATTTGTTTGGCACCTGCAGATGAGCATTTAAATACAGCCATTTGCATAGTCAATTCTTGACAACACAAGCGAGGTGACTATGGTTTCCTGTAAATTATTGGGTAGAAACGGAAGTATCTTTTTGATTAATTTTAAGGTGTAAAAAGCAGCAGAAGTGACTGATTTTACCTGATGTAAGAGAGCAAGTGAATCATTTATAATTACTCCCAGATTGTTTGTTTTCTTCACCAGGCCTTTTTCGTGGGCCTACTCCACAGGCCACCATTCTGGAGACCAGAAGAATGGTTGAGAACTGAAGACAAGAACATCTGTCTTCCCTGAGTTTAATTTTAGGCAGTTTCTGGCCATCCACAAGCTAACAGCTTGCATACATTCTCAGAATCTTGACCCAATAGCTTCATCCCCACTATCCAGTGAGACAACTATCTGTGTGTCGTCTGCATAGGAAGTAAGGGTGAAGCCAAAGGATCGGATTAGGTCTGCCAGAGGAGTGACGTAGACATTAAATAGTGTAGGGCTAATTGTTGATTCCGGGGGTACACAGCAGGGTCAAGAAAAGTCCTGAGACAAGAAGTCACCCAATCAAACTGACTGTACCTGCTCGGTAAGAGTCGATTCGAGCAATCCCCATGCTGCCTTTGTTATTCCTATACTGCTCAACCTCTCGATGAGCAGCCCATGATTTACCGTATCAAAAGCTGCTGATAAGTCAAGCAGGATCAGAGCCGCTAAGCCCCCATTGTCTAGAGAGCTTCTAATTTCCTCAGTAACTTTTAAAAGGACAGATTCTGTGCTATACTTTGCAGCAGACTGGCCATTTCAGCTGCTCAAATAGTATTCTACCTGAGAAATGAATCCCAACTAGGGCAGCCTACTAAAGCATGACTAGACGAAATGTAGCTAATGTCATAGAAAATTGCCCTATGATCTGACCATAAAATCGGTAAAGTTGTAACAGTGACCAGATTGGGACAATTAAAAAAAACATTCCATCCACCGTATGACCCGCTAGATGCGTGGGCCCTACCACCCTCTGTGTAAGGCCAATGACCTCCATGTACTGAGATAAATGCCTGTGTCAGCATCAGTGGGCTTGTCCAAGTGAAAATTAAAATCCCCTAAAATAGTGAAATTAATAAGTAAAATGTTTGCTTCGAACAGACTATTTATTTCACAGATAAAACTAGTGCGAAGACCTAAAGGGCGATAGATGAACATGCCATTAAACGAGTAATTATCCAGTGTATGTGAACAAAAGGTAAAGGCGTCACAGGTTGAGGGGAAGAGGGAATTGTAGTGAACCTTTATATGAGAGTTGTATACAAGTGCAATCCCCCCTCCCCCCCCCCACACTTGTCTGCCCTATCAAGTTTATAGAAGGCTTATCCTTCTGGAATGGCTGCCATAAAATCAGGATCTGATTGCAAGTTAACCATGTATTTGTGACAGACTAGGGCTGGAGAGTGAGATTGAATTTGACATGATGCTTAATCATTGAGTGCGTGTTTAAAAGTATGCAAGACATGCTAGATTCTACTTTAGTTTGGGGTGTGATATTACCCTCAATCAGATGTCTGTCGGTACCTGGCATAAACCCTGCTTTGGCTGCAGCTGAGAGTCCCAGCCGGCTGCAGTGATGAGGTATGGTCTTATCTTCAAATTGCATACTGAGCGGTTCATATCTAGAGCCCTTTGAATTTTTAAACAGGGGATTTAGAGCCAACAGAGGCTCTTGTGTATAGGCCAGTCTTGGCCACGGTCAGGACGTAGACAGGTTTGCCTCTGGCGAACCAGTGGTGCACCAAAGGCACGGACACTCTGTGCGTCTGTCTAAGTATCTCACCATGTTTGGGGGCATGGCAGAGGGCGTGGCTAGTTTGTGCTAAGCAAGTCTTTTATAAGTTGTTATAATGCTGCAAAAACTTTTTAGATATCTCATTGTAATCAAAAACTACAACTCCTGTCCTCGGTTCCTCCAGTTCTGTTATCCCTACTACTTCCTGCTTAACACTGTTTGACCAACCCAAGAGCTTCCCCACCATCTTGCTTTCCTCATACGCTTGCTGCTGATACAGCCATGTATTTACAACAAGGGGTGGTGAGGGACAGAGTCTCTGAATTAAGCAGAAAGCTCTCACTCAGTCAAGAGATCAGGGCTAGATCCAACACCGTTTTTTAGCTCACTGCACCTTCCCAGTTTCAGAACCTGGCTGTATGCAAATTAGTCTGTTCCTGTCCCAGTGCATGATGGGAACAGGGCAAACCAAACTACAAAAGCCAATTCTTACACTGGGAAGGAAAGAAGCTCCCGGGGACCGGTTTCTGGCATTACAGCCGTCTTCGGCCCGGTTTGCTTGAATCCTGATGGTGCAATGAGCAAGGGTCTCACATCTGAGAATACCCTTCCACGCTTAGGGTGGACAAAAATATTTACAACAAGGGGTGGTGAGGGACAGAGTCTCTGAATTAAGCAGAAAGCTCTCACCCAGTCAAGAGATCAGGGCTAGAGCGCTGTATTTCCTCTAAGATAAATAATTCTCTTAACTCATGCTTTACTTGAGTCAGCTGAATATCTACTGAAAGTTGGGTCCCCAGCCGGCTAGTCTTTTTACGGAAAGCGGTATTGACTGCAGATTGGAGTTCAGCTATACTTATCACCTGACTTTTAGCTTGTGAAGCCATAAATGCCACCATCTGCCCCGGGATTGTTGCCTTAAAGGCTCCCCACACTGAAAAAAATGATGCTGTGCCCATGTTTAACTGAAAAAAATCCCGTATTCATTTCCTCATACTTGCAGTCCATTCCAGATTGGAAAGAAGGCGGCAATCCATCTGCCACCTGGACCTCTCCCTCTTCCTGGTTTCAACGTCCAGCCCAATGCTAACCAGTGAGTGATCAGAAAAGGCGTTAGCCCAAATTTCTTAACCAAAACAGTCAAAAGAGCGGGAGAGTTAAAAAAAAGTCTTTTTGAGAAGCTGATGAGCTCTCCACCATGTGTCTACCAATTGATACTTCCATTTCATTTTATCTATTAATTTCTTAGTGCACAGCTTTAACTGTTTGTAGTTTTATTTGAATTATCTCTTGCTGAATCCTGGATAAAATTATAATGACTTCCCATGACTATAGGGTCCTCTGCTCCCATGGCCACCTTGTTAATCTGCATGATCTCTTTGAGTCATCCACTATCAGGGCATAATAGTTTAGTAGGTTAAATGGATTCCCATTTAGCTGGGCTGTAATCCAAGTCTATCTATCATTAGGATCCCTACGAAATTGTATATCCACCCAATCAACCCCTGTCCAAGATACACCGCTACCCCTCTCACCGTCAACCCGGCTGAAGTGAAATATGTTTCATAATAGTATTTAGGAATAAAAAGCTTTGGTGTATTGGTTTTAAGATGGGTCTCCTGAAGCAATAGAAATTGTGGAGAAAAATAAGTTAGCCACCTAATTAAGGCCCCATACTTTTGTTTGTTGGATACCCGATTAACATTACACAATAATATTTGAATTTTAAGACCCATCGCCTGTGTAGCTATTTTTCATGAGAACCTTCTTTTTTATCCCCACGCTTCTCTCTATTACATTACCTCCCATGACTCTGCTTATTTGTTCCCCCTGTGCTCCCGTGCTCTCAAATACCTAAAACACCCCCAAGACCCAAACCTCCACAATCCCCTTTGAGATAGGAATAACTCACAATACCCCTCTCATGGTGATAAACACCCCTTCTGGGTGCCACGGTATTGCACCCAGATAGACTGCCCTTTCCCTCATCATGACCAGCGAACTCTGCCACCCATTCGGCTTTCTATCTCCTTACCCCTCTTTTACCCTCCTCTCACATTTTCCTCCCTTGCCAGGATAGTCAATATTTAGTTTGAGATCTTTTGTAGCATTTCCTGGGCTTCAGCGAAATTAGTGAACATATGAAATTTGCCTTTTACCATCACCCTTACTTTAGACTGTTGGGCAATTGCTGCCTGTGCGCCCTGTGCTTTAAACAGATAAAATAGCTTTATGAATTCCTTACTGTGATGTGCTGCCCCTGCCGACATATCCGAAAAGATATGGCGGCAGGGTACTTCATCAGTAGTGAACTGCTTTTTCTAAATAGCTCTGGTTAAAATCCATTCCTTTATGCGATAGTCAGCAAAATATACCAAGATTGCCCGTGAAAGTTGAGTATGGCTGAGCCTATGTTCTCACCTGATTGTAAGATCTCCTGAATGCTCTGATAATACATTTTTATTTATGAATGCCTCGACTCACTGAAAGACTTACACCCCCTCACAACCTTCCGGGACCCCTACCAAGCATAGATTGGAACAGTGTGAATGGTTTTTCAACTCATCCATTATAATTTCTGGTGAAGATTTTTCCTTCCTTGCTAGGGTGACTTGTTGCTGCATGACATTCATCTAGTCCTCCAACTGCGAGATCCTTGACTCAGTTTACTTCTTCTTCAATTTTAGACAGTCGCTGATGCAGGGATTCTATTTCACTTGCTTGTGTAGCTTTTAATTCTCTAATTTCCTTGAGGACCTTACTGAATTGTCAACTACTAAAGTTCCTTACCATACACGAGCAAGCTCTACAACAACTAAATCTCGAGCTAATGCCCGGTAACATTGAACAAGGCTGCTTGGCCTTGGAGATCAATATTGTATATTAAAAACACTGGAAAGCATGTCAAGAACACTTGAAAAGTATTCTCTTTAGCATAGCGGCTTACGGGCCAACTAACACTTACGTTCTAATAACTGTTAATTACGAATATTCTAATCACTTGAACATTATTAAGTGACCAACTAATCATTAATGGACATTTTACATATATTTTAGGATTAATAACTGCTAACAAGATGATTTTAATTCAGAAGGAATTTATAAAACTTTTACTGTCCTCTGTTTTTTTATTTTTTATATTGTTATGCTTTTAATTAACTGAAACAATAAAACATTGAAGTTGAATTTCCTTGAGGATGAGGTTCTGCCTTGTCTGTATATCCCACTGCATAGTAGTCCCCCACCATGCTGTCATTTTTCAAGTTGCTTCTCTCGGGGTTTCCCTAGTTCTGGAAGAATCCGATCTTGCTAATCTTGCATATCCGAGGATGTATGTGTTGTCATCGAAAATGTTCTCTGGTCAACAAAGGGTTACTGCATAGCTTCGTCTGGCTTGGCTGTCTATTTTGGAATCTGAACAAAGGGCTGCATATTTACTGGAAACCCTGATTCACTATTCAGGAAGGTTCCCTGAGATGCCTTTGAGGGTGTTTTCTCTTTCACAAAAGGTGGGTAGTCTTTTGGCTTGCCTGGGCGAACTGGTATTTGCTTCAGTAATACTAATCTGTGCAATCTTTTCCCCCTCGCTGTCCTATTTACTTTCTCGCTTTGCTGAAGTCAATGCTGCCCGGTTTTTCTCATCAGTGCGGCTTTTTTCTACCCCAGAATCTCCTAATCCCTGCAGCGCTTGTGAGGCAGTACCCTGGGCAGCCTCCACAGATTTGGCCTTGGTTTATTTTTAGGCTGAGGCCTGCTCTTGCTGCTGCTGAACTCTTCATTTGGGCAGTTTTCTTTCAGTTTTGAGGGCCACTGTAGTATCTAGATTTCCCTTCATGTTGCCCATTTTTTAATGCCTGCCCATTTTATTAGAGCTCCCTATTTTCAGTCATTGTTTAGGGATGAGAGACCATGCAGTGACCCACAACCAGATTACCTTTCAAATGCATCAGCATTCGCTTAGGTACTTACCCCCTGGTGTGAAACCTGGTGGTTTCCCTCTGGTGCAGCCTCGGGTATCTTCTTTCTTGCTCAGAAAATCCAAAAGAAGGCAGAAGAAAGTGCTGCTGCGTCTCTGTCCTGCCGCACACTCAGCTGTTATAAAAAGCATGTCCGATGCTCCTTCCTGTGAGACTGCTTAAGTCTATCAATGGGAGAAGAGGAGAGAGGACGGGTGAGGAAAACTCTACTCCCCCAACTGGGAGACTGCTCCAGTCTACCAAGGGGAGAAGAGGAGGGAGGGCAGGCGAGGAAAACTCTACTCCCCAACAGGCTCCAAACCAGGAACCCATAGCCAGGAGTCCTACCGTAGCGGCGTTGTGCGCTCCATTCTACTCGACTGCTCCAGGCAGCCATACCTCACCACGCCTCCTCAGCCAGCGTCCTACAACCTGGAAGCAAAAACTGCTACTGCATGGTGAGTTGTGGGACAGGGTATGGGGGGCAGTCTCCTAGATGCAGCGCATGTGGGATTGCCTGCCAAAATTTCGTAAATGTCCCCTCCTGTGGCGTATCACTGGGGTTATTTACTAATTCTCACAGTGAATTTTTTTTCGGATTGGGTATTTAAAAAACCCAATGTGGGCAGTGGTTGCAGACCGCTCTCCCATTTTAGGATGGTCTGAAGTAGGACTCCAATTATTTTTGTCCGTCATCATTTTCGCTATAATATCAAATATCAGTAACAGGTTTTTGAATTCGGTTTACTATAATCTGAGGCAGGGGCGTAACATAGTTTTGTGCTGCCCCTGCGGCGCAGCATTTTCCCCAACACTCCAAGCGGCCCCAACCCTTCTAGGGAGCCTGAAGGTCAATGCAAATCTGTGAGATATGGAAGACTCAGGGGCCCCTCTTCACATTATGCGGGGAGTTGGGGACATCATATGCGTTACGCCACTGGTCTAAGGTGGCAAAGTACTAATTTCTTCTCAAATTTTCAAACAAACTCAGTGGCATTGTGCACACTGTACCTTCTCTAATCATCTAACCAATCCTTTTATATTACATTGTTGGTCCATTACGAAATTTAATTTGGAAGGTGTTTAAATGATGTGTTTTGGATGAACAAAACAGGAAAATTGGGATTTTGGGACTAATAACTTCATATGGTATACTGAACGGGGCAGACAGATAAAGGTGAGGTTATTTATAAAAACTCTACAAAGTGCTGAATGAAAAAGATAATAAAAGTCACTTGTGTTTGTTTCCCTAGACCCTTCAAAATCGTGTCATCTTTGCCCCCTTTCCTAAAATGCCTTGCTTGTTTTTGCATGCCACCCCCATGAGTTCATAGTCCTGAAGCATCTTCTCAGTTTGCATTACAATTTCTAACTTGTGGATTGCTTTTCTTTGTCTCTTTTTTCCCATTGCGGAAGGAGTCTTCCATTGTAAAGTGTTTAGAAGGCCTGCTCCCTCTTAGCCATTCTCTCTGTGTTGCAAAGCCAAGGCCAAGGCCAAGAAAATGACTGCAGGTTGTTTGCAATGAAAGTTTTCAGGGCAATCCTTCACTGATATTTTGTCAAGGCAGCAGAGTGATACGATGTGCCTCCTCCTTCATGACACTTTTGGTGCCTTCATCTGCATTCCCTCTGAAGAATAGGAGAACCTTTGCTCCAGCATTGGCAGAATCTCTTTTAAAGTTGAGCGTAAGCGTAGGGCCTCTTGTATACTTTAGTATACATTTATCCATGCCATTACTTGCTTCTCATTTGTTTGTTTCAATGTCCTTTAAAAATCCTTGCTTACTAGTGGTCAGTCCTGCCTCTTTGTCCCTCCTTTTTCCTCCAAGGAGCTGGGACTTAGTACAATATCTCCTCATTAGTTTTGCGCCGAGGCCAAAGTTTTTCCTTCTGGAAAAATGTCCCCTTTAAAATGTGCATTTAAATGTATTACATTAAATAAAAGCAGAACAAGGACACAGGGCCAGCACAAGGGCTGTGCATTTGCACTGGATTCTGACTTCAGAGGGGCAATGTTTCCGAGTTTATTTTGCTTTTAAAAGCACTCAACATATTTCTGGCCTCCTGCAATTTCCAGACATTAAAAATCTCAAGATAACTCTGATGATTGATATTCTTCCTGGAGAGATCGGAGTTGTCTAGTGGAAGAATTTTTAAACTCATTGCAGTGTAGCCAAAGGGTTAATATGCCAGCAGCAAAGAAAGTGTACCATGCAGATTACAAAGTGCATAACATGTAAATAGGTCAATGGGTTACTGCTATTCGGTTACTTGTAACTTATAAATTTAAATCCTAACAGAACAGTGAATTTATAACTTTCATCAAGAACTACATGCACTGCAAAGTAAAGATCCGAGGAGACAATAAAGTAGCAAAAATGGTTCATCTGAATGGAAATTGATTATTTTATTTTAGAGAACCCCAACTATGGTGTTCAGTTTTCAATTTTTGTGTTTGTGTTTCGGGGCTCAAGCACTCTTTAGTATTGCTGCCTACCAATATGCATGACTTGTGACTTCTACACCCTTTAGTCCTCTGTGTTATGTAACATTTCTTTACACTAATTTATACACTTATGATTGTCTCTGTGTAATTTGGGTGTGATGCAAAGTGCTCTGACACCCTACACTGGTATGGGTGGTGCTTTATAACAAATTAAATGCATCTTAACATTAGTGGTTATGGGGCCTTAAGGGACACTGTTAAAGAGTGGTGGTTAGGAAATCCGCATCACTCAGCCTTACCGCAACATCACCTGAGCACCGTCTCAGCATCAACCCAGCACCACCTCCTCATCAGTGCACCACCAGTGCATCACCAACTCAGCATCAGCGCAGCACCACCTTAACATCAGCCCCATCTCAGCATCAGTGCACCACCTCCAACGCAGCCCCACCTCAGTATCAGCACACCACTACCTCAGCAAAGCACCAACTCAACATCACTCAGCACCACAGACTGGCAGTAAAAGAGACGCAGTTACTGCCAGCTTTGCTTCTTGTAAGCAAGGACTATAAGTACAAAGTGTGTGTTTATGCACCTCTTACAGGTTTTCAAAACACATAAATAAAAGGCATTGACATTTACAATGCCAATAGCTCAAAATCTCGAAAATGCGAGACCAATTGCATTGCAAATGCTTGTTTTATGTTTGCATTATATATCCATTATACATACCCATGTGGCGATTATCATGAGGTCACTGCTGCCTTTGCACACATCCTAAACTCTTGATATTTCCTATACATGGGACCAAACATTACTTTGCGCCTCCGCCCTTCAGATCACCAGATGTTCTTGTTTAGCTGGTCTAGCAGTAGCCTTTCAGAGGATAGACTGCTCACCTGATTCTAGTGCTTAGCAAAATTACATAATATAGAAGTCTCTGATGTAAATAATGCTGCTTTCTACAGCTTTGCGTCCTCAAAATGCACAAAGCCTCCTTTGTATTTCCATGAAAATAGACCTTGGTTTAAAACTTCCAGTTGTCTTCTCTCTTTTTCTTTCAAATGGACCTTGCCTTTCTTTCCATCGTCTTCATGTCTTCTCTCTCGCAGGACACATTACTCTAAAGTACATGTATGTTTGCTTTAACCTCGATTACTCTTTATATGCAAATATTCCACACCTCATTTCAAAGATCACAACCGTTCATTTAAACGTCATGCCCCTGTAACCTAACAACACCTAAACTCCTGTAGCTCATCTATTAACCCCTTGCATGCTAATGACGAGCCCAGGCTCGTCATGCAGTACGGTGCTCGTGTGCTGGTGACGAGCCTGGGCTCGTCACGGCCGCCGCAGAACGCCCCACGCGGGGATAATTCCCCCGCTGTGCTGGGCGTTTCATTGAGCGGGTGGGGCCATGACGAGCCCAGGCTCGTCACCAGCACATGAGCACCGTGCTGCATGACGAGCCTGGGCTCGTCATGAGCACCGCGGCACCGTGCACGGCCCCCCTCCCCCACACGCCGTGGGGGAATTAGCCCCGCTGCGAAGGGGTTAATACTGCCAATCAGTTGTACGGGCTCATGTGCCCCCTCCCTTAAAGATTGTGCCTAACCCTTGTTGATTTAATTTACCACACAGAAACTGGAATAAATAAATGGAATGTTTTGTTTAGAGCACAAGACTAATCCCAGTAAGCAACAATATCCACTGAAAAAAACCTAATCTTGGGGTTCGGAGCAGCAAATTGCCAGACATTAAGCTCTTTAATGCCTCATCTGGGGTAGTACTATAAGAATACAGGAAAATGCAATGTGCCTGATTTCTGTTCCTGAGTGATAAGCCCTTGGCATTATTAGAGGTGCCCCCAAAGTCTTTGTATCATAATGGGTGGCAACTGGCAAGCTGGTTTCAGGAGGTGAACAATATGTGTCTGCTGGTTAGTAGGGACGAAGAACTTTGGATGGATACCCTGCAGACCGACCAATGGAGTACCTGACCAATGGGGAACAAATATTGTATTGCAATCTGTCTTCAGGTGCAGGGTTTTCATGGCATGTGTCACATGACTCCTTTCTTGGTCGAGTCTCCATTAGATGGGCCAGATCAGCACTCCTGGGAGCACTGCATGTGACGGATTATCCCCAGCTCTACTAGATTTCCAGAGGCCCTGTGCTTTCTCGCAAATTCCAAACACATCTGTCTTTTTCTCACTTTAGTGTATTTCTAGAATACAAGTTTGTCCAAACATCTCGGCATTTTTTAGTAAATCACTCCAGCATTGCCGCTAACTCAGACAGGTCAAAAGAGGATAGACATCTAATAATAAACGATTGGCAGCAGGACTTTCTGTTACCAAAATATAAGGTTGTGGAATGGATACACTCAATTAAAGCCCAACATCCAAAGAACCCTCAGTGGCTGCTCTGTGGTAATCACTAACAATATTCAAAGCGTTCAGCATGCGCTATTCGAAAAAGGCCTGGGGACATGACGCGTAAGAAGGCATCAGCTGTGGCGATAGATCTTCTGGGAAGAAAACAGACTTATGCATTTCATTAGCAAAAATAAACAGTTTTTGCTTTTGTTTTGTCTAACTGAATTAGGTTACAGTTTTCCTCCAATCTGTGTTTTTCTAACACACTTTGTGATACAGTGCAAGTGGTAAGCATTTTCCTCTACGTTTGTCTCCTTTAAGAGTAATGCAGAAATATTTCAAAGTATTCATGCATTACAGATACTACAGGTGTCAGTTGTTGGAAGGTGTAGGTAGGTACATACAGCTGGTAATAACACCACAATCACAAATAAGGTCCAGTCAAGCCTCAATAAATGAATCCTTGCTCAACCCTTGGTGGCTTGGCTGATGAGCAGTCAACCTTAACTTAGGAGACAGGTATGTAAAGCATTTAATACCTGCAAAACACTAAATAAGTAAAAGGCACAACACAATAAAAATCCAACACCAATTTGTAAACATAGAGTATATTTTATCTTTAACATGACACCTAAATGACAAAAATCCAAAGTAGGGAACAAGGGATATAATTTTCTAAAGTTTAAATAAGAAAATGTGCCTTCTAGCACCAAAAAATGTAACACGCCATCCACGGCTATCTGGTAATGCTGGAGCGGGACAAAGTCAAAGTTTTAGGCCGACTGTGATGGAGTGTGGGTCCAATTCGCTAAGTGATTGGGCCCACTCAAGCCGCAAAAACTAGAACATAAGTTTATAGATCTGGCTCCCATCCTGGCTAGTAGACGGATCGCTCTTGGTTCGAAATCAAAGCATCCCCCTCTAGTGGTGACTTGGGAAGAAGACGTTACCCGTTGGGCCTGATCAGAGGAACAAGCCTTGCTAATGGCGGATGGCGTGTTACATTTTTAGGTGCTAGAAGGCACATTTTTTATTTAAATTTAAAAAAATGATATCCCTTGTTCCCTACTTTGGATTTTTGTCATTTAGGTGTCATGTTAAAGATAAAATATACTCTATGTTTACAAATTGGTGTTGGATTTTTATTATGTTGTGCCTTTTACTTATTTAGTGTTTTGCAGGTATTAAATGCTTTACATACCTGTCTCCTAAGTTAAGGTTGACTGCTCATCAGCCAAGCCACCAAGGGTTGAACAAGGATTCATTTATTGAGGCTTGACTGGACCTTATTTGTGATTGTGGTGTTATTACCAGCTGTATGTACCTACCTACACCTTCCAACAACTGACACCTGTAGTATCTGTAATGCATGAATACTTTGAAATATTTCTGCATTACTCTTAAAGGAGACAAACGTAGAGGAAAATGCTTACCACTTGCACTGTATCACAAAGTGTGTTAGAAAAACACAGATTGGAGGAAAACTGTAACCTAATTCAGTTAGACAAACCAAAAGCAAAAACTGTTTATTTTTGCTAATGAAATGCATAAGTCTGTTTTCTTCCCAGAAGATCTATCGCCACAGCTGAGGCCTTCTTACGCGTCATGTCCCCAGGCTTTTTTCGAATAGCGCAAGCTGAAAGCTTTGAATATTGTTAGTGATTACCACAGAGCAGCCACTGAGGGTTCTTTGGATGTTGGGCTTTAATTGAGTGTATCCATTCCACAACCTTATATTTTGGTAACAGAAAGTCCTGCTGCCAATCGTTTATTAGTAGATGTCTAACCTCTTTTGACCTGTCTGATTTAGCGGCAATGTTGGAGTGATTTACTAAAAAACGCCGAGATGTTTGGACAAACTTGTATTCTAGAAATACACTGAAGCTGAGAAAAAGACAGATGTGTGTATGGTTACAAAACGACGTAAACTGTTGGCAGAACCCCGGGCAGAAATGGTGAAAATGTGGGAACAACGTCATACACTGGAACAAGCTCAGATCCCCTCTGCCACCAACTCTGAAGGATAGCTAAGGATGTTCCGTTAGGTATCATGACTCTGTTATTCCTTTTTTCATTGTTGATGTGGGGGTCTCCCCCCCTGCCATTTAGCCCCCCTGTCGACTTTTGACTAGGATGTTTTAAACTGATGCCACATGCTTGGGTGAGCAGACCTCTGGTCGTTTAGATTTCGTAGTTGTTGTATGTTGGTTTAATGGGATTTTTTTTTTTAAATGGTATAATTTATTGTGTTAGAACTGCTTGAATATTTGTTACAGAGGAGGGTAATGTAGACAGCAATGACATGTTTATGGGCAACCAGATGGAAAAAACAATAGAAATAAGCATTTACATTGCAATGGCCTCGGCTTTGTTAAAGTTAGAGCTATTGGCATTGCGAATGGCATTTTTTCCATTTTTTTGAAAAAAAACGTAAATAAATGGTATTGTCATTTACAATGCCAATAGGTGAGCATTAGAGAGTAGTAGAGAGTATTAGAGGACACAGAGCCACACACACAGAAACCACACACACCCACACAGAGCCACACACACAGACACACAGAGCCACATGCACAGACACAGAGCCCAAACACACACAGACACACAGAGCCCCACACACAGACACACAAAGCCCCACACACAGACACACAGAGCCCCACACACACATACAGACATCCCTCAGTCTAGGTCAGCCACACGCCCATCTCTGCCCAGTAACGCCCCAGGGAACAGAGGCAAGAAAAAATCGATGACAAGCAGGGAACGATCAGAAGCAGGGAACAGAGGCAAGAAAAAAAACGATTATCAGCAGGGAACAGAGGCAGGAAAAACAAGAAAATCGCGTACAAGCAGGGAACAAAGGACAAGGTGAGGTGGAAGGAGCGTAAGGCCACAGATCTTATCTCATTAACACAAGGTCGACCTACCATTTCAGCATTGGGGAACGTCTGACCAGATTAGGCATGCAAGGCGGGTCCAAAAAACCAAGAGGAATACCGGGTTCTCCTCCAGGAATGGCGGCCACAATCAAGCGTCCCAAGCTTCAGGGGAAGTGACGACGTGACGACGATGGCACCCACTCACCCTATGACATAGGCCAGGATGCCGAGCTGCACCAGCCTGTTCATCAGCCCCACCTGCCGGCTCTTGATCAGCACGTTGCGGGGTGTCGTACTGGAAGACAAAGCCGTAGAGCTGCTTGCAGCACAAGGAGTCCCCGCCCGCCATCCTGCCTGGTGCTGCCCGCTCCCTGGACCCGGCGGTCATATGATGAGGCTGAGCGAGGATGGAGGAGGGAGAGGAAGAGGAGGGCCCGTGAACTTCCACCCACCGCAGCCTCACCTCCGGGATGTGCACCTGAGCATGGGGAGCGACCACACCGGGTCCTGTGGGGTTCCGTTAACGCACGGTTTCCGGAGAAAGAGGGGTTGCTGCTGCCGCTGCACCTGGCGAACTTCCACACTCCACCTTTCGTGAGGTTGCCACTTTTGTCTTTGTAGAATGACGGCTGTTTGTTTATGTTTTTGAGATTCTGGAAGGAAGTCTCTGGTTAGGATGTTGTGTAAAATGCTCTGTTATGTTTGGCAACGTGACCAACGTGTGTTTGCTTTAAATAAACTTACAAGAATAGTTTAGAGTGCTTCTTTTATATTCCATTTTAAGTGGGAGAAAGTACCAGCATTAGCAGAAGACGTTGCACCCAGGAACAAGATACGCGGCGACCACGTTTCTCCGAGGCGAAGCAGAAATGCCTTGGAGAAACCACCGTGATTTTCGGATTTGGGGGCGTGTTTTTCTTTCTCTCCTCTTCCCATTGGCTGGAATGTAAAATTCCAGCCAATGGGAAGAGGAGAGAAAGAACCTAAAAAAACAATCCCCTCAATCCCAAAAACACAGGGCTTAAACAGACAGACGCCCCTCTCCAATGGCTGGCCTCTGTTTAGGAAGCCAGCCAATGGAGAAGAGGGAAGGGTTCAAGCCCTCACTGAAAAACATAAGATTTTGCCGGCGAGACTGCGCAAGCGCAGCCTACGCAGGCAGAGACCTAAAAATGGATGCCCATTAACTTCCCATGGAAATGGAGCTACTGAACGATTTGATTATTACAAAAGTGCTGGTATTTACTGGAAATTACTTAGTTGCATAGTGCTGTATTGATAAACGATATTGAATTTAAGAATGTATATCATTTTGAAGGAAGCACTGGTAACATTATATCTATGATGTTTTTGATGGATCACTGAAATAATATCGAGGGACAGAATATCGACTACCAAGAATATTGAGGAAAAAATATCGACAGACATAATATCGAGTTCGTATCTACAAACAGGTAAGTACAAAAATATCGAGTACAAAATATCGTTTACAATTATATAGTTTATAAAAATATCGACTTAATTAAAAACAGTGTTAAATTAAATTAATGTTAAAAACGAATTACTAAAATATACTTAAAACTAATTAAATTAACTTATAATAATTAAATAATTAATGAAAGTTATAAAAAAAATGTTCACAATCATATTTGTTAAAACATATATATATAGTACCATAATATAATTAAATAATATCCAATATTATTACTGTACGATAGCAGAAGTGTAAAAAATACTATTCCCACTCCAGAGAGTGCAACAGTAGGGAAAGCGTTGGATAGCGTAGGGGTTAAAATTACTATTCCCACTCCAGTGGGTGCAACAGTAGGGAAAGCGTTGTATAGCTTAGGGGTAAAAATTACTATTCCCACTCCAAATAGTGCAACAGTAGGGAAAGCGTTGGATAGCGTAGGGGTTAAAATTACTATTCCCACTCCAAAGAGTGCAACAGTAGGGAAAGCGTTGGATAGCGTAGGGGTAAAAATTACTATTCCCACTCCAGTGAGTGCAACAGTAGGGAAAGCGTTGGATAGCGTAGGGGTAAACATTATTATTCCTACTCCAGTGGGTGCAGCAGTAGGGAAAGCGTTGGATAGCGTAGGGGTAAAAATTACTATTCCCACTCCAAATAGTGCAACAGTAGGGAAAGCGTTGGATAGCGTAGGGCAGAGGTCTTCAAACTTTTGGGTGCCGAGACCCCCGTGTCAACATTTTCCGTCGTAAGGACCCCCTCCTGACAAGCATTTCTAAACCTGTAGGCAGGGCTTCTGGAATTACGAGGCAGGTGAGGACCAAATTACACGAAAGGCTTGACTAAATTGTGTGAGAGGAAAATGTAAATAATGTTATGTGATGCCACGTTATTTTGGGATAGAATTGTTTCATTATTTTGAAATTTTTTTCTCACAATAACACAGTACCAGTTGATAACCAAAATACAGCAATTAACATCAGAAAGATGTCTAGTCAACTTTTGTGATGGGCCTTTCACTCAGCAGGAATACGTGCTGCCACATTAGAAGCTCACCTGGCCCTGGCCGGGAGCAGCAGGGGTCCCTTAAAACCCTGGCGGTCTTGTGCAGAGTTAAGCAATTTACCCATGCCGCTTTCCTCTCACCCCATCCCTTCCATCCCTCTCGCCTCTCTCAACCCCGTATCCCTCTCTCATATTGCCGGCATTTTATTTCACCCCTTTTTACAACTTCTGAACTCTCCCCATTAAACTTCTCACTTCACCCTTAATCACCTCTTGCCATTCTGTTCTTTCACTGCCCTCATCTCTAACAGTTTCTAGCATTTATCTCATGGCCTCTCTGGCCCCGTCACCTCCTGTGCCCATCTGCACTCCTCATTCACCTCAAGTCTCTCCATTCAAATTGTTGTCTATTTGTATCTTACACCTCTCCAGTCCCCCCATTCATCTTTCACATCTCTACTTTGTTCTTTCACACCTCCTTGAACAAATGTCCCTCTCCCCTGTTACCTCAGCACCAGTGCTTAATTAGAGCAGGTGGTTTCCGGTGCTCCACACTGGCACCTAATTGTGCACAAAGGCACTATGACCGTATGCCACATTTGCTCTGTCTGTGTAATTTAGAGATGAGCACAACAGCTGTTTATTAATTCAATATACATTAAAAACGATAAACGCCTGACATCCATGCCATTCCTATAGCTTTGGGGGCTTGAAATAGTCACACTTGTACAGTGTTATGGTTGATAGTTGCATAGGTATTGTCATTGGCTGCACAGGCAAGGCAATGGGTGGGTGGTTAAAGTTGCAGTGGCACCAACAATGCACCTCATCTCTCTGTAGCACCTTTCTGACAAACATTTTTTTTTATAGTGCTACGCATAGTTTACTCACACTCAGTTCTGTGATCTGCATAGTACATATTCTTTGTAGCAGGCACATTAACCCTCTGCCCTCCGTTGATGAGAAGAGTGCCCATGTGAGTGCACGGTGAGCGATGCAACAGTGCGAGAGTAGGGAAAGAGGAGTGACTGCAGGGTGAGTGAGGTGGCCATATGAATTTGGGTGTACATATAAGTGCAGAGTGGGATGAATGAATGCATGGTTAATGATGGACTTCTTTGAGCGAGTTGCACATTGAGCAGTGAGGGGGCAGGTGAATGAGGTGTCATATGAGTGCAGATGAGTAGTGTGACTGCAGGCTGAGGTACAGGGTGAACAACGCAAGTGCATTATGATTGCAGAGTGATCACTGTGCGTGCATGGTGAGAGGGTGAATGATGTGAGTGCATGGTGATCAGTGCGAGTGCATTGTGAGCGCTGTGAGTGCAGGGTGAGCGTGAAAGTGAAGTGCAAGAATGAGAAGTGAGTTCTCTCAATGCAGGGTGCATTTCCAGACACTTGACGTAACTCAACATATTATTAACGGCGGCGTAGGGTTTAAGACATAAGTTACACTATTGCTATTATGACATTAATCCGGGATCAAGGGTGGAGGAAATAAATAATATGCTGATCTTGCAACATACTTCCAGTCCTATGGTTAGGGTTGCCTGCTCATTATTTTGATGTCCCAGACGGTACAAAAATAAGCAGTCACCTAAAGCTGTCTATTTGAGCACTCATCTGTGCATACTTGGAACAGCAAATCTAAATAGAAAGCACTTTTAATTGTGTTCTAGGGCTGCCTCAATGATCCATAACTGATAATTAAAGGGAACAAGGACAGAAAAGTCACAGTACAAATGTATTTATTCATGCGTTTTTATATAGCGCGGACTTTACCCGAAGGTGTCAGAGCGCTTCACAATAGGAACAGTAATGTTACATGAGGAGAAAATTACAAGTGAACAAATTACAAAAGCAAACGTTAAGTTACATGAGGCAAAAGTGACAATAGTGAGCAAGAAAAATACAAGAGGTAGCAAACGGTACATTACAGGAGGAAAAAGTGATATGTGTTCAGGTTACAAAAGCGTAAAAAGTACAAGTAGAGGTATAATACTGCAATAAATGGCAGACACTCAAATACAAGAACAAACGTTACGTAGGCAATTGTGGCACTTGTGCAAGTATATAAAGCAAACAAAATGTGAGAGGTAGAAAACAGTGTGTTACAAGAGAAATGGCTGGTATTTTTTTCTTCTGGCAACTCTGCTTTTTATTTCTTTTCATGAAATGCATTCTCACACTATTGCAGTAAATGTAAATACAAATGTATGGAAAAGGCTGAGTTGGGGCCCAGGGGGTACTGGAACTATAAAAAAAAACTAAGCCTCAGTAACCAGTTTTCAAAAGGTATGTAAATATGCAAATGGTCGTTAACGACCTGTGAAACTCAGGGGTGCCGGGCTGTGCTGGAGATAAGACTGCAGACACAGCTTAGCGGAGCTCACAGCAGTACGAGCTGAGACACACTATGGGGGAGGAGGGGGGCTGAATCCCTGTAGTCAGATGGGTCTGGGTAGAAGTGTGATCGGGAATGCGCGACCCCCTTTCCATCACTCCACGGCCCCCCAGGGGGTCGCGCCCCACACTTTGAAGACCCCTGGCGTAGGGGTTAAAATTACTATTTCCACCCACTCCAAAGAGTGCAACAGTAGGGAAAGCGTTGGATAGGGTAGGGGTAAAATGACTATTCTCACTCCAATGAGTGCAACAGTAGGGAAAGCAATGGATAGCGTAGGGGTAAAAATTACTATTCCTACTCCAGTGGCTGCAACAGTAGGGAAAGCGTTGGATAGCGTAGCGGTAAAAATTACTATTCCCACTCCAGTGAGTGCAACAGTAGGGAAAGCGCTGGATAGCGTAGGGGTAAAAATTACTATTCCCACTCCAGAGAGTGCAATAGTAGGGAAATTAAATACTTCATATATTATTTAAATAAATATAAATTAATATCTTAAAAAAATTAATTAAAAGTAATTACCAATTTAATATAATATAATAATTAATCTATTTAAATTACAAATTAAATTAATTATTAAAATTATTTACCTATTAATACAAATTAATTACTAATTAACAATTAATATTTTAACATGTAAAAATTATTCAACAATTAATTAAAATTAAATACAATTAAATAAATTGATGAATTTAATTAATTATAAATAAATTACTTCCCTCCCTATTCCCCTATAAACCCACAACCCACTACAGAAAATAAATTATTAAAATTAACATAATTAGCAATTAATCAATTATTTGAAATAATTGCCAATTAAAATTTAAATAATTACCAAAAATAAACTAATTAACAATTATTTATAAATGAATATCAATAAATACATTTACATATTTAATTAATTTTAATTACATTACTTCCCACCCTATTCCATATACACCCACAACCCGCTACAGAAATAAATTAGTAAAATTAACATAATTAACAATTAATCAATTAATTAAAATTAATTGCCAAATAAAATTTAATTAATTACCAAATATAAATTAATTAACAATAAATTCAAAATGAATACCAATAAATAAATTTACATATTTAATTCATTATAATTAAATTACTTCCCAACCTATTCCCCTATAAACCCACAACCCGCTACAGAATTAAATTACGCAAAAATTAAAAAAACAAATTTCTTTAATTAAAATAAATTATAACATAAATACACACTTTTCTCACATATAATAACATAAAAAACACTATAAAATATTCAATATTATTAAAAATTCGATAATTTTAATAACCTATATTATATACTTCGATATTTTAACAGTCTATATTTTTAACATTCGATATTACATTACTTACCTTAAAAACGATATTTTTGATGTCTATATTCTGTCCAGTCGATATTTTGTCCATTCTATATTTAAAACTCGATATTATGTCCATTCGATATTTTGTAGTCGATATTTTGACTGTTTACCGTTTTTGTTATGTTATGTTATGTTATGTTATATCTTGTTTTATATAGCGCACGGCTACTCAAAAAGAGTGTCCCGGCGCTTTTATTGAGCCCTATAGCAGAATAACACAACACAGTGATGTAAAAACAGATTTGATAGGCTGCAATGACTGCCCTCTTACCGTGCTTCACTTATTGTATGGATTCTTTTTTTCAATACATGTGAAAATACCAATAAAAAGAATTTTTTTTTTAAGTGATTGGGCCCACTCAAGTTTTTATCTTCTTACCTAGTCACTTTTTTTGAGGTTTTTCTCTCAATGTCGAGCTTTACGGTCCTCCGATCTGGATTTTGATTTGACAATGACATTTTGCTGCAGTGCAATGCCTCGGTGAAATCTGGAGGTCTTTGTCTTTATAGTTGACAGTGAGGTGCTTCAGAGCTTTCAGCGGGGCAAACCTGTGTGGTCAGGCCAAGATGCGATTCGACGTCGCCAGGTTGGTTCACGCCGTTGATGCCAGTCTTCTTCTGGAGCTTTTTCACGAAAGTTAGCAAAAAGTTCCCAATTTTTTTTATCTTGTTCTGAAATGTAACTAGTGGGTCAGAAAGGGTCAGCAACAGCAGCCAAAGGTTTAGAAGCTCTGGTTTGCCTCTTGGAGTTCTTGGACTCCAACTCCGACAATGCACCTGGTCAATCCAGGAAAACCCAGGAAAAAGCTGGTCAGCTGGAGTTGTCCTCTTAGTGGATATTGCAGGTGGCTTCGCCCAACACTTTTCTACCTGTTGCTGCTCAGGGAGTCTACTTCTTATTCTCTAAGACAGGCAAAGTCTTTATTGTGTTTAGCCTTTAAAGTGCAGAAGGCTCAGTACTTCTGAGTGCAGTCCTCTCTTGTGTAGTCCTAGGGTCCATCAGGGCAGTCCTTTTTCACCATATGTTTCAGGCAGGGGTCTGAGGTGCTCTTGCAGCTCTCCCATGTTTATTCCCCATTCTGGGAAAGCAAGAGGGGGGACACCCCAACTAATGGGGTTCAAGTTGCTACCCTTTGCCATGTCAACTTCCTGGGAAGTGTGGCATATTTTTGTCCCAGAATGCACATCTCTTAAAAAAGTAAAATAGAGAAAATATCTCCTTTGTGTTCAGATTTGGCTTACCCATCCCAGGGGTGTGGCTGACCTTTCCGTACAATCCCTTTCCAACCCCTCTCCTAATATATTTAGAGGGACTCCCATCTGTCTGGGAATCAAGGAAGTGGGGGCAGGCCTGGGTCCTGTGACATCTGTGCTTCTACCATTGAAGCCTAGTGTAGTAAATAACAGCACTACATAAAAGGATGAAAGGTTCTTTATTGTTAAGATGAACACAAGGATGTCGTCAGCTGTCATTTGTGAGTGGCGCTGCTCTGTCAACATTCTAGAGCGAGCGCCTGTTGACACATGGGGTGTACCAAGTACAGCTGTAAGGGAGGGGGGGTTGGACACAAGGGTGAAGGGCCATGCCAAGGGGCAAGTTACAACACATCATCCTCCCTATGGAAACAGATAACAGAAGATGAAAACATATGCAGAGCAAGAGGGTAATCATAAAGGAGCTATCTCATTAGAAACTGTTTATGCCATTGGGGAGTGTACCTTGGCCTGCCACTTCTCCTGTCCAGTCTTGTCTCCCCTCTGACGCCTCCACCCTCAGACCTAGTAGTGTGTGACCTGGAAACTTCCCCTCCTGCTGGCACTACCCTGTCCTGGCTCCACATTCTTCCATCTTCCATGACTACGGAATGTTTGTTTAGTGTCTTGATCGTGCTGGGGGCATAGAATTTGTCTCCTCCTATTCTCAGTCTCTCCGGTTTCTTTACATAAACTCTTTGTCCTTGCTGGAATCCTCTCTCCTTAGCTCTCCACTTCTTGTCATACCACTCTTTGTATTTGCGTTGATTGGCTTCAATTTTCCTCTTGATCTCCTGGGGGTTGGCTTCCACAATTTGACTTCTTCCCATCCAACTGGGTGTGAGTTTAGTGCCCGCTTTTCTTCCTCTCAGTAGCTCGAAAGGTGTGCATCCTGTGGTAGACTTAGGCGTGGTATGGTAGGCCCACAGCATGTCCCTGAACGCTTCTTCGATGTTCCGTCCCGCTTGTTTTGCCAGCTGTATGCACTCTTTCACCATGCGGTTTACTCTTTCCACCTTGCCGTTAGCTTTGGGGCAGTACAGTGGCGTGCGGACATGTGCAATGGAACAGTCCTTGAGGAATTCCTTCATTTCTTCAGATATAAGCTGTACGCCATTATCTGTCACCAGAGTCTCAGGCACTCCTTCTCTTGAGAACACCTCTCTCATGAACTCGATGATCGTTCGGGTGTTCACGTTGTGGACTACCTTGTAGGTCACCCAACTAGAATAGTAGTCCACCATGACTATAAGGTACCAGTCTTGAGGCCCCTTACCATGTATCGGCCCGGTTATGTCTAAGCCAAGCTTGTTCCACGGAGCTTCAGGTACCTCCACTGGTGACAAGGGTGCTCTTCTCACGGTCTTGGACTTGTCACTCAAGCTGCACGTGTAGCAATCACGCACTTTGTCCTCCATCTCACTGTCCATCGTTGGGAACCAGTAGTCCGTACGAAGTCTAGCCTTGCTCAGGCTTCTGCCTAAGTGACCTTCGTGTGCTAGCTCCACTATTTGGTTTCTCAATGCTTCTGGAGGGACCAGTTTCCCGGATTTCAATATTAAATCACCCTCCACTGATAGATCTTCTCTCACGTTCCAATATGGCTGGATCTCTGTCTCCATGTCTTTACACTTCTTCGGCCATCCCGTGAGTATATACCTCCTTACTTTCTTCAGTGTCTCATCCTGACCCATTTGAATTTCCCATGTATCCTTTTCTATGGCTGCTAGGCGCAACTCCAGAATTGGGTCACCTCTCGTCTCCTCTTCCACCTCTTCCTCCGCCGGCGCTCTCGACAGGAAGTCAGCTACCCTATTCTGCTGTCCAGGAATGTAAGACACTCTGAAATTGTAGGCTTGTAATCCGACTGCCCATTTGGCTATACGTGGCGTCATGCTTTCCATATCTTTTTTTGTGAACAAAGAGACCAATGGTTTATGGTCGGTCTGCACTTCAAAAGGAGTTCCCCAGATGAAAAATTTGTAGTGGCAGACTGCCCAGTAGACCGCTAGTGCTTCTTTCTCTATAGTAGAGTAGTTTTTTTCTGATGCCGTGAGAGTCCTGGATGCAAAGGCCACCACCTTGATTTTGCTCCCCTCTCTTTGTGCTAGGGTGGCCCCTAAACCACGGTTGCTGGCATCCGTTGAGATGATGGTCTCTCCATTAGGGTCAAACTTCCCAATGAATGGGGCTTCGATGATGGCCTTCTTGATGTCTTTCATTGCCATCTCTTGTTCCTTGCCCCAATTAAAAACACTGTCTTTTTTGATCAAGTCTCTTAGAGGCTGTGACACCATTGCAAAATCTTTAATGAACTTGGCCATGTATTCATCAAGACCCAGAAATGACAGAATGTCCTCTTTAGACTTTGGAGTAGGAGCGTCTCTCACCGCCCTGATCAGATCACTCTTCGGCTTGATCCCTTCTTCCGAGAGTGTGTGTCCTAGGTAGTCTACAGCGCATACTCCTAACTTACATTTAGAAGGTTTGGTGGTAAATCCCACATCTCTCAATTTTCTCAAAACCTCCTTTGCCATTTCGTTGTGCTCCGCTTCATTGCCCCCATAGATTAGTATGTCATCTTGGAAGCAAAGGGTGTTCATGCAGTCCTTTAATACGTGTTGCATAACTCTTTGGAAGGCCGCAGCCGCAGACGCCAAACCAAATGGCAAACGCAAGAACTTAAAGTTTCCAAACGGGGTTGTGAATGCAGTGAGCAGTTGAGAATCCGGGTGAAGCCTGATTTGATAATAGGCTGATGATAAGTCCAGCACACTGAAATACTTTGCTCCTTTAATCGTGCTCAACATTTCGCCTATTCTGGGAAGGGGATATCTGTCCACCAGGATGTTGGCGTTGAGGCCTCTCAGGTCCACACAGAGCCTAATAGTATTCCCACCATCTTTTGCCGTGATCACAATCGGGGCCAACCAAGCAGAACTTTCTATTTCTTCGATAACTCCCTGACTAATCAGTCTCTGAAGTTCCTGCTCAAGTGGTTCTCTCATGCGCAAGGGTATGGATCTAGTCTTGTGCACTACAGGTTCTGCCCCCTCCTTGAGGATGATCTTGTGCATATAATTCTTAAACACCCCTAAATTGTCACTGAACACTTCTTTAAATTCTTCCGTAAGGTTTCCTGCTATGCCCAAGGGGTCAATTAGCAACACTTGTTCTTTGTTATTTGGGTCTAAGGTGATACCTAACTGTTTCTGATGCTTCCAGCCCAGCAGTGTTGAGCCCCTGGAGGATACGTACACCTTTCCCACCGTATGTCTATCCTTAAAGGAAATCCTCATCGTCACCATGCCCTCCAGTGGTATTCTCCCTTCATTGTACCCCTTGGGATTAATGTCAGGTTGCAACAATTTTACAGGGTGGTTAGCAAACTTTTCCTCAAAAACATTTTTATCCACCAGGGTGTAGGGGGAACAGGAATCAGCATACATACTAAATTTAACTCCGTCTAGGAGAACATCACATTTGGGATACATGTTCACGTCATCTTCCTCATCCCCACTCACTTGAAAAACATATGATCTTTCCCCTTCCTCCCCTTGAGTGGTTTCTTCAATGACATGCACAGTTTTGCCTGGCGTTTTACACACTTTAGAGAAGTGTCCCCACCTGTTGCACTTCCTACACTGCACATTCCTAGCAGGACACTTCCAGTTACTTGCCAAATGGTTGGGGCTGCCACATTTGAAACACACAATGGGGCCTGACTTACTACGTACCCCTTCTTTGTTTTTGTCCCCTACTTTACAGACGGTTTCTCCCTCTGTACTAGACTTGTTTTCGGTCCTCTCTTTACTTGTCCCCTCTGGTGATTTCATTTCCCTAATGCATCTCGCGGTATGTTCCAGACCCTTGGCTATGTTAATTGCTTCTTCTAGGTTAGGATTCTTGGTGAGTAACTCCTCCTGAGTCTTAGTGTCATTAGTGCACCGCACCAGTTGATCTCTGATCAATGAGTCGGTGAGTTGCCCAAATTCGCATGTGGCAGACAACCCTCTCAGTACCGCTATGTAATTGCTCACTTTTTCTTCCCTCTTCTGCACCCTCTTAAAAAACTTGTGCCTTTCCATTACCACATTTATTTTCTCCTTAAAATGAGCTCCCAGTTCCCTGAGTGTGCTTTCATATACATTGACACCTTCCTCCACTTCCTCTTGGTCGTCTTCCACTAACCTCCCTGTTATGTCTTCATAGATCTTTCTCCCATGAGTACCCAAGTTGTGGAGTAGTATGTGTTGCTTGCGTATATTGGTATAATTACTACCGCCTATGGCAATCAGATACGATTTGAAAATGCCTTCCCACCTCCTCCATGGGATGTCAGGTTCTCCTAATTCATTTAGAAAGGGGGGAGGTTGACTCATGCCCGCCCCCGCCATTGCCATGCAGGTGCTAAACTACCTGAAAAAGACCTTTCCTCCAAGGAAGAACAAAGAAATAGCTAAGGTGCAGGAGAAACCTTTCTTTTCAATACATGGAGCGCTGCAGCTATTCCCAGTGTGACCAAAATAATAATTAATATCACCCTTCCTTGAAATCAACAAAGGTATAAGAGAGAACAATATTTGAGGAAGTTGTAGCAGTCCCCTTTCTACTTCCACAAAATGCCACTCTACAGACCAATGGGGCCACTGGCCCCCTCCCACTGGCGGGACCTTCCTGTAGAGGTGACTTCCCCTCACACAATCTCCTCCAGTAACATCGGAAAAGCTCGAGGAATATTGAGGTGAAGATAGGTGAGCTTCTCCACAAAATATGTCCGTTGCTCTCTCTTGCTCAAGCTCTGGGGCGAGAATTTAGTCAGTCAGTGCAGCACAATGCGAGACGATCTCGAGGCAAGCACGCCACCTCACATCGTAGACCTGACGGAAAGTTAAGCTTTCACTTTCCGCTTCGCGCCACAAGTATATAGATCCAGTGAAGCGCAGAACGCAGCGCGTCGATTTGTTTACTTTATATTCTTTTCCCTCACGCCGCCTGCTAAAAGTGAGCGATTCCACTCAGAAGCCGTTCAATCCTTCGCGCTCAGCCAACGCGCCTCACTGTGCCCGGAATGACACACGACTTTTCCCCAAACGCGCTGATGACAGAAGCCACACTTTGACTGGGTGAAAGGAAGTCCCGGTGCCCGGCCCGACACCCGCTGATGGTTCCCACCACCCTTATAATATAGTGGGCTGAATCACAGGGGGGTTGTCGCTGTAAGGGTACGGCCTCTTACTTGCAGTTCATTAGGGTCAGTTGCTTTATTCTTTTGCTCCGACGCTTGACTCCGTTTTTTTTTTCTAATCGTTTCACTTCAGGCTCGCCTCATGGTAACGTCAACAATGTTTTCCTGACAGCAATAACTTCACCAGGGGGACGACATCCGCTGTCCCTGGCACAGCTTTCCTCGTCCTCGTCGCCAAAGAATGTAGTAAATAACAGCACTACATAAAAGGATGAAAGGTTCTTTATTGTTAAGATGAACACAAGGATGTCGTCAGCTGTCATCTGTGAGTGGCGCTGCTCTGTCAACATTCTAGAGCGAGCGCCTGTTGACACATGGGGTGTACCAAGTACAGCTGTAAGGGAGGGGGGGTTGGACACAAGGGTGAAGGGCCATGCCAAGGGGCAAGTTACAACACCTAGTTTATCTCCCCAACCCCCTTTCCCTCCCTGGCTTCTCCAGGAAGAAAATCTCCTACCACCAATTGGCTGCATTGCTTCATCCCCATGCCTCTTCACACAGAATAAGGAAGCAGATAGGCTCAGGCTGTCACTGGCTTTATCATTAGAGGCTGCTACAGGGTTGTTTTAGGTAACTTCAGGAAAGTATGTTCTAAAACTCTTTTCCTGTAATAGCTATAATAAATCACATTTTTGTGTAACTATTATTTTGATACTTTGAATTATGTTGGTACCTCACTACTGTCAAATCTTAGACTTTATTATAGTTTAATAAAGCCTTTCTATCTTAGCCTATGGAGCTAGCAGCACTACAATGGGGAAAAACGCCTTTGGTGTTTTTTCTCTCACTAGGTCATATAAAACATATTTTATAATGTCCCTTCTTTTTATAAGTAGGCACCCTACCATTGGGGTACCTAGGGCAGACCTTAGAAATGACTTATGTGAAATAAAAAGTTAGTTTTGGACTTTGTAAGAACTTTTAAATCAAAAGTCAAATTTGGGGATAGTTGTATTTTAAAACCAGCGAGCAAGGCGGTGCTGTCTTTAAAATTACACCAGACACCTCAGCAGTGCACACTTAAGTGCATTGAATCCACTGGGGTCTCTAAACCTACATGCCCTACCATATACTAGGGACTTGCAGGTAGATTGCACCAATTACCATATACCTTATAAGGGCAGAACACTGGCCCTAGGTCTGGTTAGCAGAGCCCAGGGCACTTTCAGAGTCAGTAACCACCTGTATCAGTCAAAACATGGGGGTACTCAGGGCAGAGAGGATGAATTTTTTACATCATAACTTCTAGGTTGCTGGAATACTGGGCCTCTGACAAATGGGAATTACATAAATGTATCATGGTTTCCACACCGACTTCTGCCTTTTGCACCCTTTTCTGTCTGTTACTCCTTTTTCACCCTTTTCTGTCTGTTACTTCTGTCACATTTCCTGGAGTTTGAGTATAGAAAAAGGCACGGAACTTAACTACTTTGCTCCTTTTACCAACCAAATAGGAATTATTACGGCTGAACCTAAAATGTGGGTTTTATAAGAAAACTAGAATCAAAAGATGAGTCCATGTCACCAGGGATTGCCTTTGCCGCCACAGGTGTTTATTTTGCAAATCGCCAAAGTCGAAACTTTAATCCAGTTGATTCAATTGAGGTTACCATTAAATTCGGTTGCAATAGTCCTGGGATTCTGAGTAATACTTTGGGCTGCGGTACATATTCTTTTACAAATTAAGCACTACCTCGCCTACATGTTGCCAAATGCAATTGATTGAAAAATTAATGTACCCAGCTGCACCATATGGTGATGTGATGATGTGGAATTACCAGCAAGCTTTAAGGATCAGAGCAGTTGCAATAGTTTTCAAGTTTAACATCACTTGTGAATTACACTCTGGAGTAAAATCTATGGGGAAGATTTACAAGCCCCTTGCAACACTTTTATGCTGCTGTTGTGTAAATTTCGTGATGCAGTGGTGTTGTATCAATGCACCGCGTTGTGACACATTTACAACGTGACGCATCTAGGGAGATGCGTCACGTTGTAAAGACCTGCGTCACATTATACCTGCATCAGGTATAATGTATGGAGGGTGTGTGTTCCCACACAGGAAAGCCTCATAAAAGTGACACAGTGAAATCTACAGTATTTCACTGCGTCACTTCTATAACGCCACTGTGTCAAAACATTATGCCTGCTTAAAGCAGGCATAAGGAGTGATGCAGCACAATAGGAATAGGCACTTCTGAGCATTGCTGGAGTTGCGTCATGCTTGTGACCTGACTCCAACACTGCGTTTACGTTACGCCAACAGATGTGTGACTCATCTGTCATCCTTGCGGCACGGTGGGCCGCATTGTGAATATGACGCATCCATGGTGGCACAAGGTTTTTTTGCTTGACTTAATTGAACTGACACATCTCTGCTAATATGCAGAGATGCATCAGTTCTTGTAAATCTGCCCCTCTGTATAGAAGGGCCCTTATTACAAGCAACCCATAAAATTGATGACTATTTGTAGATGTCCTCTTTGCAACGTCACACAAGAAAGGATTGAAACTAAGGGTGTGTGAAATTGCAGAACCTCCCTTCTGCAAGCGTTGTGAAATTTTGTATAAAGGTTTGTGAATGTCCTAACATTTACTACAGTTTATGAAGTTATGTAATTGCCCAGAACAGGATTTTTTAGCATGTTTTGCAAGAGAAGAAATACACTAACTGGTTTTATGCTGATTTGTTTTGCAGCAACATGTTTTGCTGGGAAAGATGCCGCAAATTAGCTTTTAACGGAGATTCCACAGTGCTCACAGGAAAATAATGTGCAAATAAAAATGCAAATTGGTTTTGTTTGCAATATGATTTTCCCACAAAAGCAGGAATTGTTGGTTAGAGGTATAACTGAACAAATAAGTAAAAAAATCAGTTTTGTTACATTGAAAAGTTATGAATTTTACCCAAGTTTGGTGGCAAAATGATAATTTCACACAGCCTTAACTGACACGACAAAGCAGACACCCTTAGTTATATCTAAGAATGTACAGCTAGAAGGCATATGTATAGCCATTCAATAATGTTCAAAGGATGCCCAGGACTTCTTTTGCCACTGAAATAAAATATACTGCTAGACACATTATTTCCAACAAAGCTCATTCTCATAAGGTTGTATGTTACACTATGTGGTGTAGTCAGTAGTGGATGTTATTCACATTTCGTGGTCGTGGTCGAAACCTGGAGTTATAAAAATAAACAATTTTGGGTCATATTATCAAGGACGGCGTTAAAATTGTCGCCGGTTTAGCGGCTGAAAACTGCTGCTAAAGCGTTGATAATGGTCTTGATAATATGTCCTGGAGTATTCCAATAGAAGCCCATGTTCACATCAGAACATGGACTTCTATTGAAATTCTCAAGGGCATATTATCAAGCCCATTATCGCCGCTTTAGCAGCAGTTTCCTGCCGCTATACCGGCGAAAATTTTTAAGGCCGTTCTTGATATTATGCCCCAACGTTCTCACTCATATGCATTCACACTTGCTGATATTTTGGAAACTAATTCAATTATTGCATTGCTCAGTGACACTTAGAGGCCTGAAGTACAAAGATCACATTTGCAAAAAAGTGGTCGCAAAGAGCCCATCGACTTTTGAGAACTCATTGTTATTTTGTGAACCGATCTATGTACAAATAGGTTAAAAAAAATACTGAATCGGAGGGCGGGGGGGGTGTCTTAGAATGTTCAGTAAGCACATGACTATTTTGTACCCCCCTTACGACTGACCCAATCACAGAGATAGCTTCCCGCAAGGGTCAGCATGCCACCATGTCTGTGACTTCAATAAAATAAAAAGGCAGCCTATTTTCCTTAAAAGAAACAGGGCTATGTTTAAAAAGAAAATCTTTTTTTTTTTTAAGTTTCATAGGACTATTGCCAAATCTCCCTGAAGCTTTTTACAACATCCACAAAGGGAAGAGGGAATGCAAAAGGGATCTTTTTCCTCTTTCGAATTAAGTACAAAAATTATTTTTATGGTCTCAAGCAGTCTGATTCATCAATTTGAAGGGTTTATGGCAGTTAAAACTATTTGTACTTGAGACCCTTGGAGGGAGATTTACTAAGATTTTGAGCTGTATTTGCGTCACCAAAGTGACGAAAATGGCGGAAAATCTTTTTTTCCTAATCAACTTTCCAGCGCTGAACTTGTTTAGCGCTGTAAATAATGTAAAAGTAATGCGAAGCAGAGCATTGCGTTGCTTTGCATTACGTTGCGCCATGAAGGCGTACCAAGGATGGTGCATGGGCGTTCCCATACAACCACCCAAGTTTTCTCAAGATAAACCCAATTTACTAAAAACAGTAGATTGGGTTTAGCGTGAGAAAACCTCACCCCTTTCAACTAGGAGCAAGGAAGGAGGAATGCTTTCATTTCTCCTTCCTTTTCTGACTTTGCATGCGTGCTGCACTGTGCAGCACGCATGCAAAGAGGGAAAAGCTTTGCATTGTGCCTAGCATAGCATTTTATACAGAAAGGGTACGCTTCCTGTAGAAAACCTTTGCTACACTCATGCACACACCTTACCGCTCCCTTCCTGTCGCGAAATGCAGCGCAGCCTTGCAGGTGCTGCTCTGCGGGGAGATTTGGTAAATCGCCCTCCCCCACACTGTCTTCTTGGTAAGAAAAAATGCCTGGTAAGCCAAAGCTTTCTAAATCAGATGTACTTATTATTCAAGAGAGCCTATTTAGTCCACGCTCCACAGACAATCACCTAATAACTTTGGAGCTGCTTTTAAAACCCTGCAACGTATTCACGCACAAAACACTAGAAAATATTTGAAAGATCTTTGCTAAAAAGCACACCTTACTATGTTAACCTTTGCATAATCTAAAATGTGAGAGAAGCCACCGTTCACAATCTTTGCTTAGCATTGCCAACATCTGTTTGTAGTATGTCACATTAATTTCGGAGAATTCCTCTTTATGTTAATGCTCAAATAGGTAATATGATTATCTTTCCATCTAAAACGTAAAGATTTCCGATAGGCATTTGACAGCTGCAACATATCTGTCAAAAAGTTTCCTGGACCGGAAAGCAAAAAAAAAACATATTTGCATAAAGAAAGTTTTTTATTTTTATTTTTTATTTGACCAAATAAGTTATTCCAGTCACGCTTTATATTCTACGGAAAAATACTAATATTAGATTCAAGCCTGTCAAAATAGCATGGGTTCAGAAGACACACATAGGGGCTGCAGGAGTGTGGACCCACATAGAGGGGCTGTAGGGATGAGATGAGGTGGCACAGAGAGAGGCAGCAGGGGCGGGCATGATGGCATTAAGAGGGACTACATCAAGGTGGGGTATACACCCACCATCCAGAGATCAACCAACCACTATAATACACCAAAATCCTCCCCATTTGATGTCCACACAACCAACATATGCCAACACACGCACCATAATTCGCCAATGCACCCATCTTCCTGCAGCCATACAAACAACATGATGCTCCCACACACACACACACACTTCCGAATGGGAAAAGCTTACGGAAGTCAAACTCAAGAGAATACGCACCATTCTCCATGGAACCATACTGAAACAGTATCTCCTTAAAAACACGACTCCTAGAGGGCTACTAGTCACCAACACCCCTAGGATCTTCCTGAACGACGCCACCTTTAGGAAGGAATGGGCCATGATTGCGTGGCATTGTACCCGCGGCTGTCTCGTCCTTATAATAAAAACAGCCCTAAGACTTTCCGAGACCCTACAGGTTGAAATTCAAGAGACTGAGGGTCATTTCAAAACAACAATAACTGGTTTTAAAAAAAAGCTGGATGAAATTAATAAAGATCTAAATGAGTACAAAGAGAACCTAATGCAAGCCAAAGTCACCAAGTTTCAAAAAGATTTTTAAAAATTTGAGTTTGAGAAGGTTTACCCTTACTCAGCGGCTTCTTTCACGCCGCCTACAAGGAACTCGAGTAATAATGATCAATCGGATGATGATTCATCCAAGAGCAGTGGTTCTAGTACCGGGTCCCATAAACAAGGTAGAAGGCGAGGTAATAGAGGAAACCGCAACAACAGAGGGCGGCCTGCCTATCACAACCAATCACAGAGATGGACTGTACCACCGCAAATGGTGGGAATGGGACAACAATTCCCCTTCCAGCAGCCACCTTACCCAATGATGGGATGGAACCCGGGCTTCATGCCACCACCAAATTTTACTCCCCAGTATCGCCAACCTTTTTTAGACTTGGGCAGGAGAGGAAGAGGGAAGAGAAGAGGGTCCAACCAAGTGTCTTGGGAAGACAACGATGCGGTGAACATCCACACCCGCGACAAGGACCAATGCCGGGAATGAGCGGCATATGAGTTTGGTAACCAACCTCTCTGACAAAGTTCTGTCACCGGTCGAAACCAAGGTTTTAGAAAGAGGACTAGGCTTCGTCCGTACATCCCGCCCGGACAAGTTCAGGCTCCACTGCGAGCTTGCTGCCTTTTTTAGGAAGCTGAAACGTAAGGCTTTCTTTGAGGGTAAGGAAGACCCCAATGAAGCCCTTCGAAATGGGGACACCGGCCTCAGACTGAGTTCCACTTTCACCCCCCGCCGCACACAGTGCCGGCAGCTATCACTGCTTTTGAACAGGCAGTGTTTCTGGACCTTGAAACTTGCCAAGACCCAACAACTTTCAATAATTTCAGCACTGCAGAATATCATGCACTACAGGCTTTGCAAAACGACCAGAGCATCACAATCAAGCCAGCAGACAAAGGCGGTGGCCTTGTCATACAGAGCACTGTCGACTATGACAAGGCATGTCAAATACTTCTGGATGACAAGAAAAACTACAAACCTCTGACGATAGGATTTAAGAACACGAATCTCTGCACTAGTCAGGAGAGCAGAAGAAGACGGGCAAATCTCAAAAAATTAGGCAGATTTTCTCAGCACTAATGAGAGCATAACCCCCTACTTTTACACACTGCCTAAAACGCACAAAAATCGGATGCCCCCACCTGGACGTCCGATCGTGTCGGGGATTGGCTCCTTGCTGGAACCATTATCGCGCTTCTGTGACCACTACTTGAAGCCGATAGTCCAGAGCACCTGTGGTATATCCCTCTTGTGTCCTCGTGCTGCACCCAGCACGAGGGCACACTTCTTATGTTATAACCTGTGATTCTCATTCCAATGGCTCCGTTCGGTTCTAGTACTCTGGCCAACAAAAGTCAGTTGCCCGGAGTCCTGGAGTCGAGCGGCAGCATATTCCTGTGGGTGTTTGATAACTTTCAATAAAGAAGACTACAATCTATTCTTTCGTCCAACGGAGTCTCTTTACAACATTTGGCGAAGAGCGGGTCCCGATCCTCTTCAACACACCCACCAGGAAGATATTCGGCCAACTCTCACGCCTGCCGACTCATTGCCATACGGACTGCTCACCTTCCTGAGGTATTCTTTATCTGCTTGGCTATCCCGTCCTCAGCGGACACTTTGCCTGTTTCCGGCAGATTTCTTCATCTTTTCAATATCTGCCAAGCGGTTCGTCTCGAGCTCGTGAGTGTTCCTGCGCAGCCCTGCTCTGCATTCCACGTACGTCATCACCCATACTGACGTGTGTTCGACGGAGCTCAGATTCACGTTTCCTACGTTGCCTTGTCATCACGCACATGTCGGGCGGCCATTTTATTGGTTGCCTAGCTACGCCCTTCCACGGAATCGGCTTCGTGAAATCGACTTCCTTCAACTGCGCATATTTAATTTCGTTTTGCCTGTTTTACTTCAGCGTTCAAAACTTCACCACTGGCATTTTCTACTTTTGTTACTAACATTCATTTCATTGACAAAATTTATCGTTTTTCATTTTTGAAAGTATGATTCCTTCAGTGATAGGCACACCACTGTCTGCACTTCAAGTTTCTTTGTAATCTTTCATGCAATTGTTTCATTTGTTTAATCCTCATTCATTTTGGGTATATATTATTATTTTAATTGTTTTCTTTAACATTATTCAAAAACTTAGAAAACAGGTTATTTTCAAATGGCTTCGTCTCAACAGTTTGCTCAACCTCCACCTTTCCTTCAACATCCTGGCAAACCAACTATACCTTGGTGTCAATGGGTCAGAGCTTTTGCTAATCATATTGTTGCAACTGACGCAGTAAAATTCACCCCTGAAAGGAAAGTTGCCATATTATATGGTTGTTTAGGAGTTGCTGCACAGAATGTGTTTGAAAATCTTCCAAGATCTCCTGTTCCCTCTGGTGATGCGGGTGATCATTGGGATGAATATAAAGAAGCTTTGTCTCGCTTAGCTAGGCATTATGGTGAAGAACCAAATGAAATGCTTGAGAGACACAATTTCTTTAAAAGAAGACAGCGTGAAGACGAATCCATTGAGGAGTATATTGCTCAATTAAGAATTTTAGCATCCACCTGTAAATTTGAATCAAATCCTGACGTCTATATCCGGGATCAATTTGTGTTTGCTTGTTATTCCAAAAAGATTCAACAACGTCTGTTGAGTTGTAAGAAGCCTACACTTCAAGAGACCATTGACATTGCTAAGAGCATTGAAAGGTCTATAACAACGTTTAATGCTCTTCAAAAGGACCAACCTAACATTCCTTTTCATTCTTCCTCAAAAGATAATTCTAATTCTGTTAATGTTGTTAATGTGAATAGATCTTTTAAACAGTTGCCTAAGAAACCTAACCCCTTTTGTTACAGGTGCGGTTCTAAGTCTCATATCGGTAACAACCCTTCTTGTCCTGCACTTGGCAAAAGATGTGTTTTATGCAAAAAAATAGGAAATTTTCAAGGTCTATGCAGATCTGTCAAAAAATCAGTCAGACCTTCTGTTAATAACATTGAATGTCCTGATATTGATGATTGCATTGATGAATTTCAAGATATGGTTGTTTCTATTCAGTGCAACTATATTCACGCTCCTAAATTAGTCAAAGGTCCATTCTGCTCTGCACTTTTTGGTGATACAGAGATTTTAGTTATGGCAGATTCTGGATCTCCGATAACCATTTTGAATGACACAATGTTTCATGAAAAATGGAACAACTCCATTTCTTTAAATGAATCCGACCTCAGTCCTAAGGAATTCAGAGAATTTGATATTATCATGCTTGGTTATTTTAATTATAGGTTAGAGTGCTTTGGGAGATCAGTTATTACAAAAGTCTATGTTGCAAGTAATGGTCGCAATATTGTTGGATGGCAAGATCTCGCCAAAATGGGTGTTTACTTAATGCCTGGTTCTGACAATCCAATAAGAGTGGGTGACCCTCCTGAGGATTACTCTCCTGCTCCACCTTTCGTATCTGAATGTCTTCTCGTCACTGATCATGAGTCTGACATTAAACAAATTTTGGACAAGTTTCCAAAAGTCTTTTCCAATCAACCTGGTACTGTCAAAGGTTTTCGACATGAGATCAAATTAAAAGCATCTGCTCAACCTGTAGTCCATAAAGTTCGCCCAGTTCCTATTAGCGCAAGGGATGAACTTAAGTCTGTTCTCACTTCCCTTAAAAATGATGGCATCATTGCACATTCAGACTCGTCTGAATGGGTTTCGCCCATTGTTATCGTACGCAAAAAGAATGGCGAGGTCAGGCTATGTGCCGACTTACGCACATTAAACAAAAATATTTTGGTTGACTGCCATCCCCTCCCCAAAATTCATGATCTCCTGGCTAATCTGGGTGGTGCAAAATATTTTTCTTTAATTGATTTCCGTTCAGCATACCATCAGGTTCCCCTCACTGAGGCCTCTCAAGATCTCACCACATTTGTGACCCCATTTGGAGTTTACAAATACTTGAAACTTCCTTTTGGACTAGCTAGTGCAGCTAGTGTTTTTCAAAAAATAATGGATCATCTTTTTCAGTCTATTCCTGGTGTACAGGCCTATCAGGATGATAGTTTGGTTTTTTCTCCTGATTGGGATTCTCATTTGTCACATCTGACTTCTGTTCTAAGTAAACTCAATGAATCTGGCATGACAGTCAGAGCTGACAAATGTAAATTTGGTTCTCAATCTTTGGAATACTTAGGTCATACCTTAACTCCTGAAGGCATAAAACCCAAGTCCTCTCTGATTGAGGCTATTACTCATGCCTCCCCTCCCAAAGACAAAGATGCTCTTCGTTCCTTTCTTGGTTTAGCCGAATATTATGCCCGTTTTGTTAAAGGCTATGCGCAGATTGTTGAACCTCTTCGTTCTTTGTTACGCAAAGGTTCAAAATTTGACTGGTCAGAAGAAATTGATGCATCGTTTATTCACATCAAGAACATGATTGTTGGAGCATCTGCATTACATCCTTTTCAAGATTCTGCCAGATGTTTCATAATGGTTGATGCTAGTTTAACTGGCTTAGGTGCAGTCTTGGGACAGTGGGTTTCAGGCAGAGAACACACAATTGCTTTTTCTTCCAGGAGACTTAAGACTCTGAAACGCACTATAGCACTATTGAGCGAGAGTCTTTGGCTTGTGTATGGGCCATTGAAAAGTTTAAAAATTATATATGGGGACGTGAATTTGATTTATTCACTGATCACAAGCCTCTCACTCAGCTTCTTAATGGTGATGGTTTAGTGAGAGCCTCTTCAAGACTTGTTAGGCTTTTATCCAAATTACATGAGTTTCACTTCAACATCAAGCATATATCGAGTGGCAAGAATTTTCGTGCTGACTGTTTGTCCCGCATGTCGCTTAATGATTCTTCTGATTTCGAAGAAATTGGTGACATTGAGTGTGTAGTCGCCACTCTGATGCAACTAAGTTGTGTCCTTGTATCACAGAAGAGTCTTGGTCCCAAGCATATGAGAATGATCATAATTTAAAGTTAGTTGCACAGTACATTTCTAAAGGATGGCCAGAGAATAGGAAACTGTCTAATGAATTAAAAGCGTTTTCCATGATCTCTTCTGAACTGTCCCTGGTTAACAATTTGATAATGAGACATGATGTTTTTGTTCCTCCTTCAGATATCAGGCTTGATATCATTAAATTCGCACATCAAGGCCATCTTGGCATTACAAAAACATCTCAACTCATCAAATCCCACGATTGGTGGCCCTCCATTGAGTCTCAGGTAAAGTTTTTTATAGATTCCTGCAATGAATGCTTACTTTCGGATAAGAAATGGAAGCTCATGAATACCCCTCTTCATCCCGTTCCTTTTCCAGATAAACCGTGGGAAAAGGTTGGTTTGGATTTTTCTGGACCATTTGATGTCCTTTCTCACGAGATGAAATATGTCATTGTTCTAATTGACTATCACTCGAAGTGGGTTTATCACATGTTTTGTGACTCTCCAACTTCTGCCAATGCCATTAAATTCCTAAAGAAACTGTTTATCATTGAAGGCTGTCCATCTGTTGTAGTTACCGACAATGGTTCGCATTTCATATCCGAAAAATGTACTTCATTTTTACTTGAACATGATGTTGTTCATTTTAAAGTGGCTCTTTACTCACCAACTTCAAACGGCTTGGTTGAGAGAGCTAATAGACTCCTAAAAGATGCTGTTCAAACAGCTATTTCTTCTCATAATGATGTTAAGGATTTTCTTGAGGATAAGTTTTGGTCGTATAACATCTCTCCTCATAGTATAACTGGTGTGTCTCCTTTTTCATTGTTAAGGAATAGGAATGTCCATACTAAGTTGTGCCCCAAGTGGTTATCTCAGAAGAATGTCAAGACTAATGTCAATGAATGTCGTGATGATGATTTGTTTAATAGAGTTCTACAAAAACAGAATGTCATGAAGGACAAACATGATTTGGGTAAACGTGTCAGTCCAATTGATTTAAAGATTGGTGATTGGGTTCTTAATAAAAACCCGAAGAGAGTTTCTAAAGGTCTCTCCAAATTCTCCTCTCCTGTTCAAGTAACTTCTGTTAGTAAAGCTTCAGCTTTACTTGGTAGTAGAGGATGGTGGAATAAGAGAACTTTAGTTCATTTGACCAATTCCAAGCACGCTCTTTGTTAAACTTGACTAGAGAACAGTTTGATCAGTGTGACTGGTCTTTTTGGTTAGATGCTCCTATCACTAGCAATTCTTCCTCTTTGTGTTCTTTTTCTGATCAAACAGATCCACTGACAGGTTCTTCTCCTCCCTCCATTGTTTCTGAGGTTGGTGGGGAGGTTCTTCATCAATCTTCTGGTTCATCTGTTCGATGTAGGAAGTTACCTGTCAGATTTAATGATTATGTTTTAGGTTGAAATGCACCTGCTTTTCTTTTGTTGCTTTGTTTTATTTCTTTTGTTCCTTGGTTTTCATTTTTGAAATATTGTGAAGAGGGAGAAGTTGTGGTATATCCCTCTTGTGTCCTCGTGCTGCACCCAGCACGAGGGCACACTTCTTATGTTATAACTAGTGATTCTCATTCCAATGGCTCCGTTCGGTTCTAGTACTCTGGCCAACGAAAGTCAGTTGCCCGGAGTCCTGGAGTCGAGCGGCAGCATATTCCTGTGGGTGTTTGATAACTTTCAACAAAGAAGACTACAATCTATTCTTTCGTCCAACGGAGTCTCTTTACAACAGCACCCCAACCTATCTCAAGGACACCAAGAGCCTCCTTCAGTTACTCCAGGACCTTAGTTTCACTGAAAATGCAGTGACACTAGTTACGCTTGACATCGAGAGCCTGTACACCAGCATCCCCCAGGACGATACCATCAAGGTCCTGGGGGCGGCTCTGGATTCTGTCACTTGGAACTACCAGGCTTCTAAAAAAATTATTTTGGAGTGTGCAACTTTGGCGCTCAAAGAGAACTTTTTCTCCTACAAAGGCAACCTTTTCCTTCAATGCACTGGGACCTCAATGGGCAGCACATTTGCCCCCAGTGTGGCAGGCCTTTATGTGGCAGACTTTGAGGTGAAATACATCTTGCAACCAGATAGCCCTTTCTCTGCGTCCATCCAAGTCTGGAGGCGCTATATTCACAACGTCCTGATCATATGGACTGGCAACGACAAACAGCTACAGGCTTTCCTTACCTGGGTCAATACTCTCGACCCCAACCTGAAATTTAGATATGCCACCAGCAAAACTGAGGCAACCTTTTTGGATGTAACAATCGAAGTCACCGGAACAAGGTTCACCACCAAGACATACCATAAGCCCACTGCTAAAAACAATCTCCTAGAATATACCAGTTTTCATCCTCGCCCTCTCAAAGAAAACCTCCCCTACGGCCAGTACCTATGGCTAAGGCGGAACTGTTCTGAAATACAGGATTTCAAAACCCAATCTGCTGATCTACCAGCAAAGCTAAAGGCGAGAGGCTACCCAAATGCAATTTTGAATAAGGGCTATAAAAGAGCGCGTAACCAGCCAAGGGAAGCGCTCCTTGAGGACAGGGTCAGCGACACAAAAGACATTCCATTAACATGTGTAACTACACACAGCACATTGTCAAACTTTGTGAAGAAGTCAATTAATAAGAACTGGAGAATACTGTCCAGTACAAACAAAACTTGGGAGAAACCGCTCTTCTCCTTTAAGAAAGAACGCAGCCTAAAGGATGCCCTGGTCCATACACGACCAAAACCGAAAGCCACAGAGACAGTAAGATCAGTCACTGATACCTGGAACCTACCGAAAGTGGTTGGCCATTACCCCTGCTCTAACTGCAGCGTCTGCCACCTGACGACACACTCAAAAACGTTAGAACTCGAGCCTGGCAAGACGTGGATGCAGAAAGATCACACTAACTGCAACACGCAAAATGTGATATACCTCATCACGTGCCCCTGCAACCTGCACTACGTGGGCATGACCAGCAGAAGCGTCAAACAGAGAATCTGTGAGCACCGATCAAATATCAGATGCAAGAGATCTACAACCAAAATAAGCAGACACTTTCTCGAACTCAACCACACAACAAGTGACATGCAATGGACAGTTATCGAACATTTGAGTAGTGGCAATAACATCAATCACCGTCTTTTTGAAAAAGAACAGCGGTGGGTCTATAGGCTTGGGACCCACCTCCTTGGATTAAACGACGATATTCCATGGAACTCAGTGATCAAGTGAATACGATGAGACTCTTGTCACTCAGGCACCCTTATAATTGTTGGACAGCTTAGCACAATGAGCTTCACTCCGTCCATCAGTGGCAATGCATTATGACATCTCTCATATACTGCTCCCTTAGGCCTATCTGTATCTATTTGCCATATGAGACCCAACACCTGTGCCACGAGGGCCCATTGGCTACTCACATATGTGAAGTAGGGGAGCGCTCCATTCAGCACCTCGACATGGTTAATCTAACACCAGCATTTGGTAAATTTAATAACTTCTTACTACCATCAAGGTTAGACCTTCCAAACTATTGCGCTCTTACCGCGCGCTGTGCTGGTATTTTACATCCCTAATTGATCATGTATGTAAACAAGCTCCCGGGCTCCGTAACAACGGGCTTCCGATTGGAGCACATGAACAAGCCTCCATTCCACTGGAGAGAGCGACCGCTCCGGTCTAGCAGCCTGTGGTCACCATAACAACAGACAATACCCTCGCGTCAGAATACGTGAGGACTCCTTGATTGGCCCACACACCCTCGCGACCATGTGACTGTAGCGTCAGATGACATGAGAACTCCCCGATTGGCCCACACGTGGGCATCGACAGAACTCGGCCATGCCCACCCCGAAGCCGATCACCACAAACATCCATTTAATGCTCTCCTGACCCCACGTCCACATCTTCAGGGTCCGGTCGAGGGTAGATGCAGGTATACAGTGGGTGCCGAGCGTCGAGGGCGTGAGTAGAAGCAGAAATACGATTTCGCCGCTAAGCTAAGTACCTATTTAATGCTATGTGATTTATTGTATGTTTACTCCCTTTGTCTCGACGAATCGCAGGGTGTGCCAATTACGTTCCCACCCCCCACTTGTGACCCATAGTGTGAATCCTTAACACCACAAAAGTGAGATATTTTAATTTGTTAGCGCGATTGTGCCTGCATTTGACTTTGATAGCAACAAGGAAGATATTCTTTCTTTTTTAACCAACACTATTATTTCGTAGAACGAATAATACACAGCACTCCCCACTTTCTAGCAGCTAAAAGTCCAGGGGCCAAGGTGGTGATAACTATACTGTTATTTTACCATGAATGTCTCTTTAACCACACACTGGATTTCTGCCGGAGTTACGCCTGAGTTCAGCCCGTCTGCGCCCGTCCGGGCCCAGGCGGGCTCAGGGCCAGGATCTATGTCCAAATCATTAGAGCCCAGGATCATCTACACCCGCGATGATCTGCTAGCACTACGTCCCGCTAAAAAGACGACATGCAACTATATTCATAGGGGAGTAAACCTTTTACCCATTGTGAGGTATGCTGCTGGCCCCAGCCACCTATAGGAAAGGGCTCCCTGCAAATGGCCTTGTTGAATTGCAGATCCCTCCCGAGGCATTCTTTAGAGATTAATTTTCTTATATAGGATCATAATTTAGATATCCTGTTTTTAACTGAAACGTGGCTCACCTCGAGCTCAAGGGTGGACATTGTACGAGCCCTTCCCTCTGGCTTTTTAATATACTCTCAGAACAGGCCAGTAGGTCGAGGAGGTGGCATTGCCATACTTTATAGGGATTTATTTGTATGTAGGGCACAGAATAGTGGGGTGCTGGACTGTGAGATCTGTCAGTTCTCTTTGCAGATTTCACCCACGGTCTCCGTGTCAGGTTTACTGGTGTATCATCCACCAGGGTGCATTGAAAATTTTGCCAGCTCCCTAATGGAAACCGTTACGGTTTTGGCATCTACTGCTACCAACTTTATGATGCTGGGAGATCTTAATCTCCACTTTTACGATCCAGCGGATGTGTTAGCGACAGACCTACAATGTGATCTTAAGGCCTATGAGGTAGGCCTGATCAATTCTGGAGCAACACACAATAAGGGCCATTTGCTTGACCCGATTTTCTCTAATGTGCCCCTTTGTAAGGCTATGCCTCCCTACCCTCTCCCGTGGTCAGACCATTTCTTGGTTCCTTTTACTTGGCAAATGGAGGCCATGACTATATCCCCTCCACCTAGTTTTTGCACTCTGGAAAGAGCTAGGTCCAGATTGTTGGTTGAGAATTGGGTCCTCAAACTCGAAGGCTTGCGTCCATCTCTAGTCCCTGACCCGGTACTGGCAGATGCAAATTTCAGCAACTGGCTGACCAGCTCACTTGACTCTATCCTCCCCAAAAGAACAGTCCCAAAAAGGGAGAAGAGAATAGGCTCTGCTCCTTGGTATATGCCCGAGTTGAGAATCCTTAGGAAGGGCTGCAAGAAGCTGGAGCGCACATGGAGGAAGGATTGGGGTGAATCTAATAGAATTGAATATCGCTCTGCGATAAGGGCATATAAATGTGCTCTTCGTCGCACTAAAGCCTAATTCTTTAAGGAAAGAATTAAAAACTCCTCGAATTCCTCGAGAGAAACTTTCTTAGTGGTTAAGGAACTATTGAAAGTTCCCGAACCTTCCTCAGCCCATGATAACCAAGGAGAGAAATGTAAAGACCTGGCGAACTATTTTTATACTAAAATAGAGAACATTCTAAGGGCCCTGCCCCATATTGACCAGATAGCAGAGGCTAGCAGTGAGTCAGTTGGAGCTCCCGCACACCTGGAATCCTTTGGACCAACAACAGTGGAAGAGGTCCTTAAAGTGCTGGTCACTATTAAAAGTGGCTCCCCCAGTGATCCGGTCCATATGAGGATCCTGAAACAGGTAGGAGCTACCATTGCCAACCCTGTCACCGACGTAATCAACGCATCTTTTGCTTGTGGTCTGGTGCCACCGAGCTGGAAGGGAGCAGTTGTGAAAGCCCTTTTGAAAAAGCCTCACCTAGATCCATTGGATCTAGCGAATTACAGGCCTATTTCTCTGCTCCCGGGACTCAGTAAATTCACGTAAAGGCTGGTGAATCTACATCTTTCACACTTTCTTGAGTCCAATGGCTTGCTGAGAAATTCGCAAACAGGCTTTCGGCCTGGTCAGGGCACTGACACTGCTCTTCTGGCAGTCGTTGAGGAAGCCAGAAGCCTTTTGGATTCGGGAGGATCAGTGGCAGTGATCCTCCTGGATCTCAGTGCGGTTTTCGACACTGTCAACCATCAAATGTTAATTCAACGGAGGTCTGATGCAGGGGTAACAGGAATGGCCCTGAAATGGCTTAAGTCATTTCTTAACGACCGGACTTACCAAGTATGGGAAGGCAGCGTACAATCAGCTTCAATCCCCCTCCACTGTGGTGTGCCACAAGGCTCATCCCTAAGCCCCACATTGTTTAATGTGTATATGGCCCCCTTGGAGGATGTGGTTGCCCCATTTGGTATCAAAATCGTGAGTTACGCTGATGATACTCAGCTGGTGGTCACCTTATCCCAGCTTGCTAAAAGTCCGGACACGCTGCACTCCTGCATGTGCAAAGTCTATACCTGGATGTGTCAATCGGCTTTGAATCTAAATGGCTCAAAGACCGAAATAATGCTCTTAGGGCATAAAGGAGCCTCACTTCCTCTGACTAGCTGGCCCAGTTGTTTAGGCGAGCTTCCGAATCCAAAGGAGGAGATTAAGAGTCTTGGGGTCTGGCTGGAGCAAGATCTCTCTTTTAGGACCCAGGCGAAAGAAACGGCGGGAGTTTCTTTCGGTCTCCTTCGCGCAGCTCGGAAAGTTCTGCCCCTCCTTCCACCGCTATCTAGAAAGCTGCTTATTCAGGGGTTGATCGTATCAAGACTAGACTATAGCAATGCTATTTTTCTTGGTGCGCCAGAAGCAATGCTTAATAAACTCCAGCAGATTCGAAATGCTGCCGCACGGCTCCTCAAGAGCACCCCAATGATGCGGTCAGCTAAACCTGCGTTGAAGGCGCTGCATTGGCTCCCAGTGCGCGAAAGGGTCAAATTCAAGTCCCTCTGTATTGCGCATAAAATTCTTCAGGATAAGGGACCCCCCATCCTGAAGAACTTAGTTATACCCTACAAAGCAAACAGAGCCTTGTGTTCCTACAAAGCAAACAGAGCCTTGTGTTCAGATCAGGAACATCTGCTTAGAACTCCCAAAGTCAAAAAGGCTCGAACGGGGGGGGGGGGGAAGATTCTCAGTGAATATAGCGACTCTTTGGAACTCACTCCCCCTGAGTCTACGTTCGGAAACTTGTCTTCTCCGGTTTCGTAAACTCCTTAAAACGCACCTCTTCCCCAACTAATGCCTTTAATCACGCCTAACTGCCTCCTTTCTGTTGCTCTGGAATAAGCGCTGGGATGCTCTAGGGTAACAACGCGCTACATAAAACTCGAAATAAATAATAAATAACTCACCAACCCGCTCCGCAGTAAATCTGGCGTTGTAGCACACCAAAGAGACACTCGGTCTCTTTGGTGGGGCCCGATGATGAAGCATGTCATCACTAGGTTGTGAGTGAGGGCTTTCTTTAACTTCCTAAGTGAAGCCGTTTACTTGCTCCTTACTGTGGTCGAATACAACCATTGGACACTCTTTTCTTGTTTATTGACTAGTACCGGGGAATAAGAGTGTCACTCTACCCTCCCTGCCTCTCCTTTTGTTTAGACGCTCCCACACACACACCATCATATCCCAACACAACCACCATCATATAGCAGCACCCAAAGCATATTGTTGGAAATCCTTTTTTTCCAGCCTCCATGGCTACCAAGACCCTTTCATTTCCTTTTTGTGTTTCTCTCTTAGGTCATCCCTTTTTCTTTGGTAACTAGAAATCTTCATTTTATTTCCAACCCACCTTTTAGCTTCTTGGAACCACTGTCTTCAGGCTTCAAGTCTTACCTTCAACACTTTCAGAAGATCCAGAAAATCAAACGGTACCTACACTTTTCTTCTCTTAAACTGCTTCTTCATTTGTTTGGCTTGTCTCATATTAAAAATTGCTCCTCTTTATATATTGGCCTTCCTAAATACCTACTGTCCTCACTCCAAACAATCCCAAACTCTAAGCATGGGCGAATTTTGCGAATTTGCGATTCGCGAATTTGCTGATTTGCGAATTCGCGATCCACGAAATTCGCGAATTTGTGCAAATTTTTATTTTTGCGTGTTCGCAGGGTGCTTTGCGTGTTCGTGGGACCTTTTTGTCATGCTAGCGGGGCGCTTTGCGTGTTCGCGTGTTTTTTTTGGGCGAGACCGTGATGCGCCCTCTTGTTCATCACTGCCACCCTCTCGTTTTTTATGCCCTTCTGCCCTCTGTACCACTCGTTTTTGTGCCTTTCTGCCCTCTGCCCCACTCGTGTTTGTGCCCTTTTGCCCTCTGCGCCACTCGTTTTTGTGCTCTTCTGCCCTCTGCCCAACTCGTATTTGTGGTCTTCTGCCCTCTGTCCCACTCGTTTTTGTGCTCTTCTGCCCTCTGCCCCACTTGTTTTTGTCCCCTTCTGCCCTCTGCCTCACTCGTTTCTGTGCCCTTCTGCCCTCTACCCCATCTCGTTTTTTGTCCCCTTCTGCCCTCTGTCCCACTTTGTGCCCTTCTGCCCTCAGCCCCACTTAGAATGGCTTCGGCAAGCTGCCAGCGCCATTCTAAAATAGCTACAAAGTCAGCTTCAACAGGAAGCACTTATAGATAAAGTAAAGCCGGTGCTCCAGTTGAAGGTCAAATTAAGTTACACAATCATTAATCACCCCAAGTTTGGGGTGATTAATGATTGTGTAACTGAATTTGAGCTTCAACTCGAGCACCTGCTTTACTTTATCTATTAGTGCTTCCTGTTGAAGCTGACTTTTGTAACTATTTTAGAATGGCTGTGGCAGCTTGCTGGCAGCTTGACGGCACCATTCTAAAATAGTTACAAAAGTCAGCTTCAACTTTTGACCCAATCCAGTCCGCTCCCGGATTTTGCAGGAAATTCGCGAATCTCGCGGATTGCGAATTTGCAGAAAATCCGCAAAATCCGCGAGCGGAACGGATTTTCCACCCATGCTTACCAAACTCTAATGTTATCTTCTCTACTCTCTTAATTGTCATGCTCATGTCTTTTCATACTTAGTTCACTTCATTGGATACCACTGGCACACTATTTTAGATTTCGGTAACTCTGCATCATTTTTAAGTTTCTTCACTGTCTGGCTCTACCATATTCGAGTTCTATGGTTTCCTTGTGCCTTATAAATTACTCTCTGAGCCAGCTATCTATGTCTTCAGGAAATTATTGAAGGACCATTTCTTGAAAACTGCTGATCATTCGTAACCATGTAATATCTATTACATTGCCTGCATTACGATGGAGCATTGTTATTCATTTCTATTGAGGTGCCTGGTATAAATATGCTACATTAAATTAATTAATGAAAAAAAGAAATAATAATTGGATAAATATGGTATTCAGATAACCACACAGCCTTGTTGATACAGCCACACACATCTGCTGTGTCCAAACACTCACCATCAATGTTCACAAAGCCACTCTCATACGCCTACACAGCCTCCATCACACCTCAAAACACCTACTACCATCATACACTCAAACATCTATCATCATACGAAAAAACATTGACTATCATGCATGCAAACAGCCACCATTTGCCAATACTCTGCATTATCACTTCAGTAAGTTAGTCACATCATCATACATACATCGTTTTGCAAACATAATCGTAATTATTTTGCCGTTGTTTAACTGTAATGGTTTTTAACTTGTACAAGTCTTGTATGAATGTTGTTTCCTTATTTAAAAACACAGGGGCATATTCACAAAGAAGTGAGAGGTGTTAGCCACCTTGGCTGAATGCCTCTCAACGCCACTTCAGAAGCGCCAGGCTGCATCCTATTCACAAAAAGTGGTGCAGGCTGGTGTTTCCCCCATCAATGGCGCTAAGTCTCACGACTTACCGCCAAAACAGGCACCCTTGCACCAGAGCACAAGGGTGTCTGCGGGCAGGGAGGTTTGTTAATGCACAGGAAGGTGTCTCTTCCTGTACATTAACAAACCGAAAATGGCAGTTTGCTTTTCCCATGTGTGCTGCATGTTGCAAGGAGAATAAAGCTTTTCTCCTAGTTTAGCCACCTTAAGACCGGATTTTTCTAGGTCTTAAGTTTGGTGCTGCCACATATTATCGCCTTTTGATCATAGGCGATCAATGGGTGCTGCAGTGGTACGCCCACCGCAACACCCAGTGCACGCTCCCATTCAAGCTAAGTTTAGGGTGAAGGGGGTCCTATTCTGAAGACAGTGTTAAGCCACTTAACGTGGCTTTAAGCCACGTTAAGTGAGTTAACACTGCCTTGAGAATAGGGCTCTGGCCCTATCGCCACAGGAACATAAAAAAAGTAACGTTCCCAAGGCGATAGGGGCTTGTAAATATGCCCCACAGTGTTGACAGTCGCGGCCAGTGCGGGTAAGCTGTTGTGTGATGGACCTTTGCCAAAAAATGGCGTTATGGCCATCCAGAAGCCACTTGTTCTTCCATTCCATTTAGAAGTAGATCAGCTGGAGGGATTCTGGCAAAGCCTCAGCCTGCTCCACCTGAGGCAACCAGTGACCTGATGGTCCGTTCACCACAGGACTCATGGGACAACATAGTGGCGAGCGGCCAACCCTCTTTAGGGTGGGGTGACCATGACTGGCTTTACATGCCCAGGCCCCCACGCTAAGCATGGCAGTTCTGGGCTGGCAAGAGAATCAGCAGTATTCTCACATAAATAAAGGGGGGGACAGGGAGCAAATTATGAAAGGGAGGTCCAGTGCCAAAGCTCCCAAAGATATTCGTGTCTACACTAAGGTGGCTAAAGATCCTCTAGAGCTAAGAAAGGTAAACCCAGAGTTTATGGTATACCAAAGAATTGGAATAGGGTACATATGTAAGAAAGAGGAATGGCTTGTTTGTCAAGAGCGTGACAAGTAAGCCAATTTTTCAATTGTTGTGGGGTCACTGACCTTTGGTCCATTGATCCGAGGACATGAGGACACTTCGCCTGATTTTAACCTTTTTACCAACTAGCCACATATAGCACACCACTAGTTCACCCCACCCCTGAGTATTAGCGGTATCTTCCTGAGGGGTTGTTTGGTTGGTGATAACTATACTATCTAATCGCCATCCACAATAACTTACCACAGACTTGGAGCAGCGAAAAATATACGTTCATAGACCAACAACTAAATGTTTGTTTTGTCTTTTATGTATGTTTGTTTCTTCCGTTCTAGAGCGGTAATCCTCCTCAACCAGGAGTCATTGTGAAAGAGCAGATGCTCTTTCCTTTTTGCACTTTTTCAATTAAAAAAAAATAATGTTTTCACTTTCACGTCCCTAGGTCAGGGTGAGCCTTAGGGTGCTCATACCGTCAGGGTTTATCACATTATACTAGTCCTGAAGAATGCCTGGTAAACTTACACCGTTTCATAGGCTGAAAGATGTCGACTGAATTACCAATTAATCTGGAATTAACCAAACAATTAACTTTTGGCCAAATTCCCAAACACATAGCTTTTTATCCGTGTCTTAGTGATCTACAAATACATTTTTTTTTTCTTTTGATACTCATAAGACACTCTTAATTTATTCTCACTGCACGCCTCTTTCACTAAAAGAGCTCTGCAGTAGTCTGGCGTCGCAGCGCACGAAAAAGGCACTCAGCCTTTTTGGTGGGGCCCTCTGATGAAGCATGACACCGACCAGGTCGGTGTGTGAGGGCTTTCTTGCCTAACTAAGTCGGGCCAGGTAGTGTTCTTTCTTGTTTTGCTCCTTCAGTGTGGTTTCACTAAACACCACTGACTTCTCTTCTTTTTTTTCTCTTTTTTTTTCTTTTTTTGTTGATACATTCATAACCGGGGACTAAGAGGATGTCCCTACTCTCCATACCTCTCTTTGTGTTAATACGTAGTTATAGTTAGGACCATATTTCCATTTGAAACTGGTTTTTTGGCTTGCCTATAACTCTGGCACGGCGGGATGAATCTTCACAAAACTTTTATAAAAAAGTCTCATGCACATCCGCTCCTTCTTTGAAAGTTTCATGGTGAACAGTCAAATGGGGTTGAGAAAATGAGGGTCCCAAAATGTATTTCCCCATGTGCAGCGATTCAGAAAAAATGGCTGAACAGAATTACACCAAATTTGGCAGAGTGATAGATTTTTACAAAGATGTTGCAGCATCCACTTTAGGACTTAGAGATTCCATCCCCTGTGCTGAAAAAAGATTTTTAAAAACCACATAGGAGTTCAGGGTAGGGATATCTTGACAGCCTAGTCCTTGTTGGGGGCCGCAGAGGGACCCCAGGGATACAACTAGATGTTTCCATTTGAATTCCCCCAGGGATTTGCTAGGGCCTGTCGGGTTACCACATCATTTTATTCTCACAGACCCCCTGTCTGAGCAATTACATGGCCCTGGGGATCCCATTTCCGGAGCCTGCTGTATTTATTTGCAGAGGAGGCATGGAGCCCCCCTCCGTGAGCCATTCTATGGCACCAGGACCCCAAACCTGAGAGCTGCAGCATTATATTTGGGGAGGGGTGAGGGGCCCTGGCACCCCATACTCTGGGGCCAATTCAACATGGTTGTCCCGGGGACCTCATCCTCTGGGAGCCTCCTCCCTACCACCAGGAGCGTGGGCAGGGAAGACTTCAGTCCTCTTACCCTGCAAGAGCATGAAGGCTCCCTCCGAGTGGGAGCACAAATATTTCTCCCTGCCCATACTCTTGTGGGCAGAAAAACACAGAATTGTTCCCTCCTGCCTGAAGCAGAAAGAAAAGCTGCCAGTTGGGCGACAGCAGACTTTTCAAGTTGGCTCCTGCCATACCCTTCATGGGTGGGTCCCAGGAACCATGGGCCTTCCCCCCTGGCCCTCAATGTGTGAAAAGAATGTGGGTCCCCCAGGTGGGACTGGGCACCTTGACAAAAAACAAAAAACTGGGAAGTAGGAATATGAAATGAGTAGTGTAGCTACTCATTTCATACTCACTGCTCCAGCTGGGAGCACCACAGAATGCCCTGCAAGAGCTTTTTAGGTTTATTGTTTGTTCCTTGTGATTCCCGAGGAAGAGGCAAGGGTACCACAAAAAATTTTTTTTAATAGTGTTGAAGGGCTGCAGGTAGCACAGCAGCTCCCTAAGAACAATTAAAAGACTCATAGTAACTCTCCTGGGGCTTAGGAAACACGACCTCCAGGAGAGCTTACCTTGTCTTATATTTATATAAAACACTCAAACTGGAGCTGTATGCTCTTCAGTTGGAGTGTGGGGACTCCTTGCGGTTGGTCTTATGGTTCTATTTTGTGGCCTGAGGAATCTGAAAAAAGACTCATATGCATGTTTATGGAAAAATATGAATACAAATGCTTTATTTAAAATGTTTTTGTGTTATTAATTATCATTTCACATTAATATATATATACATTTTATTTTAATTCATTTCATTTTATTTTAAAGTGCTGACCCCTTATAAAGCCAATAGGCCTTCCTTTTTTATATTTAGAAGTTGTCACCCTTTCACAAAGCCATTAGATATGTTTTACTTAAAAAGACACACTTTTATATTGTTAATTAATGTTCCGTCTTGAGTGCAGCTGCGTTTTAAGTGCATTGCATTTTCTGGCTATTCTTTGGGGACTTCAATGTACACTGAAGTTCCTAAGTCAATAGATAATTTCACAAATACATTAATTTATACGGTGTGGTGCAGGAAAGACACAGATAGAAAGATCTGAGGGAGAATGATGAAAAAAGAAAGCCTCTGTGACAGCTGCCCCCATGCAGAGTTAGTGACACCTCAGGAAAAAGCAGAGTACCAAGTTTCTCACAAGAGAACATCTTATAGGAGGGGGGCATTGGTTTGGGTCAATGTATCTGATTCCATTTATTGGTGTGATTTTGAGTGAATAAAATCTCAGTTTTAGATGGACTGATTGTAAGATCGTTTTGTTCCATCCATAGATGTGAGATGAGTGCTGAAGTCGATTGAAGATCAAAGGCTGAAACAAGAGCTCACGCCTTAAGATTAAAGAGGATCTGGGGCCTCATTTATGAGGCTATGAGTCACTTTTACGCCGCTGGTGCGTCACTTTTTGTGACGCACCAGTGGCGTAAAAAATGCGGCTTGTTGCGCCATATTTACAAAGTGACGCATCTAGGTAGATGCGTCACTTTGTAAACCCCTGCGCCACATTATACCTGCGCCAGGTATAATGTATGCAAGGGGGCGTATTGACGCAAGAAAGGTCGTAGAAGTGATGCAGTGAAATCTATGAGATTTCACTGCGTCACTTCTAGGACGTTGTTGCGTCAAAATGTTGCTCCTGCCTCACAGCAGGCGTAAGACTGATGCAGGCCCTTTCACATGGGGCTTGCCCCATGTGAAAGGACGCATTGCTGGAGTTGCGTCACTTTTGTGACACACTCCAGCAATGCGTCACTTTTGCGCTTACAGATACGTCAGAAATACTGACGTATCTGTAAGTCCTTGCCCAATGATGCATCATATTGTAAATATGACGCATCATTGGGGTCGCAAGGAGGGCACAATGAAAAGTGACGCATCGCTGTTTTCTCGCAGCGATGCGTCACTTTTCATAAATGAGGCCCTTGGTATCATCCATCTACATATTTAGAATGACGTCATAGGAAGCAAGCAGAATTGCCAAAGGGAACCACAGAAATTGAAAAGATGTCAGTGATCTTACATTTATTGAACTGTTAGGTAGATATTTTCTCATGGATTTGTGGTTCTAGTTCAAACATGAAGCCATTGACTGACTGATGGAGGGAATGTCCTGCGTCCCCATGCCATACAGCAGGGGGAGGGGGCTCTGTGAGGATTGCATTATAGTCTGACATTTTCAATAAGGCAACACAATTTAGATTAGTTGTGATCTGCATACTGTTGAGTAAATACCAACAAATTGAAGTTGAAGAAATATGTTTATTCCTGGAAATGAAGCACTCCCTGCATACAGCTCCGGTAACAGACAAGATAGGCAGTAACTGAACACAATACAGTTAGGGCAAGTAGTACACAGTAACCAACTGGAGATGGTCTCGAGTGATGCACAATTGAACCATAATATCACTCGAGGCCAAACTGAATAAAAACAATGGCACGAGTCGGCGCGAGTCCATGTGATGAACACACGAGGGAAACCTCGCATCAAACATGCCCTCGCGCTGACTCGCGCACAACACAACACACCTTCCCCCCTTAAAGAGAAAAAAAAACAAAAACACAGTGAATTACATTTTTCTAGTAATGAAAGCGACAAAATCAGACAACCACTTCGGTTGCCTAGTGACTCTTTTAGGTAAGGAAACATTATCCTGGACAGTAACATCTTGGTTGATGACACTCATATCTGAACAGGCAGCTACATTAGGAACAGTATCCTGGTTGGTAAGACTGCTATTAGAACAACAAGGTGAAACATCTGCAGTACAAGAATCCTCATCTAAAAAGGAGAAATCAGGATGTTCAGAAATAACCTCCTTACGGTAGACATCCTTGTCGGCCTTGAGTACAGCAATTCTACTCAGATTCCAAACCTTATTATTGGATAGTCTCACAGAGTTTTTCAAAACTTCTGAAACTTCAAAAGGGCCCATAAATGAACTTTCACCCTTCTTAACCTTCCATGGTTTCTTGACCTTTACCATCATGCCCACTTCTACCTTGGGATCTTTTTTTGACCCGCATTTCTCATCAAAATATATTTTGTTTGAACAATGGGTGCGAATGAGGTTTTCCTTGACTATACCCAGATCCACATTGGAAGGAGTGGACTTCACCAACCACGAGGGGTTTACCTTTGTTCTAGGAACTCTTCCTCTCATGATCTCAAAAGGAGAATACCCAGTCATTGAGTTTGTGGTTGTTCTGTACATCCACACCTTCCTAAAAATCTCTACTTCCCATGTTTTGTCATCATTACTAGTGATCTGTATGGCCCCTTTCAGAACCCTATTGAATCTCTCTATAACCCCATTCCCACTGGGATTATATAAGGAAGTAGTAGAGTGAACAATGCCAAGTCTTGAAAAATAGTCATTAGCTTTCTTGGAGATAAATTGTACACCATTGTCCGATATTATCTTTACAGGTAGCCCTTCTTCGATAAAAACTTTATCTAGGAAACACAGGACTGAATCCGTATCTATCTTCTGGACAATTTTGATAATAGGCCATTTAGAAAAAATGTCAATAGCTGCTATGACATACTTGGATTCACAGCCAATGGGACCCATAATGTCTATGGCAATGGTTTCCCAGGGATTATTAGGAATACTATGTGTACCCATATTGGGTTTCAAAGTAACTAAAGACTTATCAGAATTGGCACATATCACACAATTTCTGACCAATCTTTCGATAAACATGTCCATCCCTGGCCACCAAAATAAATGTTTAACTTGTTGCTTGGTTCTAACCATGTCACTATGACCCTCATGACCCTGTAACGCTATAATTTTCCTTACACCCACTGGAGGTACGATGCGCTCACCTCTTTTAATGATGTCCCCACAACATGAAAGTTCCGACCTTACTTCCCAGAAGCTTCTCAATTCTGGACTCAAACACTTCTTTTCAGGCCACGAACTAACTATATATCTGCCAACATTTTTCAAGATATCATCACTCTCAAATTTCACTTTCCACAAAGTCTGGTCAATTGAAATGGGACCCTCATCATGTATCATGGCAATCTGGAAATTGTCCCATTCATTATGCAAATCCTCTTGAATAGGTAAAGGCATCCTAGACAAGAAGTCCGCAGAAACATTCTCTCTTCCTGGTAAGTATTGTATGTTATAAATAAAATCCTGCAAACGCATGGACATGCGTGCAATTCGTGCTGAAGCTCTTAACATACCTTCTGTAGTAAGTAGCCGTACTAACGGTTTGTGATCACTCCTAAGAGTGCATTCCTTACCCCAGACAAACACTCTGAAATGTTCCAACGCCCAGATGCACGCTAAAGTCTCTCTCTCTATTGTGGAATACTTTTCCTCAGCAGGAGTAAGTGCCCTTGAAGCATGCGCAATGATAACTTCCTTTCCCTCTTTATTCTTTTGCGAAAACACAGCTCCTAGTCCCTTCGCGCTAGCATCGGTAGTAATATTGTTATCCAGAGAAGAGTCAAAACAAGATAATGCACTTGCAGAACAGATTGCATTCTTCACATCACTGAACTCTTTCTCACAATCACTTGTCCATTCGAAAGCAACCCTATTTTTAATTAACTGCCTGATATTATATGTTCTGCACGAGAAGTCAGGTACATACCTAGCGTAGAACTCAACTAACCCTAAAAAGGATCTTACGTCATCTTTAGATAACGGGTGAGGCGCCGATTTAATAGCTTCTAAAAGTGAGGGCTTAGGTTTGATGCCCTCTGCGCACAATTCATGGCCTAGATAATTTACAGAATGCACACCAAACTTGCATTTCTCATGCTTAATGGTAAGGCCATGTACATTAAGTGCATTCAAAACTTCCTCTAAAGCTATAATATGTTTATCTTTATCATCATTGAACACCAAAATGTCGTCTTGAAAGCAGATGGCATTTTTACAATCTTTCAAAATATCTTGCATGACCCTCTGGAAAATTGCTGCAGCGGATGCTAGTCCAAAAGGCATCCTATTGAATCTGAAGCACCCAAATGGTGTAATGAATGCCGTCAAATCCTTACTCTTTTCACTTAACTCAATCTGGTGATATGCAGCAGATAGGTCAATTGTTGAAAAAATATTAGACCCCCCAACTACAGATAACATTTCAGAAATGCGAGGAAGGGGAAATTGGTCTACAAGAATATTATTATTAAGATGGCGAAGGTCAATGCATAATCTCACCTTGCCATTGGCTCGCCTGGCAACTACTATGGGCGAAACCCACTCAGAGGACTCTATTCTCTCTATTATTCCTCCTTCTACTAGAGCATTCAATTCATTCTTAACTTCCTCTCTGACAGCAAAGGGAATATTACGAGCCTTATGTATTTTAGGACAAGCATTGTCCCTTAAACGGATTTCATGTTTAAAGCTGGTTAATCTTCCAATGTCTTTTGAAAAAACATTTGGAAATTTACTTAACATCAAAGAAGAAATACCATTTTGTTCATCAATCAACATCACTGGAGTAGGACTATTTGGATCCAAAACAATGTCAAGTTTCCCAAAATCAAACCAGCTGAGAACTGAGGGACCCTTCTTTGAAACATATAATTTTGCAATGCATTTTCTGTTCTTAAATCTGAAAACTAATGTTCTGAATCCTAAGATATCAATCCTTCCCCCAGAATATCCTTCAGGATTGATATCACTCTCTTCCAAATGACTACCAAGTCTGGGTACAAATAATTTTTTCCAGACAGATTCACACACTATGGAATAGGGTGACCCAGAATCTGCATACATGTTAATCTTTACACCTCCAATGACCATGTCGCACAATGGTTTTTTCTTTATGGAATGATCATTTACATTCAGAACAGCGGTATCTTTTATGTTCAAAACAAACAAACAGTCGTTGGGTTCATCTGTAAAATCATCCTCATCACTATTCTCATTCAACTCAATACACTTGACTTTTTGATTTACATTACCTCTTCTGCAAGCAGAAGTGAAATGTCCTTTTAACCCACATTTGGCACATTTTTGCCTCAAACCAGGGCAAGTTTTATCATTTGCTAAATGTGATTTGCTGTTACATCTAAAACACTTCAGATTATTTCTTGAAATTTCAGCATTAGGTTTGGAAGAGAATATTTGCTTCTTTTTGAAAGCATCCCTATTATTACTGTCATACTTTTGATTAATTTTGGCAACAATATTTTTACTAACGGAAGTTTCCTTCCCTTTAACTTGCAGTGCACTTCTACAGGAAAGTTCAGCTTTTCTGACAATAGACAAAACAAAGTCTAAATTCTCATCACCATTAATCCAAAGTCTCTCCTGTATAGTTTCATTTTTAGAGTGCATGACCACTTGGTCCCTAATAAAATCTTCTTGTAGGTTACCAAATTTACAATCTAACGCTAATGTTTTTAGAGATGAAACAAAATTATCCACAGTCTCTTCACTTAATTGCTTTCTTTGAAAAAACTTAAACCTCGAAATTCCTATGCATACTTTAGGAGAACAGTACCTATCAAAATCATATACTGCCTTGTCAAATACATCCATGTCACCACTAGCTTGTGAGATAGGAAGTTGATTGAAGGCTTTTAATCCTTCTGGTTCCAAACTGTGTAAGAAAATACCTTTTTTTTCTGGAGCTTTCATTTTGCCATTTGCATCTAAGGTCTCAATATAGTTTAAAAAATAGGCTTTCCATTCGATCCAAGGCATACAAGGAGAACTACCAGCTGACCAATAACTTTGTGGAGGTGAAAGTGTATATCCTTGAGCACACATTGTAACAGAAATAAGTAAATAAATAGAATACTTTACACTGAATACTAATGGCAAAAAAAAATAGTCTTATTTAAAAGTAAAAGGTAGACTTGCAGAGAAAAAAAAACAGTCACATAGGATAACAGAAAAATTAAAAAGTTTCCTGTGTTCATATATCACCATCCATCTGCTTCTCTGCCCTTCAAATTTTATCACCATTCGTCTGTTGCTGTGTCCTTGAGGTTTTTACTCCGTATTTAAATAGATCTCTTCGTTTTTTAAGTAAAGCGATGAAAACAAAGTCACCTTGTCAGTTTCACCAAAGATAGTAAGCCAATAGAGAGCGGCGTCTTTAATTTCCACAGGAATTGCAGTAATAGGCTCCGTTTAATCCAATCAGCCACAGCGCATTTCCGTTTAATGAACAGCCAATACGCGTACAGGAAGGATTAGCCAGCGCGATCAAGGAAAAGAAACGCGCACCTCCACACGCGAGTGAAATAAAATCGGCTTTTCTAATGGAAATTCTGTTCCTCAAGTCGCTCGAGAAATCAGCTCTTCAGGAGACTGTGAACCGCTTCTAATGTAAGTTGACGCATGAATGAAAGCGTTTGAATGCTTTTTTAAATTTTTCCAGAAATCGGAAAATTAAAGAAAATTGTAAATTAGTATTAAAGTGGACAGGAAGTGCTTCCTTCAGGAACAGGTTCAATGTTCCTCGCTCGTCGCCAAGTTTGTTGAGTAAATACCAACAAATTGAAGTTGAAGAAATATGTTTATTCCTGGAAATGAAGCACTCCCTGCATACAGCTCCGGTAACAGACAAGATAGGCAGTAACTGAACACAATACAGTTAGGGCAAGTAGTACACAGTAACCAACTGGAGATGGTCTCGAGTGATGCACAATTGAACCATAATATCACTCGAGGCCAAACTGAATAAAAACAATGGCACGAGTCGGCGCGAGTCCATGTGATGAACACACGAGGGAAACCTCGCATCAAACATGCCCTCGCGCTGACTCGCGCACAACACAACACATACGTTTCCAAAGTGGCCTGGCAGTTTCCACAGGACTGTCCTTGTTGGGGTATGGCCAAGGCTTATTTGCATATGTTTTTTTAACTTTCTGTAACAGAACACACAAATGGTGTAGTGGAAAACCATCAAGATTAAGTACATATCAGTGGTTCAAGTTAATTAAAACTTTCTTTCCATCACCATATGTGTTTTTCACATCAGGGCTGATAGCATTGCACCATCCTCGCGAGAAAATGTCCCCAATTACAAGTCCTTGTTCTGGCTACTGGGTGGTACCCAGATAAACCACTATTTAAGTATTTAGCTATCCCACATTTCAAATAAATGTTATGCTTTTAATATTTTACCATGTAAAAAGATATACTGAATAATGACACAGACGATTGTATTACCCTTTAGAAAAAATGCAGACATTTCTAAAACAGAAATAAAATACATTTATTTCTCCTCGCTTTTTTGCTTTTTCTATGTGTGCTGCATTCAACAGCACACATAGAAAGAGCAAAATACCATTAATTATTGTTTATGTGCAGGAAATTGTCCCTTCTTGCATATAAACAATCATTACATTTTGACGATTTGCTACTTCTATGTGTGCTGCAGAATGAAGCATACAAAGAAGTAACAAATCACCATTATTGATTGTTTATTTGCAGGAAGGGACTCCTTCCTGCACATAAACAATAATTCCCTACAACTTATGCACCCTTGCGCTATGGTGCAAGCGTGTCTTTGTTGGCGCTACGCAGCTGTTTATCATCATCATCATCAAAAGTCTTTATTTCGTATTTACAGTACCATAAAAGAAAAAAGCACATACATCTTGCATGGCAATAGTCAGAATACAAGGTACTGTAAGTTAAAATACTTCCTATACAGGCTCTTGATAGTTTAAAAAGAGATAAAAATTAGGGTAAAAAACTTATCACAAAGCTACAATATGTACATCGTGCAAATATAAGCATATTTCAATATTTAAAAGATGCGTCCTAACATCAAAGTTGAAATGGGAAGCAATCCAGGTATTTACAATCCAAAGTGCTGTTTATAGTGTCTGCCCTAGGGAAAACAGAGGGGTGCACCGTACTGTTGTAAATACGGTGCATCCCTGCATTTTGGAAACAGCGGCATGTGGGCTTCACAATTTGTTGCAGCGCCGCTCTCCGCCATTTCCTTATAAATATGCCCCAAAGTTTTTAAGTGGATCCTTTGCTTCACATAAGGCATTGCAGCTTTTTCCTTGCTTCAGAAACAAGGTCAGATCTCCTAAGCCCTGTGACAGTTCAAATGGCAACGTTTTGACTCTGTTGAAGCCTACTGAGTGACCCCTCTAGGAGACGTAAATAGTGCCCAGTACTGACGTCTAGCCATGGTAGAACACAAGCCAATACTGTTATAGCATGCAGGACTTTGGGAAGGAAAGGAAGAGCTATCATTAGCATGTGGAAAATTACAAATCAGATGAAAAATATGGCACAGATCTGTTTGTTTAGAAAACGTGTTTCACCAATAGAGTGTGCTGGGGATTCTGCCTTTAGAGCTGGAATGGGCTGTGAGGCTAAGAAGTGGGCGCTATAGATGCATGACATCATTGTTTATGATTACCAAAAATAGCATATCAAGGATGCCATGGACCCTCGTACATGCAAAGAAAATTGGCATTTTTACTGTTATAGGGGTAGTAAAATACAGAATTTGCCAGGGTTCAATGGGCCCTAGGCCATGGTGCCACTGCACCTTCTGCCTCAATGGTACCTATTACTCTTGTTGCTGTTGAGCTTAAGGGCGTTCTCATCTGTCCACGCTTGGGTGTGTAACAAGCACAAGTTTCGGTTAGAAATATGGAGGGGAGCATCTTTGTCCAATTGGAGAAGGAGCTGAGTGCCATCAGCACCCTTGACTGCTTTCCAACTATGTTGTTTAATAAGTAGGAGGAAGGGACTGCATAAACTTTAAAAAGTAGAGGTTAAAGTGAAGAACTTTGTGGCACTCCAAACTGTCTGATCTGTGTGGAGAGATGAACAAACCTAGGGTTTGATTGGTCAGGAAGGAAGCTAGCCTTTTTGCCACAGCCCCATCAATTCCCAATTCACCATGCAAACCTAGGAGGATGGTATGATCTGTGGTATAAAAAGCATTTATTACATGATCAGGGCTCTTCCCGCAAGCGAGGGTCTTTCTTTGGAAGCATGGTGCTGACTTTGGCTGCATGCGCGACTGATAAAGCGCATCCCCTGCCATGGAGCAGGAGACAAAGTCGGCACGTTTAAAATGCTGCATGGGTTCCACTCTCGAGTAAAGGCATGGGGCTCCATTGCTCTGGAGACCATGTCTGTGTTAAATAAGCAACTTTAATAAATACATTAAATTAAATAGCAAATTAGGCAAATGGATGTTTTGCAAAGTCTGGACAAACATGTGGCCCTCCCTTTACTTCCTTTCTTCAAATTTTAGTGAATCTGCACTGTTGACTGCTCTGGTCTATTGTAATGCTAGATATATATTTTTGACTTGACCAGTAATGTTAAAACATAATGACTAGTCAGAGCTACATTGTACCCTTCACTGCTGGGCATGGAGAAGAACATTACAATAGCTCGACCAATACCTGCAGCGCATAAAACTGCAGTTCTTGCCTTGTAGAATTATAAATATAGCCGTCTAGAAGAGCTGTTTTATTGTCACTGAATTCATTGCTATGGTCAATCAGCCTGTCATACATCCTTATGTTGTTTAATGTTTCCCCTTTGTGTCGTGTTATTTTATTGGCATCTGAAGTGATTCAGAGACAGCAGGGTTGAGCACTTTGTCACGATCATAAAGTGTGATTTGTATTCTGCTGGCTTGGGCACCTTCTAATGACCCTTCCTGTTATTCCTTGGATGTACTTCTTGAGGGACTATTTATTTTTATCCACCAGGAGTTTTATGTTGCCCTGTCATTTTTCTCCTAAGTATTTTTGCTGCAGTTGATTCATTTCTGTTGTGGTCATAAACCTGACACTATCTGCCACCCAAGGACTGTAGTATGTAATATAGAAACTAGGAATATTGAGATACACTAATAAGGTAGTACCATTCATTTGAGTTGATTTTGCTGCAGCTCAAGTACAAACTCTACTCAGAAGCAGACTTCTGACTGTGACCACTCGCGACAGCCCACATTCAAAATCTTCACAGTAAGTCCTCCTAGAGACCGGAAATTGAGGTATGGGATGCCACGTCTCACTCTCACTCACCAGCTTGCATTCTGGAGCCTTGTGTTGTTCCTGTTGTTATTGCATTGCTCAAATGGGGAAAAAATTCCACCATGTGGTGATTGGTGGAATTTGGGGGGAACTCCTTATTACAAGAGTAATGTGGAGCTGCCAAATTTCTCCAACTATGCAAGCAAAATTTAAATTTCGCCTGGGCTTGCTTGTCATGCTTGATTCTGTCCTGTTGCAGAGAACCATGGGAGTTTAAATCAACTTGGCATATACCTGATTTGAGGGAGAACAGGAGCACAATTAGTCTGGGTTTCATTAATCCTCTAGTTTCTTTTTTCTCCTGCCTTTAGGTTATACTCACAATGAACTTTGTTTAATGTTGACTAAAAATCCCCAGGGGACTTCAATGTCACGTGTATTTCCTAGGCTTCCACAGTGGTTGGGAATCACCTGAGAAACTTAGAGATAGATAGAATAGAGTACAACTCACCAGGAGGTGGGTTTGACAGTAATAGCAATACTATTTATTGTCAGTCCTCGGTTAGGTACTCAGGTTAACAGTCATCAAACTTGAACCCACTTAAACCATAAGCAAAGCATAAAATTAACAGCAGTGATTTGTCCCAAAATATACACACAAAAATACCGCTATGGCACACCAAACACACACACTAAACGACACAATCATTTGTATGAAGATTCATAATTCCACACTACTGAAAGTCTGTAGCTTTCCTTGTGGAGCATTGGTTTTCAAGGTCCAAAATCCAGATTTCTGAACCTTAGGGCAACCTCACTAAAACAGTCAGAGGCCGTTTCAGTCTGTTAGGCTCTTGGTCTTTCCTATTGGATGGCATGGGAAGATACAAAACAAATATGGACTTAGCTGTCCCGGGCCCGACGATTGGATGCTGACCGGTGGAGCTTCTCATCGGCAGAACCATTGTCTACTGACTTTTATTGTGAAGCATCTAGAATCTGGAGGGTGCAGTATTTTTAAGGTCGGATCCCTTTATGTCTGCCAAGCTTTCAGAGTCCTTGCTAGTCCTGTTGTAGAACCTATGGGTTTTTCCAGCAGGGTCGAGGGCTTCTGTGTCTTTAAAGTTCTGGCTCTGTCTTGTCAGTATCATTGTGCGGTTACACCAGAAAGAGAGACAGTAGTAAGGAAAGCAACAGTTTTTAGACCATTGCCTATAAGTAATGCTAATTGCCCCTGTTTTGCTACCCCCTCTAAATTGGTTTGTACATGCAGACCTGTTGTTTCCAAAGGAGCCTCCAGGAACGGTTCTTATTGAGCGGAGGGTTTTTGCTTATGATGGACCCAGCAATGTGTGAGCATTGCGTTCTGACACAGACCTAACAATACTACATATTTTAGCAAAGGACTTCCCTATTTTTGGGAGTAATACTTATACACAATTTAATCAGAATTTGCCATCCCAGCATCAGTGCACTGTCTTTCTTCTCCCCCTTATCTCTTCCAACCACATACAATGCCTTCTCGCAGGTTGTTACTTATGACTCTTCATCTATGCACACAACTCCAAAGGATGTTGCTGGTGCATAAACCTTTTAAACACACAGCAGTTTCTGCTGCTATTTCTTGCACATACAGACCAGGTGCTCTTGACACTAGTCCTTAGCAGGTTGTTGCTGTCTCACAGTGCATCCATACACAGAGAAAAATCAGTGGGTTAATTCTTATACACAATCAATTTTCACTGACTGCTCAGCAAGTTGTTGCTGCCACTAAATCCATTCAGATATAGACAGCTTAGCAGGTTATTTGTAGAAAACAGCCCATACACACATAATTCAGCATATTTTTTCATACCGTCTTTATTGTATTTTCCAAAACATTAAATTCCCCTCCCACCCGCCCCATCCAAGCATATAAAAAGCAAGAAAAACAAATACCCAAGTACAGGTTGAGCGGCTAGCCGGAACTATAACAACATTTGAGATAGAAACCATTCCCTAAAAGGAGTCCAGATTTGAAGACCTATTTTCTTAGCTCGGACCCTTTTATGTGCATAATCAGCCCTCTAAATCTGATAGACGGAGATTAGCGGGGTCAGCCAATGACTAAACGGAGGAGGTGCTGGCTCAAGCCAAGCAGTTGCCAGGCACAATCTCAACACTTCCATAGCTACAAATAAAAACGGCGCTATTGAGGAAACCGTAGGAAAAGCCACTTGCTCTTGCTCCAGAACTCCTAGTAAAACCAGTTGGGGGTAATTGTTATCCATAAATTAAGTTGAGCTTAAAAAAACTGAGATACCTCTCGTCTCAGATTTGCCAAGCCCGGGCAATCTGCCAGTATGTGTACCAAATCTGCCCCCATTTCTTGACACCGGGGGCAGTTCGAGCCAGAAACTCCCCCCCAATTTACAGATTTTAGCCAGTGTAATATATAGACTAAACCAAGATTCGTAATGTTGGATCTGGAGGTTGGCGGATATAAGTGTGGCCCGGGCTAATTCTAAGCAAGCGTGATTGTCCTCTTCTGTTGCATGTAGTGACTTTGCCCATCGAGCAGTGTGTTTATCTATATCATCCCCCATCCTATTGATTAGTTGTTTATATATGTCTCCAATTTTAGTTTTGTGCCTAGCTAGTGTATCTTCAAGTTGACATTTGTTAAATCCCTCCCCTTTTCTTCCCTATAAAATCCCTAATCTGTAGGAATTTAAAAAAATCATTTTTCCTTAGGGGGAATTTACTCCTCAAGTTTCGAAAGTAGTGAAAATATTGTAGAAAAAGAAATCCCCATAGATAAATGGGCCTTGGTTTGTCCTCCATCGTTTGATATATGAAACGTGAAATATATCAGGTAAGAGAGGGTTATCAAAAAGAGGGGTATAAAAACTAAAGCGGCCAATCCCAATTTTTTTCCTAATGTTAGTCCATATTCTGAACTCATATATAAGAGTCTTAAGCCTGACCTTTTCGAAATAACCAAATTCTAATTAGCGAAACAATAAGCCACAAACTGAATCTCTAATGGTTAGTTCTAGACAAGGGGGAATATCGTACTGAGGCCCAAAATACAACCAAAAGTTTGGAATGCCCCCCCCCCCGTTCCTCTGGAAGGGAGAGAAATTTCAGGGCCCTCCGGGGCCTGGCATATGCCCAGAGAAACCGGCCAATCATACTATCCAAGACTGAAGAACCAGGTTTTTAGAACCCAGCGGCGCCAGGGATAACGCCCGATGTCTTTGGATTCCCCTGCCTCAGCAAACAGAGACACGGGACACTTCTTGGTGACGTCAAAGATCAAATATATTGGCTGCAACCAGGAACAGAGATCTACGAAGCACAACACGGGTGGTTCGCCAGAGACTGCGCAAATTCTAGGAGCGGAGCATCGTCTTTTATGCCAAAAATCAGGCCTCAGGCAACATTCCAGGCTAGCATTGATTACTTACAAACTGACCAATAAGCAAGTGACATTTCAAACATATCGCATGATGACAATCCCACTTTCCGTTGTCCAGCCCCCAAACATGACCAAGCAAAAACCCAACATTCCTGTTCGGACGGGCCGGGCAAAACCCATCATAAAAACCTCAACCCACATCAATGATTAAGTCATAAAGGAAGGAACAGAAGCAGATGAGAAGCAAGATAGAAGGGTGTGTGCATGTACTATAAAACTTCCAGTGTCCTGCCCGTTGATCTTTAATCGACCAGCTGCTTAACAAGGAACTGGCTCAGCGGGGTCAGCCTCGGGCAAGGGAGTCAGTCCGGCCAGGTCACACAAGAGTCAACTAAGGTGTACGTGTCCCAAAGACTCGTTCGGCCATAGTCATCGGCCTATGTGAGGGCAACCACACAAAATGGCTGCCGCACACAAAATGGAACCCGAAGGTTCAAACGAAATCCTTGAATACGTAGTGTTCTCACTGATCGATTACGAAGAAAACACTCGTACACACCGCACCCATCATTTGCAGTTCGCTGATACCAAAATCGTCTAGATACGATGACTTTTATGAATCGGTTCAGAATCACGGAACTACAGACCCTCCTTTTGCCCTTACATAGGCAATAATCTAAACTCACGTCAGTCTGAATCCAGGTCTATATTCATCAGATCATCAAGATGTTGCTGTAGCATCATCCTCGTACTTAGCAACTCTCTCTGGACAGGTCTCCTCGCACACGAAGTAGCACAAAGACTACATTTAGCAGGAGCGCACTGTACGCAGAGACAGAACAGGAAAAGGATAGCTAAGACCATCCCAATGATCATCAGAATCTTCCATCCCCACATGGATAACAATCCCCATAACCATCCCGTCAATGACCAATCTCCCTTATCTGTATGTATAGAATCGGAGATTTTATGTAGCTTGGAAATGGCTTGGAAGACTGTTGGAGCGTTGTCTGGGATGAAAACACAACAGCTTGATTGGATTAGTTTACACACTCCATCTTTATCTGCAAGTATGACGTCAAGAGCAACTCTATTCTGAAGTGTCATAAGTCGATCCGACTGGAGCTCAGCAGTCAAATTACTAAGGGCACCGGCAGTTTCAACTATGGTGGACTCAACCACTCTCGTCAATTGCCGTATGTTCCTGCTGTTAACCATAGGTCCCCAAAACGGCAGAAAACCCTTCAAGAAATCTCCCAATTCTTGTCCCGCTGTGTCATCTTTACTGACGACACCTCGAGCAACTCTCGTCTTGTGGTAATCTGCCGCAGCTGTATACGTGGGAGGAAGCAGGAACGAAACAAAACATGTACCCAAGAAGTCCGGGGGCAACCATGTGTAGGCTCTATCGTGGCAGACAAAATAGGTACCCTTAGCTGCCAGAAACAACGGAGAATTTCGGGACGTGAAGACGTATGTCTCAGCACAGACACTCTTCCCTAACTGAGCTCTCTGATTCCTGGCATTGCCTTGCAGACAATAATGACCCTGATGGGGCACTATCCAAATCGGAGGGGATCTCTTCGCTCGCTGACTAATGCTCAAACTAACTCCATATCCAGTCAAGTTCCATCTGGCGTATGCCTGTAACTCATCTCTGGGAATAGTTCTATACGAGTCAATGTCTCTACTCATATTTGTGATTCCCACTACCAATGCTTTGTTGCTCGAGTTACCTTTTGTGGAACGTGGGGGATAGGGTTCAATGGCATATATGAACATCGTCTGAAACGCCCACAAAGAACCATTGTAGCTGAATGGTAGGACCAAGTACGGAATACCCTTATCTGTAGTATGGGGCATAAGACCACACACCCAACAATTAGTTGTGTTTACTACTAGCTGGTGTTGTTGCAGAAGCTGAACAAAAGAATTATTAGCAAATTCCATTCTCTTAACAGTCTCATGTTCGGGCAGAGGGTGAAAAGAATGAGAAGGAACAGTAGGAGGAGGTATAGGTTGCACAGTGGGCATGAACATAACTTGAAATGAGAATGTCACATAACCAATTAAAAACATCATTAAACTCAGTAGCATAAATAGACACAATATTAAAAATCTTTTCTGAGTGATTAATTTATAGATTTGTCTCTTAAAACGTATTTTCTTAACAGGGCTCTCCATCTCGAAAAACTCCATCCTCTCTAATTGCTGCTCGCGGTGGTAAGGTGTTCTGTGCTAAGGAATGCTTCTGTCAGTCCAGGGCAACTCCCTTAGACCAACCAGAACCATCGACCTAACGTCTTCGGCTGCACTCCAAAGACTTCGGCAACCGCGACCCTACAGCGTAACCCGGATGGCGGTTCGAAAAACAAAAAATCAAAGTAGATACTCGGCGGAGAGTTAATCTGTAAAAATCATAAAAAGTAAGTTTTATTTGTTTATTAGTCCCGCGACTCTTGGTCGCAAATTATAACGATCTTTGCCAGGCAATGTTTGTTCACGAAACAAGAGTTCAGGTTCAGAAGTGTCCAAACGATTCAAATGAGGCACGGCTTCTTGAAGGAGATTGTCGCTTTCTTGTTCAGAGTTTGTCCCAATCAAACGTGCATCGCTAAAAGGCATAAAACGGGGCACGGTCTCAGTCTCAGAGTCAGGTAGTCCTTTCTGGACCCCCTGGTCGTACGGCAGAGGCAAAGGGGCCCTCTTACAGTATACACCGTGGATCCAGTTCCTTTTACCGTGCACTCGTACTGCTGAACGTGTAGACAACAAAACGAGGAAGGGTCCTGTCCAGCGGGGCTAATCGTTCTTGGTCCGCTGAAAGTTCTTGATCAGGACCCAGGAACCAGGTTCAATAGCATGTCCTGGATCTTCAGATGCTTGTGGCAGTGTATCGTGAACCTGTTGGTGCAAAACACGCAATTTAGCCGTCAATTCGTACAAATACTCCAGTAGTACAGGATGTTCAATCTCACTGAATTTTGTCGGCCGCGGCACTCCCCAAATATTTGCCGGGCGGCCAAACACGACCTCATATGGACTAAGTCCTATTCGTGAATGCACAGGCATTCTTGTGGACAGAATGGCTAATGGCAAAGCATCGGGCCATTGTAGGCCAGAGCTCGCCTGAATCTTGGCAAGCTTCAATTTAAGAGTGCCATTATAGCACTTGACTAAACCAGCTGATTGGGGGTGATTTGCAGCGTGAAATTTCTGCCAGATTCCTAATCCATCACATACTCTCTTCTTCGCTTGACCCACAAATTCACTCCCATTATCACTCCAGACCATTCTCGGCAATCCAAATCTAGGGAAAAACTCTTTGATAAGGGCTTTCGCTGTGGACAAGGCAGTATTGTCCTTCAAAGGGTAAGCTTCCACCCATCTAGAAAAAGAGCAAACAACCACTAACACATATTTCAGGTTGTTGCACCTCTCCATGTGGATGAAATCTAGCTGCAAAGCCTCAAACGGATACGTTGGAGGAGCAAAATGACCAGCTGGAGTTGGAGTTCCCTTACCAGGGTTATACATCAGACACACCATACAATTCTTGACCAAATTCTCTGCACACTTAGGAATTCCAGCATTTTGCCATACTGGAGCCAACAACTTACAAATCCCTTTCGTACTGATATGAGCCAATCCATGAGCCATTGTAACCACTGGAAGCACATACGCATCGGGTAACAACCATCTTTGATGCTCTGATAAATCAGTCCAACAACCATTCGAATCCAATCTACCCTTGCTTTCTCTCCATTCATTCAACTCTTTCTCTGTAGCTTCAGCTTGGATGGATTTCACACTCTCAATTGTATCTTCACACATACTTCTATCTGGAACCCATCTCGCCGGACCTGCAACATACATTCGGCTCCTCACATTTCTCGCAGTTTCTTTCGCGACTTCATCTGAAAACGCATTACCACGACCAACATCATCCGTCACTTTCCTATGCGCACTGCATTTCACAATCGCGACTTGCAACGGCAAAGTAAGTGACTCAAGGAGTTCATTCACCAACTGACCATGCTGAATCTTAGTCCCATGCGAAGTCAGGAACCCACGCTCTCTCCACAAATGTCCAAAACTATGAGCCACACCAAACGCATATTGACTGTCAGTGTACAAGTCACTCCTTTACCTTTCGCCAACACACACGCTCTTGTTAATGCAATCAACTCTGCTGCTTGCGCTGAATTATGTGGGATACGTGCAGCTTCAACAATTGTATGCAAAGTCGTAGCAGCATATGCCGCAGTCATATCACCATTCGGAAGCTTAAAGCACGAACCATCAACCCATAAAGTACCATCACACTCTGGAAGAGGAGTATCCCTAAGGTCTATCCTCCCTTTCGTTTCTTCCTCAGTCCTAAGGAAACAATCATGATGCTCATCGTTACCTGTGTCAGCTGAAATCGGCAACAACGTAGCTGGATTCAACGTGTTGCATCTCTTAATATGCACATGACTCGCTAACAAGGTCAATTCGTAACCCGACTACCGAGCACTAGTTAAGTGCTGTGCCTTGGTACGAATCAACAAGGTATCCACTGCATGTGGAACCATCACAATCAATGTATTGTCCATCACCAAGCCAGCAGATTGTCGAACCGAAACAGCCGCTGCTGCTGTAGCTCTCAGACAACTCGGTAATGCTCTAGCTACCGGATCCAAAGTCGACGAGAAATAAGCACATGGACGTTGCTTATCGCCGAATTGTTGAGTCAAAACTGACAATGCACATCCCTCTCTCTCGTGGACATACAATGTGAAAGGCTTACTATAGTTGGGAGTACCCAACACAGGAGCCGAACACAACGCATTGCGTAATTCTAAAAAGCTTTTCTGACATTCATCAGTCCAAGGAATAGGATTTGGAGTATCCTTAACAGTAAGAGCTATCAAAGGTTTAGCTAACAACGAAAAATTTGGGATCCACTGTCTACAATACGACGTAATACCTAGGAAACCACGTACTTCTCTCTGTGTCGTAGGCACACTCATTTTCACAATCGCTTGAATTCTTTCTGGGGTCAGTTTCCTTCCCTCCTTCGATAAGAGGTGACCTAGGTAGGTAAATTCTTGTCGACAATATTGCAACTTCGAAAGGGACACTTTATGATGGAAATCAGACAAATGACGTAACAACGACAAAGTAGCCTCTCTACAAAGCACTTCATTGTCAGCAGCAACTAACAGATCATCAACGTACTGTATAAGAGCAGCACCATCAGGTAAAACCAACAAATCAAGTTGCGTCTTTAAAGCTTGGCTATAGATCGATGGACTCTCACAATAACCTTGAGGAGCGCGCTTAAAGCGGAAACTTCGTCCTCCTAAAGAGAAGCCAAAAATATCCCTACTGTCCTCGGCAATCGGGATGCTGAAGAAAGCATTCTTCAAGTCGATCACCGAAAACCACGTGGCTGTAGCCGGGATCAAAGTCAGTAAAGCAGTGATATCAGGCACAACAGGAAATTGCGGAACAACAATCTTGTTCACCTCGCGAAGATCGATCACAAACCTATATACAGGAGGTTGCGAAGAATCGGTTCTTTTCAGAACAGGCAAAACCGGACTATTGCACACATTACTTCTCGTTTCTTCGATCACACCTTTCTCAATCAGATCATAGATGATCGCTAAAAGTGCTCGTTCACCATCACTGGAAATCCTTTATTGTGGAATACGAGGCAGTCTAGCATTTTCTTTCAACGTGACAACATACGGCGGAATCTCCAAAAGACCTACGTCGTTAGGACCAGTAGCCCAAAGAGAATCAGGAAGAGACAACAATGTGGCTGGAAGTCGGTCTTTAGACAAGTACATAGGAGAGATCACCCTCTTCCCCAATGTAAGCTGTACTCCTGAAGGAGAACAATATAATGTCGCATATAATCTCTTTAACAAATCCAATCCCAACAAATTATCACCACAACCTGTCGTCAAAATGAGGGGTGCTTCAAATTCACAAGGTCCAACAGAAATAGACAAAGGACTAGAAATCGGATTTGAAACCGGGGCGCCAGAAAAACCTACTGAAATATTTGTTAAGCCAGACAAAGGTGCGCCAGGGAGTTTAGAGTGTATGATAGAACTCTTCGCAGCACCAGTATCCAACAGAAAAGGCTCCTACACACCTGATGCAATCACTTCAACGTAAGGTCCACTTTGATCTACTGGAACTAAAATAACTCCCTCTCTTTGTCTATGGCTGTCCTAGCAATCATTACCGTCCATATTCTCACCTTCGACATAGTATTCATCAGTATAATACTGAGTAGTCCTACCAGATGTACCATTCTGCTGATCAAAACAATTCATAGAAGTCTGTGGTGGAAAGGAACGCGCGTTTTGAGGGAACGCACCATATCCCCTACCTCTAGAATTTTGTTGAAAACCTCGACCTCTCATACCAGAAACACCATTCGTACGCTGCAGCAAGACCGGGCAACTACTCTTGAAATGACCCTCCTCTTTACAATACGCACACTGATTAGGGCCTACGGGAAAACGCTGTTGAGAAGACTTGAACCTTTGCGAGTTTCTCTGATATTGCTGAGGGTGCTGAGAATCACGCTGATTACTACGAGGCGGATACGCTTGCTGCAAAAGAACCTTCGTTTTCAGATCTTTAGTCTTCTTGTCGGCTCTATCTCTCTCATCCTTGTCCCTGTTTTCGTAATATTGCGCAGTAGCCAATATCTGCACCGACGACGAAACTGCCCAAGAACTCTCTGAATCCTTCAACTTAGTATATAACTCGGGAAGCAAATTATGTACAAACTTATCGACGAACAATCGTTGCCCACCTTCAGTACTCATGTCTTGACCACTGTGGTTGATAAAGGTTTCCTCAAACCTAGTGAAAAAGTCAGACACACTTTCATCTTTCTTCTGCTTACACGCGGACAATTTATCCCAATTTACTCGCATAGCGGGCATGAAAGTCTTGATGTAATCAATAATTCTACCTGGGAGTTCTGAAATTATGGGCTCATCCATCCGCAGCAGCAAGATTAACCCATGTATCACCTAACTCATGTGCATGATTCTCGTGACGAATCTTCGCCCATAACGGTTGTGGAACCACATTCCCAAACAACATATCAATATCGGCTAGATTCATGATACATGAACCTGCAGTCTGCGATAACTCCTTGTAGTACCCTGCAGGATTTTTACGAGGATCAGGTAGAGTCTGTTTAAGGGCCAAAACTTTGGCTCGCTTCCACAGAACATGTACCCAAACCTGCTGAAAATGAGCCGGCACGGCTGGTGGATTATTACCCGCACCAGCAGCTATCGCGTCTCTCCACACCGGAGGAACCTCCCTCATTGGATATTAGCACGCTTTCATCCGAACAGACGGATCAGGCTCAAATAATGACTGAGAAGGAGACTCGCTCCTAAAGGACAGCAGTGTCGCTACTGCCCTATCAACATCAGAACCCACTATAGTTCCCTTCGCAAACTCGGACTATACACGGAACAACTCAGACGGAGTCTGTCCCAAATCACCATCTTCCCATTCTTCACAAAGGAAAGTACACATCATTCCAAAGACATATCTCTGCTTTGGTTCTTCCCATTGCCGGAAAAGATCCATAACAGACTCTAAATCATACCTCGAAGTATTAGTAACCCATTTACGTGCTAAATCATCCAACACTTGTCGCTCTTCGGAGCCAGGCAAATGACTACGTAATTGTTTACGCTCTGAAACAGGAGTCATACCCAGTGACCCAAAAAGAGGAGACAAAAAACTAGTAACGGTATCTGTCATTCTCTGTCAAACAGAAGGAGAAGTCAACACAAGGACAGGGGGAAAAACAGGGTGAGAAGATGTAGCAGAAGGAGTAGATCTTACAGGAGACAAAGTCGTAGAGGCTGGAAGCAAAGTTGGGAGCAAAGTCGGCGGCCCTTGAGGAGGCTGCGCCAAAGGAATAGGAGCCAACTGCTGAGGAGCTGGCGGTGGTACAATAACAGAAGGTAAAGCAACCGGGGGTTGCGGAGGTTGCGCAACTAAAGGTTGCAGAGGTGCTGTAGCACTTTGCGCATAGGGTGGCGGTGAACTTAACAGATGGGACATCAAAGGATCTTTCTCAAGGTCCTGTTTTTCATCTTGCATTTTAGGTAAAGCTGGATAGCATTTATCAATTGCCATTTTACCTTGCCTGTGCAACTGTTCACTCTCTTGTTCTTCTACGTTATCTTTAAACTGTATAGCAGCTTGCATTATCGAAATACCCTTCTCTCTTTTAGTTTTCTTCGCTAACTTAATTTCTTTCTGTTTGGCTTCCTTTCGCCATAGGCGGAAAGAGTCAAACATCGCCGGCCGGGCTTTCTTCTTGAACAGTTTAACTTCGAGATTGTCTAAAATCACTGTTTCAAAGCTACCATAACGGGGCCACTGCAGGACACCGTCTTTCCTCGTATATTTTACCCATATGTCATTATACGTGATGGGGCCCACTTCATGTTTGACATAAAGTTCATAGGTCGGAGTTCCAATCGGAGGAACCGGACACAAATCCTCCATTCGGGAATCCCTAGTACAACCACAACAACATATTTTTCCAAGTCTGCTAAGACCAGGCATCTTCGCTCACTAGTCAAGCTTCAAACTTCAAGGGAAATCTCAAAACGATAGTCTCGTGAATACACGAGTCCCTCGGCTTTGGGGCCTGCAGGTACCAAATCAAAGCGATCCCGAAGGATACCCAAACAAAACTAAGGACTGGGAGACGCTCCACTCATACTTAACTGAAATGTCAATGGCGTCACCAGAAGACCCGTCTATTGTCTCGCTCTACAAATCATCTAAGGGCTCCAAGACAGGGCGACAGTCAGGGCAACAGTCCTTCGTAGCCGTCGGAAAGCGGGGAACCTCGCAACAAAGACTTTCGGACCACGACGACATACAGGGGTCAATGATGTGGCTGGCCTTCCTCCAGAATTTTCACACGAAGCTCCTCACGATCTTTGGGCTTGTACCGGTACCGCTGAAGTCGCCCCATGTTGGGCGCCAACTGAAGAACCGGGTTTTTAGAACCCAGCGGCACCAGGGATAACGCCCGATGTCTTCGGATTCCCCTGCCTCGGCAAACAGAGACACAGGACACTTCTTGGTGATGTCAAAGATCACATTTATTGGCAGCAACCAGGAACAGAGATCTACGAAGCACAACACGGGTGGTTCGCCAGAGACTGCACAAATTCTAGGAGCGGAGCATCGTCTTTTATGCCAAAAATCAGGCCTCAGGCAACATTCCAGGCTAGCATTGATTACTTACAAACTGACCAATAAGCAAGTGACATTTCAAACATATCGCATGATGACAATCCCACTTTCCTTTGTCCAGCCCCCAAACATGACCAAGCAAAAACCCAACATTCCTGTTCGGACGGGCCGGGCAAAACCCATCATAAAAACCTCAACCCACATCAATGATTAAGTCGTAAAGGAAGGAACAGAAGCAGATGAGAAGCAAGATAAAAGGGTGTGTGCTTGTACTATAAAACTTCCAATGTCCTGCCCTTTGATCTTTATCTGACCAGCTGCTTAACAAGGAACTGGCTCAGCGAGGTCAGCCTCGGGCAAGGGAGTCAGTTCGGCCAGGTCACACAAGAGTCAACTAAGGTGTACATGTCCCAAAGACTCGTTCGGCCATAGTCATCGGCCTATGTGAGGGCAACCACACAAAATGGCTGCCGCACACAAAATGGAACCCGAAGGTTCAAACGAAATCCCTGAATTCGTAGTGTTCTCATTGATCGATTACGACGAAAACACTCGTACTCACCGCACTCGTCATTTGAGGTTTGCTGATACCAAAATCGTCTAGATACAATGACTTTTATGAATCGGGTTCAGAATCACGGAACCACAAGGCCTTAAACCATGACTTATCTACTTCAAGGGGTATAGCGCTAAAGAAATACAGAATGCTTGGAAGGAACATCATTCTGATCAAGTTGCACCTTCCTATCAGGGAAAGTCTGAGATTATTTCAATGTGAGAGCTTGGCTATGGTTTTATTAATTAATGGTCCCAAATTGTCCTTGACCACATCATCAGGATCAGCATCAATACTAACGCCCAGGTATGAACGTTGAGAACCACCTGTGTTTCTTCAAACGTAACCCACTCATTTATAAGTATTCAGGTTTTGTCCCTATTGAGTCTGTATCCTGTGATGTGCCCAAAGCGCTCTGCCTCTTTTTCAATCTCCATGACTGCCACCCTTGGAGCGGGGGTGATAATCGCAAGATCATCTGCATAAGCGAGGATTTTTGTTTCCAAGCCTCTTTTAACCATTGGTGAGATAGAAGCATTGCCTTGGATCCGGGAGATTAAAGGGTCTATATATAGGGCAAATAATAAGGGGGAGCACTGACAGCCCCGCCTTGTCCCCCTCTGGATCGTAACCAACTCCGACTCTCCCCCCATTAAATAGATTCTGGCCGTAGGATCGATATACAGCTTCTTTACCTATTAAATGAAGTCTATGCCTAGGCCCTTTTTCTTCAGTATCACCCATAGATAGGGCCAGGAGACCCTATCAAATGTTAAATGTTAAATGTTAAATGTCCTATACTTGTAAAGCGCACAGCTGCCCCAGCAAAGGGGCGTCCCGGCGCTGTATACCGCTGGGGAACCCGTCCTGGCTTTCCCTGTGGGATGGTCCCTCCTGGGAATCCCCAAGGTGGAGCCAGGCATCCCCGGCGTTGATGGGGCCGTTGTGGAGATTAGGCAAGCTAATGCCCAGAGTTGCCGAGTGGGACCCCAGGTTAGAGTAGGCACTGAGGCGAGAATTGTCGAGTCCGCTGACCCTGGTCCACGACCCTGCCGCGTCGGGAATTGAACCCTGGTCCCGGGCCGACTTCTGCTCCCGGGTCTGCCGCCTCTAACCAGTGAGCCACACCACTCCACTATGGGATGCTTCTCAGCATCTAGTAACCGCAGCGCCATAGGGTCTCCTTGGATTTTGGCCACGTCAAATAGAGTGATTACCCGACGGATGTGGTCTGTAGTTCCCATTCTCGGGATGAAACCATGTTGAACAGGAGAGACAATTTTTTTGATAACCTGGGATAATCTTGAGGCTAAAATTTTGTGGAAGAGCTTAGTATCTGAATTAATTCATGTGATGGGTCAATAGGATCCTAGCTGATTCTCTGGTTTTCCCTTTTTAGGGAATACTAACATCCTTACTACAGCCCATGAATCAGGAGGATAGTTCCCCTTCTGTATGGTTAGGAATACCTCCAGTACAAACTTATTCAAGGTAGAGGCGAAGACTTTATTAAATTCCCCTGGAACCTAGTCCATTCCCACTGCTTTTCCCGGTGCCAATCCAGACACTGCTGCTGAGACTTCTTCAATTGAGATAGGAAGATCTAGATGGTCCTGATCCTCTCTGTCCAGACTATCCATAGACACTTGATCTAGATATGACTCTATCTCTTCCAGATCCGATTCCTCCTTGGCATACTATTTCTGGTAGAATCTTTGGAAGGCGGAGCGTATCCCCCCTACTTCAGAGATGGGGCCCAGCTCAGGAACTAAAATGAGTTTGATATCGCTACACGTTGTCTGCTGTCTGGCCCGGAACCCTAAATTGTGCCCCACCTTTTCACTAAGTTCGTAGGCTTCATTTTTCCATACAGTGTATATTTCCGCTGCTTTTTTAGAAGAGGATATTCCTTATAGATGATTTATCTAATAGACCTGAAGGTGGGCCTTTTCAATATCTAGGCCATAGAAGACAGCCTCCACCAATCCAGCCTCCGCCTTTTCTAGACCTTGGTATAGTTCTTGTATGTGATGTTTTGCTTTTTTCTTCTTGTTCCAGCTGTATCTGATAGTTTCCGCTCAGATCCCAGATTTGAAAGTATCCAACACTACCTCAATGGGAGCGGTCCCTAGACTCACAGTCATAAATAGCGATATCCACTCCTTAAGATATGAAATATATTACGCATCCAGTAGCAGAGCCCTTTCGAATGACCATCCCACTTTAGGTTGTACAATTGCATGAATATCAAGGTATAATACAAGGGTGTTATGATCAGACATCACTGGGGGTCACTAAATATACGGGAGGCAGATGCCAATCTACTGGAGTTAAGGAACTAATCCAGGCGTACATGGACCTGATGAGGAGAGGAATAGTAAGTGTAGCCTGGATATAATAGTTCTTTATCGGCCCATACGTGAAGTAGCCCATGTAAATTAACCAACTGGGCCATTGCTCAGAAAACCTTGGGTTTACGCCCTTCATACCCTGCAGTACTTGATAGCAAGGCCTCTCATTTTAAATTAATATTAAAATCCCCACATAATACTACAGGCATGGGCCACCCCACTAATTCCGTGCTAATCCATTCCAAAAGTGCAGAATCATCGGTGACAGGACCGTATATAGAGTATTGTGTAAACCCCCCTCCATCATATATGCATTCTGCGATGACGCATCTTCCGAATTTATCTGCCTTAGATCTGGTGAGTCTAACCTTGCCCTTGCATGCTAGTATCACCACCCCTCCTGTACAGGTGCCTTGTAACGTTCTAGAGATCACTTGATACCCTGTACGTTCCAGTAGATGTTTCTGAGACCCGTCCACATAGGTTTCATGCAAACAAAGTATATTGACTTTTAGATATTGTATATCAATACTAACCCTGTGTCTTTTTTGGAAATTGTTTAAGCCACATATATTAACAGAGGCTGTTCTTAAATTAATCATTCTTTAATGCACAGTACGACTGCTTGAAAGATACCGGCCACAAACTCCATCCCCGACCATGCTTGCATACCCTTACCCCCTCACCACCCACCCTCCTTCCATGAGCAAGAAGGTTAATCCTGACCCTTGTGATGGTGCAAACCCAAATGCCTCCACCGCTTGCAGTGCCCTCCACCCAAACCCCTAAGCTCCTTATCACGATCAGAAAAAAAAGCCATAAAGAAAGGGATAAGAAAAAAGGTAAAAATGAGAAACAGGAAACTTAAGACAGCCAACAACCACGAGTAGAGATCCCGCCGCACAGTGAGCTTAGTGAGGCCTTATAAGAATCCTCAAGACATATTTTGAGAGAGAGAGACGTCCCCCTAAGGGAAAAAGAACAGTATTATCTAGCACAGTGATCATTCTGTGCCGGAGGTCCAAAAATACAAAGAGGAAGTCTTTCATCTGCTCGGCCCAGCTTTGTCGTATATTTCCTTCAGATATTCCTGCGCCTTGACTTCCGAAAGAAAAGTCAGAGTGTTTCCCTTAAAGATAAACTTAAGACGGACAGGGTTTAATAAGAATACCTGGAATCCAGCCTCTTGAAATGGGGAGATTAGCTGCCGGAGTCTCCACCTCCTCCCGACTGTCACATGGCAAAAGTCCAGGTGGACGAAGAAGGAATGTCCCTCGAATGATCTCTTTGCCTCTGGCCTTGGCTTGTAAAAGATCGCCTGGCGTAGAAGGAAGTTACTAAAGTAAACCAGAACTGCTCTTGGATGGTCTGGCTGGCGAGTCAGGTTTTTCCTGGGAATCAAGGGGAATCGATGAACCCTTTGAATTTCGGCTTCCCAGTCCCAGTGATAAAGCTTTGGAAAGGCACCCTTAAGCAGCTCAATCATAAAGTGTTGAATGTCATTCTCTGCGAGGCCAAAAAAACGCAAGTTGATTCTACGCTGCCGGTTCTCAAAATCCTCGATCTTCCACATTACGTCAACTAGCTGTGTTTCTTAGAGCTTTTGTTTTTTTTCAATTGTTTCCACTGTTTCTTCTGCTGCCACTGTCCACTCCTCTACCGAAGTGACCCGTTCTGCCATCTCGGAGCAGATTTTGGTCACTTTCCGTACTGCGCCTTGTATCTTCCTTTTTGCGATACGTGCTTTCTTGTGATCCATCCTTGCCTCTGATTGCCTCTGTTTTAGCATAGAGGAGATTGTGTCCAGTGTAGGAGCAGGATTTGTATCAGATACTGGAGTCCCTCGCGGTGTACCAGATCTTTTTCCTTTCCCATCGCTATAGACCTGACGGGTTGCAGAGTAGTCCCATTCAGCTGTTTGGAGGTATTAAATTCTAGTCTGAAGTCTTTCTCACCCCTTCTTGCTCTTTCAGTCCATCTCTTGGATAGTGAGAGACATTTTTGCATCAAACGTTTCTCCTTTCCCCTACTCTGACTATCCCCCGATGTGTAGGGAGCCAAGTCATCATCTGTCAATTCTTCACTAATGCCTGAGAGATCAGAGTAATCGGTCAGAGAATAACAATTTTTGGCCGCTTCGGCGGAACCTCCTACGGCCCCTGAATCCGGACCCATCACCAGGGGACAGCTCTTATCACCCTTATTTAATCCATCACCCTTGCTTGATCCATCAACGCAAAGTGGGTGCCAGCCTCTGTATTGCGGCCCGTGTCTCACCCCCCTCTGTTTCTCCCCTATCTGTGAGGTCTTCCATTTTCTTTCTCAATCCCCCCTGGCACAATGAGCCAGCTCCTATGATCTCTGCAAGAGCACTCTGTTCCCTAGTGTAGCCGGGGGAGAGTGGCAGCAGGGAGTAGAGGGAGGGAGGACTTACCCTGCTCCTTTAGATGTAACCCATTGTGCTTCCCAGAGAAGATCTCTGGGATTGATGGTTGCCTTTCTTTTCAATGAGAAGCCAATGTTCCTTGGTTTTTTACTGCAGCATCAGCTTTAAACCCTTCGTTCAGCCCTCTTTGCCATTGAGGGGCCTCCCAGATGGAGCAGCAGCACCAGCAGTCTCTTCTACCTGTCAGACTCTTGCTGTGCTAGGCAGCATGAGCAGGCGGGCCCCCATGAGCTCCGCCTTTCGAGGCTTTCTCGATTTTGGAGGTATACCTTGGGTCCACAATGCATGGGACGGTCGGGACGGCCAAGATCTACGCGGCTGGAATATGCCGCCCTCCAGGTACTCTTGCCAGATGCCAACAGCCGGAGCGCAAAGTCCAGGTAGCGCAGGAGCTGGATACCGGAAGGCTGGCGAAATGCAGTAAGTGTCCCCATCGGGCCGGCAGCTCGGGCATGGATGGAAGCGGCTACTAGAGAGAACTTAGGCAATGGCCATCTTGCTCTTCACCCTCAGCATATTGTTTCTGACACAAAACCGATCTATATACAGCTCAGCAGGATGTTATAGACATATTTTACATACAGATACAATTCAGCGGGCTGTGGTGTAGAAAAAAATTATGTACACAAACACACCTCAGCACATTGCTGCTGGCACACAGTTTTTCTACACCAGGGTTCTCCACCCTTTTCTGTAATAGGAGCTACTTATGTTCGATGAAAATCATAACAAGCTACACATGTTACTAGTGTGCTAGTGACCACAACAGACAAGATTGACCCCTCATGCAAGATTATCTGCAGTGATCACGTCAGTTCATCAGGCAGGTTTGCCAGCATTATTGTGAAAAAGGCGTTATCAATTGGAAATGCATCAACATTGAATGCTGAATAAAAGATTATTATATATTGATTTTTCAAGTGCAATGCTTTTTATGTGTTCAAACAGACAAACTCTACCTCGTAGGCATAATGTACATGGTGTAAGTTTAATAGGCCAATTATGCCCTATGAGAAATGAAGAAACCTTGCTTCCCGCGATTTTGTGCTGCTCTACAAGGGATACTGTCTTCAGGTATGGGCTTGAAGCCCCGCCCAATCTCCACCCATATTTTTCATTGGCTTGTGTCATTGTCCACTGTACACTGTACACAAAAGTGAGCAACCCAACTGTACACTGTGGCATTTCATTCGTCAATAGGCTTAGTAGTCCCGCCTAAGTACCGCCTTGTTTTATTTTGTAACCTCACATGAGGACACCCCTTGTTACGTGTGCTGTTAATTGGTAGGCTTTCATTACAGCCTCTGAGCACTATTTTCTAAAATAGATTTGTCCTGCTGGCTGTTGCAAGCAGGACAATTCTCTCCTAATGCTTTTTTTTTTACCTTTATAGCACTGCCGCAAAACGCATTTGCAATGCAATAGGTCTCACATTTGCTAGAGTTTAAGTTATTGGCATTGTAAATGACAATGCCTTTTACGTATCTGTTCTAAAAACAGCACATAAATAAAAATCATTGTCATTTACAATGGCAATAGCTCAAACTCTCATAAATGCAAGACCTATTGCATTGCAAATGCTTCTTCACCCAGTGGAAGTACCACAAAAGGGGCGTGTTATTTCACTAAGGGCAGAATGAAGCCTGTTTATACAGTCAGCTCAGTTGCAAGGACATCTTGCTTATTATCAGCATGCAGCATTCATGAGCTGCTCGAAGAACAGCCGTCTTTGGCCTCCCGCGGTTATGCGCATCTGTTATTAAACTTCTCATTACAACATTTCAGATGAGGTTTTTCTTTAAATATGGATTTTTTTAAATTCTCCTCAAAATATCAAAGGAGAGAAATGTTTACTTTTGCCGAATATGCCAGTACTTGAGTTACAAGTAAATTAGTCTTCCCAACATCAACTAGAAGCACTGGCAAATCCAATAGTCCTCTCCTTTAGGACCCTATAGGCTATGTCAGTGCATTTTAGCCATGCAGTGCAGCATCAACAAGACGCTGTGCAGCATCGCTAATTTAAAAAAAAAAAAAAGGCGCCATGCGATGTTTACATGGCCATGCCCTTTTGGGGGTGTGCCATGCTCTATTACTCATGCACACAGACACAATTATGCAGGTGACATTTTTTTATTCACAGATCCAAGATGAATCAGTAAATTAGAAAACAAAATACAAATTGCTCATAAACGCTATTAAGGCAGATTGGTTGGGAGCAATTTGCTGCCTGGACCTCCACATACTTAAAAAAAATGTAATTACAAAAAGACCACGGAGGGGCAAAGGGGAAGCAACACTTGAGGGAGATGTATGCAATTTAGCACAACGGGGGTGAAACCTATGAGGGTGAGTGAAACACAGAGGGTTGGGAAAAGCAAGCAGGTGAGAGAGAGAGCAACAGGGAGGAAGGGGGAAAGGAGAGAAAAGCACATGCGGAGACAGCTAGAAAACACATACATTCTCATGGAGTGCTTAACCAAAAAGAATACAAGCATTGGCAATGCCAATATGTGTGGGTTATGGATGCACTATCAAATCAGACCAAAAAGCCCTTGTAGTTTAATGACTGCCCTTCTCTCCATCTGTTCTGCAGCCAGAGAAAAACACCATAGATCATTTAGTTACCTACAATATTTTCATAGCATTACAAAGGCATGTGTGTCCCCCAGAAAGTTCAAACCCAGACAGCTGGATAAATAAACACAATGATCACATGGCTAACATGAATCAGGCAGTGGATGCTAGGGACCCCTTACTATTCTGGAAGGTGATAAAATAACCTTTCCTGAAAGATGAGTTAGATCCAAGGGTAGAAACATTCATTGTTCCAAATGATTGGTGAACACCTTTTGAATAAATCTTTAATGTGGTAAGTAAAATTGAAGGGAAGCCACCCTCAATACCTGTATCCCTCTGCAGCAGGTTAGCTTAGAGGAGGTTACACTTGCAATTATTAAAACCTCATCTGGTAAAGCCCTAGGACCCAATGGGATCCCTGCAGATATGTATAAAGCATAAATGATGTTATGGGTCCCAATCTTAAATCAGGTCTGTAGTGCAGCTGCACAAGGATGTGTCCCATGCACGAGGACGTATAGCATTATCGTCCCAATTTTTGAAAAAGGTGACAGGGGGTATGTTAAATGCTACCACCCTATATCCCTCCTGGACTCATCCGTTAAGATAGTGGGGAGAATTGTATTAGATAGGCTGGAGACGAGGGCAGTAGATAACTATGTTTTAACAGACTCACAATATGAATTTGGGAGGGATATTGGGATGGTGAACAGTGTATTAACATAAATCTTATTGGTAAATATACGCTGGCTAAGAGGGAACACATTCATCTCTGCTTCGCAGATTTAAGTTGTGCCTTTCGATTGTATCAATCATGCTAACTATGGGGAACTTTAATTGAAATGGGTGCCCCAGCTTATATAATATCTCATTCGTCGCAATTGTACTCATCTCTGACTGCACGAGTAAAATATGGGATTGAAGGGAAGTGTACCTCAAGTTTTGAGGTTTCTAGGGGTATCCGACAAGGCTGTGTCCTTTCTCCCTTTCTTTTTTCACTGTAAATTAATGAGATAGAAAAAACATAACAACAGGTTAATGCTGATGTCCCAAGAACTGGCTCCCGTCCAACCCCTCTGCTTCTGTATGCGGATGATGCAGTATTAATATCTAGAAATGCAAACACTCTACAACAGCTGATTGATGCTTTTTTTGCATACATGGAGCAGAGGGATTTAAAACTAAACTTGACTAAAACTTTTGTGATGGTCTGTGGGCGGGGGAAAGCACAGAAAACGAATAATTTTGTGAGGGACTTTAAGCTGGAAGAAGTTCAAAGATTTACATTTCAGAGTGCGTCTATTTCTAATAATGGCAATTGGGGTTATCATATAGAATTGGCAAAACATACGTTTATTAGATCTATGGAGGCTATATTAAGATTTCCTAGGGAGATAGGAAATAAACCCATACACGGCATTCTAAATTTGCATACCAGTAAGTGTATCTCTGCCATTTCTTATGGGACAACAGTGTGGGGAATGGCTGATGTCTCCCCACTCAAATTAATCAAAAATGAAAAAGGACACTTGTTACACTTCTCAACCTTTGGTTCAAGGAAATTAGAATACCCTCAAAAACTCAATGTTATTCGGAGTGCGGTATATATGTTTCATCCGCCCCACATTGTAGTTATGGCAGTTCTCATAGGGTGTTCTAGAGTTTGTTGGCTGCCAGCCTCATCCAGAGGCACCTCTGGTTTCAAGTGCAGTGTCCAGAGATTGAGGGTTTCCCCACAAACAACGTGAAAACAAATAAGTGAAAAAATGTTAAAAAATGGAAAAGAGCCCCAGTAGTTTATTAAAGGGTAGATTCCCAATAGGCTACAAGTAATGTGATACTTAGAGCAGACCGAGTTACTGGGTCTGTTAGTATATATATTGTTGTAAATTTGTCGACATGTTTCAGCTCCTTAGGCCCTAGGGGTCTGTGGAGCTTTTGTCAGGACTTACACACAAGTATTGGTACTCACACGATTTGTGCAGTATTAATTTCCATAAAATTATTATTCTTGGCAAGATCAGGTCTCCAGAAGAGGTTTCTCCTCCAACTGGTGCTGACTCTGCCCCCGGATCCGGGGGCAGAGTCAGCACCAGTTGGAGGAGAAACCTACACGCGGCTCTGCGCTTAACGAAGCGAATCCCCCGAGTAAGCCTCTAAGCTCTACATATTCAGAATCTGGAGAGCTGATCTTGCCAAGAATAATAATTTTATGGAAATGAATACTGCACAAATCGTGTGAGTACCAATACTTGTGTGTAAGTCCTGACGAAAGCTCCACAGACCGCTAGGGCCTAAGGAGCTGAAACATGTCGACAAATTTACAACAATATATATACTAACAGACCCAGTAACTTGGTCTGCTCTAAGTATCACATTACTTTTAGCCTATTGGGAATCTACCCCTTAATAAACTACTGGGGCTCTTTTCCATTTTTTAAAATTTTTTCACATATTTGTTTTTCACGTTGTTTGTGGGGAAACCCTCAATCTCTGGACACTGCACTTGAAACCAGAGGTGCCTCTGGATGAGGCTGGCAGCCAACAAACTCTAGAACACCCTATGATAACTGCCATAACTACAATGTGGGGCGGATGAAAGATATATACCGCACTCCGAATAACATTGAGTTTTTGAGGGTATTCTAATTTCCTTGAAACAAAGGTTGAGAAGTGTAACAAGTGTCCTTTTTCATTTTTGATTAATTTGAATTCCTACCCCGGGGAAAGAAACGGACACATCGATTCCTCATCCCTCCCTGTTGATAAATTATGATGTCTCCCCACTACAATCTTATGGAAACTCTTTTCTCTGTAGACTTTTAGTCGTTTCCCTGGTCTGCATCTATATACATTACATACAGATAAACAAATGTAACCAACCTTGTAGACATAATACATATAAGGACAATAACCTCCTGGTACAACATATGGAGTAACAAGGGAACAACGTTTACCAGGGATATCACTGAGGATTGTTTAGCCCTTAAGCATTATGATAAAATCACTTGGTTAGTAGTATATATGGACAATTTACTTAGATACGTTGATGACAATCTATCAGTCGAGAACCCTCTTAGCATATTAACCCCTTCCATGTGGCCGCGATTCCCCTGGTGTGCTGTAAACAGCACGAACAGGGGCGGGCCGTGACGAACCCCAGCCGTCATCAGCACACGAGCACCGTAGTGCATGACGGCTGGGGTTTGTCATCAGCATGGAAGGGGTTAAAGTATGGAGAAAAAAATATTTTAAATGTTGTTTTTAGTTTGAAATCTTTTTGTTGAGGTTTAACAAGATGCAGTGTAAGATATGGCCAGATTTGTAGGCCAGTAGCTATAATTTTGCTTCGCAGAGCATCAAGGTAAGAAAAACAAAAACAAAAATAAAGAAAATAGGAGCCCTGCCGCGTACCCCTGGTGATGTTAAAAGGTGCAGAGGTAAAACCAATCACTCTAACAGTGGCTGATGGATGACTGTAGCCACTGAAGACCCACCGTTAAAAGCGATCGCCAAACCTGAATTTCTCCAGAACAGTCTCCAAAAAGGGCCAATGAACTCTATCAAACACCTTCTCAGCATCTATTGAGAGGAAGACACGTTCCTCGGACTGCCGGTGGGACTTGTCTAAGAAGTAATCCCTGTGAAAATCTTGAAGTCGAGGTTTAGGAGTCTTATCGGCCTGTACGAGGCGCAATATCAACTGTCTTTACCAGGCTTGGGTATTACTGCCACTGACGCTAGGAGCATGGTAGGTGGCAGTTCCCCGGAGTCGGCAACGCAATTGAAAAGTTGAGTTAATATGCGGGCCACAAGGGGACAAAAAGTTTTATAGAAAAGGGCGGTAAACCCATCTGGTCCGGGGGATTTAAGAAGTTTAAGTCGGGATATAGCCGAGATTACCTCTTCAGGCCTAATGGGGTTATCCAGGGTAGCTGCCTGATGTTCCGTCTGCTTGGTAAGTGTTACGTCCTTGCAGTACCTAGAAGGGTTTTGGGCTGGCAGGGTCTGTGCGGAGTACAGGGTGGTGCAAAAGTCTGGAAATGTGTCAGCTATGTCCTCGCCACGTGTATGTTCCACACCATTGGTGGTAAAGATGAGGGGAACCGTCGCTGCTTGCCTCTGCATGCTCAGTTTATGGGCTAATAGGCAGCCACATCTGTCCCCTCGCGTATAAGAAGCATGCTTCAACCAAAGCCCGGCATATTCAGCCCTGTCGAGGTCGAGACTAGTTAGTTATGTCCTGGCCGCTTTTATTTTCCACCAAACTCGGGGGGCTCCGGTCCTTTTATGGATCCCTTCCAATTCCAGCCCATGCTCAGTAAGCTTATCCCTCTTTTCTTTACGGGCCTTATTGTCTGCAGCAGAGGTAGCTATGAGGTCCCCCCTAGGCCACTAATTTAAGCGTTTCCCAAAGGGATATGATAGAGCTGTTGTGCGTGTCATTTATACCTAAAAAGTCTTCTAATGTTTTTGTGAGGCGTGCACTACATCAGGGCGATGTAGGAGTGCGTCTCTAAGTCGCCATGAATATGGTGGTCTAATAACAGGGGGGGAACAGTAGAGTCACTGTCAGGGTAGAGTGATCCGAAAGCGTTTGTGGTTCAATGATGGACGATTGCACCAATGGGAGGAGGGAGCAAGTTATCAGGAAGTAGTTGAGTCGTGCATAAGTGGCATGGGAGCAAAAGGTGTCGTCACGCGTATGAGGATGGAGCTCCCTTCATGTGTCCACTAACCCTAGGTCTTGTAACCATCGGCGATGGGTTTCTGAAAGAGCCTCTGTGAACCCCTGCCGCTGTGCAGAGCGATCAAACTGACCGTCGAAGACTATATTCAAATCACCCCCAAGGAGAATATGTTGATCGTGTATGGAGGTTAAGTCTCCTATCGTTTTGTGTAAGAAGGCTTCCAGGCCATCATTAGGAGCATAAATAGTGACCAATGTGAAGCTATGTCCCTCTATAGTCATCGAGTGCACCAAGAGTCGTCCTTTGACCTCCGTCACCTTGGTCCCCACCCTCCCAGGTAATGTGTGTGCGACTAGGATGGCTACTCCAGCCTTTTTAGTGGGAAGGGAAGAGTAATATTGATGTGGGAAAGCCTTGGAGCGCATTCTGTAAGTGTCGCTGGACTTCAAATGGGTCTCTTGTAGCAGGCAAAGGTGGGCCCCGGAGTTCTCCAGATAGGACATGATAGCTCTACGCTAAAGGAGATTGGTGAGCCCTTTCACGTTCTGTGTAAGAATCTTAATACTTATCTACTTTAAGTGGGGGGACTATGCTCTGTAGGGACTGAAAGGTCTGAAGGCCTGTAGACAACGTAGGGAGAAGGTAATCTAAGCAAAGTAGTGACAATATACATGGGCAGTCAACCTCTGTGTGTACAATAGAGAATTAGCAAGGGGGAGGAGACCCCAGCATTGTGTAAAACAAAACCCCCATAGAAAAAAAACCATAAAGAATATGTGAGATCAAAGTCAATGTCCAGAGTGTCTTGATCTTAGAAAAGAGAGAAAGGGGTACTTGAGGCCCGTAGCTCCCCTCTCCCACCAGAATGCCCATGTAGGTTAATAATGTCTTCGGCTTAAGGCAAGGGTGCATACTCAATGGATCACGCAAATGGCAGGGGTCTACCTCATTCCGTAGATTCTCCCGCGAGGGATGTTAGCACTGCCTTTTGTTCCTTGGCCATAGTGTCCGGGTCAGTGCAGGTCACGGGGCTCAGGGATTTAATGGTGGTCCATCCGTGACCATTTCGGCGCCGGCGAGCCGTGTGTTATGGATCGATGGATCCTGCGTGGGTTCCTCAATGCCCAGGAGTTTGTAGGCTACTTGGAGTGAATGGATTTGTCTTAACTCCCCTTGGTAGGAGAAGGTCAGCCTGATTGGGTGTCCCCAGGAATATCGTATGTCAGAGTCTCGAAAGTGAAGCATGATCGGGCAGAAATACCTGCATTGAAGCAGAGTGTAGGCAGCTAAGTCCTGGAATAAGGTGGGAGTCTGACCTTGGTACGTGAAGGGGGGGTTCCCACGAGACTCGCGGAGGATCTTCTCCTTTAGCTGGTAGTCGTGTACACAGGTCAGGATATCTGCTGGGGGTGTAGGGGCCCCCCTGCTTAGGCCCACCATGTGCGAGTGGTCCAGCTTGATCGTGAACTCCAGGGGTTCCCCTAGGATAGCGCGGAAAAGGCCTGCCACAAGAGCCTCAACATCCCCCTCACTGCTGTTGTGCCTTATGCAGCAGATGCAGATGTTGTTCCGACGAGACCTGTTTTCTAAGTTCTCCGTATGAGCCTGGAGGTCTAGGTTTTGCTCCTTCAGTCAGATGACTTCTTATTGGAGGTTCTCCAATTCCTCATCTCTTCCTGTTTCGAACTCTTCAAGCGTGTGCACTCGGTCCCCCTACGAGTCCACGTCGCGGTATACATCCTGCAGGTCCATCTGGAGATTGCGTTTCATGGCGGCCAAGTCATCTCGAAGGGAGGAGAAGAGAGACTCCAGGAAGGAGTGGCCAATTGGAGCCTACAGCCCCCGTTCCCCTTTGCTTCATCTGCGCCATCCGGGCTCATCTAGCGCTCCGGCTGCTGGGCAGACTTAAGCAATCGTTTTTTTATTTTTTATTGTGTATTCAAACAATTTAAACAGTTCGACATAGAAATAAAATAGGGGTGAACATACATTATTCTAGGGTAACGAAGCATAATCATTACAAACATGGGATGTGTCTCCAGTAAGTCTTGGCACATTAATCCTACGCAGAACAGTTCTCCACTGCCATATATAAATGGGGTAGTAACAGGGAGAGGGAGGATATGGGGAGAAGCCCATAAACAAAGACAAAAACAGAAAAAAGGGGAGAGGTGTGTGTATTTGCATACCTGCATAGGCCAGTTTGTTTGCCTCTTCCTCTACCGGGTTGAATGGGAAATGGTGTCTACTTCAGGTTCGTACCATACCTCCCTTCACCCACCAGGTTAATTATAGAACAATGTGTCTTGCTTTGTTGGCACCCTGTTTCTTCTAGAAGGGGCGACTCCAAAGACCAGTATAGGGAGGACGTGTGGGGGGGAGGGAGGTTCACTGAGAGGTCCTGTCATAACGACTCTGACATATTATGGGTCTCCCACCTCACCCCCAAGACATGGAACACCCTCCCACTGAGCCTATGACAGACCCAAGACCTGCTGACCTTCAGGAGGATACTCAAGACCTGGCTGTTCGATCAGTAGCGCCTCCCCCCCCCCCCCACTCAGCACCTTGAGACCCTCGCGGGTATGTAGTGTGCTTTTCAAATGATTTATTAATTGATTGATTGTGACCGTAGAACAATTAAGCCCTGTGGATCTTGGCGGCACGGCGATAGTTGTGCAGGCATTGGCGTGCATGTGGGTGTGGGTGTGGGCGTGCCAGAGGGGGGGAAGGTATGGGAGAGGTGGTGGGGAGAAAGGGAACTAGACAAAAAATCCAGGTTATTAGTAATAGTGGTGGTGAATATGACAATAGTGACAGTAAGGCTAATAATAATAGTAATAACAATAATAATCTGGGCGATATGAGCTATAACCTTGCTGAGTGGGTGGCAGAGGGAGCCGGTAGCGTCAAGGGGAGGATCATTGAGAAGAATCAATTTATCAAGCAGTGAAAATGGGAAAAGAGAAAAAGAAAAGGAAAAAGAGAAAGAGAAAGAGCGGGAAGAGAAGAGAAGAAGCGAAGAGAGTGTGCTGAGGAGTGGAGGTGAGGGTTGGAGGGGATTTGACGGTCTGTAGGGTGGCTGCATTGCGCTAATCATTTAATCACCAGGGTCCGCTGCCGACCAGTCTCTGTCCACGTCCGGTACCTCCACGCACAGAAAGGGTGTCCTGTCTCCAGAAAAAAGCAATAGTTCTTTAACGGATCTGTCCTTTCTGCCCTTGGGGGCAGCCATAGCCGCCGCACTTGTGGGGCCAAGTGCCCAGACGAGATCAGGAAGCGCAGTGGGCCACCCGTGGAGAAGGCCATAGGGAAACGGCAGGAGCCCGCACCAGGCTGGGGGATCCCAGCTGGTTGTCTTCATGTGCCAGTTCCTCGCAGGTGCTTCAGGTCCACAGAACAGCGGTAGCACGGTACCTTCAAGGGCCTGCTGCTAGGCCCTATCTCCTTTGCGCTGCGAAGGGAGCGCCAATCCTGCAGCTGGGATCGCCAAGGCCGTGTGCCCGCACTAGGGCCTCTGCTGCTGAGGTGGGGTCCAAGTAGCTGCAACCTAAGTCCTGGGGAGTTTTTGTGACCAGGGGGAGGCGTAGCGGGGGCCACTGCATGTCCGGGCTAGGAGCGGCTACATATCCAAGAGCAGGGCACCAGAGTCAGAGCAGGGCGCAGATAAGGGTGCTGAGTTCTCCAGTCCAGCCTCAAGGCAGTTCAGGGGCCCCTTAAGAGGAGGAGGGGTGAAGTGCAGTGCGATGGGAGCCTGGCCATCTGTCGTTGCCGGGTTAAAGAATCGTGGCCCCCACCAGAAGGCCCCGCTGTGTACTCACCTCCGAGCCAGGCGGTTGATCAAGCCAGGCCTCCGGGCATCCACGGAATGGCCCGGCCCGGCATGCACTATCCGCCGCCTCCACGAGCCTGGCCCCCACCGGCCCTCAGCAGGGAGGATGAAGTTGTATCCCTGTGCTCCTTAATCAGCAGGAGGGAGTCAGCGAAGGAGTCAGGGAGACCGAGAGAGCTCCGCAGATTATGGGCGCTGTTGCTACTCCCCCTTCAAGACCACGAGGGAGAGGCCTGTGCCCTCGTGTGAGCAGCGCAGCCAGGGTCAGCTCCCGCGGCTACGCCCGAAAGTCAGCTGCTGTTCTGGTCGGGGGAGGTCATCCTCAGAGGGCCGTGTGGCAGCCCCCAGGGCTCACAGGGGACTGCCGCTGCATCCACTGCCTCCGCTGGCTCCAGCACGGGCTCCCCGAGGCGACAGCACTGCCGCCGAGTGCTCCCGCTGCAAGAGATCGGCTCAACGCTGGGGTGCCGCTGACTCCACAGTGTTCCTCAGCTGCACGCTTCTGGAGGATCCCCCAGTCAGTAACGGTATCCTGGTGCTGCCAGGAATGCTGTAATTAGGCCAGCAAGAGCGGAGAGCTCCGAAGGTGCGTCTTAGCAAGACTAGGCATGAGCGGATTTTGCGGATTGGCAATCCGCGAATTTGCGGATTTGCGAACTCGCAATCCGCAAAATCCGCGAATTCCCGCGAATTTGCGGATTTTTTTTTTTTTTTGTGTTCGCCCGTGTTTCTGCCAGTTCGCGAGGGTTTTTACAATTTCGCAATTTGCGAACTTACCTGTCGGGTCGCAAGTTTTGCGAACTTGTTGTTTCTACGTGTCCAACCTGTTTGGGACACTCTTCTTCATCACTGCCACTCTCTGTCACCACTGCCACTCTCTGACTACTCATGCCACCCTCTGGCCCACCCATGCCACCCTCTGTTTCATCACCACACCCTCTGGTTGTCCAGTGTACATTATTTTCGGCAAAGCAAAGCACACCTTCCCTGCCTCAAGTGACCTGAATTAATTTGGGGCTGATTAATGTGTCACAGAATATTTTTTTAGCTGGCACCTGCTTCCTTAGTGCGCCCTGATTAGTGATCTTTTGCACTGGGATCGCCAAGGCCGTGTGCCCGCACTAGGGCCTCTGCTGCTGAGGTGGGGTCCAAGTAGCTGCAACCTAAGTCCTGGGGAGTTTTTGTGACCAGGGCGAGGCGTAGCGGGGGCCACTGCATGTCCGGGCTAGGAGCGGCTACATATCCAAGAGCAGGGCACCAGAGTCAGAGCAGGGCGCAGATAAGGGTGCTGAGTTCTCCAGTCCAGCCTCAAGGCAGTTCAGGGGCCCCTTAAGAGGAGGAGGGGTGAAGTGCAGTGCGATGGGAGCCTGGCCATCTGTCGTTGCCGGGTTAAAGAATCGTGGCCCCCACCAGAAGGCCCCGCTGTGTACTCACCTCCGAGCCAGGCGGTTGATCAAGCCAGGCCTCCGGGCATCCACGGAATGGCCCGGCCCGGCATGCACTATCCGCCGCCTCCACGAGCCTGGCCCCCACCGGCCCTCAGCAGGGAAGATGAAGTTGTATCCCTGTGCTCCTTAATCAGCAGGAGGGAGTCAGCGAAGGAGTCAGGGAGACCGAGAGAGCTCCGCAGATTATGGGCGCTGTTGCTACTCCCCCTTCAAGACCACGAGGGAGAGGCCTGTGCCCTCGTGTGAGCAGCGCAGCCAGGGTCAGCTCCCGCGGCTACGCCCGAAAGTCAGCTGCTGTTCTGGTCGGGGGAGGTCATCCTCAGAGGGCCGTGTGGCAGCCCCCAGGGCTCACAGGGGACTGCCGCTGCATCCACTGCCTCCGCTGGCTCCAGCACGGGCTCCCCGAGGCGACAGCACTGCCGCCGAGTGCTCCCGCTGCAAGAGATCGGCTCAACGCTGGGGTGCCGCTGACTCCACAGTGTTCCTCAGCTGCACGCTTCTGGAGGATCCCCCAGTCAGTAACGGTATCCTGGTGCTGCCAGGAATGCTGTAATTAGGCCAGCAAGAGCGGAGAGCTCCGAAGGTGCGTCTTAGCAAGACTAGGCATGAGCGGATTTTGCGGATTGGCAATCCGCGAATTTGCGGATTTGCGAACTCGCAATCCGCAAAATCCGCGAATTCCCGCGAATTTGCGGATTTTTTTTTTTTTTTGTGTTCGCCCGTGTTTCTGCCAGTTCGCGAGGGTTTTTACAATTTCGCAATTTGCGAACTTACCTGTCGGGTCGCAAGTTTTGCGAACTTGTTGTTTCTACGTGTCCAACCTGTTTGGGACACTCTTCTTCATCACTGCCACTCTCTGTCACCACTGCCACTCTCTGACTACTCATGCCACCCTCTGGCCCACCCATGCCACCCTCTGTTTCATCACCACACCCTCTGGTTGTCCAGTGTACATTATTTTCGGCAAAGCAAAGCACACCTTCCCTGCCTCAAGTGACCTGAATTAATTTGGGGCTGATTAATGTGTCACAGAATATTTTTTTAGCTGGCACCTGCTTCCTTAGTGCGCCCTGATTAGTGATCTTTTGCACTTGCTAAGTGCTTTCATTGTTGCAAAATTAGTTACAACACCTGCCCTGCCCCAACTGACAATAATGAATTAGGGGCTGATTAATGGATTTTAACTTCCAGCCTGGCTCCTGCTTGTCTCCCTTAGCTGTAATTCATGACCTTTGTGGCATATGTGTAACTATTCTGAGGTTCAGAGCAGGGTCACATAATAGTTTCAACTGGCAACTGAACTCTGGAGGGGCCCCTCAGGAAGCACTACAGGAAATGGCTACTAATGATGTGCCTGAACTTTTGAACCTGGTAAGTAGTTACTTTCAGTTTTGCTTAGATCATATTTCTGCAATTTCGCACTTATTCGCGGGGCGCGAACTCACGCGAACAGTGCGAGCAGTGCGAGCAAAATCCGCTGCTCGCGGATTTGCGGATTTTGCAGGAAATTCGCAAATCTCGCGGATTGCGGATTTCCCGAAAATCCGCAAAATCCGCGAGCGGAACGGATTTTCCGCCCATGCCTAAGCAAGACTCCATCTTGGCCACGCCCCGAAAATTTTATTTTTAGAGAAACAAGGGTAGACCTTGGCCAGACTAATCTAACCAGGTTTACAAGATTATTTGAAAAAGTTACAAAATGTCCAAGAAAGATTTTATCTGTTTCGATTGTGGATGGCCACCATACACCAAATAGTGGCATTCCCAAAAGATAAAATATGGAAGAAAAACATCCCTAGGTGCCCATGTGATGAGAAAGTAAATTAGTCCACAGCACATTTTATGCTTTTTTGTAGTTTTTATGATGATATTAGACAGATATTTTTAGGACTTCTCTTTTTAACTGAGAAACTTATCTTTTATAAGGATGCAATTAATTGTATATGTAAACTTGAACATGATGTTGTCTGCCGAACAGCTGCAGGTTATATCTTTCAGGCAGTGAAAACAAGGAAATCCTTTGCTCATTTGGATGAATTGGTTTATGAAGAAGAATGTAATTGAAAATCAGGAAGTGGTTGTTGAGAACAGTATGCTTATATTAATATTTGATTTTTATGGATATGGCTTTTGGCTATTGTTTTTTAAAAAGATTTAGAAAAATAATGTTTTTTATGTTGCACTTTTATTAATTCAGAAAAATCAGAATAAAGTTTATATTGATTTGATTTGATCACAGCTGTGTGTATAGCAAGCCCTTTTTTTGTGGACGCACACAACTTCCGCCCAATCAAAACATGTACTCCTGACTCCCAACTTGTGGGTTGATCAAAAGCTACTCTCCTGGTGATGGTCACATAATTGTCTAACGACACCTGTGCTGTCAAGCCAGACCACAAAAAGTACTGCTTGAAAAGTAAACAGTAGAAGGACACAAGTAGTAAGACTATGCTCTAAGGTTTGGACAAACACAATAAGAAGAAGCTAACAATTCTTTCAAAAAAAGCAAGCAAATGAGAGTGACAATAAGGTCAACCAATTTTAGGCAATTCGGGGGCTCTAAGCCCACTTTAAATTGACAATAGGTATTTTTGTAAACCAGAAAGCTTATGCCATCTGGTTTGCGAGACCTAAAATACTTTGCTGGCCTCAAGACAACACTGAGGGCAAAAAACTGAGTGCCCACAATTTCTTTTTCTGGGAAGACTTTTCTGTGGGTGGATTGGAACAGTGCCTTGTCCTTTCTTTTTTAATGTTTTATTTTATTTATGCTTTTAAGGAGACAACAGTGAAAAGAATAGTAAACAGTTGCACGTATCACTGTAACACATAGTAACCATGGCAGTACAAGGTATATTCAGAATTCTTACAAATAACGCAGAGGAATAATACATAAGGAGGCCATCACGACATCTTATCAACCATTAGAGACTTAAAGGCAAACCAATAAAATCACAGACCCGTTCAGTTCTCAGCAAATTAATAGAATGTAACAGCATCAAAGGCAGAGTTTTGTCAATAGGGCTCCGTATGAACCAGATATATTGGATCAACTATTGTGCAGTGGAAACCTTACCCCTATGGGGCGACGTCGTGAGAGCTAGCTGATGCCGGTGTTGGCTCATTATTGTCCAGTGAGGTATTTCTTGTCCGAAGGCAGTAGTGAAAGGCTCCCAAATGTCTTTAGGGCGAGATGCTGTAGGCATGAGGTCTCAATAGTTTGCCAGTTGTTCCTGTCATTAGGACACAACTTGAATCCATGCCTTAACACTTGGACAACTAGCGGCACCCCAGTGAATAGCTAGGCGTCTCTTCGCAAGAACCAACTACATTGCAGTGAATCGGTGCGTCTCAGGCAGGGACTGCTCTACATAGCCCAGCAGCAGTACTAGCGGGGAGCTCTCAAGGGGATGACCTGTGATGGCTCGAATGGTATCGCACACCTCCTCCCAGTATTGTGCGACAACAGAACACTCCCATGCTATGTGGAGGAAGGCGGCACCCTCGAGCTTACATTTCCCACAATTAGAACTAGCGCTCAATTTCAAAGCTGTAGGGGGATACGATAATAAAATGTATGAGCCTCAATTTATAATTTGGGGGTAAGAGCTTCATTTGTAAGCAACAAAACGCCCATTGCTCATCCGTGGGCTGGTCAGATAGCTCTGATCTCCATTGTTCCAACGCCCTTGAGTCCGCGCATGGTGTGTGGTCTTGTGTTTGGACATAGAGCCTGGTGACCAATTTCCTGGGAGATGGTGTGACTAAAAAGTGGTCTAGCGGGTGCAGGGGGTCTGGAGGAGCTGGCAAGGTGGGGTGGAATGCCTTACAAGCGGCCTTGAGTGAGTGATATAATAACCACTCCAGGACCGGTGTTCGTTCCCCGGCTGGACTAGCAGGCTGCTCCATGAATGTGCCCTATGGATAAAGGTCCCCTAATGTCTTAATGCCCATGTCATGTGCCCGATCAATGGTGCCCTTGTCATGTAAAAATGGAAATTGTGGGTGAAATGCAATTGGTGTAGATGGTGCATAAAGTAGAGGGGTATGCGTCCTTTTACGTATACCTTTGTACGCCTAACGCACCGCCTCATCAGCTTTAAGTTCATTAGGAGTTCTATGATAAGGCTGATATATAGCCATATGTAAAGGGGTGGGATCCACTATATCCTTCTCAGTGGCCACGTGGGGTTGAAGGGGACAGGGTATATCCAATAATGTAAAAATTGAGCTTGTGCATTTAAAGCATATAATTCAAACTCAGGAGCACCTAATCCACCTTTGGACAGTGAACGCGTCAGCAGATCCCAACTAATTCTAGGTGAACCTCCAGCCCAAATCATAGAGATTGCAGCAGATCTCAGGGATTTAAAGAAGACTTGGGTGAGTGGCATGGGTATATTCACAAATAGATAAAGCAGCTTCGGGAGGACGATCATTTTCAATATGGCGATCCTGCCAGCCAATGATAAGGTCAATGCAGTCCAAAGTTTGATTTTATCTTCAAACCAATTTTGTGGCCTTCCAAAGTTTAAACGCCAGATTAGCTGTATGCCTCTACTTAGGTAAATGCCCAAATATTTAACTGCGTCATCCTCCCACTGCAACGGAAAGTCTAATGAGGTATCTAAGGGGATGTCAGTGAGGAGCAGGATGGAAGACTTGGTCCAGTTTAGAATAATAAACGAAAGGCCACCAAAGAGAAGTATCTGCCGCAGAACCGGGTTCAAATTGTCATCTGATTTACAATGTGATGTCATCTGCGTACATTGAGATGATAAGATTTAGGACAGTAAAAACCCGGCTAAGTGATGTTAGCGAATTCTAGAAGCCAATGGCTCCATAGCCACCGCGAAAAGGAAAGGTGACAGGGGGCAGCCCTGCCGGGTTCCACGTGAAATGGGGAAAGCATCTGATGTCAGTCCGTTGGCCTGAAGAAAGGCAGTGGGTTTAGTGTAATGTAATTTAATCAATTCAATAAAATTGGGGCTAAATCCTAATCTGGGTAGTGTAGCAAACAGGAAGGGCCATTGCAAAGAGTCAAACGCTTTAGTGGCATAAAGGAAGAATGCAACTGCTGGAAGTTTAGGGTCAATTTGGTGAATTATAGAGAAAAAAAGTGCACAAGTTGTGGGCCGTCGACCTGTCTGATATAAATCCGGATTGGTCTGGTCGGGCAATGAGGGGCATCAGCGGCTGTAATATATGTGCTATTAGTTTGGCCAATATTTTGGAAACTACATTTATCAAAGAAAGGGATCTGTAGGAATTGCAAAACCCTGCTGGCTTATCAGGCTTGAGCAGGGTAATGATTACGGCCTCTCTCATGGACGGGGGAAGTTCCCCAGTCTCCAGGGAATCTTGATAGACATCTAAAAGACGGGGTGCAAGAACATCTGCGTGTGTCTTGTAAAATAGTGTCATCAGTCCGTCAAGTCCAGGAGCTTTCCCAGTAGGGAGGCTCTTTATCACCTGTGTGATGTCATCTGTGGTGAATGGAATGTCCAGGTATTCTCTATGAGCTGGGCTAAGCCAAAGGAGCTCCAGGGAATCCAAATAGTCTCCCAGACCACGGGCAGTGGACTGCTTTGTAGCAGTATAGAGACAGGTATAAAATCCACTTAAATGTTTGTGTGTGGCCACCTGACCTGTGCCTTGTCCTTTCTGGTTTCACTCCGTTGTGACACCATTGCAGAACCTGTATTCCTTGGACAGATGGAACTGCCTTGCAGGAACCTCTGCAGCCACCTCCAGACTGTCTATCCAGTTTACTGCAAACCCACATCAGCAACTGTGGTAATTCACAGTAGGCGTGGATGTAACTCGCATAATTTGCTGTAGCATAATTACATGAACTACCACAAAAATACATGAGATTCTGCGTCTTTACGCAAGAAGAGTAATTTGGCACCTAGTGCTAATTTTTAAGTGTATAAATGCCCCCACTCATCCAAAATGGACCCAAAAATGCATTTTGCACTAAGATATAGAGCTGAATGGAAAGGAACATGAATAGCAGTGTAATTTCATCCCAATTTACTCCAGGCATTTTGCACTAAGAAATTAGTACTAAATGCAAAGCAAAGCAAACAGCAGCATGAGCTGCCACTGACCAAATTTGTTGTTTCTGGGGGTATTTCCCTTTAACGTACTCTTAATTATGCGAGCAGGAGTAATCGTGTAATTAATGGTAATTCTGCGTCAAAGAGTAATGCAAAATTACAGAAATTACTCTGATATTCCAGCGTAATTATTATTACTCACAGGCCTAGTTCACAGCAGACAGCAGTAACATGTGAAAAAAAGAGTTCTTAGAGGGCTTTTGGTGAAGTGAATATTTTTTTTCGGGCTCCCTCTGCTTGTGCCAAAGAACACACCATCATCTGAATTAAAATGAACTTTTTGTTACTTAAATGGAAAAGTCCTATCCTATGTTAAAGTACCACTAGCACTGGATTTTTCTGACAATGACTGCGCTGACTGATTTCTAAAGATTATGCATGTCTGATATACAAACGGATGAGTGTGTAATATGAAAGGGAGAAAGTCAGGAACAAAGCAAGTCATATTTTGTATTTTGGATACCTCTGCAGCTTTCAAACTCGCGATCAGACTTGGATGGGTTACTTTCTGATAACGGCGCAGTATTCTTTCAATGGCATCAAACAAATGAGGGAACCGAAATGGGATTAATCGACTTTGGCATCCTCTAAAACTCAAATATTTACGTTTTCCCTTCACCATCAGGGACTCCACGTGCTAGTCACGTAAGGGACCCGTTCCCGGCGCCAATGGTCTTTTGGTTTACACATTATACATCCCCGCGTCGTTCTAGCGTAAATGAGAGACCCCGCTCTTTAAGTACAGGATTTCGAGAGCTAGCAGTCGTAGCCAAGAGAACCGGAAGCCTGAGCGGATAATCTGCTCCCGAGGGCCTCGGTGTGAAACATCACCGTCCCTGCCATGCCATGGGTCTGGGCCAGACACCTGAGGGCTCCGGCTGGGGAGCTCTGTGACAGCGTCAGCTGGCAGCACGCGCTTCTGGCGGGGACCTTGGCCTCGAGAGACGGGGGACGCACGTGCGCTCCACCTGATGCTTGCAGTACGCTGCCGAGCGGCGCCACGCAGAGGCTGCCGGGGCATGGAAGGGACCATTGTGGGATGCAGGAGCCGGAGAGAGATACACCAAAAAAAAGAAAGGGACACACCAGCCAAGGGGGAGGGATGCCTTTATGTCCATTCTCATGTTACTGGTGTGAGGCAGTGTGTAAGATCTGTATGGCAAGTGTATTAGTAGCCATAGGGGCATTTTCTTTGTGACTAAAGCCGGAGATACACAGAGCACGGGAGATGCAGTGGGCTGAGCAAAAGGCCACAAAGTGATGAAAAGCTGACTATATGCTTCTGAATAAAAGAGCATTGTGTGATAGAAATTCCACTGAACGTTGAAGAGTTTAGGGTGATGAAAAGACCTCCAAAGGATAGGGAGGTCGGCACTGCCTAATGAAAAGAGCACACAACAATGTAAAAGGACCACTGGGGATACAGGGAGCGCAGAGTCGCGAGAGACCAATGAGAGATTTATATGACTCTGAATGAAGGAGGGAAGGAAGGAAGGAATGGCCACTGAGTGATGGTTGATGGTGGACGGTCTGTTGAGCGACGCAATGGCCATTGTGCTGAGTGATGGAGAGGATAGTTTGCCTTTCTCCCAGTTTCTACGTTTGAGACGTAATTGTTTCCTCAAAACAGACTATTTCAGGGAGGCTAACACATTGGCTGAAAAACTTAGATTTAGGGGTTACCCCCGCCGTCTAGTAAACAATGCCATGAAAAGGGCTTGGTACTGCCCTCGTGAGACTTTACTTGAACCAAAAGAAAAAAAGCCATCTGACAAACTGGTGTGTGTCACGACTTTTTCGTCAGTGTCCAACAAAATTCGGAAAAGTATCAAGAAAAATTGGCACACACTTAATTCTGGGAATTTAGATCTAGATACCCCCATGTTTGCATTCAAGAGAAGCAAAAACCTAAAAGATCATCTGGTGAGGGCCGCTCTCCCCCTCCTGAGACCGGCTAGCGCCACCCTTATAGATCTGTGGGCACTCCCTCCACTGAAAGGACACTCAAAATGTGGCTGTTGTGTAGTGTGTGACTTCTGTATAGAAGGGAAAGAATTTGTTTTTGGTGAAGTAAAAAATGTACTGCGAACTTTCACTAACTGTAACAGTTGCAACTTGGTTTATGCAATTCTGTGCCCGTGCGACTTGATCTACGTGGGACAGACTAAGCAAAAAATCAAATTGAGGATCTCGCAACATCGGAGCAGAATTACATGCAAAACCGAAAAAGCCCCTCTCGTGGAACACTTCACTGACAAAGGGCAGACTGAAAACGATGTAAGATGGACTGTGATCAGCCAAGTGGCCTTGCCCCCAAGAGGCGGGGACCTGTTGAAACTTCTTAACAAAGAGGAACTTAAATGGATACTGAGAACAGACAGCTTGAATTCTGGACTCAACCAGCAGGAGGACTGCACTAATTTAACATAAACTGTTGCAGCTGGGTCAGCTTTATTTATCAATCAGTGTAATTTGTAGGTCTTTAATCTGTTGATAATTTTCAACTCTCTTGCTTTATACCTCTTGACTGCCATTGCATGTTATCACTCACTCAATAGGGCCGTAGGACCACTTTCACATGTGGCCCCTATTCAACTATAGGGAGCCTTAACTTTTAGATGCATGCTACCTCATACCCAATATGGCCGCCTCGGTGTCCTTCCTTTATTTTTATTTCGGCATGCAACTCCCCCATGGCCAATCATATGCTTTGATATAGCTTGGTCTTCCCAGTCTGCCATTGCATCGGCCAGGGAAGCTACTGCAGCCCACTGAAAAGGTAAGTTCCTCGATTGTAACCGCAGCTACCCTTGGGAATCTGAATTTAAAAGAACTAAGTCCCTAAATCCCTTTGTTTTGTTTTAGGCTCCTTCCCGACACGACCAAGCAAACTGCTGGCGTGTCCTTGGTATTTTCTACCGAACACGGGGTAAGCCTAAATCCTTCCGTATTTTCCGCACATAATGCATGTAGCTTCACAGCCTCGCCAACTCCTTGCTCCTTTTCATTTAGGAGATTGATCCCCGTCCTAATCGGAAATTGTTTCCCCACAACAAAACACCTGCTGTTCCGAAAGTGGTAAGCTTAATCAATTGTACAATCCTGCCATTTCACAATTAGAATTGATCTCCATCACTAACGAACTGCTCTCGTTACCCCTACATCCTAAACTCGCTGTTCTGTATCTGGCCGGTACCAAATGTGCTCAGGCTGTTACTCATGGTAAGCATGTATCTTTTGCGGCATGCCTTCACTGCTCACTCCGGCCCCACGTAAATCGAATCTCACCGTTTATCGCCATTTTTACACTTTTGACACACCTACAGGTTAAACCACAACCGTACTCACGACCATTGCGACGTTTGTCGTCGTTTGTGCACTATTATCAGTTTAGTCACAACCTCGCTCACATGCAAGTAGTGATTATTCGCACAGTCACTACACTTTCATTTCTAGAGCGCCTCTGACTGTATAATACGTACTTCTGTCTCTACTCATTAGGGGCTCAGGTTATCTGATCCTCCACGTCCAGAATTTTGTATATATAGGCCCTTAAGGCAACAAGTCTTGTCACTATTTCTTGATGGTATAAACAAGTCACTGTTATAGTATATTTTAAGGTATTCTTAACACGCGTCCTTCCTTGTATGATCTTTCCATTTCTCCTTTCCCTTTAGGCTATCATGGCTTGCAATATTTAGGCATTATTCAGTCCTGATGATGATCCCTGTGATTCTTTAAATGGGATCGAAACGCCGTCGACACTTAAACACCATATACTGTGAAATGTGCAAATTATTATGTTAGGCTAGTAATGGTGTTAATGGAATTTCTGTTACTGTAATATCTACAGAAAACAACAGCTTTTGCCTAAAAACTCTGCTCTATTTTCTGTCTATCTTGCTCACTATGACAATTTGTACATGTTTGGGTACAGGCTTGTGCCCTTCTCTATAGAATTGTTGAAGGTATCTTTTCAAATCATTTGTTGTCTAAAGTAAAAATTCGACCTCTGTCCGGCTGGACAAGTCAGTACTTAATATAGTTTCCAATGTGTCTATATTTATTCTGCGCTCTAAGTTCTTTTGTGCATGGGACCACTGTTGTCTTCATTAATATGTTCCCCGAGGTCCTGTGCTGACTCGATTGGGTGCCCTTATTGTTATGTATAATTAGATTGCGCAATCAGTTGATTGCAAGGGCTTTCTTTGTCCTTCCACTTCTAGGAGTGGATCACTATCTCACTGTCCTCACGTTGATCATTTTGACATACGTCCTTGTTTCTCACCCCCTTTTCTCTTAACCTACAAACCTACCTAATTGTAATGTCTGACCCACCCCCATTGTACTCTGACGAATATATTGATTAGATATGTGCTGGACTCTCTCTGTTCACTGACCAGGACGATATTACAGTCCCAGGTAGTCCCAACCTTCTGGATGACCTTGAAAAACAAAAAAAGAAATTTGTACGGCTTGAGCTTATGACCCTTATGTTAACTGAGTACTTGAGATCCAAAACTATACCGCTGGGGTTACAGGTACATAATATCCCAGGGGTGTTCACAGATAACCTCAAATACATCACGGGGTTCAGTCATATAGGAACTACCTGCTCCAGGCATTGGCTAGTTCTAGGCATAGAAACAGCCGGGGAGGAACTAAAAAAACTAGCTGATATCATCAAAGATTTGGAGAAGCAGATCTCTGAAAATGATACCATTACTGATGCTAAAAAACTGCTAGAGAAAATTGAGAAAAATGTAACTGAATTCCACCGCATAGAACAAAACAAGAAATCGGTGAAAGTTATAAAAGATATTAAATCTTTTACCCAGGAGAGGACATACCCCTATCTCCACAAAGACTTTTACACTAACCGTATCTTCACCCAGAACCCACAAAACCCCAGACCCTGGGGCCGGTTTAATCGGAGGAATACGGTGGTTGGTTTTACTGACTCCTTTGCTGATTCCTCTGATAATTCTGATTCCTGTGAAGGCCCTAGCACTGCCAACCGTAACCCCAACCAACAACTTTTAGGGAGAGGATGAGGGGAAGCACCCAAAAGGGGCCGGGTAAAACAGCAAGCGAGATGGCACAACCCTCCGGGTGAGAGACAAACGAGGAGCAAGTTTTATCAGTGGTAACAGATACAGTTCCCTCAGACATGACTATTCCTCTATTTAATTTATCGGAATATAATCTCTCATCACAGGAGATTTCTATCTTAAGCAAAGGACTCTCTTTTGTACCTACAGTCTACCCCGACTTCCTGAATATCCAGTCTGAACTTATGGGGTTCTTCCGTAGGATAAGACTCCGTGCCTTTTTTGCCCTTAATCCTGCTCAACCTAAAGCTGCCCTCACCCCCTTTCGACCTCCATCATCCTTCTATCCCACATCCAGTATGATACCAAAAGAAATCATCACTTTTGAAAAAGTCATCCTCAAGGAAACTACAACTCTGGCGAAAGCCCACACATTCATTCCTTACAACATCTCCCTTGAGGAGAAAATGGCCATTTACTCTCTACGTGATAGGAATGATTTAATTATTAAGCCTGCTGATAAAGGGGGCGGCATTGTACTGCAAATCATAGACAATTATAAAACCGAATTGTCACGACAGGTTTCCAACACAGACCACTACTGCAGACTTAATACCAACCCCACAAGAGAACTTCAAAGCCTAATAAAACAGGTCACGACTGAGGCATTCGAAACCGGATTCCTCCCTAAAAATTAACTAAATTTCTTGAACGTGGACCACCCCAGAACCCCGGTTATCTATACCCTTCAAAAGATTCATAGCGGCTGGACAATCCCCCCGGCCGCCCCATAGTCTCTGGTTGCGGTTCTGTGTTGGAACCCCTTGGACATTATGTGAATTACTTTTTGAAAGATTTTGTACCCTGTACTATCTGTTATGTACGCGACAGCATGTATATGATTAATCTTATCGAGAACCATCCATTTCTTTGACCCTGCTAGTGAAACTCTATGCACTCTTGATGTTGAATCGGTATATACGAACATTCCTCAAACAGAATCCCTAATTGTAATGGAGAAAATCTTGAATACTCGACCACGTCCACACACTGTACCAACCTTGTTCATTATTCAATTGCTGGAAATTTGCCTAACCCGTAACTTTTTTATGTATGATAATGAATATTATCAACAGGTGAAGGGCACTTCTATGGGTGCAATTTTTGCTCCTACCCTGGCTATTCTATACATGACTGGCTTGAATGTGACATTATCCTACCTTCTACCAACCCATTCCATCTAGGATTGGTTGAATGAAAACGCTACATAGACGATGTCTTTATGATTTGGGGTGGCCCGGTTGAAGCCCTGCCATTATTCCAAAACTGGTTGAACAACAACTGTAATGGTCTAACCTTTACCCTAACCCACGTCAAAACCAATATCCCTTTCTTAGATCTCTGTATACAGACTAAGGATGGTTTACTGTTCACATCCTTGTTCCGTAAACCTACGGAGAGGAATACATTACTAAGTTAAAGCAGCTGTCATCCTCGAGCCCTAAAGGATAGTTTGCCTTACTCCCAGTTTCTACGTTTGAGACGTAATTGTTTCCTCAAAACAGACTATTTCAGGGAGGCTAACACATTGGCTGAAAAACTTAGATTTAGGGGTTACCCCCGCCGTCTAGTAAAAAATGCCATGAAAAGGGCTTGGTACTGCCCTCGTGAGACTTTACTTGAACCAAAAGAAAAAAAGCCATCTGACAAACTGGTGTGTGTCACAACTTTTCCGTCAGTGTCCAACAAAATTCGGAAAAGTATCAAGAAAAATTGGCACATACTTAATTCTGGGAATTTAGATCTAGATACCTCCATGTTTGCATTGAAGAGAAGCAAAAACCTAAAATATCATCTGGTGAGGGCCGCTCTCCCCCTCCCGAGACCGGCTAGCGCCACCCTTATAGATCTGTGGGCACTCCCTCCACTGAAAGGACACTCAAAATGTGGCTGTTGTGTAGTGTGTGACTTCTGTATAGAAGGGAAAGAATTTGTTTTCGGTGAAGTAAAAAATGTACTGCGAACTTTCACTAAATGTAACAGTTGCATCTTGGTTTAAGCAATTCTGTGCCCGTGCGACTTGATCTACGTGGGACAGACTAAACAAAAAATCAAATTGAGGATCTCGCAACATCGGAGCAGAATTAGATGCAAAACTGAAAAAGCCCCTCTCGTGGAACACTTCACTGACAAAGAGCATACTGAAAACGATGTAAGATGGACTGTGAAAAGCCAAGTGGCCTTGCCCCCAAGAGGCACTTGGCTGATAGGGGACCTATCGAAACTCCTTAACAAAGAGGAACTTAAATGGATTCTGCGAATTGACAGCTTGAATTCTGGACTCAACCAGCAGGAGGACTGGACTAATTTAACATAAACTGTTGCAAGCTGGGTCACCTTTATTTATCAATCAGTGTAATTTGTAGGTCTTTAATCTGTTGACAATTTGTAACTCTCTTGCTTTATACCTCTTGACAGATATTGCATGTTATCACTCAATCACTAGGGCTGTAGGACCACTTTCACATGTGGCCCCTATTCAACTATAGGGAGCCTTAACTTCTAGATGCATGCTACCTCATACCCAATATGGCCGCCTCGGTGTCCTTCCTTTATTTTTATTTCGGCATGCGACTCCCCCTTGGCCAATCATATGCTTTGATATAGCTCGGTCTTCCCGGTCTGCCATTGCATCGGCCAGGGAAGCTACTGCAGCCCACTGAAAAGTTAAGCTCCTCGATTGTAACCACAGCTACCCTTGGGAATCTGGTTCCAAAGGAACTCAGTCCCTAAATCCCTTTGTTTTGTTTTAGGCTCCTTCCCGACACGACCAAGCAAACTGCTGGCGTGTCCTTGGTATTTTCTACCGAACACGGGGTAAGCCTGAATCCTTCCGTATTTTCTGCACATAATGCATGTAGCTTCACAGCCTCGCCAACTCCTTGCTCCTTTTCATTTAGGAGATTGATCCCCGTTCTAATCGTAAATTGTTTCCCCACAACAAATCGGAACGTAACACCTGCTGTTCCGAAAGTGGTAAGCTCAATCAATTGTACAATCCTGCCATTTCACAATTAGAATTGATCTCCATCACTAACGAACCGCTCTCGTTACCCCTAGATCCTAAACTCGCCGGTCTGTAGCTGGCCGGCAACAAATGTGCTCAGGCTGTTACTCATGGTAAGCACGTATCTTTTGCGGCATGCCTTCACTGCTCACTCCGGCCCCACGTACATCAAATCTCGCCATTTATCGTCGTTTTTACACTTTTGACACACCTACCGGTTAAACCACAAACGCACTCACAACCATTGCGACGTTTGTCGTCGTTTGTGGACTATTATCAGTTTAGTCACAACCTTGCTCACATGCAAGTAGTGATTATTCGCACAGTCACTACACTTTCATTTCTAGAGCGCCTCTGACTGTATAATATGTACTTCTGTCTCTACTCATTAGGGGCTCAGGTTATCTGATCCTCCACGTCCAGCATTGTATGTATAGGCCCTTAAGGCAACAAGTTTTTTTTTTGTTTTTTTTGTTTTTATAAATATCTTTATTTGCATTTTGTTAATAACTCAACATTACAGTCATGTAATTAGTAACATGCCATCCCCCTAGTCCCTCTCCCGCCCTTCCCAATTGTACTCTGCTTTTACGTCTTCATATTGTACACATGCATTGTCCATCCATCTCAGAACCAGGTAGTTCGTAGCAACATCTTCCCATCCATTCCCGCCTTCCTCATGCCGTATCGTATATTGTCATTGTGTACCTCCCACCCCAGCCCCCCATCCAGCCCATGGTAATGCCTCCACTTGGACCAAACCTTTTTAAACTTCCTAGGACAACCCCGTGCCTTATATGTCACCCTCTCAGCCGCCATGTAGAGGTCTAGCCCTCTTCTCCACTCCTCAGTATTCGGGGGGGTCGATGAACCCCAGTGTTTTGCAATGTCTCTCTTTGCCACCACTAGGGCCATAACCAGGAACACCAGGAGTGGGCGTGCCAGGTCAACATCATTTGTCATCCCTAACAGGGCCAGTTTGGGCTCTTGTGTGATCAGTACCGCTAATACCTTGCTAAGCTCCTTGAAGACATGGGTCCAGTAGGTTTGTATCACACCACAGGACCATATTATGTGATAGAAATCTCCGCCCTCCCGTTGGCATCGGAGGCAATTAGTGTCTACTGTTTTCCCCATTTTGTGTAGCCTCACCCTGTCGTAGTAGGTACTATGCAGCACATTGTACTGAATGAGGCGGAGTCTAGACTTGATGGCCACCTCATGTGGGTGCATTAACACTACGTCCTAGTCAATGTCCTCAAATGTTCCTACCTCCCCTTCCCAGGTTTCTCTAATCTTCGCCAGGTCCCCCAGCATGTTGTTGGTTAACGTTTTGTAGGTGAGTGAGACTGCCTTACATTGTATCTGTTCCTGCAGGAGCCTACCCTCTAGTGGAGCATATTCTGGGAGGCCCTCTAAGTGTATATTCTGCGCCCTCCAAGCATGGCGTTGCTGGATGTATTTGAAGAGCGGTGAGTGCTGGAGCTCATACTCTGATTTCAGGGTCTGAAAGGATTTCAGCTCCCCCTAGCTATCACATCGCCTATTGTGGAGATTCCAATATCGTCCCACCGTTTGAAGCCCTTAAGTTTATGAAGTTCGTGTAACCACTTGCAATGGCATAGTGGTGTCTGCCGAGTGGGTGTCTTTTCCCAGCCTGTTCGCTTCGTGGCCTTATTCTAGGCCCATAATGTAATGGCAGTCGCCGGAAGCAATGGTGTCCTAGCGGTGCCGCAGTATAGATAGGACAGCAGGTTGTTCGGGGACAGTTTATGTCGCTCCAGGGTGTAAGTAGGATGGTCAGCCTGTGTATGCAGCCATTCATTGATTGGGGCCATGTGTTCAGCCCAGTAATATGCTTCGAGGTTGGGGAGCGAGATCCCTCCGCTATATTGATGTCGTTGGAGCGTACGTAGTGCTATTCTCGGCTGCCTACCAAGCCAGAGGAAGGTCCTGAGGTCTGCGTGGATTTTATTTAGTATCATGTCTGGGAGGAAATAATATTCGTTTTGTAGGGTATATAAGTACTTGGGGAGTATGATCATTTTGTACATGGCCGCTCTGCCTAGGAGTGTCAGGGGTAGCAATCGTCAACGATCCATATCAGCAACGGAGCTCAGCATTATCCTCTCTAAGTTTTTTTTTAGAGAGAGTTTCTTGTCTAGGGTGATGTAGATGCCAAGGTATTGGAAGCCCTCAGTAGTAACAATCAGCTGGTCTGGCAATGTCCTCCCACGGTCGCTCCCTTTGGGGTCGTAGAGGACCGACTTGTGCCAGTTTATAGCATATCCAGAATATCGGCCGTAGCGTTCCAGTTCTAGGAACAATTCCGGAACTGTGGTGTCTGGGTGGGTGATATACAGGAGTACATCGTCCGCGTACAAGGACAGCTTCTCCTGTTTCAGGTCCATATCAGTTACACGGAAGCCGGTAATCTGTTGGTTCTGTCGGATCCTAGCTGCCGGAACCTCTATGGTGAGTGTGAATAGAAGTGGTGACAAGGGGCATCCCTGTCGTGTCCCTCTTTGGATTTCAATTTCGTGAGACAGTCTCCCGTTCACCCTCACTTTGACTCGTGGGTTGGTATAGAGGAGACGGACCCAAGTCCGATACTTTGGGCCGAAGCCGAACCTTTGTAGTACGCCTTCCAAGAACGGCCAGTGTACCGAGTCAAAGGCCTTCTCGGCGTCCAGTGACAGGAACCAGTGCGGTGGGTCCCTATCTCTCACTTCCTGCAGCCAGTTATGGGTGTGCCTAAGGTTGAGTTTCGTGGCCCTATCTGGGAGGAAACCGGTTTGGTCCAGGTGTATTAGATCCGGGATTACCGATCTCAGCTGCTGGGCCAGGACCGTCACAAGGAGTTTCACCTCCGTATTTAGAAGGGAAATGGGTCGGTAGGACGCGCAGTCCTCCTGTGGTTTGCCTTCTTTATGGATTGGGATGATTATCGCTAGTGACAGGTCAGTGGGGAGCCTCCCTTTCTGATATGCTCCCAGGAAAAGGTTCCTCAGGTGCGGGGCCAATATATCTGCCGTGCATTTGAAAAATTCTGCCGGGAAACCATTAGGTCCCGGTGTCTTCCCAGCTTTCAGTCCAGCAATGGCCGCGATGACCTCCTCTACGGTAATCTTAGCCTCTAGGGTCTTGAGTGTCTCGGAATCTAACGAAGGGAGGTCTGTCTGCCCCATATACAGGAGAGCATCGTCCCATGTGCCCAGGTCCTTGGCAGTGTACAAACGCTCATAGTAAGCCGCGAACGTCTCAGCAATGTGTGGGTCTGTGGTGATAAGCACCCCCTCTTCATTTCGGACCTGTTCCACCCATCTCGCTGCCCGTTCCTTTCGACTAAGCCATGCCAGTACTTTGCCTGACTTATTCCCCACGTCATATAGGCGGTGAAGGGTGGCCAAGTTCTGAGTTCTAGCCTCGCCAGTTACCAATTCCCTATATTTTCGCTGCGTGTCTAACAGTTTCCGCAGCGTTCCGGAGCTTCTTGCTGTTAAGTGATCCCTTTCTAAACCCACTATGGTGTGTTCAACTGCAGCTACCTCCTCCTGTAGTCTCTTCCGCTCAATCCCCAGTCTATTTTGTATTCTGTCTCGCATCACCAGTTTCAGGGCTTCCCACAGGCTTACCCCCGAATCCACCGTTCCCTCGTTCTCAGCCAGGTATACCTGCGCATCCGCTCTCACGCCTATGAGTATCGTGTCATTTTTAAAATCCCACGCATCTAGGCGCAAGGAGGACTCCCTAGCAACCCGAGTCTGTCCCATCGTCACCTGTAGCGGTGAGTGGTCAGAAAGTCCCCTCGCCTTGTATTCTGCTGCACCATCTGTGTCCAGCTCCTGTCTGGACATAAATATGTAATCTAGTCTGGAGAACACTTTATGCGCAGCTGAGTAAAACGAGTAGGCTGTTTGGCCCTGGTGTACCTGCCTCCAGACATCAGTGAGGCCTATGGTACCGATCATCTGGGCTAAGGGGGTCTGGCCTCCCCTAATAGGTGCCAGACCTGATCTGTCCCTTCCCCGGTCCATCACATCGTTGCAGTCTCTGCCCACTATTTGAATGGTGTCTGCAGTATCGAGGAGGATATTGGCTAGCACTCTAAATGTATTTGTCTGTAGTTTGGGCGGCGCATATACTGATATCAGTGTATATGTGCGTCTGCGCCATGTCCCCTGAACCCCCACGCAAGTCCCCAGAGGGTCTCCCCAGGTGCGGGTGATGCAGAAGGGGGAGGAATTCTTTACGATGATCGCTACCCCTTTAGAGTCAGATGTGTAACCCGCGTGTGCCAATACTTTGTACCTTCCCCTGGCTATAAAGAAACAGTTTGTGCCCTTAAGGTGTGTTTCCTGCAGAAAAATTATGTCAGGGCCTAGTCTTTTGAGGTAATTATTCACTAGTCCTCTTTTTATCTTGTTACCAAGGCCATTGACTTTCCATGTCAGAACACTGAGCTTCCCGCACTCTATAGGTTGAGTCGCTAACGCACTTGCCATACTGAAAGAAAGTGTAAGTGGTGCAGGCGGTCGCCTTTACAGGAGAATAGCATGTCGCCCCAATGTTCATGACTGTGTTCAACCAACTGTATCCCCTCCCCCCTCCTATTCCAAACAATAAAACTGTACGAACAGCCCCACACCCCACCTCCCCCTCCCCACCTCCTCCTCTTAGCCATCCCACTCGTGCAACCATTGACGTATAGGACTACTAAGTGGTACAGGTCTGTCGCCCACCCACAAACACCCCAACTAGAATATGTCTAGCTCTCTAACTGGAGCTTTCGAATGGCCTTTCTGAAGTCAGCAGCCCTGTTAACAGTGGGGCGGGCCTTACCGTGCCACCGGGGCCACTACAGGTGCCAACTTATTCAACAGACAAAAGGTATAATTCTACCCCAAAGAAAGAAAAATATGATTGCCACTTGTGTGTCCCAAAGCAAAGAACTGCTGCATCGAATCTCAGCTGCACAGTTTCTCAGGAGTGGGAATCTTGTGTTTCTATGTCCTGTTCTCCTGAATTGTCAGTCTCTCCCTGTTCCAGTTCTCGGATTGCAGCAACCAGAGGGTGTAGAGAGTGCTCTGTCTGGTTCTCCGGGTCAGACATCTGAGTACTTCCCTCATGATCCGTCTCGTTTTCTGTGTGGTTTACCAGGCAGCTGAACCTTGATCCCGGGATCGTGTCACCATCTGCCGACTTATCCGTATTCCAGCTCCCTCTGCTAGGCGCATGCTGGTCTGGGTAAGGAGTCATCTGTGGCTGTCGTCTCGTGCGTTGATGCTGCGATCTGTGCGCCTTAGGCGGACTTTTCCGGAAACTGGCAGCCACCATTTCATTACGGATTCTACAGCCCTCCTCTTCAGCCTCACGCAGTAGTGGTCTCTCCTCCAACCATTTCCAGGCCTCCTCCGGTCGATTGAAGAAGTGAGATCGTCCCTTAAATAACACTTTCAGTTTCGCAGGGAAGAGCGGCATGTAAGATATGTGCAGGTCTCGGAGTTTTGCCTTCACTGCGTCATAGGAGCGTCTTTGTTTTTGTACATCCTGGCTGTAGTCAGGGAAGATCATGATAGTAGTGTTCTCAAACCGTAGTTCCCCCTTCTTCCGGGCTTCTCTCAGGATGAGGTCCCTGTCCGTAAAGTTAAGGAACCTTGCGATGATCGGTCTTGGTCGCGCTCCCTCCGGCGGTTTAGCTAAGAGGGCCCTGTGTGCCCATTCGACCACAAAACAATTTGAGAAGGGGGCCTGGAGGAACATAGATGTTAGCCAGGAATGCGGGAAGGCTGCAACATCCGACTTCTCAATTCCCTCTCTAAAGCCTACGAAGCGCAGGTTGTTCCCTCGTGCCCTATTTTCGTCATTGTCAACCCTCCACAGCAACTGTCTGTGGGACGTTAAGGAACGTGAGGGCCCCTTCCGCGTCATTGATTCTGTCCTCTGCCGTGTTCACCCTTTCAGATAAGTTTCGGAAGTCTTGGCGTAACAGGAGAACTTCCGAGCCCGCTTCCCCTATCTTAGTCTCTAGTGCCGCTCTCGAGTCTTGGATGTCTGTTCTCGAGGCCTGAATCGCCTCTAGGAGCATGGCGGTATCCGTGCGTGGTCCCACCCCCACGGGGGCCGTCTCTTTCTGTGAACGCGTTATGGCATAGTTATCTATGGTGTCCTGCCTTGCTGTCCTTGCCACCGGGTCTCCCTTCCCCATTATTGCGAGGATCTCCTTCTTGAGGATGTAATCTGCCACCACCGGATTGCAGATGAGGGGGGGGAAGGTCAGTTGGCTCAAGAGGTCCCCCGGGTCAGCAGCCCACGGAGAGGCAGGGTAGCGTGGGTCTCTCAAGCCCCCAGGTACAAGAGGGGGGAGGGTCGAGATCTCCCGGCCCACCCAGGCGTGATGGTGTGTCTCAGCCCCTGGGTATAATCTTCGCCACTTGGCCGGTTCCCCAATGGCAGGCGGGAGCGTTGTCGTGCAGGGAAGGGAGCTCCACTCCAGCTGGGCTGTGCCGGTGTGCAGAGCGTAAGCCCTCGCTGCTGCCCAGGATATCTCCGGTGTGAGCGCAGCTCCCGATGGGGGGGGGAGGAGTACAGTCGCTCACTCACCGTGCCCCAAGGTCCGACGGAGTATTCGCCCGCTCTAGGGGGCTCACCACCCCAGCCGTGAGCCACGGCTCCGACCGGCCAGGTCTCCTCTGCGCTGCGCGGTCACCACACGGGGGGAGATGGGGGCTCACCGCTAGCCTCCTCCGTGCGTCTCTGCCGGTTAGCCGCCACCCCTCAGGCAACACTGGATCTCCGCAGCCGCCGAACTATCCCGACCTGTGGATCGGCCACTGAACGGGGCTCTGTGTCGCGCTGCACTCCCCTCGGCGGTCGCCGTAGGCCTCAGCGTCCCACTCCCAGATGCCAGATAGGGGGGGAAGAATCTCGGGGGTGTCCTCCCCGTCCGTCTGGGTCTTTCTCCGGCCTCTTAGGATGTACCACGTCAAGCGCGACTCGCGGCGGCGCCGGGAGTTCGCAGCGCTCAGGCCGGTAAAGCGTCGGGAGCCGCCATATTGGGGACGGGCGTTTCGCGCCGGTGGAGTTTCACCGCAAAGATCTAGGTCTTCTCCAGCATATGTCTCGGCACTTTCCAGCTCCGCTGGTGCAGTGCTCTGCCCGCTTCACTCGGAGCCGACTTTCAGGGAGTTTAAGCTAGTTTTCAGGTCGGATCTCGTGCAGTCTTGCGGGAGCTACGCTGAGGCAAGTCTTACCCGGTCATGCAGTTCAAGGCAACAAGTCTTGTCACTATTTCTTGATGGTATAAACAAGTCACTGTCATAGTATATTTTAAGGTATTCTTAACACGCGTCCTTCCTTGTATGATCTTTCCATTTCTCCTTTCCCTTTAGGCTATCATGGCTTGCAATATTTAGACATTATTCAGTCCTGATGATGATCCCTGTGATTCTTTAAATGGGATTGAAACGCCGTCGACACTTAAACACCATATACTGTGAAATGTACAAATTATTATGTTAGGCTAGTAATGGTGTTAATGGAATTTCTGTTACTGTAATATCTACAGAAAACAACAGCTTTTGCCTAAAAACTCTGCTCTATTTTCTGTCTACCTTGCGCACTATTACAATTTGTACATGTTTGGGTACAGGCTTGTGCCCTTCTCTATAGAATTGTTGAAGGTATATTTTCAAAACATTTGTTGTCTAAAGTAAAAATTCGACCTCTGTCCGCCGGCTGGACAAGTCAGTACTTAATATAGTTTCCAATGTGTCTATATTTATTCTGCGCTCTAAATTCTTTTGTGCATGGGACCACTGTTGTCTTCATTAGAGTGATGGAGAGGCTGCCTGTACCATAGAAAGGCACAGGAGTGACAGCAAGACTGCTACCTACATGGGGGAAAGACCACTGCAGAACACAAGGGCAATCGAGTGATGGAGACGCCAACAAGCAGTGGAGACACCGTCAAATGATGGCAATCCCATGGCATGATAGAGAAGGTGCAAAGTGATGGAGTACCCACCAAGCATAGGAGACACTGCGATGCACAGGTAAGGCCATCACGAAGAGGAAATATAGCGTAGGAATAATTCACGCTAGGGAGCAGAAGGATGTAGGTACAGAAAAAATGTATTATTTATTTTCTCTTTTAACATTTATCAAAAAGGTTTCAGGTGCTCATATGAGTGACAAGGTGCATAACGTGACACAAGTGAACATAGTGAAAACGTAATATCACACAACAACAAGGTAAAAGACCACATACATATATACAATAGGGGGGGTGGATATATTTCCTTGAGTAGGTCGACGACGTTTCGATCTATATTATTTTAGATCATCATCAGGACTGGGGAGCTTCCTGAAATCTGTAGTGAGTCCTATAGGCTCACAGACTATTTCTGAATTTTTGAATTTTTTGGACAGCGTCCAGTTGACAAGCTTACTTTTACGATCAAAAAAGTTGTGTCAGATCGCTGGGTCTGGTTAGTTCAACAAGGTGATTTTTGGGCGGACTCTTTTCTTGTGCCTATTAAGTGAATTAATTGCACTGTCATAGGGGTCTTCTAATGGGAATAGGAACCGGAGCCATATCGATTGGTCAATTGTCGGTTCAAAGTTTTTATGGATACAACAAATGCTGCAAAATGGGGGGTCCGGCTGTCAGTAAATCAATTGCCTGGAGTTAATCGTGGCTGGAAGCCTGCTCTGGAAGGGGTCCGAGTAACACGCCTCTGGGAGCACTCACCATAAAAACTTCGAACCGACAATTGACCAATCGATATGGTCCGGTTCCTATACCCATTAGAAGACCCCTATGACAGTGCAATTAATTCACTTAATAGGCACAAGAAAAGAGTCCGCCCAAAAATCACCTTGTTGAACTAACCAGACCCAGCGATCTGACACAACTTTTTTGATCGTAAAAGTAAGCTTGTCAACTGGACGCTGTCCAAAAAATTCAAAAATTCAGAAATAGTCTGTGAGCCTATAGGACTCACTACAGATTTCAGGAAGCTCCCCAGTCCTGATGATGATCTAAAATAATATAGATCGAAACGTCGTCGACCTACTCAAGGAAATATATCCACCCCCCCTATTGTATATATGTATGTGGTCTTTTACCTTGTTGTTGTGTGATATTACGTTTTCACTATGTTCACTTGTGTCACGTTATGCACCTTGTCACTCATATGAGCACCTGAAACCTTTTTGATAAATGTTAAAAGAGAAAATAAATAATACATTTTTTCTGTACCTACATCCTTCTGCTCCCTAGCGTGAATTATTCCTACGCTATATTTTCACACAGGACCTTATTAGGCCACCCTTGAACCATTGTTTTTTCAAAAAAATCACCATTACCCCAGGTTCTCTTTATGGGGTACCCTTGTTCTTAAAAATATCACGAAGAGGAAAGGCCTCTGAGAGTTAGCGATGGAAAAGCAACAGAGTTATGGAGAGACCGGGACTGAAAGACTTGTGACCAAAAACAGAAATGCAATGGAGTGATGGACAAGCTACTGAGCAATGGAAAGCCTATCAAGCAATGAAGATGCCAAGGATCGATGACAAGGCCGGGCACAATGGCAAGTCTACTGAGACATAGAATGGCTGCTGAGGATTGAAAGGACCATAATGGATAGAAAGGGTGGAAAGAAACAAAGAGGGTGAAACATGAAATGGAAAACCCTCAGAGCTGGGGACGCAGCACCACACAATCAAAGGGCACTGCTCTATTGTAAGGCAGGAATTGAATGGAACGGATGACGAGTTTCTGCACATTATAAAAAGGCCACACCGCGACAGATAGGTCATTGTGTAATGGAGAAGCCAACTAGGAATGTCAAGGCTGCTGTGGAGAGGAGTTGCACCCAAGCAATGGAGTAGCCTCATGTGATGGAAAGGCTTTAGTGTGAAACACGGCTGTGAAGACATTAGGTGATTGAGAGATCCTCTTCTGTTGCAGAGGGCACCATCCCAAGGACTCTAAAGGTGCGACGCCTGTGGCAGGCTCCATTAGTAGCATGTGCCTCGATTCAGTGGATCAAGCGATAGACCTCTTTCAAGAAACACTAGCTGTCTACTAGATCTCTTGACAATTAACAATCTTTGCCGAATTCATCATAGTTGACTCATGAAAACCTACATTTGTGAAACGTGTTGTTTGTATTGGGAGAATTTGCACTTCCTTTTAAAACAAGATGGAACAAGGCGTGTGATGGGCCGATCTCCAAAGGCGAGGTCAAGGGGAGCAAGCACAGTAAAAACAATAGGAGAGGTTACATTGAAGAGGCTTTAGATGTCTGTATATCCCCAACTTTGCAACAGAGTTCAACAAGCCTTGTCAACTGCAGCTATGTATGGAATCTTTGGAAATTCTTTCTCATGTAGGGGCTGATTTGGAATTGCTTGGTTGCCTCCGAATCAAAATTGTGACTGAGACAGCATCCATGGTGGAAGCCAGATTGGGGGATATATTCGCTTATCGTCAGAAATGTTAATCCTGAAGATAGATCATAAAGGTTTATCCCTGACCTTAGGGGCTTACTAGGGGCTAATGTTGTCTGGCACCGCTACTTTTTACAAAGCAGCCCCTAAGAACGCACACGCATGAAAATGGTATTGGTACGGATGACTTTACTTGGATCATCTATTTAATGTACTTTTACTGGGTCTACTCTGTTGAAAGGGTGTTTCTGATGGCTGAACCAGCAGCATCTCCACCGGGGAAATTACAGCTTTCCGCCATACCCTAAATGTAGAGCAGGGACAAATAGAAGCCATGCAGGATCCTAAATGAGGCTGTTAGGCTTGCCTGGGACTCACAGAGTCCACAATGGGCTGTGCCCTTCCCTTCTCATCAGCCCCAATGGCATTCTGCACTCTTGAGATAACATTTGAACAAAGTGGGATTAGATGCCCACCCCATAGTACAATGGTTCAAGGTTTAGGAGAAGACACAGGAGAGAGCATTGAACAAATGATGTGCTGCAGAGGTCGCTCATTCACCTATGGGGCTGAAAAGTCCTGGAATGATCTTCCCCTCCATCTGCTCACCTCCCCATCTCTGAAGGACTTCAGGAAACAGGTCAAGACCTGCCTTTTTGACCACCACCTCTCTGACGAAGCTCGCACAACCACCCAGCGCCTGGAGACCCCCCGACCCTAGCGTGACAAGCTGTGCTCTAAAAGACCCACTGATTCATTGATTTAATGAATGTTGCTTGCCAAGGTGGTTGCAATGGAAATTCCATTGAGGAAGCAGGAAGCACATGTGTTTTCTCGAGAGAAGAGAGCAGGTGGTAAAGGTGTAATCACCTTTGTTTTCCTGCACCAGTTCCTATGAAATAGAGCCTTCTCAAAGATGTTGCCTTGAAAGAATTAGATGTGACATAGATTGGGCAGATAGTGAGAGAATTTTAATTCCTCTTGCACCAATGTATGCCACCACATAACTCTTTCTATGGTGTAATCTCCTACAGGAAACTGAGTGATCATCAACTTTAGAGAAGTTGAATACCTTGAGTGATTAAATGCTTGTCATTTAGCAAACTACTAAATCATATGCATTAGTGAGTGATAAAGTGTTCATCTCCATAGAGTGGAGCATCGCCCTACTGATGGCTTTGTGAACTGATTGTCTCTATGGAAACAGATGGTATTAACCTACAGATGTCTACCCATGGAGTGGTGGGTTAGCACCATGAGGGAGACTTTTCTCCCGTTTTTTCATCCTCACTCTCAACCACTGATTACACCGTTTCTGTGGACTCTGCTGAGCCCCTACTGCCTCCAGTCACAATCTCTGACCTGCCACGTATCTGATATTATCAATACCAATCTCCACTACTCACTTATTCCCACTTTCAACATAATTGGCATCTCAAGACCACACCAGCCCGCTGCCAGACAGCTCAGAGGTCATGCCTCATTACCACTTATCTGGTGGGATGGGTGGGATAAAGGAGTATACTGGGTGGCAGAAGACTCTTGGCCATTTTTAGGAAACCCAAGGCGTTCCAAGGAAACTAAACAGCATTGGCAAGTGCAGGGCTTATGACCATATAGCCCTAGCATCATCTGATGGATTGGTTAAGCAAAGCGTGGAGAAAATTAGGTAAATGGGGCTTCCTCAGGGCAGATCTCAGGACACAGGACTATAATAGGACTCCAAGGTTCATATGAGCAGATAAATTCAAATACATTATTCAGAGGACTACAATTTTACTTGGGTAAAATGGGTTCTAACTCAGGCCTCCATAAAGTGGACATGTACACGTGTTATGGGTCCAGGGAAGTGTCCAGATCCATGGCTGTGTCCCATAACCAATCATACTTTCTCTCTTTCAGATGTATGAAATCTGTTCAACTGAGGAAAGTGAAGAAGGTACAGGCATCACCTCAAAGTCTTAAGTGTAGAATGACTAAGGAAACCTCCATATTAGCATGTCATGACACTAATATTTTACACTGCCACTCAATCAAACAGGATTTATAAAGAGCAGCTAATCACCCAATAGCGTATCCAGATTCCAGGCACTTGTAGGTCCTGTTGGCCTATTGCAACAGTAAGGTCTTGAGGGCCTCTTCTGATTTCCGGAACTAAGGTGATGTTTTGGAGGTGCTTGGGGAGGTCTTTGCTGCGATGTGGGAGAAGGAAGTGCAAGCGGTGATTAATGTATGAGGGTCCTTGATTGTGTAGAGCCTTGTGTTTGTGGGTCAGCAGCACTGTAAAGTAACAAATATTTGCTCCGATAGTGACCCCCCTCTGTCATGTCATTATCACTGACATTTTGAGAGAAGTGATATAGAATTAGGCGACAGATGAGTTTGTGGATTGGTCATCTCCATGAAGTGAGATATTATTAGCAAAGGCAAATGTGTGGGTTAGTTGTCTCCATGAAGCAATGTGGCTAGCTTCTAGATGTATCTATGCATTAGCTGCTACCTTGAATAGATGTGGTATTAGTCTAAAGATAGGTTTGTGCATGTGATGACTCCATGGAGTGAGGAAGTATTAGCAGCAGATACATGTGTGGAATAGTAATCTCCATAGAGTGATGTGGCACTAGACTCCATAAAAGGTTCTGCATTATTTTTCTCCATGAAAGATTCAGCATTATACTACAGGTGGGTTTGTGGTTTGATAGCCTCCATGGGTCTATGCATTTTAAAAAATATATATGTTTATTGGTTTTATAGGTTATTGTCATATTAATACTAGCATAAGCAATACATTATACACAATAAAACTTAAATGTAGGTTGATCTTACATTCAAAAGGCTTGATATTTCAGTTTAAAATATATTTTGCATAAGAATACGTCATAGTGATAGGAGATGTCATATATTCATCTTAACAGAAGCATCAGTGAGGGTCCAATGTTATTTCATTACCTTGGTGTGTACTGGCCTTATGTTTTCTATCATGGTGAAAAAAAGCGGAATGGATAATGACAACCTATTTTGTCCATCAACTCCCTCAGACAGGCCCACCACCCTGATATTATTGCAACAGTTACATCCTTCCTCGTCTTCTGCACGTCATTTTAGGATGTTCACCCTATTGTTGAGGTCCTCCACTTTGCCAGCCATCTCCTGCTGCACTGGTACCATTGGATTCACTGAGTGTTCCACTTCTTTGACTCTGTCCACTAGTTTATGGTGTTCTGCTTGGATGAGGTCTAGACCCACTGACACTGCTCCTATGTCTTGCTGTAGTATCATTGTGGTATCAGCTACAGCTTCCAATACTTTATTCAAACGTGAGGGAATGGAGCCCTCAGAGGCATCTCAATTCAATTTCAATTTATTTTATTTATGATCTTGGAACTCCGAAGAGATCCACATAAAATTTGAAATTTACATTTACAAAACATTCAATTATAATATACAAATGTTATAAGTATAAAAAAAACATCAGAGTAAAACCAAATTTCAGTAAAATAACCAGCATATACATGTTTCAATAAATATCTAAAAAACACTTAAAAAAGTAAAAATTCTATGACAAAATATTGTATTTGGTGGTACATAGATGGAATCTGTCAGAGCCCGGACAGAGAGAATAGATAAAGATAAACAAATAGGCCTTATCCATTTACGACGACATGATAGTAGAGCAGGACAAGTAAATAGTACATGCATAATGTCCTGGACAGGATTATTGCACAAATTACAGGCTGGAGAGGAACCATACCATTTAGATATTAAGTTGTTTAAGGGGAGTAAACCTTGCCTCAATAATAACCAAAAACGGCGCACTCCATGAGGCAGGTTCCAAGTAATATATGCCTGTGCTTTGTTTATCATACAGGAGTCAATAAATGGATCAGTGCCTCTCTTTAAGATGCGGGCTACCCTATCCCTCAAAAAACTTAATTTCTAGGTAGCCCGTTTCAGAGTGGCTTTTAATTGATAAGGTGTTAGGGTGAAAAGTGCGGTTACATCTAGCTGGAGTAAGTCTACAGCAGCTCTAAAATTTTTAACAATCAGAGAATGCTCATTTAGACTTCCCAGTAATTCTTTCCGAATAAGACATCTTATTGTACCTATCTCACCCTTTACAAGACTTATAACCCAACGTACTATCCCCGCAAGTCCCTGTACCCAGGTACTTCTTAATCCAAATTCCAATCTTAAAGCGGCCACGGGGCAAGCAGGGTTAACTGAGGCTAGGCTCTGTAAAATTTTACCTTCTTTTATATTTGGGAAACCCCATTTTCCTAGGTCAAGTAGTTACTTACCATATAACAAAGAGGCAGGAATTTTAACATGAAAGACCTCCAATAGCATTCCAAAGTGTCTCCTTCCGGTTGATCTGTAAAGGGAGCCCAAACTTTTCCCCTGTGTAATTGCTTTAAGAGTATTATTTTCCATGTGTGCTTTATCACTTAAGTTGCTGCACACCGTTTTTCCCAAGAAGAAATAGGATTTTACGAGTTCTAGTTTTTGCCCACCTACAGACCAAACAAAGTTTTTATGCTTCACCTTTTTTCTACCATGCATGCACATTACTTTGCTTTTAGTTACATTTATCTTTAAAAAATGGGCCTCTGCATATTCATGGAGCACCTGAAGACGACTATTCAATCCCCTCGCGGTCAAATCCAATATTAAAATGTCATCCGCATAAAGTAAACAAACAATTGATTTTCCTCCCAATGAAGGAGCAATACTTTCACTTTGAGATAGAACATAAGGAAGGTCAGAGATATAAAGGGAGAAAAGTAGGGGGGACAATAAGCATCCCTGTTTTAGGCCGTTTACAGTGGGAATTATTAGGGAGAGACCTCTTTCCCCTCCCAATAAGACTTTACACCAGGTATCTGTGTAGAGAGCACGGACCAACTCCAAGAGGATGGCTGGCATACCCAGGTTCGACAATTTCCCCCAGAGCAATAATCGATCTACTTTATCAAATGCTGTGGAGAAGTCTATAAACGCTGTGTACACTCTTCCACCTCTGACTCTAACATATTTTTCATTTATTACCTGTAAAGCCGTTAGATTATCTATAGTTCCATGTTTAAACTGAACCCCTGTTTGTTCACAAGGTAAAATTTCAGCCCCATTTACCCAATCATTTATTTGCATAAGGAGGCATTTGGCAAAAACTTTACCTACTGCATCTAAGAGGGCAATTTGACGATAGTTGTTTGGGGCATCTCGGTCTCCCTTCTTGAAAAGGGGGACCACTATACTTCCCTTCCAGGATGGAAGAACCGTTTTGTTTACATAGCAATACTTAAACACCGGATAAAGGATTTTGCTCCACATTTTACTGTTATGTTTTAAAACCGTAATTGGAAGCTCATCCGGGCCCATCGCCCCGGAGGACCGCATCCCGTTAATCGCCATTTCAATATCTTTTTCAGATGGCGAGCCATATAAAGATAAATCTTCCTTTAATACAGTGCATACCATTGTAGCTGCATTACTCGCATATGGTCCTGTATATAACTAACCCATTTATGCTCCTCAATAGCACTTGGGAGAGGACATAATCTAGCTCCACATCCCTCCCCAATGAGCGACCAATACTTTCTTACTTGGTGTTTAGACATTGCTTCTCTCAAGTTTATCCAAATTTTATCTTCCCTCTCTTTTCTTAACTTTGCCCTAGTCCTCCTCCTCTTTAATAGCAATATTGTATGATATCTATCAGAGGAGTAGTGAAGGTACTGTTCTCTAATCAGCTTATTTATTACAAGATTAAATAAATGTAAGGATTTAGGGGCTACTATAATGCTTCTTTTTTATTTGACTTCCTAACAATAGCTAACAATTTCATCATAAAATCAATAAAATTAGCAACTTCTGATCCATTCCAGTTAGCCAAGTTCTCTACAGTAGCCTCTAAGATAGCATCCAAACCCAAAATAGCCTTAGTATCCCAATAGCATTTCCCGGAATTCTTAGTGAAACTAACTGCTTTATCGTTTAGTAACCATGGATCACACCCGAGAAGATCTAAATTTACAGTGAGAGTTAATATCTTATGGTCACTATAGAGAGAATTGGAAACCTTAAGATCTTTCAATAAGAAAAAGGATATACTTCCAGCTGCCACGTAATCTACTATAGATTCTCTGTTATTAGATTTACAAGTAAAATTTGCCTGTGTATCAGAGGAGAGTCTTCCATTTACTACAATGCCATCAACTTTTGATAACTCATCCAAAAGCATTTTTCCCCTCTTATTTGTCTTAATATTTTTGTGGAAGAAGAGCTTGTGGGATCTGTAAGGATTCTTTTTCTTTTTCCTTATTTCGGAATATGTCCAAAGTGGAATTCGAAAATTTACAGTTCAGATCCCCTACCAAAACTATATGAGAGGAGAGTTCTGCTTCATTGACTTTTTTAATATAAGAGAAAACCTTCCTCAAAAGTGTATCATGACAGGCGTCAGGAGGAATATAAGCATTTATCAATGTCAGTGGTTTACATTTTACATCATTATCAGAGTTATATAACGTTATTGCCAGAAAAAGGTTACTAGGGTCTTTATAGCAGTTATAGCTCAGAGGCATCTCTATTTTCTATGCTATCAGGGGGGAGAGGTGATGACTCTCCTGTTTCTGCCTGTGTGGTTCCCTGTTTATTCCTAGGTTTCCCCATGTCTTCGTTTCTGCTCTGTGGTTTATAGGTATTCACAGGCCACAAAGCTGCACCATGTAACCACCCCCAGAGGGTTGAGGGCAATATATTAGAGCACCTGTTGTGGAGGTAATGAAATCTAGCACACTCTATGCTTTTTCATAGCTGGGTAACCATATATGCACCAGTCCTAGGGTTTCCAGACAATCAAGGTTTTTTTTCTTCACTACACATAAATTGCCATATATTAGTCCCCTCTCAACCATACAGAGGCACCATTCTATCGCTCAGGGAGCAAGACCATCATCCGACCTCCTTCAAATGCCCCCAGGGGTTCCCGGCCTCTCCTTGGTTCAATCGCGAGAATCTGTAAATGTCTTGACTCGGAGGATAGCTCCCCCAAGCACTGTCTGCCCACAGTGGGAGCCCTCTATCTCAGATGTCTGTTCCTCCGTCGCAGCCCCAAATAGGGCAACGTTTGCAATGCAGAGGGTATCGCAGCCTCCTTGCAGGCTTCAAGGCCAGGGACAGTGACAGTGACTCGTCCCAGTTTGTTGTTCCGCCCCATCTTCATGTGAGTCTTGTGCACCCCCGGGAGCCCCTGCATTACCACATGCCCCGGGACAATTGTTCCGCACTTAAGAGAAACCATGGCATCCTGGCCCCGGCCTAGTCCTGACCTTCCACTCTGCACCTCTGGGCAGCTCCTCATAGCAGAGGGTCAGATGTCCATCTCTCAGGGAGCCAAGCTCTCTGGATCCCCTGGCCCACCTAGACCCCCTACCTCCCACTTCACCGCACCCACCTAACCTCTGAGTTTGTTTGGTTCTGTATGTTGTCTGCTCCTCCAGGATCACCACCTCCTGGTCCATCATGGCCTTAGGTTAAGGTCTTTAGCAATACTCGCTGACCAGATAGTCTGCGCACAGGGTCTCCTCCCACTCAAGCCCGCGCCGATCCAAGCAGGTTGGTTCTTGGCTTGCACGGCAGTTGGTGTTCTCACCCGTGAAGGTCCCAGTGGTGGCAGAAGAAGGAGTGGGTGGGGGTCCTTTCTTCTCTATGGCCCCAAGTCCAACAAAGTGCCACCACAGTCCCCAGGCAGCAGTCAGGCCCACATATCCTCTGGTGCCTCACTCCTCAATTGTCTTCTCTTGCCGCCATGAGGCAGGTACACTGCAGCAAGCAACCTCCAGCATAGTTCACATCGCTCTCATTATTAACAGCTTTGAACCCACCCCCCCCGGCAATGAGGGTGGGGGCACCAGCACTCATAGAAGTCCTTCTGGGTCGGTCCAAGCTCCGCCTCCCGGCAGATGCATCAGAATAAATGTTGGGCTGGTGCGGCCATCTCCATCAAGCCAGATGATATTAACAACAGGTGAGTTTGTTGATTAGTTGTCTTCATGGAGCAATGTTGTATTGGTTGTCTCCATGGAAGAAGTAGTATTAGTTTAAAGATAAGTCTGTGCATTGATTATGTACGCAGAGCAAAGGAGCATTAGCCCACTGATGGATTCATGGTTAGGTTGTTTCCATGTATCCATTTGGTATTACAGGTGACTTATTCCTGGAGCCATGTGGAATTAGCCTACAACTGACTGCTCCATTGAATTTTGTAGCACTTGCCTTGTGGAGCAGTCCTGTGTGAAATGGTGCATCAGTTGTCTCCGTGGACGATGTGGTATTAGCCTACAGGTGAAAATGTGGAGTGGTGGGTTCCATGGATCAATGTAGTATCACTCGCAGATGATTTCTCCTGGGAGTTATATGTTGTCAGACTACAAATGAGTTTGTGTATTGGTCATTTCCCTGAAGTGAAGTATTATTAGTGAGAGTGTCAATGAGTCTAAGGATTAGCTGCCTCTATGGACCAATGTAGTATTAGCTTTCAGATGAATCTGTGTACTAACTTTTTTCATGTAGCAATGTGATATTATTATCAAGAAGAATGTATGTATTGGTTGCCTACGTGAAATGATGTATTAGTAGCAGATGTGTGCGTGTATTGCTCATCTCCATGCAGTAGTATAGTATCTGCAGCAGGTAACTGTATGGTTTATTATCCCAGTGGATGGGTGTGGTATTAGCATACAGACAAGACTGTGCATTGAATTTCTCCACAAAGTGATGGGGCATTAACCTATAGACGTGTATGTTGCTTAACTCTCTATGGACAAATATAGTGTTAGCCTACAGACAGCTTTGCAGATTGGCTGTCTCAGTAAAGCGATGTATCTTACAGATGAGTTTGTGAATTATTGATCTTCGTGAAGCATTGTGGTATTCACTTGCAGATTAGTTTGCAGATTGGTAACCTCCTTTGAACGATGTAGCATTAGCCTACATATGGCTTTGTGATTTAGTTGTATCTCAGGACTGATTTAATATTAGCTTACAGATAAATGGGAATGGTTATTGTCTCAGCTGAGATAAGTGGAATTACCTAGCAAATGGGTTTGTGTATTGGCTCTTTTTATGGAGTGTTGTTGTCGGGGGCGGCTCCTCCATGATGGCGAAGGAGCGTCGCTCCACTGGTCAGCCAGTCAGCGGTCTAGCGAAAAATAAAAAATGTCAGCTGACTGAGTCATGCCAGCAGTGTAGAGAGGAGCGGGTCCTTGCATAATAGGGAGGCGTGGTAGGCACACTGCAGCTGAGCATGTCTGTTTGGCCGGGTCTTAGGCCGGCCAAACAGACATGCATTTAGCTGTGTCACAGAGCTGGTTTGGGAGAAATGTCACAAGAACCTAGACACTGTCTGAATGGCAAACCACGCCGCTCAGACCAATCCCGGGGCTGGTCTCCAAGCATTAGAGCAGTGCCGGGATTGGGTGGAGAGCCTGTGCCCCAGTGCATGCTGGGACTTGAAGAGAGGACTGAAGCAGCCACCGCATACTCAGGTAAGTTTTTCTATTTAATTATTATTCCCTCCTCATGCCACCCCCCACTATTGTGGCAGCCACCACTGGTTTTTGTATTACCCTACAGATGAAACTGTCTATTGGTCTTTCTAGAGATGAGGCATTCACGTACAGATGAGATTGTGTATTAGTTGTCACCATAGAACAACGTGGTATTACTGTACAGATGAGTTTGTGTTTTGGATTTCCCTTCTGAGCATTGTTGTCTTAGCCAAGAAATGGTATTGTATTAGCTGCCATCATGGAGAGAAGCGTTGTTAACCTATAAATCCCATTCTCTACTGGGTGAGCTTGTAGATCTGTTGGAACATTAGCTTATAGATGGATTTACGGTTTGATTGTCTTTCTGGAAGGATGGAGTAGTAGCCTAAAGATGAGTGTATGGTTGGCTCCATATAGAGCTGTAGTTTGAACTCAGAAATATAGGCCCAATGGACTAAAGTTGTTACTGTCACAAATACTCTGAATCAGAGTTTGCAATTGCAAAAACGTTTCTCCAAATGTACTACAACCATTTTAGGAATCAGTAAAGTTTTATCAACTCTTAAAATGAGTTTAGTAATGGACAACCAATCATTATTTGGATGGAGTATATTGTAGAAGTCACTTCTAAATGGCAATTTCTATCCATATGCATCGATGGTTTAAGACTGAACTCGCGGCTGTAAACCACATAAAATATACAGACCACCAAGTTAGAGAGGGAACTGATTCTCAGAAGGGATGGGGTCCTCCCTGGATCCCTCCCTCTTTGTGAATGTTGAAAAACGTTTAGTGGGAGTAGGTCCGGGCCCACTACTGTGCACTCTGAAGGAAAGTTTACAAATAAGAAAACCTTTTTCAAAACTATCCCATTCTTTAAAGCAAAACAGGCTGCCTTACTAAAAAAAACATTTCTTTGTCTAAAGTCAATTACAGACATCGTTGTCTGACTATCCTTGGGGCAACTACCAATCAGAGTGAGACGCAATTTGTGATGCACTTCATGATTAATAATGAGTTAGTTTGGATTGTGACTTACTTTCATTCAAAATGTTCACATTGGTCTGTTCACAAAATTCCACACTACTCACAAAAATACTGGCACAGATTTGTGACCAGTGTATAAGTACATCTGACCCTTTGTTTCTATATCTACTGAGAGAAGTAGACATACCCATCAAATAAGTGTGTGCATTGTTTGCCCCCATGGGATGATGTGGTATTGCACTTCAAGTTATTGTCCCCTCGGAGTGATGTATCATTAACCTATAGATCATACTAAGTACATTTGTGTCAATCGAGTGATGTAATTTAGCCAACAGAAGAGCTTGTGTGATGACTGTCTCCAGGAGCGATGTGGTATTGCCCCACAGGTGAGTTTGTGTTATGGTTGTCTCCCTGTAGCTATGTTGTATTAGCCTACAGATGAATGAATGTGTGTTTATATGTTCTTCCTCTACAGGTGATTACTACATTTGTGTGTACTGAAAGGGGTGAATAAACATCCTATATGGAGGGCTGGAGAAATTCTCAGTTGCGAGTTGGTTGTGGATGTCAGTGGACGAGGCAGTGGTGGCATATCCTCAGAGTTACTGTTACTTGCTAATGCAATTGCAGGTCAGGCAGCCAGAAGCATGACTGTTTCTAAGGCCCCTTCACCTACTGACATATATTCTAGGGTCCCTGGTACACCCATCAAAGAATAGGATTGATTGTTTTCAGAACATGTTTTTAGAAAATAAACTACTGAACAAATGGGCTGGGCTCGAATACTGAACACATTGATGGGGCTAACAGCGTACCTTACAGGGGACTATACTTCTTCCCATACCAATTAATTCCGTCATGATAGACACTAGAGAAGCATATCCTCAAATGTAACATGGAATTGTGAACGCTCAATGAAGACTAGAAAACGTTATTAGCATTTGGTATGCAGACCATATGCAAAGTGAAAAAAGAGTACTGCCAGATCTTGGTGTCCACCTTAGCACAGTAAAAAAAATAACAATGTTCTGGTGCTAATTCACAATGCTGGTCTTAGTCAACAGCACCATACACATGTTTTACTTTTCTATACATTTATTACTGCTATTATTGAGTCTCTTTGTCTGAGCTTGTGTTCTCATTGCCAGGCTAAAATTTTTAATTACGTCAGCATAATTTGAGGAATTTACGTGAAATTCCTGAAATTACACCATTATGCCACATCACATAACTACATGTGGTTAGCGGGGCAAAAGTGAGTGCGCAGGAATAACAAGAACTACCAGAACTCGAGCGGTTGATGCTTAGTGACACTTGTGTTTTTTGCACTATTTGTTTTGCAACAAATGCGCCCTAGCATCAAAAAGTGGCATGAGGACGCATTTCACACTAAAATATAGTACTAAATGATGGATTTGCATATATATAAATACCTGTGTACAAACTGCGAGTGAGTTTGCACGAGTGGAACTTTGGTTACTGGATATATATATATATATATATATATATATATATATATATATATATATATATATATATATATATATATATATATATATATATATATATTATATATATATATAATATATATATATATATATATATATATATATACAGGTAATTTCCCCAAAATGTCAAATAATCATGAGAAAGCAAAATACTTGAATTTCGTACACCCCTCGGCATCAACGAACTAAGGTGCCCATAAAGAGTGGTGATTTAGTTGACTTTGCAGTGAAAAGTTTGCTGGAAATGGTGTAAAACCATTGAAATGCTTCGAATACAAGTGTAAAAATGTATGGAGAGCACAGGAAAACTCTGGCCACTAATTTGAGTGTAGTCAGGAAATCTCCACCTTTTGTATTGTTTTGTAATGTCATTTATACACTGCTTACTACTACTGAGGAAGCACTAAACCTAGCATCGGATTGGCAGAGCGGGCAATTGGCCAGTAACCAAGGGGCCTGAGGCAATGGCCAGCTGGTGGGCATGTTTTTTCAGCTGTAGATAGAATCATATTTTCCTGGGCCGGCTTGGCTGCTGGAGCTTGACCATGCAGGCTGCTGTAGACTTAGAGTGAAAATCGGTGCTCATTATAACCACGAACAGAGAATGGCTGGCTCATTGTCTTGTACAGTAGGACAATGGGCCAACCGGAGCAGGCACAGCATGTGGTGTGTTTTCTCCTATCCTGACTCTCTCAGCTTGTCAGTGAGGCCACTGGGAGTGGCTCTGCTCTTTTTTGAGCGTCACAGCCAGCGCTAACGTTACCTGGGGTTGTGGTGAAAGGGGGCTCTGCAGGGGGAAGACAGATTAATTGTGGTGGTAATCTAAGAGGCTCTACTTTTCTCTCCAGGAGCAGGCAGATGAGTGATAGGCGCCAGCTGCCACCTTTTTTTTTTGTTTAAGAAATTTTTATTAAGCATTAAAAAGTGATACAAGAAACATGTCATGAAAAATTAGGAAAAAGTACATATGAATATAATAATAATTAAAAGACATCAATCTATAGGAATTTATATAGAGAAAGAAAGGTATGAAAAGATAGAAAGGAGAAAGAAGAAAGGAAAGGAGTGTAAAGGAAAAAAGAAAAGGAGGAAAGCAGAAGACAGGGAAAGAGAAGAGGAGAGAGAGAGGGGAAAAAGGAAGTAGAAATAAGGGATCATGAGGGACAAGGAGCACGCGGTAAGGGAGAAGGATTGGAAGAGAGATAGGAAGTAAAGGGAAGCCATAATAAGTCAGATTTCATTTTCAAAGGAATAGATGTAGAAGAGGCTATAGAAATTCTATGTTCGTCACATATATAATTCCACCATGTGTGGACCGAGAGTTTCGAATTATCTTTCCAACACAATAAAATAACTTTAAATGCAAGTGCAATAAAAAGGTCTAACAACTTAGCAGAAGAGGGTGTATCAATATCAATATCATCAGATAAAGAACCTAAAAATATGTGTATAAAAGACAATTGTGAAGAAAGAGATAACATTTTCATACATATATTCCAAACATCAGTCCAAAAAGATAAAACTGGGGAACAATGTTAAAGTTGGTGATGTAGAGTACCAGGAACTTTGGAACAGGACCAACATAAAGGAGAGGAGGTTGGAGAAAATTTATGTATAGTAACCGGGGTAATAACAACTCTGTGGTAAATAAAAAGTAAGGATTGGGTAATGCGTGCAGCAACAGAAACTTTGAAAAGTCTAGACCATAAACGATCCCACAATGCAGTGTCAAAAGAGACATCAAGATCAGTTTCCTAAGCAGTCTCTACTGTAGACTTAGATCGAGCAGAACAATTAGATAGTAAAAGTGAATATACAAGAGCAGCTTTAGGTTGTTGGGTAGAAAAGAGAGGGTAAAGTGGAGTGACAGGAGTGAAAGAGGAAAAAGAAGCAGAGGAAGAAGATAAAGAGGATAAGTGAGATTGAATAGCAGAGATTATAATAGAATATTCAGCAAGAAAAGAGGAGGGTAAGTTAAATCTAGTTTGTAAATCTACAAAAGAAAGAAGAGTAGAATCAAGAAAAAATTAATGTACAAACATTATATCCTTTTCTTTCCAGTGTTTAAAGTAGACTGATTTACCTTTATATCTAAGAAATTTGTTGTACCAAACTACAGATGATAAAAAACATTGTAGAGGGGAAAGGGAAGAGGAAAAAATATTTTGTAAGGTAGATTGGCAGTATTTCAGAATAGGATATTTGGATATAAAGGTACAATTTGACATGAAAGGAACATGTTGAAATGAGAAATCTTTTAAAAAAGAGCGTTCCAGGAGCACCCATTTAGGAACAGGAGTATCAAGGAAATCATATGCCAAGGAGAAGGATTGTTTGATAAGGAAGGCAGAATGATAAGAGCCAAAATCAGGGAAACGAACACCACCTTCATTTTTAGGACGAACCAGCTTATGTAACCCAATGCGGGGATGTTTATTATTCCACAAAAATTTTGTGCATATAGAATTGATACGAGAAAAATAGGATTTAGGGATTTTGAAGGGGAGCATAGAGACTGTATATAAAACATGAGGGGTAATCATCATTTTGATGGTGTCTAATCTACCCCACCAAGAAAGAAATAGGGGAGACCAAATCTGCAGAAGGGATTGAATTTTCTTAATTAACGAGTCAAAAGTTATTTTAAGGGTATCTTTTAGGGAGGAAGAAAACCATATGCCGAGGTACTTAATTTTAGAAGGACACCATGCAAAGTCAGTATTATTAAACATATATTGAAAACACAAAGAGTTAAGGGGAAGCACTTCTGTTTTGGATAAATTGAGCTTATAACCTGATATTGAGGAATATAACTGAACTTCATCTAAAAAGGGTGGGAGGGATGATTCGGGATTGGACATGTAGATGAGGACATCATCAGCGTACGCTGAGAGTTTAGTTTCGACAGAGGAGAATTTTAAACCAGTAATATGGGGGTTGGAACGAATACGTTGTAAAAAGGGTTCAAGGCATAAGATAAACAATAAAGGAGAAAGGGGACAGCCTTGTCTTGTGCCTCTTGTTAAAGAAAAGAATCTGGAAAATTGATTGTTAACAAAAATGCTGGCACGAGGGGAGGAATAAAGGAGTTTGACTAACGCTATAAAATTTGGACCAAAACCAAACCAAGAAAGGGTTCGAAACATGTACTGCCAATTAATACGATCAAAAGCTTTTTCAGCATCTAGGGATAGGGCTGCTAATGGGGTTTTGACATTTTTACTGTGAGAGAGGACATTGGAAAAAAGACGGGCATTATCTGCAGCAAGTCTGCCCTTAACAAACCCCACCTGGTCTGTGTTGATTAAGCGAGGGATAATGGAATCAAGGCGAGAGGCAAGAATTTTAGCAAAAATTTTACAGTCATAATTAATTAAGGATATGGGGCGGAAATTTTTACATTGGGAATGATCCTTATCGGGTTTCGGGATGATGACAATGAGGGCATCCAAAAATGACCCAGAGGCCTTAGCCTCAAAAATAAAAGAATTAAATAATTGAAGGAGTTTGGGAGCAAAAAAAGAATGAAAGGAGGAGTAAAATTCAATTGGTAGGCCATCAGGACCAGGAGCTTTTGATTTCTTAAGGGAATGAATAGCTGAGGTAATCTCTTGAAGAGTAATTTCACGTTCTAGGTGTGAAAATTCAACAGGAAGGGCTGGGGGGGAGGGAAGGCCTTCAAAAAAAGTTGTTAAGTTAGCGTCAGAAGGATGAGTGTCATCTGTATATAAGGCTTGATAGTAGTTGTGAAAAACTTCAGCAATGTCTTCATCAGAGGTGACCAGCTTGTTGAGTGAGTCATTAAAAATTGGACCGACAGCTTTGCGTTCAGATTTGATTTTCAAGTAATTGGCCAACATTTTACCTGCTTTGTTCTGACCCCCATGATATTTAGATTTTATTTTAAGGAGGGTATGACAAGCTTCATTAGTTATAATTTTATTAAGAGCTGTTTTGGCATGAATCAAGTCCTGAAGGGCAGATGGGGATTTGGAAGAGAAATAAGTATGTTCAAGTGTTTTAATATGTTTAAGTCGGTCTTCATATTTTTGCTTTTTAAGCTTCTTTTTGGCAGAAACATAGGAAATCGTAAAAGCACGAAAAGAAGCCTTAAAAGCATCCCTAGTATTAGGAATGGAGGTATCAGCAGGGTCATTTAAGGAAAAATATTCATTAAAAAACTCAATACATTTTTTCATAAAAGTGGCATCAGATAAAAGAAAAGAGTTAAATTTCCAACGACTAAAATTAGAGGGACTAATGGATAGATCCAGGGTAGTATAAACTGGTGCATGATCAGAAATAAAAATAGAGCCAATAACAGATTTTTGAAGGGAGGGAAGAAGAGACTTACTAATCATAATATAATCAATCCTTGAACGTGTATGGTGGACATTAGAAAAAAAAGTATATTCCAGTAAATCCGGATTACACACTTTCCACGAGTCATATAGAGGACGAGAGGCAATGGCAGATTGAAAAGCCTTATGGGTTTTATCAGGTTGAAATTTACTCGAAGACAAGCGATCTGAAAAAGGGTCCAACCATTGGTTAAAATCACCAGCAACGATAAAGTTAGGACAGTCAATGGATGCAATAAGCAATTTAATGTCTTTCCAAAATTTGGGGTCTGGACGAACAGGGCCATAAATATTCAATAGGACCATCGTCTTGTTGTGAATAACAACCTTTGCCATTGCCCAACGACCTTCATCATCATTTTGAGAGGAGATAATTTGTGCATTTAAAGCCTTGTGAAATAATATAGCGACCCCTCCTTTTTTGTTGACCGCAGGAGAAAACACAACCTGACCCACCCATTGTCTCTTTAGTTTAAGGGAGTCAATGTCCGAGCAATGAGTTTCCTGAAGAAAGACAACCTGTGAATGAAATTTGGTTAAGTGAGACAATACCTTCTGACGCTTGACAGGATGACCAAGACCACGAACATTCCAAGAGACAAAATTACACATGTCGGAAGGAGGGAAGAATGGGCGAAGAGTTGAGGCAACACACAGCAAGGAGATCACTACATAAGGGAAGACAAAAAATAACAGTTAAACCTTGGAGTAGGAGAACGCTCATTTCAAGAAGGGAAAGAAGAATCAAGCAGCAAGAAAAGAAGAAACGGAGAAGTAAAGAAAACAGCAGAGGGAGCTTGAGAAGAAGGAAGCGAGGAAAGAGAGAGAAGAGAAAGAAAGAGGAAAGATACATAAAGAAGAGATAGAATTAGAGAACAGGGCAAGGCACAAAGGCTTGACCTGAGAAGAGAGCAGTAACCAAAACATGTGAGACGCGGGTACACCAGAGAGAGGACATGACCCACGAGCAAACCAGATACGGACATATGAGAGAGGATAAGCACAAGGATGTGAGAAAAGAGTCAAAAACAAAATAGAAAAGGGAGATAAGTTAAGAGAAATTAGATGGAGTGGAGTAGTAATTTAGAAAAGGAAAAACATTGAAAGACGAAAAGGCATTAGCTGGCAGTGTCCATGGTGGAAGGTGAGACACTCATCAAAAAGTCTCGAAGTTTCTGGGGGTCATCATAAGACTTGGTACGCCCATTGTGTGTGATCTTGCAGAAGCAGGGATGAAGAATTCCATACTGAATGTTGAGTTGTCTCATCGTGGGACGAAGGTTCAGGAATTCCTTACGTCTAGCATTGGTAGCAGAAGAGAGGTCTTGGGAAATGAAGATGTTGTGACCAGACCACTGGAGACGACGTTTGGCCCTGGCGGCTTTCAGAACAGCCATGAGCTCTGTGAACTCCAAGAATAACATGATGATTCCACGTGGTTTGGTTGCGTTGGAATTGAGACGACCAAGACGATGCGCTCTCTGGATATTGAGAGGATGAGTCGATGGGGAGAGTTCCAAAAGTTCCTGAAGAAGTTTCCTCATAAAAGAGACCATATCGGACCCCTCCAAATTTTCCGGAACACCATAAACGCGTAGGTTGTTGCGTCTATTTCTATTTTCCAAATCTTCGGTGTGTAATTTGAGTTTGTGGATTTCTTGTTCCAAAAGTGGAATTCGAGTTGAGAGATCTTGGACATCGCTGACACGTTGTTCTAAGTTCAAAACCTTATTTTCCATAACCACCCAGCGCTCCTCGATCTGCTGAAGTTTAGCGTTGGTAGCAGTCATAAAGGGTTGGAGACCACGCACCTCCTCAAGGATGGAGTCCAGAACAGGATTAGTTGAAGAGTTAATGGGGGAGGGTGGGTCATTTTTTGGTCTTTTAGGTTTTGTTCCTGTTTGCGATAACTTCGGCGAAGTAGAGACATTTGCCATGATGCAGGGTGACAAAAGGGAGCTATGCCCAATAATGCTGTAGAATATGAAGTAGAATGTGGATGCCCAAATGTGATAGGAGCACACCCTGTGGCAAAAAATGGGATACTGAGGAAAAGAAAGGAGTTGTCCAGTGACACACTATTAATCAGTGCGAGGATGAGGTGACAGCCACACGAGGACAAACAAGAGGCATCCACTAAATCAAAGTCTTGACACTATGATAGACCAACAAGGCAGTATGGAATGTCAGATTAGAGGGAAGAAAGCGCCAAAACATTCACAGGTAAGTATAGATAGTGCATTAAGGCAGTGGAGGAGACCGATGGTCATTAGAGGTCAGAAGAACAAGAAACTTGAAGTAGCGTTGAGGTATCCATCACATTCCTTGAGCATATCAATAGTAGAAAGCTAGGCATCCAGAGGCACAAAATGGCGGTCGTTCCACCACATAAAAAGAACTGCGCATTTAACTTGAAAGCGGGAACATCATCAAAAGTGAAAAAAAGAGTCCACAGCAACTCATCAAAGTCGTAGGATCATACGTGGTAACAGAGCCAAGCTAGCGCCAGAGCAAAAGGGGAGAGAACAGTAACAGCGCTGATAGAACATACGAACCGGCGGCATACAAAATGGCGGCCGTTCGTAGTGCGAAGTGAAGAGATAATTACCATCGAAATTAGTCCTTGAAAATGCACTCTTTTCGGTCGGGAAAGCGCTGCATAATGGAGCCCCCACCTTCCGACACTGAAATCTGGTAAGAAAAACCGTCCGAAAGGCGGTTTGACGATTTCTCACGGCATCCGCGGGTTGTCCGAGACGGAGCTCACGGGAGAGACGTCCTCTATCGCCGGCGCGCAAGCCACGCCCCGCCAGCTGCCACCTTGTCATCTTAAAAACTAGGAAGGGACTTCAGTTCACAACTGAACAAAAATAAAAAAAAGTACACAAACAACCAAAATGAGCAAAACGAAAAATGTTTTTGACAAAACAAAACATTTATTATTACTGTGAAAAACGTTCATTCAGGACCAAAATGACAAAGGGAAGGGGTAATAGACATGGAAGGACAGTAAAAAAAATGGATTGAGTGAGGAGAGAAATGTGGAGAGAGGCAAAGGGAGAAGTGAGTCAGCAGAGTCGAGAAGAATGACAAAAATATGTGAAGAGGAAAAGGAAATCAAGTGAGGAAGAAAGGATAGGTAGAGGAGAGAGGATAAGAGTGCCAGAGATGCAAACAGATGGAGGGAGTGAGGAGGAAGAAATTAGAGAGAAGAAGTGATGGAAGACAGTGGAGAGAAGGGCTGAAAGTGTTAAAGATAGAGAAGTGGAGAAGAGGGAGACTGGAAAGTGGTGCAGGATGTGGTGTAATGACCAGAGATGGCGACTTTGGAACTTGGGGGCCAGGTTTGATTCTCAGCTTTGGCTCAACATCCTGTGCTTCAAGGCAAATTACATAATCTCCCGGTGCCTAAAAAAATGAATGTGTACATGTAAAGCACTCCAATACCTGTGGGTAGAGTTTGCGCTATATAAAACTACTACCAAAAAAGTCAATGATGAAGGAAATAATGGAGAGGAGAGGAGGGCAGAAGAGGGTGTCAACCCTTTCCTGGTCTATGAGAAAATAGGCAGGATGGTTACTACCTGACATGCACAAAACAAATTCTCTCCCTCAGTCTAGGGCTTAGTTTAGATATTGCTGGTATTCCCGGAGGTAGTGGTAAATGTAGATTGCAATCCAAAAGTGGAATTTCTTTCATCAAAGGGATGGAATGGTAAAGGAAATTCCACCTGTGGATTCTCCTTTGGTTTTAGTGCTGCCTCCAGATACAGGAGTGCTTTCTTTTACTGTCTGCATCAAAGCAATAACAGGGACACATAAGAATATAACATTAGGTATAGTACAAGGAAATTCAGGAGGCAAAGGGATGTGAAAGAGGCAGAACGGAGAGAGCAAGACAGTGCCATTACGGGGCAAAACGACGAAGCTGAGAGCTGTGTTCTACCTTGCTATGGTTGTTGAATATTTTGTTTGGCGGGGGAGCCTGGATTCAGTATTTATTGCTTGAACTGTGTGACAAAACTCTTCTCTTCCCAGATTGCCTCCACCCCCACCCCCCAACCGGGTTATGAGGCTTTAAGTGTCAGTTACTTTAGGAAAGTGATGGGTTTGGACACACTATTGCACTTTCAAGTAAGGAGGGAAAGATGCATTTTGAATCTATATGATTGTGGAGGTAAATGATAGGCTGCAAGCAGTGGGTGTTCCTGTAGTAGGTAGGACCCCATCATCTAGTAAGGATTGGGTAGAAAAGTGTGAAAACATAATCACATATTGTGTACTTCCGTATCATTCTTTTTCATACATCACTTTGTATATGCCTATATTTTATAATCAAATATGGATGTTGTTTCTTATTGATCTGAAGTGCATGTTTGCCCCAATTATGCTCACCAAGTTTCAGGGCTCTAGCTGGCCCAGAAGCCATTATATTCAGATTAAGGAGGCATAATCTTGTTTTGAGAGTTGGCAATGAAGAGTGGGATTTTAGAAGAACAATTAATTCAGTGTTGTATCCATGAACGATATATTTTCCTGAACAATGTCTCATGCTTCCTCCAGAAGATACCTACACATTAGATACGTTGTTGCCGAAAGTAACACGTTTCTGTCACATGATGGTTCTATAGACTTGTACTGATCGAAAACATATATATATATATATTGTACTAAGTCTCTTGTATTGTGTTGTTAGTCTCCAACTGGCCCATCTTTAGCATGAGCGCATGTCAGATGAAATAGCAATTTTAAAAAAATGCATTTATTTGCTGTGCTACTTGCAATTTTTGCATTAAAAAAATAGGCTTCCCAAAGTGTTGTGGTTTTTTTTTACACTAAGGTTTGAATTATGGAGGTTATTGTTCAGTAATCAAGGTATTTCTCTGGGAGAGCACCACCCCTCCTTATACCTGGCAACATGGCAGCGTCAAGTGATGAGCACAATTCCCACATCCCTCTCAAACACATATCCCCATAAGCACACAGCTCATCAGGCAGCTGCTGGTACATTCTTGTCACTTTCAAGGCAAACAAAGCAGCCTCTCTTCCTTCTTAGGGGAAAATACAAAAGAGACAGAAGAATAACAAGGACATTTTACCTCTCAACAGTCCTGAAGGGGAGCCAAGGTATCAGACAAGCGCCCCAGCCTCATTTGGAGTTTTCAAAATGCAGTCACAACACAGACCCATAGGTAAATGTATGTGGTTAGGCAGGAGATGCATGATGGTTCTAAAAGTAGACTTTGTGGGGAGCACCAATCCGAGGGGGTTCCCGCGACCTGCCCTGGTGTTCTCGGGTACCATAATTTCCAGCCCTCATCCTCAGATTTATTTAATGTCATCTCTCTATTTGCTACTTTCATCCCTCTTCTGTTCCCTTCTTCCACCGTTCCTGATAACCAGGTGCCTAAGGACAGTTCCCCACATTGCAGTATCAGCCTATCTAGTGAGATAATGGGCCACTGCCTATGAAGAGGAGCCTTGAGGGCGGGGGTCAGAGAACCAGGGGAAAATGACCCTGGAATGTGTCAGCTTCGTGGTCAAACCCACTAAAAAGTTGTTCATTGTTAGGACAGTTCAAAAGTAGTAGAGGATAGTCCACCAATCTACGGTGACCAGACCCCACATACATGGAGTTAGTATGCAGTGCAGGCCAAGTCCATAACCTGCTTTCCCTTGAAGTTCTGGGAGTGTTGCCACTTGAAAGGGAAGGAGACAGTGACAGACCTTCACTACAACCCCCTGGAAGACCTGGAGAAACTGGCAAGGGACTTGCATCTGCATGGCAGCCTGCACAAGTGTCAGCATTGTGTATGACAACATCAGAGAGAGACCAGCATCAGCGCATGGGTCTGTAGCAGTGAAGGACGCGGCAGGAGACTTGCCTCCGCAGAGCAGGCCTTCATGTGGAGTGGTATTGGGTCCAGGAGGTGGGCCCATCTGCAGGGCAGGTATCTGTGTTAAGATAGCAATCCTCAGGATTCAAAGGCGCCCTTCCCAGCTCTGGCACCAATACCGTTAGGGATCTGAACTTTGTTAGCAACAGGATCTCAAGAGTGGCGGTGGGGAAAGGTCCTAGCCACCAGCAGATCTGGTTATCCCGCAGTCGGGCTTCCGTCTCCTAGCACGCAGGTACCAAGCACATCGGGCATGGCAGTAGGCCAGGCTATTGGCAACAGAGCGACGAATGCGAAGAACCAGTTTCTTTAGTTGGCAAAAACAGCTGCTTCTAATACTTGAGACCACAGAACAGGCCAGTGTCACACCAGCCAACAACAGCCTACAGCCGCCTAGCCTATGCATCAAACTAGGTGAACCCCTTCCAAAGAAAAGCAGGGTTCAGAGCAGGAACCAGATCAGCAAGCTGCCAAACCATAGTATATGACATTGTCTGGCCGGGAGAGTGCACCAGCTCAAGACAATACCTCTACCTGAACATTCAAAAGCGGCACTTAAACAAACTCCAACTAATACAAAATGCGGCAGCAAGGCTTCTTACTGGCACGCCAACATTTGTATCAGACACTAAAGAAATTAAAAGGCTTGATTGGCTGCTAGTCAGACAACGGGTGCGATTCCAATCCCTATGCACCGCCTTCCAAGCCCTTCAAGGAATGTGACCAGAACATCTCAAACATCGATTTCAATGGTATCTCCCTAAAAGAACTCTTCCCTCCTTAGGAGCAAATATGATGTCAGTACCCCTTTTAAGAAAGTCAACTGGGGAGCAATAAGTTTGGTTATCTGTACCGCAAGGGCCTGGAATGAACTCCCCTCCCACATTAGAGCCACCTGTGACCTAATGTGTTTAGGATGGCACTAAAAACTTGGCTTTTTAGCATGTAGGGTCCCCATATTTTCCTGTGTTTCAATAGCAGAAGCTAGCGCCAGGATTCCCTAGGGTAACCATCATGCTTAATAAATATAAATAACATAACATTATCTGACTTTTATGCTTCTACTTCTCCCTTTTTTAGAAAATGAATATTTTATTTTTAATGAAGCACTTCATGAGAGCGCATATTGTTTCTAGCTCTCTCGCTCCTGTGTTTTTCTCCGTCTAATGCCCACCTCACTGCGCTCCATGTTGCTCTCTCCGTCATGTGCTGCTGGCTCTCTGCTGTGTTTCCACCCCGCCACACCTTTCCACACCTGCATTGCTCTCTCCCCTGCATGCTGCTTTTTCTCTCCTCCACCCATGATCGTCATTTGGGAGTAGTCAGGGGTCACAGCTGTGACCTCTAGCTTGCTCCCTGCTACTCCTTGCCCTTCCTTTGCAACACTTGGCCTCAGAGGGGGCAAAACTACCTCCTCTGAGGCCAGTGGTGGCAAAGGAAGTGCCAGGAGTAGCAAAGGGCAGGCTAGAGGACACCGATTTGACCCCTGACTTCCCCCAATTGGCGTCTAGGCCTCCCCCCACCAGGCTTTATTTTTATTCCTCCCTTACTCCCTCCACCCTCGGAGGCATTTCCTTTTCTTTAACCCCTTGTGTGCTTAGGATGGCCCCTGGCCGTCCTACATCACGCTGGGCGTGTGCTCAGGACGGCTGGGGGCCGTCAGAATGCCACCGATTCCCCAGCGTGGCACAGATTCTGTGCCTGCACTGGAGAATGAATTAGTGGGCGGAGTTCGGACGGCCCCCGCCCGTCCTGAGCACACGCCCAGCGTGACGTCGGACGCCGGGGGCTGTCCAGAGCACACAAGGGGTTACGCCCCCTAACTACATCCCCGCACCGCAGCAAAATTCACACTGCAGGGAAGGGGTTAAGTTGCAGTAATTGTGTGCACTTCAAATGTGATTTTTTTTAATTACCTAAGTGGCATACTCCATCTTCAGTTCCTTTCAGTTAAAAAAAGGAAACAATGCCTGCATCATTCTGTGGGTGTTCATGCGAGGTGACGCACATGCGCATAGGTCATAACACATTCATGCACCTACAGAATGACTCAGTCAGCAACAGTTCCTGCATCATTACACTTTCTTTACTATGTTTACCCTTTTTAGGTCGAGGAACCGTCGCTCTCACTGCAAAGCAGTGAGGGGCGGAGTCCCGAAGATTTAATGTTTTGGAGTTAGGGGGCTTGGAACCCGTCTCTCTCCTTTATTCTCCTCCATTGGCTGGCTTCCTAAACGGAGGACAGCCATTGGAGGAGAAGGGAGTCACTCCAATGAAGCCCCCTCTCTTTCGGATTCGGGGCGTGTTTTTTGCGTTCTTTCCACTGTGACGTCATCCGTCACTCAGAACGCCAAAACACGCCCCCGAATCCAAAAATGTTCTGAGCTTTGCGCCGCCCTTTCTGCCCGACCGCCTGACGCGACAGACCGTTTCCCTGCCCCTGCTCTCTCCCTCCGTTGTTTAATCCTCGCTCTCTCTGCCTCCCTCCCTCCCCGCTCGAGTGGTGACGCGCCCCCTTTGCCTGCTCTGTCCCTGCTCCGGCTCAGTGTGCTCGGCTTGGGCCTCTCCCTGCTCTGTCGGGATCTCCGCTCCGAGCGTGCCTCCTCCCCAGAGCCTGGAGAGATGCGGCGCTGGAAGCCCCATGCAGCAGGCGGAGGCAGTCCGAGCCTTGCCCCCTCCTCGCTATCTTGAACACCCAAGTATCCATCAGGGAACTCCCAAAGCTTTTCAGGTACGAGTTGAATGCACATCTCCAACTTTTTGGACCCTGTACTGGACTCTACAGCCCCTCATCAGCGGGGGGCCAACATCGGGGTCCAGCAAGTCCATCACCATCCCCGCCATCATGTTCGGTGTGCACGGCGCTCATCTGCATGCATCGGCAGTTCGTGCGCTGCACCTTGCTGGGCGCGGATGCCCACCGTATGGGGGAGCCCGCCTCTCGCTGCCAGCATGACTGACTGCCTGATTATTATCCTACACTGAGCAAACTCACCTTGCTGCTCCAGCCTCTTTCACCCCCCCCCCTCTGGTAGTTATTACATTGTGTAAAAACCCCTTCTGTATGTGAAAGGATATTGGTTAAACAACCTGTAAAAAGTTCTCATCTGTTCCCATATCTTCTCTAGTATTTTCTCATCCTCTCTTCTGCATATTACATGTTATTGTGAAATGTATACATTTGTCATTTCTAGTGTACTCTGTCTATATCTTGCTGTCATATCACTTGCCGTTCATGACCTCGACACATTAATCGAAATTGTCATCACCCAAACCTGTGTATTAATAAGTAGTGTGTGACACTTCTATTGTGAAGGCTGCTACGCGAAACTTAAAATTTTCAAAAGTGCCATGCATAAAGCTTTAGAGTTGTCGAGTATCGATGCTCCGGCTCAGTGTGCTCGGCTTGGGGTTTGGGCCTCTCCCTGTTCTGTCGGTATCTCCGGTCTGAGTGTGCCTCCTCCCCAGAGTCTGGAGAGATGCGGCACTGGAAGCCCCGTGCAGCAAGCGGAGGCAGTCCGAGCCTTGCCCCCTCCTCGCCCTAGAGAGCTAGGCTCTGGCTGCAGGGGGTGCCGGCCGAGAGTTCAGGAGGGGCCCTTGCTAACCCGCGCTATCTTGAACACCCAAGTATCCATCAGGGAACTCCCAAAGCTTTTTAGGTACGAGTTGAATGCACACCTCATACTTTTTTGACCCTGTACAGAACTCTGCTGCTTCCGCTCCAGGTTTGCACTATAGAAATACCACATACAAACACTCAAAAGCATCCCAGTGTCCCCCAGAGTCCCCGGCTCAACCCATGTATAAAAGCTGCACACCTGTGTGCTCCACACAAGATAATCATCAATGCCGGAGCAACACTGGCCTTTAAACTGACTAAACAGACAGAGTTCTATAGGTAACTGCAACCAACAAAAATGGATATAGTAAAAGGTTACGGACTGACCTTTGGGTAACAGAAAACAGGAAAGCTGCGTCAGTTCACCGTTTCTAGCTTGCAGCAGAGTCTAATTATAACACTTTCTCTGTGCAGTGAGCCCCGGAGACCATCTAGTGTGCATCCCTGTATTAACTTTGTTTCTAAGTACCATATTGCATTTTGAGATTGCTAAAGTACTTCTCTTTATCAAAAAAGAAATCAGTGGGCTGGATACTCACTTATTGGGCCTACTGATTAGGTTTTTGAGTTCCGTTTTTACCCCTACACTACCTCTTTGAGACGCCCTCACCTGCTCACCCTTACTAACTCAAAAGTAAGGTGCTTATCTTATTCTCCTGCCCCCTGGCTGTGCTTCCTCTCCTGCCCCCTCGCTGTGCTTGCTCTCCTGTGTGTGTGGCTCTGGGTGTGTATGTGGCTCTGGGTTGGTATGTGGCTCTGGGTGTGTGTGTGTGGCTCTGGGTGTGTGTATATGGCTCTGTGTGTGTGGGGGGGCTCTGTGTGTGTGTGGGGGGACTCCGTATGTGTGGAGGGGGTCTCTGTGGGTGTGGTGTGGGGCTCTGTGTGTGTGGGGGGGGGGCTCTTTGTGTGTGTGTGGGGCTCTGTGTGTGTGTGGGGCTCTGTGTGTGTGGGGGCTCTGTGTGTGTGGGGGGCTTTGTGTGTGTGGGGGGCTCTGTGTGTGTGTGGGGCTCTGTGTGTGTGGGGGGCTCTGTGTGTGTGTGTGTAGCTCTGTGTGTCTCTGTGTGTGTGTGTGTGGCTCTGTGTGGGTAGCTTGTTTTATGTGTGGCTCTGTGTGTGGATAGCTTTTTTTGTGTATGGCTCTGTTTGTGGATAGCTTTTTTTTGTAGGTGGCTCTATGTGTCGGTGGCTCCGTCTGTGTGAGGGTGGCTCTGTGTAGGTGGCTCTATGTGAATGACTGTGGGTGGCTCTGTATGTGTGTGTGGGTGGCTTTGTGTGGGTGACTCTGTGTGTGTAAATGCAATATGTCATGCATTTGCGAGCGATTAAGCTATTGGCATTGTAAATGACAATGCCATTTATTTAACGATTAAGCTATTGGCAATGTAAATGACAATGCCATTTATTTATGATTTTAAAAAAAATGTCATGAGCAATGCCAATAGCTCTACTTTTAATAAAGCTGAGACCATTGCATTGTAAATGCCTGTTTTGATGATGCTGCACAGCATCAACAAATAACGTTGTCCTAGCAAAGATGTCTGCAATGCGACACCTATTGGCTTTGCCAGTGCTTGTTTACATCTCTAACTTGAGCTGCTGCAAACCCAGCGGAAGTGCACATTTAAAAACTGCCCTCCCCCGCCACCTCATGATGGTTGAGTCTCCTGGCAACATTTTTCCTTTAATGGTCTTCCCATCGTGAGAACTAATAAGTTACACTGCACTTCAGGGGATGTGAACCGCTTGCCTTGATTTGCAATCATTCCTGTTTCATCCAATTACGAGAAAGCGTAATTAGCTGTTGCAGGGCTAGGCCTCGTTTGTGCTGTTTGCGTTTACCTGGTCCCTGAGCGCCGCTTTTCTGCTCTCATTTCTTCTTTTATGAATCCCGGTAAAAGACTGAAGAATTACGAAAGAGGGTGGGGAGGGGCGGAGGAGTTCCCAGCATTCAGCGGTGAGTACATTTCAAACACACACACCATCTCTGCATCTCATTTTCACAAGTAGTTACACACACTCTTGCACTCTCGGACACTGGCATGCAGTAACCTACATATGGATAAAGAGACCCACAAAAACATAGCGCAAAATGAAGACACTATGACCGGCTGCTCATAAGTGAAGAACATAGGGGTAGATTTAAAAGCTGCTTGCGCCACTTTTGCGTCACTTTTCCCATGCTAAAAGTGACGCAAAAATGGCGCAAGGGGCTTGTAAATCTGCCCCATAGAGCCTCAATTACAAGATTTTGACGCACGGCAGCGCAGCTAGCCTTCCTGCTGCGCTGCCGTGCGTCAAAATAAAAGGGCAGGAATGCGCTGGATCTACAAGATACTGCGCATTCCTGACCTCCTCTGTGCCGGCGCACAAACAGCAGCCATGCACCAGCTCAGACACCCTTGCATCAATTTGCAAGGGTGCCTGCTCTCAGGGGATGATTGTTTTTGTGCAGGAAATGACACCTTCCTGCAAAAAACAATAAATAAAGGCATTTTCCTCTTCCTATGCGTGATCACAGAAAGAGGAGAAAACGAGGAGAAATAAAAATATTTCTCCTCGTTGTGCCTCCGTGCACCTCCGTTAGGGAGGCGTAGGATTCTGACGCATTGCAAGGTTTGCAAAATGCTGTAAATCAGGGAATGCATTACGTTCCATGGATGTTGCGTGGAAACACCCACAGCAACACCCATGGAAGGGGAACAACCTTTACAACGAAGGTTTTACAACGCGGTACTGTTACCACACAACTTTTACAATGCAAGTCGTTACAACGACTTGCGCTGGGGGGCGTTCCAGGATAGTAAATAGTTTAATTTACTATCCAACTCCTTCCCTACTATCCACGGGGACTGGAGTTGGAATAGTAAATTTAAATATTTACTATCCAGCACCCCTAAACGCAAGTCGTTGTAACGACTTGTGTTGTAAAAGTTGCGTAGTAACGGCACGCATTGTAAAAGTACGCGTTGTAACGTCGTACATCCCCCATGGAATGTCCCTCTCACGCACAGTAATGAGTGAAAGGGGCCCATATTTACAACTCCATGAAAGTCACTCAGGGTGACTTTACATGGCCTTGTAAACATGGGGAAGCCCTTTGCGAGACCAGTGGGCTTGAAAATAAACCCCATAATTGCGACAAGAAATTGAATCTGCATTATTTGGACTTCTCTCTGGCTGCTTTGCGGACAGCACTTAACAGAACATGGTCACAGGGGATAAGTCCGGAATAGATCCCTCCCTTTGGCCTAAATGGGTGTCGCGGTTGGGGAGTTCTGGTCTATGAATGCAAGGAAAGCGCTTTTCTAAGCAACTGTTTAGTTTTCAATGTCGTTCAACTGCCCCAAGACAAAAGCTCTACATCTCCCATAATGCACCGTAACGACCCACCAGCGGGCCGGATAAGTGAAGTATGAAGCTGACCCCAACAGTGGGGTGTTGAGAAGTTTGGATGGGGGCTGATAGAGTACTATTGGGTACTGTTCTGGGGGGGAGGGTTGGAGGGGGTTCAGGTGTTGTTGAATTTTGGGGACTTGAAGATGGTGTGGGCATAACTGCCGTGCAATGGGCAAGAATGCGAAGCTATAGTGATGGGGACGTTACATGATTTGAAATGTATCACATGGAATATGAGAGGCTTACATACTATGACTAGGTGCCACAAAGTGCATGCCTATTTATTGCGGAGAGGAATACACATAGCTCTACTGCAGGAGACGCATCTGACTAGGGCGGAAGGCCAAGCACTGCAGCGTAGATGGAGGGGCCAGGTATTCAGCACAGCCTAATCTGCGTTTGCCAGGGGGGTGCTCATACGGGTGAGGGCGGGAGTCCCTTTTCAGGCCACAAGGCAGATATTAGATCAAGGGGTAGATATGTAGCAGTGGAGGGTAGACTCTATGGCAGGGACATTGTGCTGTGCAGTATATACGCTCCTAATGTCGACCAAGGTCGTTTTTTGGCTGATTTATCGGGTGTGCTCGCGACCTTCTTGGCTGGCCCGGATGTAATAGGGGGAGATTTCAATGCCATTACAGATATAGACATGGATAGATCACATCCTCCTCAGGCAACTGCCCCGGTTCGGAAACTGGCTAAAACTAGATCTGACTGGCAGGACGGATGGGGGCTCATAGATGTGTGGCGAGCGCAGCATCCTTATGATAGGGATTACTCATTCTTTTCCTCCATACATGAACTTCATGTCCATATAGATGCCATCCTGTGCTCCCCCTTGATAGCTTATGTGGCGACCTACACTGAGTACCTTACCAGAACAATTTCTGATTACAACCCGCTGCTGATGTCGATTAACTGGAAAAGGGCGAGAACGGCGGTTCTGTCGTGGCTCTTGCGCCCTGACACTCTGGAGGACCAGGTGTTCCGAGCGGAGGTGGGAGACGGTATTGCTTGTTATTTCCGGGAGAACCAAGAAACGGCAACCTCGAGAGCGGTAGAAAGGGATGCTTTTAAAGTGGTCATTAGAGGGGTCTGCATCACTAAATACTCAGGGACTAGGAAGATGGTGCTAGCTGATGTAGCAAAAGCAGAAGGGGTTCTCAGGGACCTGGAAAAGAGGAGACTGGATCAACCGATGCTGCAGGGACAACTGGTGGAGGCTAAGGAACAATTAGCAGTAGAAACTGAGAGGCTGTGATGCTATGACTACAAGAGATATCTGGCGAAAGTTCATGCAGAGGGAGACAAAGTAGGTACGCTATTGGCCAGATTGGCTGATCCAGTGCAGAGGAGCGGACCGATTCTGCGGATAGCATTGGAGAACGGCATGCTGGTTCACTCGCAAGCGCAGATGCTGTCTCGCTTCGCTACATACTATGAATCACTGTACAGCAGTAGGCAGGGGGACATGGAGACAGTCATAGAGGAATATCTGGAGGCAACACCTTTGCCACAGTTAGATAAGGAACAAGCAGACTTGTTGGGGCAAGACATCACGTTAGCTGAAATCCGTGTTGCAATTAAGCACATGGCCGGGAATAAGACGCCGGGACCAGATGGGTTGCCAATCGAATTTTATGCTCAGTATATTGATGCGCTAGCGCCTCACTTACTGGAGGTATATCAGGAGGCTCGGAAGGAGGGTAGACTTCCTTGCTCGATGCGCGAAGCACTGATTATTCCCCTCCTGAAACCGGGACGTTCGGATGTGGATGTGGCTCTTATTGGCCATTGTCCATGCTGACGGTGGACTACAAAATCTTGAGCCGAATACTGGCGTCCCAACTCCTACCGCATATTACATCGCTGGTTCATATGGACCAAGCGGGTTTCATCCCCACACGGTGCAGGGCTTCGAATATTCGCCGCCTCCTACGTGTTATGGCGGAGCACCAGGGAAGTCAGGGTTCTGCAGCAGTCCTCTCGGTGGACATTGAGAAGGCGTTCGATAGCCTGGAGTGGGCCTTCCTCCATAATGTCCTGCGACCAGTTTGTGAAATGGACGACGGTGCTGTATTCCTGAGCCACGGCCAGGGTAAAACTGGGTGAGGTGATCTCTGACCAATATCCAGTCATGAGAGGGATGAGGCAGGGCTGTTCGTTGTCGCAACTGCTGTTCGCGTTGACAAAAGAACCCCTTGCGGTCCGGGCGAGATCAGGACTGTCATGTAGGGGACTGGCACACCGAGACAGTCTACACTATATCTCCCTGTATGCAGGTGACTTGCTTCTCTTCCTCCAGGATGCTGAGGCCGACCTGCATGGGGCTACGTCCCTGCTTTCTCAATTTGGGAAGGTATCAGGACTCCAAGTGAACTGGACTAAGACATGCCTCTTCCCGACCCTTCCGGATCTGCCTCCTCCCGCTTCCCTTGGGGAAATCAAGTGGGAATCGGCGTGCCTCGCCTATTTGGGGGTTCGGATCTATCATAATGACAGGGATCTATTGGACGGTAATATAGGACGATGTATTAGAGCCCTGAAGGGATGTTTAGAGTTCTGGGCAACGCTCCCGCTGTTGGTACTGGGAAGAGTGGCATTGCTTAAAATGGTAGCACTCCCCAGGTTACTGTATTATTTCCGTACCTTACCGATCTGGATCCTGCCGCGTATATTTAAAGAACTGAGGTCATTGACCATGGGCTTTATTTGGGGCAAAGGTAGACAGCGAGTAGCACTAATGACGTTGATGAGACCAAGGCTGGAAGGCGGACTGGCAGTGCCGGATTTTGAGCTCTACTATCTGGCGGCGCAATTACAGATTCTAAATCAAAACATAGTGCAGGAATATCGGGGCCCGGAAGATAGATGGGGACAGGGAATACAGCGCCATGTCCTGGCCTACATAGTGCTGCAGCAAAAACTTGTTCTGCAGGGTTTAACTGGGGAGGAGAGGACCCTGCGGCTTTGTTGGAATAGAACCCAGCGTAAAGCGGGAACCCTTCACCCGTATGCTCCGGAGATCCCGCTGGGCATGCTAACTGCACTGCCACACGGGGGAGACTGGAATTAATTGGCGAATTGGGAACAGTTAGGTATCCACATGGTAGGTGACCTGTACATGAACGGGGAACTATTGCCCTTTCCAACACTGCGAAACATGTTTGAGCTCCCAGAAGGGGACTTTTTGATCCATGCAGCGTTCGCATCGGCGATTCAAAAACACTGGAGAACGGGGAGAGTGGAACCGGTATTGACACTGGCTTGCCAGTATATTGTGATGGCGGCAGGGACTGTTAAGACAGTAACGTGCCTCCAATCCCGGCTGCTTCGGGAGACTCTGCGCCCCTTGGATGCACTTAAAGCGAAATGGGAGGTAAGCATTGGTCGCCCGATACCTGACACCACGTGGGAACAAATCCTCAAAAGGGCGTGAAGGAGCACTAGGAACGCGCGGCTGCAACAAATCCAGTTTTTTATACTACACAGGGCCTATTTAACTCCAGGGAAGATCCGGAAGTATTTCCGGGTTCAGAACGCGGTGTGTCCCAGGTGTTGCGAGGAGGATGTTGAACTAGAACACATGCTATGGTTGTGCCCACGAATGGAGAGTTACTGGAGGAAGTGGGGGAACTTTTGAATATTGTAACGGACAGACAACTAGAATACGATATGGCCACCTGTTTGTTGCATTGGTTCCCGCACACAGCCAAGACCAAGGTCACCAGCAAATTTATTGATCTGGGGCTTCTGTTAGCCAAGCGCGAACTCACCTGGCATTGGAAGGCGAAAGAGGGTCCGTCAAGTGGGCGCTGGCGAAGGGAATTTTGCAAGTGGGCGAGTTGCGAAAGTATTGTGAGGCTTAGACAGGCTACCCGCTTAGGCAACGATAAGGCGTTAGAGGCGGCTAGGTCATGGGAAGCCCTAGTTCAGACTTTGAAGGATCACCAATCGACAGATGGGGAGGAATGAGCGCTCCACGTCCATGTGATCAATACACACAGTACATAGCTTTGCTAATCATTTGATGCACTGTTGCGATGGGTAGTGAGATTCTGGGAAGCCCACACCACAGGTATTGCACAGGGGGAGGGATGTGGGGAGGGGGTTGGGTAATGACCTGGTAATATCCCTGATAATATGGGTAAGCTACGAAATCGGTTCTTTTGACTGTTTGTTGATTATATTGATTTGATGGTTTATGCTTCAAGAGGAAAGGGGTGTGGAAACTATGAGACAAATGCAGAATGCTGCGGAGTAGTTGAGACATTGATTTAGTATCGTTCCCAGGGGATTGTTTCGGTTTGATTGTTGGGGGGGCTGGGAGAAAAAGAAAAGCAGATGCTAAGAAATTTTGGTGACCGTTAACGGTTTGCGTTGAATTGCATGCAGACTGCCATCGCTTTCCTCACTTCTGCCGCCCGACCCCCGGTTTGTGGGCTAAATGGCCGTGTACTGTGCGTTGCAGTGCCATGTGCTTAGCACATGTTGGATGTAGGAAGGTTGTACAAACCAGCTGTATACTGTACCAATCTGCAATAAAAATATATTTAAAAAAAAATAAATTAAGCTGACCCCAAGTTGCTAGATATATCGCCCCTGGGCGCTACAGCTCCCATATTGCATGGCCTATGTCTGCTGGAAGACCTAGACCCAGGACTTTCCCGTGTAAACCTCCAGGGGCTGGAACCAGGGAGCTAGAAACCACAGCCCAAAGGCACATTGCACTGAGATACTACTAGAACGTCAGACTTCCTGATGCTGTGATCATGCAGCTTGAAACCACAGCTCTCATAATTTATTGATCAGTATCTCTAGAGAGCCAACACGGTGCTAGGGCACCAGCACACTATCGCAGCCAGGGTTGGGTACGGCAGAACTGTTTCCTTTTAACTCCGTGGAGACAGTCCTCACTTGGCTTTTTAGGAATGGGTGAAGCAAGAGACAGTGTTCAATGCATAATTCCGAGTTTGTCAGCAGGAGTTGGCGCTCAGCGGGCCATGGCCTTGTGTCTCCTGTTTCTCTTATGCATGGGTAGCCGAAAACCACAGTACTTTGTGGGGTACAACGGTTCCTGGGGATCAAAAGATGCCGTATAAAGCCCACAGCTGTTGCCTGGGACAGTATGTCACCTGGGGCTGTTTCCTCTCTTGCACCTTGTCACCTGGCTGCTGCTACTCCTCCTCTTCTCAACTCCATAATGGCAACCACCTGCCTGAGGTTTTGCAGCTGTCTTTAAGACGGCTCCGTAGCTTACCCACTTCAGTTGTTTCTTCTCTTTTCTCCTTCCATCTTGACTGCTCCTCATTTGGTTTCTTCCATACTTTGCAAATCCATTATATTTTCTGTTAGATTGTGCTTGATGTCATTTCCTTTTCCTGTTTTCATACTATCAATCAATCAATCAAGCAAGCAATTCACTCTTTTCAGTTTTTGCATAAAACCATAAAAGTCAGATAAGACAGTATATGCAAAGAAGTCTATCAATAAAAAAGTCTGCCAAATAACATCAGATGCTGTACACCAAGATAAGATATAGGCCCAGATGCATGAAAGGAAAATCTGGTCGCAAAGGGGCAGTTTCTCAGAATCTGCCCCTTTGCGACCGGTATTATTTTATTTGGGATGCATCATCCCAAATGCAAAAATCGCAATTGAAGGAATCTCTAAATTGAGATTCCTTAAATTGCGATTGCATTTAAGGAATTCCAAATTAAGATTCCTTAAATGCAATGCAATAAAGTAAAACAACTAGTTATTTCGCTAATAGGGGGAGCCAATTACCATGAAGTTGAACTTCATGGTAATTTGCAAAAACTTTGAAAAATGCACTTTTGTGCATTTTTTAAAGTTTCATGTTGCGCACACACATGCCCTCAGGGCATGTGTGTGTGCAACATATGTGCACAGATTAATTTCAGGGGTGCAACAGGGTGTCCTTTGGACACCCCTGCACCCTTGAAATTGCATTCTCATTTTGCGATTCGCTAATTGCTAATCGCAAATTGAGAATGTCTTCCCATTCATTCCTATGGGCCTCTAGGCCCATAGGAATGAATGGGGAGGTATTCCTTAATTGCAACTCGCAATTTGCGAGTCGCAATTAAGGAATATTAAGAAATCACAATTTTTTAGCGATTTCTTCATGCATAGCATTTTGCTATTCCTTATTAGTGAATCCTTATTTTTTGCTAATAAAAAATCGCAAAATGGGTGCTTGATGCATCGGGGATAATGTTAAGAAGTGATCTCATACTAATTTTAAGTCTCAGTTTGGCTGGAGGGTGCGTCACAACAAAGCTGAGTAACTTCACATGTTTCCTTACTTTGCCCCACTTGCTGATACTGACTCTTTGCTCTTGAAACTTCCTTACCTGGATTCCTGACTCCTGATTTTTTTCTAACCCTTTCAAGACTTCCTCAGAAAGGAGGTTTTTATACTGAGAAGGTGGCAGCTTCTAAAGGGCACTTACCTACCACATTTTCCAGTGTGTGGTGACATTGTGGCTTCCTAAACAGTTGCCCTTACTTCAGATTGCAGAAGAGTCAGATCTGGATTATGGGTAAGCGTCCAGCTCTAAATAGAACTGTGTCTTGTAGCTTCATTCTTCTATTCGCAGGTGAAGAACAGAGATTCTCTTATCCCCTTCACCCACTGACTTTGGATCTTGTCCACTTTTTTTCTGTGAACCTGTGAACCCCCTCCCAATGTTTTGGAATCCCCAGTAGTCTTTGTATATTTTGGGGAATTCCACATGTTGGAAAAGGGGGTTTGTAGTTGGCAGTGGGATGTACCCTGCCCACAGAGAGGCCCTTCCTTCTAGCCAGGGTAAGGGAGTTGCACACCCACGATAACCCCTACTCACCCCCTTGGTAGCTTGGCAAGAGCAGTCAAACTTAGCTCAGAGGAAATGTGTAAAGCATTTGTACATAAAACAGACAGTAACACAGTGAAAACACTACAAATGGACACCACACCAGTTTAGAAAAGCAAATACTCTTTATCTAAATCAAACAAAACCAAAATGACAATAATGCAACATGCATAAATCAAGCTATCACTTTTTAAAGGTTTAAGTACTTCTGTCTGTAATACTCATTGGATGCGGTGATTTTAGCACAAAATACCTTTGATGCAACAAAATCCAAGACAGAAAACAGCTGCAAAGGAGTGATGCATTGGAAAACACAGTTAGGCAGTGGTTCTTGAGTCCCTGGGGAAGGAGGAGTCAGTTCTGTTACACACAGGAGAAGTTTTGTGTTGATTCTTTACTGCGAGGAGAGCGATGCATCAAAATCCGAGCGTGCATCCTTTCTGCGGGGCGATGGGCTGGAAACTTGGTGCACAGGTGTGATGCGAGGAAAATCCATACACGCTGGGGTCAATGCTCCAAGCCGGAACAGGGGCTGTGGTGATGAAATGGCATTCCAACCGCACAGCCAGGCCTTCATCGCAGTCGGAGCAAGTGTCTTGGACGTCAGAGACATGGTGCCCGGGACTCAGCGAACTTGGAGCCAGGCAAACCAGAGAAGAGTAGATTCTTCCAGCCATGAACAGGTGCTGCGTCAGTCATTTGGCTACAGCACGACAATGTGTTGGTTTTTCAACTGCATGGCAAGCTTGCAGCGGGAAAATCTGGAGCGGGGGTCGCTGTCTGGATTTTCTTCTTCTTTCTGCAGCAAAGCCACTTCCAAGGGCCCAGAACTGGAATTGGCACCACTTGGCAGGTCAGAACTTCCAGGAAAGGAGTCAGGGGGCTGGAGGTGAAGTATTTGATGGCCCTGAGACTTCTTAACAAGAGGCAAGCACACATAAGCTGATGGAAATCACCCATTTAGGTTCACTTGTGACCACCTCTCAGCCTTCCATACCAAATGAAGAGTTGGTCAGACAGTAGAGAATACAAACCAATATTGTTTATTCCGATACACTCAAGCGGAGCCCGGTCCTCCCAGTCTCTTAGGAGTGCTGCAGAGGGACTGACATCCGCAAACATAGAGATAGATTATGTACATTTCAGAACCAAGGAAGGCACACCCATAATGGAATTTTCCAAGCAGATGCAGTTCAACAAAGAAGTACAGTAGGATGGGTTTTGACTCTGAGGCCGGGCACACTGTATCTTTTACCTAAGGTTACTCTGTCCGTGCCCGCCACTAGACTGGTGGGAGAAGGCCTCTATCTAGAGGGAAAGGTATGCGCTAATAAGAACAGTGTATTCATTAGCAAATCAAGGCCTTGGGCAAATGATCATCACCAGAAACCGTTTTCAGAGAGACAGATATTAGTTTCGATCGCGATTCAAAATGGCAGCCAAACATAAAATGGTGCCACGAATGCTAACTTGCATTGAATAATGCGCAAGCAAAGGTAACAAAAACATTTTCACTCCAACAAAGCCCTTGGAAAATCTTCTCAAGCAGGATACAAAAGCAAAGTCCACTCCTTTTGTTTTACAAGAAAGAAGCAGCAACTGCAGGCCAACCCAGCAAAGCAACAGAGTGAGGGGCAGTACTCCTACTGACAGCTCTCCAGCTCTTCCTCGTGGCAGAGTCTCCTCTTGATCCAGAAGTGTTCTAAAAATGTGGGGTCAGAGGTCCAATACTTATACCCCATTGGCCTTTGAAGCAGGCATACTTCAAAGGATAGTCTTTGCAGTGCACAGATCTTGACTTGCCCTGTTCCGGCCCCAGACACTACAGGGGGTGAAGACAGCATATGACATGTTATTTCGCATGCCATTCCTTCGCATGCCATTACTACGCGGTTATTACTTAGCAATAACCGTTACTACGCAAGTTTTTACTTTGCATATCATTGCTTTGAAAGTGTTAATGTATGATAAGTAAAAACTTGCCTAGTAATAAAAATAGTATGCAGAATAACATGTCATAGAAAATACACTACCCTACACATCTAAAACACTAAAACATTACACTACCCTACACTACTGAAACACCACCACACTACCCTAAACCTTAAATCACTACCCCCTACACTAGCATACACATTCCCCTAATCCACTCCCTACACTCATTTACTACCCATCACAACCCCCCGACACTACACTAAACACTAAAACAGTAAACTACACTATACTAACACTACAACACTACCTTAAACCCTAAAACACTACCCCCAACACGACCCTGCCCCTTGCCCCAGTCCTGTCCCTACCCACAAACACTACCCTGCATAAACCCTGACACTACCCTAAAGCCTACACTAACCCCACAACACTACCCTAAACCCTAAAATCATACACTACACTAACCCCACAACACAACACTACCCTAAACCCTAAAACCCTACACTACACTAACCCCACAACACTACCCTAAACCCTAAAACCCTACACTACACTAACCCAGACACTACCCTAAACCCTAAAACACTACCCCAGCACGACCCTGCCCCTACCCCCAATCCTGTCTCTACTCTCAAACACTACCATTCATGACCCCCTACACTACCCTACTTTGCACAACCCCAACACTACCCTAAACCCTAAAACACTACCCTACACTACACTAACCCCACAACACTACCCTAAAACCGAAAATACTACCCCCAGCACGACCCTGCCCCTACCCCCAGTTCTGTCCCTACACTGAAACACTACCCTGCACGAAATCCCGACACTACCCTAAACCCTAAAAAACGTCCCTACACTACACTAACCCCACAAGACTACCCTAAACCCTAAAACACTACCCCCAGCACGACCCTGCCCCTATTCCCAGTCCGTTCCCTACTCCCAAACACTACCCTTCACAACCCCCTACACTACCCTACACCCAAATACACTACTCTACACTACACCTACACAACTGTCTCTACTCCCAAACACTACCCTACAGAAGTACACAACCCTGCATGACCCTACACAGCCCCTACATGACCCTACACAGCCCGACTTACCTCTTTCCACGCGTGGTTCCAGTCTTCTCCCCCTTCCTGCTTGCTCCGGCTTCCTCCTCAGCAGCAGCAACAGACCCTGTGAGCTCCAAAAGCAGCGCCCACCCCTACGCCTGCGATGTTAGTACACATGCTATGTAACAGCACGCTTACTAAAGGCGATGCGTTGTTACATCGCATGCGTACTAGCGCATGCGTAGTAATGGTATGCGTAGAAATGTCCACATACTAATGGATGTTTCCCGTGAAGACAGCATTGTGAGACTACAGGTACACCCCAATTCAAGTGTTAGTGACAACTCCTTCCACTGCTTTAGCTCAGGAAGGCCCATCAACCTGGTGATGGGCAATCCGGATATATAGGGCACAACACAGCTCCCTTTGTGTAACTGTCTAGAGTGAATGCACAAACAGCCCAACTATCAGTCTAAACCATACATGGATTCCACAGGCAGGCCGAGACACGGGATGGTAAAGCAAGAAAATGCCCACTTTCTAAAAGGTTAAAATATTGTGCTCCTAATAAATATTAGTGGCATCCCCCTGTGCACACCTTGGTTCCTTCACAAACAGAAAACAGGACTCCAAGCTTGTTTGTTTGAGTTTTTCAAAATTGTTATTGTCTTTATTCCTTCAATTTCTTTTGAAATCATTCATTTTTTTGAAACTTTAACATAAGGTTGATCATGGAATTAAACTCATTCCAAATAGATTTGCTCGAACATATATGAAGTTGATCTATTGTTCCTATGCATTTCGGGCCAAAAGCCCTTACTCAGGAAGCATTTCTAGAAATCAAGAAGATTCATAACACAACTATTTATACATCACATATTTCATATTACATCCTTGCAAGTATTAAATTAACATTCTCATACTGTGGTGTGCAGCAATATCATGCACGTGTATTTCAATTGTGAAGACCCCCGTGTCTTTGAGTGAAAAAACTCTGTGTCAAAAAACACTGAGAGCAAACACGCTGTGTTTGAACCACTTCCAAATTCATGTAAACGCTATGTAGCCACACATCAAGATGCTGAACTTACATGTCTTTTGAAGTTCAATTCCGCGTATCTAAATACTGAAACTAACTGAACATTAGTCTAACTGGGATGTTTACTGTTCGTCCGATAGCCGTTGTAACGTGAATTGTTGCGGAACTTACTGGTATTTTTTTGGTTGCTCAGAAATGAAGTTTCCAAGTTTATACAACGCCGGCGGCATTTCCGTGTCTCCCGCTATGGTTACTTGTGATAGGCTCCTAGACCGCAGTCGCATGATATGAGACCGCATGTGTGTGAAATTAAAAATAGACTATAAGGACAAAACGAAAGTTCAAATGAATACAGAAAAAATTCTTTTGAACCGCCTTGAAACATGGATTCAGAAAATTCCTGAAGATAATTGGCAGAAGTACAAACAATGTAATTCCTACGAAAAAAATTGATGTGTGTCCCGGTGTGAAAAAAATGTATGAAATCAAGTCATGTCACCAAAAGAAGTTAATGTGTGCATGTATTCATAACAATCGATTATATGAACCACAGTGAGAATAGAATGTAAAGAATGCTCTTCTGGGGATGAAAAGGTCCACCATATTACGGTCGTAAGGCAGCAGACAGCATGATTGTATACGTGAATTATACGCAATTATTTACAGATAACATGCCAGTTCTATCCGGTCATTAAGACCATTGGGTTTATTCGAGTTCAATTTGTTGATCCAAAAATTCTCACGTCGTAGTAAGAATTTGTTGTTGTCTCTTCCCTCCAGTTTTACTATTGCTTCTAAAATCAGGAACTTCAATTGTGAGATATTGTGATGTGCATCCAAAAAGTGTGATGCGACTGTTGATTTCATATTGCGTGTTCTGATTTTGGATTTGTGCTCGTTAATGCGAGTTTTAATTTTCCGTTCAGTTTTACCCACATACACTTTCCCACATGGGCATGTCAAAAGATATATCACGTTAGATGTGTCACACTTGGCAGAGACTTTTAATTTATTGTTATGTCCCTTCATCGGGTGTGTTATGGAATTGCCTTTTATTACGTTGTTACAATTATTACAATTCATACAAGATCTTGTTCCTTTGGCTGTCAACATAGCTCCTTCTTTTTGTTTGAGTATTTCCCCTATGTTTTTTCTCCTTGTATGGGCAAACAATGGTAGTTGTACGAATATTGAATTAAAATCAGGTTCCAAATTGAGAATGGGCCAGCTTTGTTTGATAATTCTTTTGAAATTATTGCTCATGGTTAAGAATTTTGATACCACTACCATCCTGGTATTCTCTGGTTTAGTGGTTTTCTTTAGTAAGTCTGCTCTGTTCATCGAATGTGTGCGAGCTTTAGCTGAGGTTATTACATCCTCTGTCAATGAGCCTTTCACCCATTTCCTCAATCCTGTGTGTCAGTTTTGCCGGGTCTTATGTTATTCTTTTAACTCTTATCATTTGTGAGATTGGAAGATGATGTTTCAATGCTATTTGGTGGAAGCTGGTATAATGCAACATGTTGTTTCTGTCGGTGGATTTACGAAATATGTCAGTTTCCAATCCCATTTGACCTAGAGTAACTTCTAAATCCAAAAATGTTACCCTCTCCTTTGAAATTTCCCATGTTAATTGAATACGTTCATTTATCCGGTTTAATTGAAGCAAAGTTTCTTCCAACTTTTCTTGCGTGTTCTTCCATATTATAAAAATGTCGTCGATGTATCGCACTATAAGTTTTGTGTACTCTTATCATTTGTGAGATTGGAAGATGATGTTTCAATGCTATTTGGTGGAAGCTGTTATAATGCAACATGTTGTTTCTGTCGGTGGATTAACGAAATATGTCAGTTTCCAATCCCATTTGACCTAGAGTAACTTCTAAATCCAAAAATGTTACCCTCTCCTTTGAAATTTCCCATGTTAATTGAATACGTTCATTTATCCGGTTTAATTGAAGCAAAGTTTCTTCCAACTTCTCTTGCGTGTTCTTCCATATTATAAAAATGTCGTCGATGTATCGCACTATAAGTTTTGTGTACTCGTACCAATCAGGGTTCGTTAAGATGTTTTCCTCCTCGTATTGTTTCATAAACAAATTTGCGTACACTGGTGCAGCGCAATTGCCCTTGGACGTACCTACCAATTGAAGATACCAATCCTCCTTTGTACTTGAATTAGCTCTGGTAGAGGGTAAAGAACATAAGTTCCATCAAGAACACTTGCAGTGGTTGCTCCAAATCAGTTGTCATTATCGCCTCTTCCATTGCTTCTATACCTTGCTGGTGCGGAATAGAGGTATACAATGACTTCACATCAGCCGTACATAATATTAATCTCTCTCCTTGTTCTAGTACCACCGCCTGTATATTTAGTAGAAAATCGGTTGTATCTTTTACATATGTTCTCATGTTTTTCACTACTGGTTGTAAGTACTTGTCCAGGAATTGTCCAATTGATTCGTGAAGGCTCCCTCGTGTGGATACTATCGGCCTCAGGGGTGGATCCATCATATTTTTGTGCACCTTCGGAATCATATACAGTGTGGGGCTCCTTGGATGCTGTTTGATCCAAAACATTTTTGTTCTCTCATTGATTATTCCTTTGTCATGTGCTCTTTCTATTATTTTCTTCAAAATTGTAATGAACTCTGATGTTGAATTCTCATTTAGCCTCATATATGTTGTGTAATCCTGAATATGATCCAATACTTTGCTTTCATACATGGTGGTATTCATAATCACTAATGCTCCCCCTTTGTCAGTCTTCACACAATGATCTGTCTGTTGTTGGCCAGATTCTTTAATGTACTTACATTCTTTTGTGTTATGTTTTTAGTTGCTTTTTTCTTAAAATTGATCTTAGACAAATCCTGTTTCACTGGACTTTCGAATAGGTCTAGGGTCTTATGGCTGATGGGAGCCTGATATGTACTAGTGGGTTTTAACCACATTAGCTGATCATGTTCCTGTGTGTTGCGGTCTAGGAGAACATTCTCAAAAAAGTGTCTCAATCTCAACTTCTTCATCAGCTTGAATAAGCTTTCTTCAAGTTCAAGTGAATTGGTCTGTGTAGTTGGTACAAATGACGTCCCTTTTTGCAGTAATTTGATCTAATTCGGAGCCAGAATATAGTCAGAGATGTTGATGACTAATTGTCTTCGGGGTTGTCTTCTTCTTGTCTCTTTTCGGTAATGTGGTACTCCTTGTGTTGGGATGCTCTTTTTCTTTTTCCCCTCCTGGGTCTCCCTTTTCCTGACGGCCTTGATCTAAAAAGATGAACTTGTAGAGGCCTGAGTTGCAGTTGTTGACGAACGTTCATCAGATGTCATTTCTTGAACCATTGTTGTTTGTCGTATTCTACCAGATTGCTGTCTACCTGATGTGTCGCTACCAGATGAAGAGGTATCAGTTTGTTCAGTGTAAGGACGATTTCTCCTTCTCTGGGCATAGACTTCCGCCCATGTGTATACCTCACCTAATTTATAATCAAGGGTGTCCCTTCTGATTTCTCTAATTTTCCTCTCATTGACCTCTTGGGAGTGTTTTGAAATCTGTTTGTTGATTTCCTCTAAGGTTTTAGTCCACTCTTCAGCTGACATCATGTTGGTGAGTTCATCTGAAACTTCCACTATTTCCTTTGTTAGGTCTTCTAAAATGCTCAATAATTCCTCGATAATTAATAGAATCAAGTCTCAAGAGCATTTACTTAGGATGGCTTACCACCGTTCTTGAAACCGTTTTGAGTTTTTACATAAAGATGGTTTTAGTGAAATTCTTAGGCCCCGGGATATGCATTGCGCCCTGTGATATTTGATGAGTGTACTGGCGTGTAATTTTTGATTGATTGCTCTTTTGGATAGGTATAGTATCTGCCTTACGTTTTGCTCCTTGGTCCGGTTGGTGGATGACTGTGCTATGTCTTCATGAATCAACGCATATATCCTAGATGCCTCATCCTCCGCAAATGCGAAGGTATCCGCTCTTGCTTCAGTGCTCTTAGAGATTTACTCATATGCCATTTTGTATTGTTGTTACTATGAATTGATTTGCATGCTACCTGTCCGTTGGGTGGGTTTGAATGTGGTTAAGACAAAAAGAAATATGCAGGTGCACAGCTGTTGCTTGAAATTTCCTCTGAATTCTGAAAGGTTTTTTGTTAAGGTTCTGTGTATTTTTTGGGTGCTCCACTGGTGGCGTCCCCCGCCCTTGGACGACCAACAAATAACTTAAAATATCGTGCTCCTAATAAATATTAGTGGCATCCCCCTGGGCACATCTTGGTTCCTTCAAAAACAGAAAACAGGACTCCAAACTTGTTTGTTTGAGTTTTTCAAAATTGTTATTGTCTTTAATCCTTCAATTTCTTTTGAAATCATTCATTTTTTGAAACTTTAACATAAGGTTGATCATGGAAATAAACTCATTCCAAATAGATTTGCTCGAAAATACATGCAGTTGATCAATTGCTCCTATGCATTTCGGGCCAAAAGCCCTTCCTCAGGGAGCATTTCTAGAAATCAAGAAGATTCATAACACAACTATTTATAAGTCTCATATTTCATATTACATCATGGCAAGTATTACATTAACTTTCTCATACTGTGGTGTGCAGCAATATCATGCATGTGTATTTCAATTGTGGAGACCCCCGTGTCTTTGAGTGAACATAACGTTTACACAAATTCGGAAGTGGTTCAAACACAGTAGTCCCCCACATGCATCATTGTTTCATTTTGCACTTCCTAATTTGCGATTTTTAGGGAATCGCAAATTAGGAAATGCAAAATGGGATGCATGTACATTTGTGCAAAATATTTGAGAATCGGTAAAAATCGCAATTTTTACCGATTCTCAAATATTATGCGAATTCCAAAGTGCGAATTCGCACTTCCTATTGTTTCCTATGGGCCAAAAGGCCCATAGGGATCAATGGGAAGGCTTTAACAAATTGCAATTTTCATTTTGAAAATCGCAATTTGTTAATGCATTTCATGGGTGCAGGGGGGGGGTCCAAAGGACCCCCCCTGCACCCCTGAAATGTATTTTTCGCATCATGTTACACACACACATGTCCTAAGGACATGTGTGTCCGTAACATGACTGCTTAAAAAAAGCATTTTTAAGCATTTTTACACCTTTTTCCAAATTTACCGAGTGGTTCAACCACTCGGTAAATTTAACCCCCTAATTGCGAATTCGCAATTTGAAAAATATTCATGCATTGCTTTTAAGAAATCGCATATTTGCGATTTCTTAAAAGCAAATGCAATTTTACAAATCGCAAAAATGATGCAAATTCTAAAATTGAATGATGCATTCCAAAAAGCTATTTTGGAGTCGCAAACGGCCGATTTTAAGGAATCGCACCGTTTGCGATTCCAAAATACTTTGATGCATGTGGGGGATAGTGTTTGCTCACAGCGTTTTTTGACACAGCGTTTTCTTAAGGTTTGCCTAACTAACAGTATCTCTCAATCCAACCACCAGATTGGATTCGCTGTTGCTGACATGTGGCATGAACAATTGGGCTCTAGAAAAGAGGGAGAGTGGCGCTAGTTGAGAGGGTTAAGCAGGCCACAAACCAGATTAGTGAGGAAATTAAGGGAAAGAATGGAGAAAGAAGAATCAGGTAGGCTTCCCCAGTGAGGAAATGCGTATGAGCATCTAGTCATTTCAATGAAGCAGCATTCGGTTATGTGTGTGTGGTCATTTGTATGTGCCCTTGAAGAAAATGCTTTAGCCTGTTATCATCTACACACACTTCTTTAAATGCGCTCCCTAGGGCATCCCCTGTGTTTGAAGACAAAGCACATTTTTTTCACTATGGGACCAGCTAATGCATGGCAACAAATGTGTGTATTTCTTATATATGTAAAGATGTTTACTTGGGATTTTAAGCCATGTTCTGGACATGAATTGCTAATGTTGTTGCAATATTTCCTTGAAGCCCCATTCACAGGGCACATTCTTCCAGCCATGATCGTTAGAGGTTAGTTCATGACTCATGGAAGACGTTCATGAGCTATAATAATATATAATATAACGAGCAAAAACATTATAAAGTCATAGCTGTCCGAGGTCTGAAACTGTAAGATCAATGTCACCTATGGGGAATGTCTGCTGTTTGAGCCTGTAAAGTCTATGGGCCATATGTATCATACTTCCGTTTTGCGAATTTAAAATAGCGAATCTTAAGGAATCGCTATTTGGAATTCGCAAAACGGTATGTATGTAGGTAATCTAGGAATTTTAGCGATTCCTTAATATTCATTATTTGCGAATTCGCAAATTGCGAATTCGCAAATAATGAATACTTCCCATTCATTTCTATGGGCCAGGAGGCCCATAGAAATGAATGGGATATTTGCTAATCGCAATTTGCTAATCGCAAATTGTGCGCATTTTCAAGGGTGCAGGGGGTGTCTCAAGAACACCCTGCTGCACCCCTGAAAATGACATGTGTGCGCATATGGTGCACATACATGCCCTAAGGGCATGTATGTGCGTCATATGACACCCTCACAAATGCACAATTTTGTGCATATTTACAAGAAATCGCAAATTACCATCAACTACAGGTTGGTGGTAATTTGCGATTCCTAAACCTGAATTTGCATTTTTAAAATGCTTCATACATAGCATTTAAGGAATCGCAAAATTGCGATTCCTTAAATGCTATAGCAAAATAAGGAATCGCACATTTTTGCGATTCTTTATGATGCTATTTTTTGATACATTGCAAAAATGCTAAAAAGGCCTTTTGCGATTCGCTAAGGCCGAAATTCTGCGAATTTCGGCCTTTGCGAATTACAAAAGCCTTGATACATATGGCCCTATAATCTTGAGACTGTGGAAACTGGGTATGGCATTTGGAATATATCTGCTGTCTGAAAGGTCTCTGTAACTTGAGAGGTAACTCTGCAAGCCAGACCTTGAGAAATGTACAGATTTTCATTTTGTATCCTTTTCACTCCAAGTAAATTCTCTGCCACATTACAAAACCAAAAATCTGTTTCGAAAGCATCAGCAAGGGGAAATGAAAAGAAGGGAAGAGCAGAGGAATAATGCTTTATACCTTTATAGTAGGATAGATAGCCATGTCAAATGTATACCCATAATATTTGAACTGCATATAAAACCAGTCGCTCCTAGTTAATTTCTCAGTTAATTTAAAAAACAAAATGTTCTCTAGAGAATTCCCTCAAATAGCTGTGGCAATAGGAGTTCCTTTGCAGACAATAAATCTGTGACTAAATTCACGAGCCTTTCGTTGGAACTGCTTGTAAAAATTATGTTTTTAGACAATTTGTAATAGAAACGTTACTGAAAAATCAAGTATTCATCTTCATTGTTTAAACAAATACAGGTGCTGGAGGAATTCACTAAACGCTTCTTTTTGAGGGAACTCAAGCACTGAATTTGCTCAATGCACTTCAGGGCAGGGATTTTTGCCCACCAGCTTGAAAGTGCACCTGCCGTCACTGTCAAGTGCTAGTCACTGTACTGCGTTTGTGGATAGAAATTGCCCTGTCAATCAATCAGTCAGTAGATTTGTAAAGCACTTCTTGTTGCTCATGAGGATATACAGGCGTTGGAAGGGTTCTGTTGATTACCTAAATAACCAGGTCTTCAGGGACTTTTAAAAACTCTGGAACAGATTGGGAGGTTCATAGATGAAGGGGTGGCTCATTCCAGGTCTTCACTGCTAGGTAAGAGAAGAAGAGACCTCGGCATTTGCTACATTGGATGCAGGGGGTTCGTTTTAGAGAAAGGGACATGGAGCTGAGGTGTCTGGTGCGCTGACGGAAGTTCAGGCGGTGGTTTAAGCAGGAAGGTCTTTAGTTGTGTAGGCCCTTATATGCATGGGTCAGGAGCTTGAACTGCCATTTTTCTGTACCGGGAGCCAGTGGAGTTCCCTGAGGTAGGGAGTGATCTGGGTTCATCTAGGAAGACCCAGGGCGAATCTGGCTGCAGCTTTTTGTATGGTCTGTAAGTCGTTGGAGGAGGTGAACTGCAATCAATGCATAGAGAGCGTTGCTGTTGTCCAGTTGACTGAAAATGAGGGCCTGTGTGATGGCGCGTCTTGAGCTTTGATGAATCCATTTGAATATCTTATGAAGCATGGAGAGGATGAAGAAGCAGGAGGAGGGGAGAAAGTAGACCTGAGTTGTCAGTAGTAGATTGTTGTCCAGAATGAAGCCTAGGTTCCTAGCGTGGTCAGGGGGCGTAGGATTAGGTCTGAGTTCTGAGGGGCACTAAGATGCATCCCATGTGGAGCTTTGCATCCAAAAACAAGTACCTCTATCTTGCCTGTATTGAGCTTCAGGCAGTTGTCCTTCAACCAGTTGTCGAGGTCTGTCATGCAGTTGTGGAAGTTAGTCTTTGTGTTGGTGGTGTCTCTGGAGAGGGAGAGGTTGAGTTGTGTGTCATCGGCGTGGGATATGATGTTGAGTCATTTGGTTTTAACAATGCTGGTCAGGGGTGTCATATAAGTGTTGAAGAGAGTGGGACTGCGCAAGGATCCGTGGGATACGCCGCAGATTATTTCCTTGGATTTAGAGGTGAAGTGGGGAAGGCAGGCTTTTTGTGCTCTTCTGTTGATGAAAGAGGCCATCCATCTGAGAATGGCTCCTGAAATGCCTGTGTTGTGCAGCCTTGTGATGAGTGTGTGGTTGGAGACTATATCGAAGGCTGCGGAGAAGTCTAGGAGAATAAGAGCCACATTCTCTCCTCGGTCAAGGTGGGCTTGGATGTCATCCGTCGCCACAATGAAGGCTGTCTCAGTGTTGTGGTTGCTGCAGAATATGGATTAGGAGTCGAGGAGGTTCCGTTCCAGATGTGAGGATCATTGTTGGTTGATGGCTTTTTCAAATATTTTGGCCGTGAACGGGAGCTGGGAGATCAATCAGTAGTTGTTGAATTGGCTGGGGTCTGACAATAGTTTCTTGGGAGGGCATTGACTTCTGCGTGTTTCCAGTCCTCGGGGAAGGTGGCCGTGGCAATTGAGGTGTTGAACAAGGTGGTGTGTACATGGTTATTTCTAGCTTTGCCTAGGTTGAAGATGTGGGGAGGGCATGGGTCTGTTGGGGCCTCTGAGTGGGCAGAGTTCATGATGGAGGCAGTGTCCTGTGGGGAGAGCTAGTTCCATTCAGTTAGTTGGACGTCAGTGATGCCAGTGAAGTTATTGTATTGTTTGAAGAAGTCAGTGGTCTTGAGCTGGGGTTCGAAGCTTCTGTAGATGTTGGCGATCTTGTAATGGAAGAAGTTTGCTAGATTGTCGCAGAGGTCCTGTGAGGGTTTAATGTTATTTGTTGCAGCTTAGGGGGTTGGAGAATTCTTTGACAATGTTGAAGAGTTCCTTGCTGTTATTGGAGCTTGGTTCGATGTGTGAGGCTAAGGACCTTTACTTCGATTCTCTCAACTGTCTTTGGTAGAGGTTGAGGGCTGTCTTGAAGGTGGTCTTGTCGGTCATGTCCCTGCTGATGTGCCATCTCCTTTCCAGTTGTTTACAGTGTTGTTAAGCAGTTCTGAGGTCTTCAGTGTACCAGCTAGCCTACTTGGTGAACGTTCTGTGGGTGTTGTTGCCAATGGGATTTTGGATGAGTTGGGTCAGTCCGATATTGTTCATGCTGTTGAGGAGGTTGGTAGTATTGATGTCATTGTGGTCATCAGGATGAAAGTTGAAGTCACCAAGGAAAATGTGTAGTTGGAGTCTATGGCAAGGGGGTGATGAAGTTGGCAATGAAGAGGCAAAACGCAGGACATGATCCTGGAGGAAGGTAGGTAAGAGTGCCCCTGATGGTAGTTTTGCTGTCTCTTTGGAGTCAGAATGTGAGGTGTTTCATGACTGGAGTGATGTCATTTATGGTGGTGCATTGGGTGGATTTCTTGTGTATGATAATGATTGCAATCCCTCCACCTCGTTTGTTGATGCTGTTGCAGTGGGTGATCGTCTATCATTCGGGTATTGTCGTAGTGACGATGTTGGCCACGGAAGTGGGGTTGAGCCAGGTCCTGTCACAGTGTTTTGGTAGGGAAGGACAGGAAGGACACCAACAGCAGGGAAATGAGCAGCAATAGTCTGTGTGTGATTGTCCTGCAACTGCAGCTGCAGTACAATGGGAAGTAGTGGATGGCAATGTGGGGAAATTAGTGTGCCAAGGGGCAAAGCCTCACAACAGGAGCTGGGGCAGAGGAGACATTGTCAGTATTGACAGTTGGAGGGGAAGACCTTTTGTTTTTTTGCATTAGGGGCCAAGCAATCTTGTTATGCCACTGGAGTTTCACTGGAATTTGCTGTGACTTTTTTTAAAGCTGCAACATGCCTGAAGAAAATTTGTGAAGTGTTTGTTTTTTAATGTGTGAAAAAACCCTGCAAAAGTGATGTTTGAGGAATAAGCCATGCAAAAACCTATTTACATCCTCATGATGACTTTGCAGAGGTATTTTCTGGAAAATCTTCCATATAAATGTTTTTTTCCAATGGACATTTCTATCCACAAAGTTTTGCAAATTTGCCAAACTTAAAAATGTTACAACATCAATAGCAAAAATGTAATTCCACACTAGTAATGAACAACAGTGCTCCCACTCGAGTGTGACATTTAGCCTAGAGGAATTTTGTATGGACAGGCATAAGCCATATATGTAATCCCCATCTGTGAGATTCCATGACTGGCTCATCATCAAACTTGAAGCTGTGTCACATGACCTCCTTCCAGCTGCAGGCTTCAAAAGGCCTCCAGTAGAAGCAGCTATCTCTTTGTCTCTCATGGCGTCCTGCCAAGGAAACCCACCCACATCATCTAGAGCAAGTTAGCAGTGGCAGTGAAACAGATATCACAACCAGCGAAGGAGGTGGTATCACCTTGGCACTTGCTAGTTCAAACTATATCAGGAGTGTATGAGACCAGGGCAAGCTCAGGGACTGACGTAGAGGCAGGTTAACAAGTGTCTTGTGGGGAAGTAGTGGGAAGAGCAGTCATGTATTCCAGTTTCAGGTGAGGGTTGTGCCCTACATTACTGGTCCGAAGTTGAGAGAGGTTCATTCCTCCAAAAAGTAATATTCATCCCAGTAAGTGTGATAATGGACAATTGGGGTTGTATAGAAGGTTCGGGGGAAACCCTTCTATCAATGTAACTTAGTTATGTAGTATGTAAAACAAATAGATAATACATACCTGGTTGTACCTTGTCTAAACCCTGACCTGGGGCTGTATAGTATAAAGTGGCCCAGAGGTCCCACTTTGTGCACCACCGGAGCACTTTGGTATTACAGAAGGGCCTGCAAATGCTGGTGCACCCCGTCTGTAATTTAGATAGCGCTGGCACACATGTAGCGCCAGCTCTATCTTTAGAGGGAGTTCCCTAATTTGCATGGGGCGCGACCCTATGTACATGATTAGTCCTTAGTACAGTGCACTATATGTGCCCAGAGCTTGTAAATCAAATGCTACTTGTGGGTCTGTATCACTGATTGTACCACCCACATGAGTAGCCTTTCAAACATGCCTCAGGCCTACCACTGCAAAGCCAGTGTAAGCAGTTATAAACTGCCGTTTCGAACTGGCAAGCTCACCTACTTCAAAGTGAGTGGGAGCTCGCACAGCGTTAAATTGCTTGAATTTGCGTATGGTAATGGATTGTAGTGTGCAACCGGGTTGAAACACTGTCTGGCCAGGCAGTGTGGGCAAAAGCTAGAAAGTTCGAGGGTCCCCCTACTGGGAGGGGAACAATCCGGTGCACAGCGTATGGACCGTAGTCTTATTCCATAAACAGATTGATCATGAGTCTATATGTATGATTTTATAGTATTTAATCTTCACGTTGTGAATATTATCATATATTCATATTCAAAGTAGCAACAGAAGCCAAAAACGTGTCACTGCACAGTTTTAAATCAACCATTGTAATCCTCAAAAAGATCCCGATGCATTTCGGGCGAGAGCCCTTTGTCAAGGGATTACTCTACAAAGAAAAACAAACATAACCAGAATAAATCTGTTGTCAAAAACTAAATATAAACAATCGAATAGAATCATACACTTGCCGATACTTTTTTTTTTTTTTTTTTAAAGACCTTTATTAGCAACAATACCAGCGTCGTTACAAATACCATAGCAAGCATACAGTTCGTGGCTACCGGGACCAAACAAGTCCTCAGGCAAAGATGTTACACAGCCATGATTGCCGGCATCCCGGGGGCCCGGCGGCGTCATTTAGTGGACTCAGCTCAGCTGTAGCGATAGTAGCTTCCCCATCCAGGCAGCACTCATCACAGCACGACTTCTGATTATTCATTAACAACAGCTCGAAGGGAAGGTCTTGTGTGTGCAAGGTCAATAGTAGAACTAAAATGCCCATAAACCTACCCTAACCCCAACTCCCAACTCTACCCTCCCTCCCCAGTGTGTTCCGTGGAATGCCCAGTCAGTCTGATTCAGAGTAAACCTGCCGTGTAAACGTGTCGTGTAAAAACCATGTCCCGTGCTACTTCCCAACCCATGTCATCAATGGCCAAACCCTCTGGGGACCCCCCCTGTTAAGCCCTCCCACGTAGGTGACTACTTGTGTGTCCCAGCGCCCCCCCCGGCAATCTCCCCACTTTCCTACCCGTAGAGGAACCCCCCCGTCCGCCCAGCCCTTTATTCCAAAACTTGGTCCTGGAGATCCACCACCTCAGATGTGTCGGAATCACCTTCCTCCCCCTTCCGTAAGTACTCCTTGTAGAGGTCCCAGAAGTTTTTTGGCCTACTTCTAGGTGGCAACAGTTCACTGTACAGCTCAGTTTGGGTACAGCAAAAGCGCAGATCCCTCTTCCACCTCGCCACGGTGGGCAGCGGTCCGCGCATCCAGCAGGACGCAACTACTCTCCTGGCGAGCAACAACGCCATATCTGCTAGTCGGCGAAGTGAAGGCGGGAGCGGTTTAGAAAAGCCCAGCAAAGCCAGCGCCGGTGTCCTGGGGAGCGTTTCTTCTAGCATTTGATCAAGTTCCGCAAATACCGCATTCCAGAAGTCTTGCACACCGGGGCAGAGCCACGCCATGTGGAAGAAGTCGGCGACCTGGGTGCGACAGCGCTCACATTCCGCCGTGGGCCGCAGGCCATAGCGGTGCAGTCGCTCTGGGGTATAGTACACCCTTTGGAGGAACTTAAAGTGCACCAGCCTGTGCCTGCCATTGAGTGAGATCTTGCGGGTGCTGGAGCAGCAATATCTCCACATGGCATCATCTATGGGTGATAGCAGATCCTCCTGCCATGCCTCTCTGGCTTTAGACTGCGGTAGTTTCTGGTGTGCTACGCCTAACTTGTTGACCGACGAGAGCAGTTTAGCCGAGGACTTAGTTTTAATAATATAGGACAACTCTGGGATCTCCTCAGGTTCTTCCATAGACGGGCCCAACTCGTCTCGGTAAGCCGATCGCAGTCTGTGGAACTGAAACTGTTGAAGCAGTGTGGGGCTCGCAGTCCTCAAAGCTAACTGACCCCAAGTTTTAAGTGTGCCCTCCTCGAACAGATCCTCCATCCTTTCCAGGCCCAAAGAGCGAAGGGACTCTACAACGCCCTTTTCTCTCAAGGGGCTCAACCACAGCGCCCATTCAATCGGCATCAGGGGTGAATACAATCGATCACAATCACGGGCGCGCACCAGTGCATGCCATGCATGGTTAGTCGCCTTAAGGGAGTCAAGGCGCCCGACCGACCGATCAAGCGGAAGACAAATCGTTGCTGGCAATGGGAGTGGGTCCGCGAACAGTCGCTCCAGGAGCAAGTGCGGTGTACGCGCCTCTCCGTGAACCCAGGAGTGCAAGTGGGTAGCCTGTGCTACGCGATAGTATCGTTCCATGTCAGGGGCCCCCAGGCCCCCCAGTTCGCAGGGGAGAATGAGTGTCGCCCACCGTATCCTGGGCTGTTTGCCAGCCCATGTCAGCCGAATGAGAACCTGCGTGAGTTGTTTAAAGAAGGCCCTCGAGAGCACTACCGGTAGATTCGTGAATAAGAACAGAAACCGGGGCAGGACAATCATCTTCATTATAGCTATTCTGCCCAATAAGGACAGTGGGAGCCTGCACCAAGCGTCCACATCCTCCACCAGTTTGGCGAAGGCAACGCCGTAGTTATCTCGGACAAGAATTTCCGGGTCGGTGTGTAAGTGGATGCCCAGGTATCTCACCGAGTCAGTCGTCCACTTTAGCGGGTACTCCATAGGGAAGGGCTGCGTCACAGGTGTGAGGGGGAATGCGATAGATTTGTCCCAGTTCACACGTAGTCCTGAGAGCGCGCCGAAGCGAACCACCTCTCTGAGGACTGATGTCAGGTTAGCCTCTGGGTCACGGACGTATAGTAAGGTGTCGTCTGCGTACGTAGATATGCCTATCTTATAGCTGGGGAAGCTGATCCCCTCCAAGCTGTGGTACTCCCTGATGGCACAAGCAAGCGGTTCCGCCACCAGCGCATAAAGAAGAGGTGATAGGGGGCAGCCTTGCCGCGTCCCTCTGCCGATATGGATCGGTGCTGACACCCTGTCCCCCAGTTTCAGTCTGGCCGACGGTCGGTGATACAGCGCGCCAACCCTTTGCAGAAATGGTTCACCCAGACCTAGCTTCCGAAGCACCCGGACCATGAACGGCCATTCGACAGAGTTGAATGCCTTTTCCATATCCAGGAAAATCGCCAGTGCTCTATTCTCCTGTCGCACATGTTGCATGGTACCCAGGACTGTGCGTATATTGTACGTCAGATTTCTACACGGTACGAACCCAGACTGCTCAGGTGCCACCAGTTCCGGGACTAGGAGGGCTAGCCGATTGGCCAGTACCTTCGCGTATATTTTAGCATCCACATTCAGCAGACTGAGGGGCCTGTAGGAACTGCACATGTTCAGTGGCTTCCCCGGTTTCGGGATTGTAACAAGCAGTGCCTCCCGCATCGTGAGGGGCATTTCCCCATCCTCGCAAATCTCATCAAAGAGAGTGATCAAATGAGGAAGTAAGATCCCAGCATAGGCTTTATAGAAGCCCACCGTGAGCCCGTCAGAACCCGGAGCGCTGCCCGCCCTCATGCCCGCCAAGGCTTCCAGTATTTCGTCCCCATGAAAGGGGGCCATAAGGAACTCTCTGTCGGAATTCCGCAAAAATGGCATAGCTATATGCCCCAGGTAGTCGTCTATAGCGTCCTCTACGCCCAGGGACCTGGATTGGTAGAGGTCCGCATAATATCGGCGGAAAGTCGTCAGGATTTGCTCCTCATCCGTGACCACGCCTCCCTCGGGGGTGGTCAGTTCTTCTACAACTAGCGGTTTGCGCGAGTTCCGCACCATGCGTGCTAGAAGTGCGCCTGGCCTGTCCCCTTCACCGTAGGCACGGGCCGTAGCATATTTCCCCATGAAGAGGACCTCCCTGTCCGCCAGGTCCTGGTATTCTGTTAACAGAGGAGCGAATCTTGAGTCAGCCTCTGGGCCAGGGTCTCTGAGCAGTTTATCCTCCGAGTCCGCCAATTTGGCCTCCATCGCAGTCAACTCCCTTCTAATAGAGCGCAGTGTACTGGAGTGTTTGGACATAGCCATGCCTCTGGTGAAGACCTTAAACGACTCCCAGACCGTAGAGAAGTGATCTACCGAGCCCAGATTCGCAGCAAAGAACCCCTCAATATCCTCCGCCAGTTCACCCCGGAACACCTCGTCAAGCAGGGCAAAGGGGGGGAACCTCCAGGTAAATGCTGGAATACCTTTCCTGGTAGTGGTGATATGTAACATCACAGGAGAGTGGTCAGAGAGGGTGCGTGGCAGCACCTCACATTTGTCGATACTCCGCTGGACCGAAGACGACGCCAACCAGTAGTCTATACGTGTGTGGACATTATGGAAGGCCGAGTAGTGGGTGAAGCCACCGAGCGAGGGGTGCTTCTCCCTCCAGACATCGACCAAGTCTAGTTTGAGCATTTCGGTGTTCATATAGGCAGCTGAGGCCACCGGCCTTCGGGCTGGTCCTGAGGAGCGGTCTTTCTCGGGGTCAAAGATAAAGTTAAAATCACCTCCCCACAACAACCCTGGGTGATTGTGCTTCCTACATAGTGCAGACAGGGCTGCATAGAAGTCAGTGTTGACATAGTTAGGGCCGTAAACATTAACAAGCATGAGATCAAGCCCTTTGCCTACACATCTGGACAGGACATACCGCCCCTCAGTGTCTACCTCCACCGGGAACAGTTTCAGTTGTGAGGACGGGTTAACCCAGGTCAGTACCCCTCTAGAGTGTGTTGTAAAGCCAGATGCCACTATGTGTCCCGCCAACCCTCGCGTCTGTAACATCCTGCTATGAATGGGTAGGTGAGTTTCCTGCAACAGGGCTATGTCCACCTTATGGCGATGTAGGTAACTGGTAACCTTCCTCAGTTTGCGGTGATCATTTAGGCCCCGTACATTCCACGTCATCAGTTTGAGAGTGTGCGGGGCATGTGTGCGATCAGTCAGGGCGACATCCGACATTGCAAATTCAACTGTTCAATCATTAGACCACGGGCAGCATGGGTAGTCTTCCCCACCATAAGGGCAGCCACCAAGGGCATCCGATAAGCAGCAACACACAGCGTTACACATTGCGTCCCCCCGAACCATGTACACTCCTTGTCATGAGCGTTTCCACAACTATGAACACACAAAAACCCACCCCGAACACCACCCACATACGTCCCACACAACAGACCAAACAGGTGAACCAAAGAACAGCCACCCACCCACCCACAGCCGACCATCCCCAACCCGGTCAGACAGGACTCATCACCACCCGCCATCCCTCCCTACTCAACAATGATTTCTACTGAACCCCAAGTAGCCCCCGAAGGAGCTAAAAGCCAAAAGCGCAGGGGCAGAGGAATCTAGCCAGCCAACGACTCAGCAGTGAGACCAGAGCTAGTAACCCCACGCGTGCTCCCGTCCCGCCCCCCGCCCAGTGGCTTTGAGCCCTGCCAGCTCCAGTCTTCGCAGTCTGTTAAGTCCAGACCCTTATGTGCGGCGGGCTACCCCGCAGCCGACCCCCCGCCAATCAGGCAGTCCCCCACCCCCCCAGACCACAGCGCAGATAAACCATCCCGGTAAGAACCAGGTAGATCTCACCCCAAAGTCACATCTCTACGGGGCCGCAGTGACAGCGTGCCATTCCAGCTCCTCCTTGCGCCTCCAGGTCAGAAACGACGCTCTCGAGTCCGGCTACTCCTGTTCATCCAAGCGGGATGTGTCCTCCAAGTCCTCCCGCTGACTCCTCTGGCTATTGCGGATGTCCTTCTCCCATTCCTTCAAGGATTTCTTAAGTTCAGCGGGGTCGGTAAAGAAGTGGGAGTGACCCTGTCTGTTGATGCGAAGCCTCGCAGGATACAGCATGGCGTAGTCGAGGCCTAGGTCTTTCAGCTGCTTCTTGTAGGGGGCAAATCGCTTTCTTTCCTCCTGTACTCTCGCCGTGAAGTCTGGGAATAGTGAGATGTTCATGCCCTCGTACTGTAGCTTCCCCTTCTCTCTGGCCAGTCGCAACGCCAAGTCCCTGTCCCGGTAATTTAATAGTTTCGCTATAATTGGTCGCGGGGGGAGGCCCGGTTGTGGTTTCGGCCCCAGGGTGCGATGAGCCCTCTCAATAATGAACATCGGGGAGAAGACATCTTCCCCCAGCAGGGTCTGAAGGAGCTTCTCCACAAACAGCTCCATTTTACCGGTACTTGTGGATTCCGCTACTCCCGTAATGCGTAGATTGGAGCGCCTCGAGCGCGCCTCCAAATCCTCCGTCTTATCTTGTATCACCTGAAGCAGTCGGCCAAACTGTCTGCGGTCCTTATCCCACTCCGTTTGGGCCTCTTCCGCCTCTGTAAGTCGTCTCTCCGCCATGTCTAGCCTCTCCGCGTGCTTGTCCACCCTCTCGGACATGCGGTCCATCCGGTACGTCAACGCATCAATCTTGGTGCTGATCTCCGCCATGCTGCCTTGCAGACCTCTTTCCATGCTTCCCAGCATGTCCCGGATCTCCGTGCACAGAGAGTTCTCGGATGTCGCCGGGCGTGGAGGGGTGGTTTGTGTTGTCCCCTCGGCCCCCTTCGTCTTCCTCTGGTCGAAAGAGAGCTTGGACTGCGATCTGTCCCCCTTCCCCATGGTATTTCTAGTAGACATACAGCCGTCCGGCCAGAGGTGTGAGGTCCACCACACGTGATTAGTGACCAGGCTCTGCAGTGGGCGAAGCGTCAGGGGATCCCCATGACCAGGGTGGTACACAGCGGGACCGGCGCCCAAGATGGCGGCCGCGAGCACCGGAATGCAGACGTCAGTCGTCCCGTGGGCCTCACCCCCGTGCAGTGCCCCTTGCTGGCTGCTTCTCTAGCGGGTGGCCGAGCTGCTCCGGTTCTTGGGAGTGAGCACTCACCGTCCCTCCATTGGCCCTTCACCACGCGGTGGTAGCTAGCTGTGCTTCTCGCCTTCGGGGATGCTCCCACCGCCAACGTGCGCTCCGCACTCCGTGTGCTCCTTCACACCGTGGTTACCGGGTCGGGCCGGTCCTCTTTGTTGCTTCCAGCACCGTCCGAGTGCGCGCCAACCAACAAGTTGTCTTTGTAGGCGGCCGGGACCGCCTCGATCACACTCGCCGCACGTACTGCGACGTAACCCGGGCAGCTCTGCAGCGTAGGTCGGGGATCGCGGCCTGGGCGGCCGCTGCTCCGTCTGCTCCGTCGCCAAGTCTCACCGCCCCCGTTCTCCGCCGGACAAAGGGGTCGCCGTCCTGCCGGGGCTTTGTGCTGAGGTCCGCCACTGTTTTGAACGCCGGCAGGGTAGTTTAGGATAAGTTTGCAGGAGTTTGGCGGGTTATCGGCGAGGAGCTCCGCGCTCGCGCGTCTTACATGGACGCCGGCGAGCTCCGCCCCCACACTTGCCGATACTTACGTGCCTAAAGGATCGTGACGGAAACTAAAACGGTGTGACAAATGGCAGAAAATCAACCAAGTGATTAAACGATGTCCCATGGTGTACACAAGCAAAAAGCGTGATGAAAAACGGAAAGTGAGGGAAAGCGGTGGGAACACAGAAGTCTTTAAAAGGTGCCAAACCAGAAATGCGTGTGCAAGAGACGCGAGCGTCCAAAGGTGCGTGGAAGAAATCTCCCGAAGGTTACTTACAGAATGAGGTTAACGAGGTGCCTCGCGGCGTGCCTGCGGAACAGTGATACAGTGGGTGTGAGTTCTCGTGAAAGTTAAACCGGTAACGGTAAACACAAACGAGGGGCAAAGAACCTGGAGCTAGTAAACATAAAGGAAAGACCATGATGTGATGTCAGTGTGAGGAAAATAAATCGCCATATTGAAAGAGTCAAAAAAAGACAGTGCACATAAGGTGAGAACGGCAAAATGAATGCTGGATATATGCACAATAACAGTAATGCGGAAAATTTATAAATAACAAAGGAATTCAATGCGGTCATTCAGCCCGTTGGGTGCCATCGTGGAGAGAAAACGGATCCAGAAATGTTCACGCTTGAGCAAAGTGTTCTTGTTGTGGGAAACTGGAACTTGTTCAAAAATCTGGAATTTGAGTTGGGCGACAGTGTGTCTAAATTCAGTAAAGTGAGAAGCTACAGTAGATTTGAGATTGTTAGTGCGGATACTGCTTTTGTGTTCTAAAATCCGGGTGCGGATTTTTCTTTCGGTGTGACCTACATAACATTTGCCGCACGGACACTTCAAGAGGTAAATGACATTGTTAGAGTTGCATGTAGCATTCACTTTGAGTTTGATGGAATGTCCTTTCATAGGGTGACAAATGACATTGCCAGTGATGCAGTTGTTGCAATTGGAGCAGTTATAACAGGGTTTCAGTCCTTTATACACCTTCTGTGTATGATCCTGGCTGGGTTTACATAAAATTTCTTTTAGGTTTCTTCCTCGTGTGAATGCGAAAATGGGTGGTTGATTGAATAAACCCTTGAAGTCTGGTTCAAGAGTCAGGATGGACCAATGTTTTCGGATGATAGCTTGGAAGCGATTAGAAGTCTTGGAATATTTTGATACAACTACCAAGCGTTCTGATTGGTCTTTTTTCTTAGGTTGCAACAAGGCAGACCTGCATTTTTTGTCACTTCTTGCCATGGCGAGATCCAATATTGGTGTGGGGTATCCTCTTGCTTTCAGCCTTTCAAGAGTGTGTTTCATTTGTATTTTGCATTCATCTTCTTTTGAAACAATACGTTTGATCCGAAGAAGTTGGGCATAGGGTAAGTTGTTCTTAAGACCAGGGCGGTGAAAACTTCTGTAGTGGAGAGTAGAGTTTCTATCCGTGGGTTTACGGTATACGGTAGTGGACCAATCTCCTGGGCTCCTGTGGATTTCCACATCTAGATAATGTACTTGTCTTTCGTTATGTTCCCATGTGAACTGGATTCTCTGGTTGAAATGGTTCCATGTTTCAAGAAAGGTATTCAAAGTCTCTGCGGTGCCCTCCCATAGGAGGAAAATGTTGTCGATGAAGCGTAAATACAATCGGCCATGTTCCTGCCAACTGTTCTGGCATAGAATGTAAGACTCCTCAAATTGCTTCATGTAAATATTCGCATAGCATGGAGCTGCCGAATTTCCCATGGCGGTGCCGTTGAGTTGGAGTATCCATTTGTCTTTGACTGAAAAATAGCTGTGATATAATGTAAATATAGTCAATTGCATTAGGAACACTTTGAGATCTGCATCTAAATCAGATGAGGATAGAACGTTTTCAATGGATTCAATGCCTCCATCATGAGGAATGGAGGTGTATAGTGAACACACGTCCACCGTACACATGATGAGTTGGGTGTTTTTTAGCTCATTCATGATGGGTTCAATTTTTAGCAAGAAATCAGTTGTGTCTTTGACGTGTGATTTGGTTGCTAGGACAAAAGGTTGAAAATATCTATCTAAAAATTTGCCTACATTCTCGTGTAGGCTACCTCTGGTCGACACAATGGGTCGAAAAGGAGGGTGAGTTGGATACTTGTGCATCTTAGGAAGCATGTATAGTACAGGAGGTCTGGGGTTAGATGGTGTCAACAATCTGCGAGTTTTGTCGTTGATAGTACCTTGATCAAATGCTGTCTTGATGATGAGTATCAAGTCTTGTGAGTACTCCTTAGTGGGATCTCCTGGTAAAAAGTCGTAAGTGTCTTTGTCATTAATGTGCATATCTATTTGTTGGTCATAAAAAGTGGTGTCCATGATGACCAGGGCACCACCTTTATCGGCGTTTTGACAGGTGATGGTCGGGTCGTCGGCCAATTTTTGGAGGATGTTTCTCTCCTTCCGGGTAAGATTCCCTCTTCTGATGTTCGGTTGAAAGGGCAGGTTCAAGATTTTTTGCTTGATCAAATTTTCGAAAGCATCAATGATTTTATGGCTTTGGGGTGCCAAAAATGTGCTATGAGGTCTTAATCCTCTGAGCATATCTTCATCCTGTGTTAAAATGGGATTGATGTTCAAGAAATAGTGTCTTAGACGGATGTTACGAATCAGTTTGAATGCGCTGACTTCGAGTTCTAAGGAGTTGATGACGGTGGTTGGAACGAAAGACTGTCCCTTTTGTAGGGTGTTGATTTCGTCACAGGTTAGAGTAGTAGAGGATATGTTTATGACCAGATTATCTTGAGCGTTCAACGTATGCCTTTGGGTTTCTTTTTGGTTTGCGGAGGTGTCTTTTCTGTGTCCTCTGTGGGTTTTTCCCCCCCGGGGTCTTTCTGTTGGTCTAGACCTAACTCTAAAAAATGAACAGAGGGATCTGTGGAGGTGCTCGGTGTTTGTGAATCAGTATTAGGTGTTGTACGGGTTGGTCTAGATCTGCTGTCATCTTCTGAAGATGATGTTTCAGTGGCTGATGTGGGATTATAGGGTTTGTTAGAGCGTCGGCGGGCATACACCTCTGCCCAGGTGTACACCTCGCCGAGCTTATAGTCTATAGTGTCCCTCTTAAATTTGCGCAGTTTTCTCTCCTGTGTCTCACGAGTATGTTTGTCTAATTGAATGTTGATATCGTCCAACATTTTGTTCAAGTCATCAGCAGACATGGTATCGGTCAGCTCTTTTTTTACATTGGTTATTTCAAGCGATAGTTCATCCAGAGATTTGGAAAGTTCCTCTACGATCAGCAAACTCAGATCGAGGGAACACTTGTTGAGTATAGAGTACCAGCGTTCTACAAATTTAACATTGTTTTTGCAGAGAAGTGGTTTGAGTGGGACACGAAGACCCCGGGGTATCCGTTGAACACGATGGTACCGTATCAGGGTACTCGCATGTAGTTTCTGGTTAGATTCCTTTTTCAAAAGGTAGAGCAATTGTTTGAGGTTGCTTTCCGCGCTGCGGGTATTGCCAGAGGCGGTGATTTCTTCATAGATTAAATTATAGATTTTATCCGCGTCTTCGGTTGTGTAAGCAAAGGTGGATGCTTTTTGGTCGGTCATCCCTGAAACTGAATCAAAATTCATCTTAGAGCGCGTGCTGAGGTCCGAGGACAGAGTAAGTAGAAATTCAAAGTGAGTGGGAGCTCGCACAGCGTTAAATTGCTTGAATTTGCGTATGGTAATGGATTGTAGTGTGCAACCGGGTTGAAACACTGTCTGGCCAGGCAGTGTGGGCAAAAGCTAGAAAGTTCGAGGGTCCCCCTACTGGGAGGGGAACAATCCGGTGCACAGCGTATGGACCGCAGTCTTATTCCATAAACAGATTGATCATGAGTCTATATGTATGATTTTATAGTATTTAATCTTCACGTTGTGAATATTATCATATATTCATATTCAAAGTAGCAACAGAAGCCAAAAACGTGTCACTGCACAGTTTTAAATCAACCATTGTAATCCTCAAAAAGATCCCGATGCATTTCGGGCGAGAGCCCTTTGTCAAGGGATTACTCTACAAAGAAACACAAACATAACCAGAATAAATCTGTTGTCAAAAACTAAATATAAACAATCGAATAGAACCATACACTTGCCGATACTTAAGTGCCTAAAGGATCGTGACGGAAACTAAAACGGTGTGACAAATGGCAGAAAATCAACCAAGTGATTAAACGATGTCCCATGGTGTACACAAGCAAAAAGCGTGATGAAAAACGGAAAGTGAGGGAAAGCGGTGGGAACACAGAAGTCTTTAAAAGGTGCCAAACCAGAAATGCGTGTGCAAGAGACGCGAGCGTCCAAAGGTGCGTGGAAGAAATCTCCCGAAGGTTACTTACAGAATGAGGTTAACGAGGTGCCTCGCGGCGTGCCTGCGGAACAGTGATACAGTGGGTGTGAGTTCTCGTGAAAGTTAAACCGGTAACGGTAAACACAAACGAGGGGCAAAGAACCTGGAGCTAGTAAACATAAAGGAAAGACCATGATGTGATGTCAGTGTGAGGAAAATAAATCGCCATATTGAAAGAGTCAAAAAAAGACAGTGCACATAAGGTGAGAACGGCAAAATGAATGCTGGATATATGCACAATAACAGTAATGCGGAAAATTTATAAATAACAAAGGAATTCAATGCGGTCATTCAGCCCGTTGGGTGCCATCGTGGAGAGAAAACGGATCCAGAAATTTTCACGCTTGAGCAAAGTGTTTTTGTTGTTGTGGGAAACTGGAACTTGTTCCAAAATCTGGAATTTGAGTTGGGCGACAGTGTGTCTAAATTCAGTAAAGTGAGAAGCTACAGTAGATTTGAGATTGTTAGTGCGGATACTGCTTTTGTGTTCTAAAATCCGGGTGCGGATTTTTCTTTCGGTGTGACCTACATAACATTTGCCGCACGGACACTTCAAGAGGTAAATGACATTGTTAGAGTTGCATGTAGCATTCACTTTGAGTTTGATGGAATGTCCTTTCATAGGGTGACAAATGACATTGCCAGTGATGCAGTTGTTGCAATTGGAGCAGTTATAACAGGGTTTCAGTCCTTTATACACCTTCTGTGTATCATCCTGGCTGGGTTTGCATAAAATTTCTTTTAGGTTTCTTCCTCGTGTGAATGCGAAAATGGGTGGTTGATTGAATAAACCCTTGAAGTCTGGTTCAAGAGTCAGGATGGACCAATGTTTTCGGATGATAGCTTGGAAGCGATTAGAAGTCTTGGAATATTTTGATACAACTACCAAGCGTTCTGATTGGTCTTTTTTCTTAGGTTGCAACAAGGCAGACCTGCATTTTTTGTCACTTCTTGCCATGGCGAGATCCAATATTGGTGTGGGGTATCCTCTTGCTTTCAGCCTTTCAAGAGTGTGTTTCATTTGTATTTTGCATTCATCTTCTTTTGAAACAATACGTTTGATCCGAAGAAGTTGGGCATAGGGTAAGTTGTTCTTAAGACCAGGGCGGTGAAAACTTCTGTAGTGGAGAGTACCGTATACCGTAAACCCACGGATAGAAACTCTACTCTCCACTACAGAAGTTTTCACCGCCCTGGTCTTAAGAACACGTTACCCTATGCCCAACTTCTTCGGATCAAACGTATTGTTTCAAAAGAAGATGAATGCAAAATACAAATGAAACACACTCTTGAAAGGCTGAAAGCAAGAGGATACCCCACACCAATATTGGATCTCGCCATGGTAAGAAGTGACAAAAAATGCAGGTCTGCCTTTGTTGCAACCTAAGAAAAAAGACCAATCAGAACGCTTGGTAGTTGTATCAAAATATTCCAAGACTTCTAATCGCTTCCAAGCTATCATCCGAAAACATTGGTCCATCCTGACTCTTGAACCAGACTTCAAGGGTTTATTCAATCAACCACCCATTTTCGCATTCACACGAGGAAGAAACCTAAAAGAAATTTTATGCAAACCCAGCCAGGATGATACACAGAAGGTGTATAAAGGACTGAAACCCTGTTATAACTGCTCCAATTGCAACAACTGCATCACTGGCAATGTCATTTGTCACCCTATGAAAGGACATTCCATCAAACTCAAAGTGAATGCTACATGCAACTCTAACAATGTCATTTACCTCTTGAAGTGTCCGTGCGGCAAATGTTATGTAGGTCACACCGAAAGAAAAATCCGCACCCGGATTTTAGAACACAAAAGCAGTATCCGCACTAACAATCTCAAATCTACTGTAGCTTCTCACTTTACTGAATTTAGACACACTGTCGCCCAACTCAAATTCCAGATTTTGGAACAAGTTCCAGTTTCCCACAACAACAAGAACACTTTGCTCAAGCGTGAAAATTTCTGGATCCGTTTTCTCTCCACGATGGCACCCAACGGGCTGAATGACCGCATTGAATTCCTTTGTTATTTATAAATTTTCCGCATTACTGTTATTGTGCATATATCCAGCATTCATTTTGCTGTTCTCACCTTATGTGCACTGTCTTTTTTTGACTCTTTCAATATGGCGATTTATTTTCCTCACACTGACATCACATCATGGTCTTTCCTTTATGTTTACTAGCTCCAGGTTCTTTGCCCCTCGTTTGTGTTTACCGTTACCGGTTTAACTTTCACGAGAACTCACACCCACTGTATCACTGTTCCGCAGGCACGCCGCGAGGCACCTCGTTAACCTCATTCTGTAAGTAACCTTCGGGAGATTTCTTCCACGCACCTTTGGACGCTCGCGTCTCTTGCACACGCATTTCTGGTTTGGCACCTTTTAAAGACTTCTGTGTTCCCACCGCTTTCCCTCACTTTCCGTTTTTCATCACGCTTTTTGCTTGTGTACACCATGGGACATCGTTTAATCACTTGGTTGATTTTCTGCCATTTGTCACACCGTTTTAGTTTCCGTCACGATCCTTTAGGCACTTAAGTATCGGCAAGTGTATGATTCTATTCGATTGTTTATATTTAGTTTTTGACAACAGATTTATTCTGGTTATGTTTGTTTTTCTTTGTAGAGTAATCCCTTGACAAAGGGCTCTCGCCCGAAATGCATCGGGATCTTTTTGAGGATTACAATGGTTGATTTAAAACTGTGCAGTGACACGTTTTTGGCTTCTGTTGCTACTTTGAATATGAATATATGATAATATTCACAACGTGAAGATTAAATACTATGAAATCATACATATAGACTCATGATCAATCTGTTTATGGAATAAGACTACGGTCCATACGTTGTGCACCGGATTGTTCCCCTCCCAGTAGGGGGACCCTCGAACTTTCTAGCTTTTGCCCACACTGCCTGGCCAGACAGTGTTTCAACCCGGTTGCACACTACAATCCATTACCATACGCAAATTCAAGCAATTTAACGCTGTGCGAGCTCCCACTCACTTTGAATTTCTACTTACTCTGTCCTCGGACCTCAGCACGCGCTCTAAGATGAATTTCGATTCAGTTTCAGGGATGACCGACCAAAAAGCATCCACCTTTGCTTACACAACCGAAGACGCGGATAAAATCTATAATTTAATCCATGAAGAAATCACCGCCTCTGGCAATACCCGCAGCGCGGAAAGCAACCTCAAACAATTGCTCTACCTTTTGAAAAAGGAATCTAACCAGAAACTACATGCGAGTACCCTGATACGGTACCATCGTGTTCAACGGATACCCCGGGGTCTTCGTGTCCCACTCAAACCACTTCTTTGCAAAAACAATGTTAAATTTGTAGAACGCTGGTACTCTATACTCAACAAGTGTTCCCTCGATCTGATTTTGCTGATCGTAGAGGAACTTTCCAAATCTCTGGATGAACTATCGCTTGAAATAACCAATGTAAAAAAAGAGCTGACCGATACCATGTCTGCTGATGGCTTGAACAAAATGTTGGACGATATCAACATTCAATTAGACAAACATACTCGTGAGACACAGGAGAGAAAACAGCGCAAATTTAAGAGGGACACTATAGACTATAAGCTCGGCGAGGTGTACACCTGGGCAGAGGTGTATGCCCGCCGACACTCTAACAAACCCTATAATCCCACATCAGCCACTGAAACATCATCTTCAGAAGATGACAGCAGATCTAGACCAACCCGTACAACACCTAATACTGATTCACAAACACCGAGCACCTCCACAGATCCCTCTGTTCATTTTTTAGAGTTAGGTCTAGACCAACAGAAAGACCCCGGGGGGGAAAAACCCGCAGAGGACACAGAAAAGACACCTCCGCAAACCAAAAAGAAACCCAAAGGCAGACGTTGAACGCTCAAGATAATCTGGTCATAAACATATCCTCTACTACTCTAACCTGTGACGAAATCAACACCCTACAAAAGGGACAGTCTTTCGTTCCAACCACCGTCATCAACTCCTTAGAACTCGAAGTCAGCGCATTCAAACTGATTCGTAACATCCGTCTAAGACACTATTTCTTGAACATCAATCCCATTTTAACACAGGATGAAGATATGCTCAGAGGATTAAGACCTCATAGCACATTTTTGGCACCCCAAAGCCATAAAATCATTGATGCTTTCGAAAATTTGATCAAGCAAGAAATCTTGAACCTGCCCTTTCAACCGAACATCAAAAGAGGGAATCTTACCCGGAAGGAGAGAAACATCCTCCAAAAATTGGCCGACGACCCGACCATCACCTGTCAAAACGCCGATAAAGGTGGTGCCCTGGTCATCATGGACACCACTTTTTATGACCAACAAATAGATATGCACATTAATGACAAAGACACTTACGACTTTTTACCAGGAGATCCCACTAAGGAGTACTCACAAGACTTGATACTCATCATCAAGACAGCATTTGATCAAGGTACTATCAACGACAAAACTCGCAGATTTTTGACACCATCTAACCCCAGGCCTCCTGTACTATACATGCTTCCTAAGATGCACAAGCATCCAACTCACCCTCCTTTTCGACCCATTGTGTCGACCAGAGGTAGCCTACACGAGAATGTAGGCAAATTTTTAGATAGATATTTTCAACCTTTTGTCCTAGCAACCAAATCACACGTCAAAGACACAACTGATTTCTTGCTAAAAATTGAACCCATCATGAATGAGCTAAAAAACACCCAACTCATCATGTGTACGGTGGACGTGTGTTCACTATACACCTCCATTCCTCATGATGGAGGCATTGAATCCATTGAAAACGTTCTATCCTCATCTGATTTAGATGCAGATCTCAAAGTGTTCCTAATGCAATTGACTATATTTACATTATATCACAGCTATTTTTCAGTCAAAGACAAATGGATACTCCAACTCAACGGCACCGCCATGGGAAATTCGGCAGCTCCATGCTATGCGAATATTTACATGAAGCAATTTGAGGAGTCTTACATTCTATGCCAGAACAGTTGGCAGGAACATGGCCGATTGTATTTACGCTTCATCGACGACATTTTCCTCCTATGGGAGGGCACCGCAGAGACTTTGAATACCTTTCTTGAAACATGGAACCATTTCAACCAGAGAATCCAGTTCACATGGGAACATAACGAAAGACAAATACATTATCTAGATGTGGAAATCCACAGGAGCCCAGGAGATTGGTCCACTACCGTATACCGTAAACCCACGGATAGAAACTCTACTCTCCACTACAGAAGTTTTCACCGCCCTGGTCTTAAGAACAACTTACCCTATGCCCAACTTCTTCGGATCAAACGTATTGTTTCAAAAGAAGATGAATGCAAAATACAAATGAAACACACTCTTGAAAGGCTGAAAGCAAGAGGATACCCCACACCAATATTGGATCTCGCCATGGCAAGAAGTGACAAAAAATGCAGGTCTGCCTTGTTGCAACCTAAGAAAAAAGACCAATCAGAACGCTTGGTAGTTGTATCAAAATATTCCAAGACTTCTAATCGCTTCCAAGCTATCATCCGAAAACATTGGTCCATCCTGACTCTTGAACCAGACTTCAAGGGTTTATTCAATCAACCACCCATTTTCGCATTCACACGAGGAAGAAACCTAAAAGAAATTTTATGCAAACCCAGCCAGGATGATACACAGAAGGTGTATAAAGGACTGAAACCCTGTTATAACTGCTCCAATTGCAACAACTGCATCACTGGCAATGTCATTTGTCACCCTATGAAAGGACATTCCATCAAACTCAAAGTGAATGCTACATGCAACTCTAACAATGTCATTTACCTCTTGAAGTGTCCGTGCGGCAAATGTTATGTAGGTCACACCGAAAGAAAAATCCGCACCCGGATTTTAGAACACAAAAGCAGTATCCGCACTAACAATCTCAAATCTACTGTAGCTTCTCACTTTACTGAATTTAGACACACTGTCGCCCAACTCAAATTCCAGATTTTGGAACAAGTTCCAGTTTCCCACAACAACAAGAACACTTTACTCAAGCGTGAACATTTCTGGATCCGTTTTCTCTCCACGATGGCACCCAACGGGCTGAATGACCGCATTGAATTCCTTTGTTATTTATAAATTTTCCGCATTACTGTTATTGTGCATATATCCAGCATTCATTTTGCTATTCTCACCTTATGTGCACTGTCTTTTTTTGACTCTTTCAATATGGCGATTTATTTTCCTCACACTGACATCACATCATGGTCTTTCCTTTATGTTTACTAGCTCCAGGTTCTTTGCCCCTCGTTTGTGTTTACCGTTACCGGTTTAACTTTCACGAGAACTCACACCCACTGTATCACTGTTCCGCAGGCACGCCGCGAGGCACCTCGTTAACCTCATTCTGTAAGTAACCTTCGGGAGATTTCTTCCACGCACCTTTGGACGCTCGCGTCTCTTGCACACGCATTTCTGGTTTGGCACCTTTTAAAGACTTCTGTGTTCCCACCGCTTTCCCTCACTTTCCGTTTTTCATCACGCTTTTTGCTTGTGTACACCATGGGACATCGTTTAATCACTTGGTTGATTTTCTGCCATTTGTCACACCGTTTTAGTTTCCGTCACGATCCTTTAGGCACTTAAGTATCGGCAAGTGTATGATTCTATTCGATTGTTTATATTTAGTTTTTGACAACAGATTTATTCTGGTTATGTTTGTTTTTCTTTGTAGAGTAATCCCTTGACAAAGGGCTCTCGCCCGAAATGCATCGGGATCTTTTTGAGGATTACAATGGTTGATTTAAAACTGTGCAGTGACACGTTTTTGGCTTCTGTTGCTACTTTGAATATGAATATATGATAATATTCAAAACGTGAAGATTAAATACTATGAAATCATACATATAGACTCATGATCAATCTGTTTATGGAATAAGACTACGGTCCATACGTTGTGCACCGGATTGTTCCCCTCCCAGTAGGGGGACCCTCGAACTTTCAAGCTCACCTACTTGCCAGGCCCCAACTACTCTTTTATTGCATATGTCAGCTCGAAGGTAGGCCCTATGTAGCCCCATGGGCATGGTCCAGTGTATTTAAAAGGTAGGACATGTACTTTAGAGTTTGACATGTCCTGGTAGTGAAAAACTGCAAAATTCGCTTTTCACTACTGAAAGGCCTATTTCTCTCACAGTTTAGCATTGAAGCTGCCTTGTAACCCTTTACAAGTGTAACTTAAAATTGAGAAAAGATAGGAAGAGTACATTTGGGGTGTCTGGGCTCACAATTTAAAAACCCACCTTTCAGTGAAGTTGGTTTTTCAAATTGGAGGTCTGAAAATGCCACTATTAGACAGTTTTGTGTAAATCTCTCTGTGTTGCCCACCAATCCTTTTGGGAAACCGGCCCATTGATTAGTCACCCTTTAATTACTCCTTATTTACCCAGCAGACAGCTACGGTCTACCAACGCTTTACTTGCTGTTGTGCCAAAGGTCAAACGGTCTAGATCAGGTGGTCGTTCCTTCTCCCTGAATGCGGCCAAATTGTGGAACAGTTTACCTTTCCATCTTAGATCCAACTCGGACCTTACCTCTTTTAGGAAACACCTAAAAACTTTTCTGTTCAATAAATAGTTTGTTCTCTTTTTTCATTTCAGCCCCATTGAGAACACTTGTTAGCTTTCAGCGCTGGGACGCCCCTGGGCAGCTATCTGCGCTTTACAAAATCCATTTTCATTTAATTTCCTAACAGGGAGGTAGGTCCTGGGACGTAAGGTCAGCTGGACCATATATAATATTTTGAAAAAATGAGTGCTGACCATACAAGAAGCGATCTCCTTCTTTGGAGTGACAAATAAAGAATGTTTCAAGATTTGTCTGGTATTATTTATTTATACCCTTTTACTTTTTGATTTTTAGATTTAGAAATTCATTTGTACGAGAAAGACATACCATATTCATTTGACATACACTTATTCAAACAACATATACTTAATCAAAAAACATTGCATATACACAACAGAGCGTAAATCTGAACATTTCATATATACATTTTCACAAATGTTTGTGCACCAACATAAATATTCATTATTTGCACTATCTTTCTTTTTTTTAAAAGAAGTATATTAACAAACAGATGGAGAAAAAATCAGATGGAGAGAAAGATCAATGTCATGAATAATACAAGTGAGACTGAAGGACTTAATCTCTATATCAGTCGTTCAAGGAGCAACTCATTGCTAGCTGTGGTCAAATACTTGTCTCCATTTTGGCCGACGCGTTTCGGACTCGCTATTTTAATTTGCGTGTTCTCATCAGGGCTTTATGACTTTTTACTGCAGGGTTTGTGCAAAATATGAATGAAAAAGAAGAATAACGTCAATTCCTCTTTTGTATTAAATAGCCTCATTATCGCTCTAATATCTGCATTGGCTGGTAAGTGCATACCTTACAAGAATCGTCACAGATAGGTGGGGTTCAAATATTATATACGGAGGCCCCCGTCGTAGTGCCTAGGAAAGTGGAAACCAATAGAATGGAATCAATTCTCTGTTCCAATAGCGAGCCTTATGCCTGATGCCAAACAAAACACTCCTCAATCCTACCTTATTTGTGTGATCCCTTCTTTACTTGAAGTTCAATCATTGTCCAACATTTGTTCATAGACGCCCCTGTGGATCCCGTGTGCCTGCCCAGGGAAATAATGATGTGTAACTCTACCTTCATTACCCTGTTCATGTATATTTACATGGCCCGTAAATCTTAAAATGTGTACCTGTGCTTCCGACTCAGTGGCGTTAGTTCATACCGGTTTGAGGCGGGGTCCGCTTGGTATTTATTTGCGCGGTCTGTTTCTGGAGGAATGACAAGCGTTTGGTTACATGCAGCTTGTCGGTTTTGTAACATCTACGCTCATGAATCAAAATACGGGATATTGACCTACTCAATACCTTCTGTTCAAGCTGCATTCATCGCTTGCAGTGGCTTACCATCGATGCGCCATGTTAGATGGGGGTGTGGGTTTTTAGGTGCATCACATGGTTTGGGGAATTATGGGATATGTAGTCCATATCGAGTGTCATAAACAGAGAGATACAATCTGACTTTTTTCGGGGCATCTATAGTCTAGAAATTTCCGACATAATGTTCAACCCAGTCTGTAGGCTGTTAAATCGCAATATCAGGTAGGCTTCTTTTTTTAGTAAGACATCATCCACATCCTGGACTCTTTTCCTGTGCCCTATTGTGTACAGGACTGTCCATTTGAAATTCATTTCTGAATGACCCTGTTCCATGAAGTGTTGAACCATGGGTGCAGACACAACCTTATTTTTAATGCGTGAACTATGTTGTGTGATGCGAGTATTGATTTGCTGATTCGTTTTGCCAATGTACAGTTTATCACAACTACAGGTAATTGCGTAAACTACATTCTTGGTTTTACAATTGCTAAAACCTTCATTTTTCCATCTTATATTCCTGTGGATGAATTCACTGCCCTCGATTGTTGTCTCACACAATACACAATTTCCACATCTGTGGTGGCCTCTTATCTGTTTCATGCCCCATATCGAAAGCAGATCATGTTTAGGTTTTTCAATCATTACATCTGCCCGAACGATTTGTTGACCTATGCTCCGATTTTTTTTAAAAGCAAAAATTGGTCGTGGAAATGGGCATTCCAATTCTTCTAGTAAGTGCCAGTTTTTGAGTATAGTTTGTCGCACCTGATGGGTATGGGGGCCAAACGTTATGACACAGACTCGTTTTTCTAATTCATGTTTCTCTTTACGTTCAAGAAGGCACTCACGTGATGTGTAACGCGCCCTTTTGCGTGCATGTTTCAGTAATTTTTTGGGGTATCCCCTGGTAATCATTTCTTCGCAAAACTTCTGAGAATGTAGGTCATAATCTCTGATCTCTGAGCAGTTTCTTCGAATTCAAAGAAGCTGCCAGTAAGGTAGATTAGTCCGCAAATTTCTGGGATGTGCACTCCGATGGTGAAGGATGGTGTTTCTGTCTGTCTTCTTTTTGAAGAGAGAGGATTTTAAACAACCATCAACACAACTTATTTCAACATCTAGAAATGTCATTTTTGAATTGCTCTGTTCAATGGAAAACTTGATGTCCTGATGCTTATTGTTTAGCCAGTGGTGGAATTCTGTCAATTCGGTGTGGCTCCCCTGCCACAGGAGCCACACGTCGTCAATATATCTAAGCCACTGTTTTATATGTCTTTTGTAGGGATTGTTGTTCTCCACGAACTTGTTCTCATACTCTGCCATAAACAATATGGCCATCTCCGGCGCATAAGGATAGCCCATGGCTGTCCCTTTGATTTGTGCAAAGAACTCATCTTTGAAGCGAAAATAATTTTTCTTCAATGTCAGTTCTGCAATTTCCAGGATAAATGACGTTGGGACCCTGTGCACAAATCAAAGGGACAGCCATGGGCTGTCCTTATGCGCCGGAGATGGCCATATTGTTTATGGCAGAGTATGAGAACAAGTTCGTGAAGAACAACAATCCCTACAAAAGACATATAAAACAGTGGCTTAGATATATTGACGACGTGTGGCTCCTGTGGCAGGGGAGCCACACCGAATTGACAGAATTCCACCACTGACTAAACAATAAGCATCAGGACATCAAGTTTTTCATTGAACAGAGCAATTTAAAAATGACGTTTCTAGATGTTGAAATAAGTTGTGTTGATGGTTGTTTAAAATCCTCTCTCTTCAAAAAGAAAACAGACAGAAACACCATCCTTCACCATCGGAGTGCACATCCCAGAAATTTGCGGACTAATCTACCTTACGGGCAGCTTCTTCGAATTCGAAGAAACTGCTCAGAGATCAGAGATTATGACCTACATTCTCAGAAGTTTTGCGAAGAAATGATTACCAGGGGATACCCCAAAAAATTACTGAAACATGCACGCAAAAGGGAGCGTTACACACCACGTGAGTGCCTTCTTGAACGTAAAGAGAAACATGAATTAGAAAACCTAGTCTGTGTCACAACGTTTGGCCCCCATACCCATCAGGTGCGACAAACTATACTTAAAAACTGGCACTTACTAGAAGAATTGGAATGCCCATTTCCACGACCAATTTTTGCTTTTAAAAAAAATCGGAGCATAGGTCAACAAATCGTTCGGGCAGATGTAATAATTGAAAAACCTAAACATGATCTGCTTTCGATATGGGGCATGAAACAGATAAGAGGCCACTACAGATGTGGAAATTGTGTATCGTGTGAGACAACAATTGAGGGCAGTGAATTCATCCACAGGAATATAAGATGGAAAAATGAAGGTTTTAGCAATTGTAAAACCAAGAATGTAGTTTACGCAATTACCTGTAGTTGTGATAAACTGTACATTGGCAAAACGAATCAGCAAATCAATACTCGCATCACACAACATAGATCACGCATTAAAAATAAGGTTGTGTCTGCACCCATGGTTCAACACTTCATGGAACAGGGTCATTCAGAAATGGATTTCAAATGGACAGTCCTGTACACAATAGGGCACAGGAAAAGAGTCCAGGATGTGGATGATGTCTTACTAAAAAAAGAAGCCTACCTGATATTGCGATTTAACAGCCTACAGACTGGGTTGAACTCTATGTCGGAAATTTCTAGACTATAGATGCCCCGAAAAAAGTCAGATTGTATCTCTCTGTTTATGACACTCGATATGGACTACATATCCCATAATTCCCAAAACTATGTGATGCACCTAAAAACCCACACCCCCATCTAACATGGCGCATCGATGGTAAGCCACTGCAAGCGATGAATGCAGCTTGAACAGAAGGTATCGTGTAGGTCAATATCCTGTTTTTTGATTCATGAGCATAGATGTTACAAAACCGACAAGCTGCATGTAACCAAACGCTTGTCATTCCTCCAGAAACGGACCGCGCAAATAAATACCAAGCGGACCCCGCCTCAAACCGGGAGAACTAACGCCACTGAATCGGAAGCACAGGTACACATTTTAAGATTTACGAGCCATGTGAATATACATGAACAGGGTAATGAAGGTAGAGTTACAAATCATTATTTCCCCGGGCAGGCACATAGGACCCACAGGGGCCTCTATGAACAAATGTTGGACACTGATTGAACTTCAAGTAAAGAAGGGATCACACGAATAAGGTAGGATTGAGGAGTGTTTTGTTTGGCATCAGGCATAAGGCTCGCTATTGGAACAGAGAATTGATTCCAATCTATTGGTTTCCCCTTTCCTAGACACTACGACGGGGACCTCCGTATATAATATTTGAACCCCACCTATCTGTGACAATTCTTGTAAGGTATGCACTTACCAGCCAATGCAGATATTAGAGCAATAATGAGGCTATTTAATACAAAAGAGGAATTGACGGTATTCTTCTTTTTCATTCATATTTTGCACAAACCCTGCAGGAAAAAGTCATAAGCCCTGATGAGAACACGCAAATTAAAATAGCGAGTTCGAAACGCGTCGGCCAAAATGGAGACAAGTATTTGACAACAGCTAGCAATGAGTTGCTCCTTGAACGACTGATATAGAGATTAAGTCCTTTAGTCTCACTTGTATTATTTATGAAATTGATCTTTCTCTCCATCTGATTTTTTCACCATCTGATTGTTAATATACTTCTTTTTTTAAAAAGAAAGATAGTACAAATAATGAATATTTATGTTGGTGCACAAACATTTGTGCAAATGTATATATGAAATGTTCAGATTTACTTTCTGTTGTGTATATGCAATGTTTTTTGATTAAGTATATGTTGTTTGAATAAGTGTATGTCAAATGAATATGGTATGTCTTTCTCGTACAAATGAATTTCTAAATCTAAAAATCAAAAAGTAAAAGGGTATAAATAAATAATACCAGACAAATCTTGAAGCATTCTTTATTTGTCACTCCAAAGAAGGAGATCGCTTCTTGTATGGTCAGCACTCATTTTTTCAAAACTATTAGACAGTTGGCATATTCTTACTTTAACCCTTCTGTACCTCTGCCTGTCTCTGGAATAAACATCTGGGTTGGGTGACAGCTGTGCTTTGTGCTTTTGCTCTAGAAAGTCACACACATAGGAAGCTGAGGTGTGCCTTGCATATCCTAATGGCCCATCACCAGGCTGATGGGTCTTCCTGAGCTATAGTGAGAGGGTGGAGCTACCACTTGTACCTGAATGGGCTGTGCCTGTCCCCACACAAAGAGGTGTATATCTCCTGTAGTGTCCATGGAGCTAGGGCAAGAAAGGGTAGGGTATTGTGCACTACAAAGACCTTTAGCTCAGTGGTTCGACATTGACACCTCGGAACTGACGCACAGCGCTCTTCATATCTTCTCATCAATGACTTCGGAAATGATGCCTAGCCTTTAACAGCGACATATCCCTTCCATTTTTAAACACACGAACCCATTGCTTCAACGCATTAAAGGTAATGTCAGCGGGTCTGCATGACTCCTGCATCTGCCCCACGTAACATTGGACTGAACTTTTGGATTTGCCCTGGTCAAGCATGACAAGATAGCCCTAGTTGGAGCTATCGATTTATAACCATTGCATTTCCATTTAATCTTGCAAAACTCATATCTTGACTTCTGTATGTTGGATTTTAATTGTTTTGGTCTTGTTTTGCTCAGATAAATATTGGCTATTTTTCTAAACTGACGTGGAATACTTTTGTGGTGTTTTCTCTATGTTAATGTATGTGTGTGCACAAATACTTTACACATTATCTCTTTAGTTTAGACTTACTGCTCTGTGCCAAGCTACCAGCTGGTGAGCACAGGTAAACTTTTAGGGTGCACCACACTTACCCTGACTGGGATTGTGGTTGGACAGGGTGCTGTATGGAGTGTAATAGGATCATTTTTATAACCAATCGGCTGCTGAGTAATGTATAAATAATTCCTCCAGGAACTTTTGTATGTTGATAAGTGGGTGGGCCTGCAGCACTGGTCGTGCCACCCACTTAAGCAGTTCTTCAAACATGCCTCAGGCCTGCCATTGAAGCCTGTGTGTGTGCAGTTTTAAACTTCTTTTTCTACCTGGCAAAATAAACCTTTCGACAGGCCCAAACCTTCCTTTTTAATACATATAAATCACCTCCTGTGTAGGCCCAGAACAGCCTGGAGGGCAGGGTGCAGTGCATTTAAAACGTAGGTCATCTCATTTTAAGTGTTACATGTCCTGGCAGTGAAAAACTCCTAATTTCATTTTTCACTATTGCACGGCCTACTTCTCTTATAGGATAACATTGGAGTTACCTTAATACATTTAATAAGTGATAACTTTTAATTGGGAACAGGTAGACAGGTCGAGTTTGGTGTCTAAAGTATTGTAATTAAACCTCCTCTTTAATGTTTAAGTGTGATTTTTAGTCACAATTCTGAAAATGCCACTTTTAGGAAATTCCCATTTGCTTGTCCTAACCATTTGCTGCCTGTTCTTGGGTCACAGGACTAGATGTAGCTAACAGTAGGGCTTTGTGTATTGCTCTCACACAGTGAGACAAAGGGAAGATAGGTATTGGCAGGATGGTCCACACTCAGTTAATGAGGGGGAGGGCTGTCACCCACCACAGTTGCACATCACAAAGGCTCTGCCAGAGCACTCTCACAAGGGGGTTGGCACTTGTCTTTTGTGACCACAGACAGTATGGGACCAGGGCAGGGAAGAAGGGAATGCCTGACACCTCAGGGATTGTGGGTAGAAACCTCTCGAAGTTTCCTCTACTTTAACGTGGATATCCGGTATAAATATTGGATCCTTAGACCCAACTCTGCAGTACACTTCTTGACCTGTGCACTCTGCCAGGAAAAAATACTGCTGTGCTGCTGAAAGGACTGTCACTCTGCTGGGCTGCTGTTCTGAAGGACTGCTGCCCTGCTGGTCTGCCCTGTTGTCTGGGTGAGAAGGACTGTACCTGCATCTCTGATCACAGGCCCCAGAGTGACTCCAGGAGTTAGATGACTGAACTTCAGATCGAAGATCAGGGACCGAACAGTCTTCCAGCAACCTTGAATCCAGCACCTGAACTCTGCCATCTGTGAGTGCCACTCCAGTCCTGGACCCTGGGAAATGGGCTGAAGGTGCTCTGACAGCCCATCTATTGATTCAGCAGAACTGACGCATCTCATCCGTGGTGGTGCACATCTCCCGCAGAACCAGAGCATCACCTCTGCTTCTCAATGCTTCGCACTCAGAACCGACGCATCGCCTATGCTACATGGAATTTCCAGACACAGGACTTTACATTGCCCAAGGCAGCCCATCAAAACTGCAGCTGCGCGACTCATCTCTATGCAAGGACATTGCATCGCACTTTGCAGCTCCCCAGAACCACTGTTGCATGACGCACCTCATCACCCAAACCTTGCATTGCCTCTGCTGCGCGACGCATTTTCGACGAGTGACTCCGCCTCTCTTCGCAACCAGGATTAAGTTACTGTGTTCAGTGGACCTAAATGGGTCCCTGAAGCCAGTCTGCGCTCGATCGCGTCCTCCTGATCTTGTGCCTTTGTCCCAGTCCGGAGCAACCCACAATTGTAGCTTTGTGCTTTAGGCGCTATTTTCACTTAAATCTTTGAAACTGCATACCTCCAATTCTACTGATTGGATTTTGGTTGCTTTGGTCTTGAATTATTTTTTACAATTTACTCTATTTTTATAAATTGTGGTGGGATTTTTCTTGTGTTGTGTTTTCACTTTATTAGTATTTGAAGTGCTGCATAAATACACACATTCCCTCTAAGTTAAGTTTGACTGCTCTGTGGCAAGCTACCAGAGGGTTGAGCACACGTTAATTTGGGGTTTGCTTGTGACTTCAAACTGACAAGGATTGTGGTTGCTTCTTGAGTAGGGTTTCATCCCCTCCAACCAGTAACCCAATTTCTCACATTTCCTTTCTCGTCCCTTAGTCTCCCACATGTATTTTTGCTCTCCATCACTACCATATCTCATCTTGTCTCTTCGTCTCCTCTTCCTCTTCCCCTCTCATCTTTCTTTGTTGTCTCTCATTCATTCCTGCATTCACTACACATACTTTTATTCTCCCTCTCCATTTTGTTCCAACCGCCCCCTACTCTTCCCCTTATCCCTCTTTTGATTATCCTCTCTTTCTTTTTTCCTCTGCCTCTTCTCTTTTTGTCTGACTTCCCTTCTGCAGTATCTCCTTTCCCCTCTAGTTATCACCCACTCTTCCTTCCACCGGCACCCCCTCTTTTTTCTACTATTGCTGTCTCTCCCCCTTTTCTCCTGGATTCCACTATCTCTGCTCAGAATGTTCTCTCCTCCCTTCACCATATTCCCTTCCTCCTACCCCCCCATGCCTCTGCTGAATAGGAGGATGCCTGGGCCTTGTATGTGTTGATCCCTGCTCCACTACACGGCAGCAGACAAAGAGCCCAAATGAGCCTGTGTGCTCCACACAGTGAATGAAGAGGTGCACTGGGAGAGAAGCGAGCAGGCTTGAATGCTATCGCCCCCCTCACCTCCCTTCCTATTACCCCCAGGGGGCACCCCTCAGCTGCAGGGAAGGAGATCTGTGAAAGCAGCCCTTGTGGGAGCCTACAAGGAGTCGGAAGAAGAAGAATTAGCATTCTTTGATGCCACTCTGCGGGGAGCATAATGGAGCTTGTAATGAGGTTCGTGGAGCCGTGCATTGTGCTCGTGCATCTCAGGGTGCAGCGCGCCGGCTATGAATATTTCATCACTTCATGTCCTTGGTGGACCATATAGTGCCAGTGCGGAGGGTGGGCGGCCGTATCCCCTCCCCCTCCCCCCCACACCTGAACTTACCTCCACTCCATGCATGTACTTTTTTTGTTCAATTTGTTTATTAGATTTTTGTATTTTTGCTCAAACAAGTTCTTGTACAGTTACATAAAAATACAATAAATGTGTGAGGAATTATTACATTTGCGAGCATTATAAAGTGCAGATTAGCTCGACATGCGTAACAGCATGATTTATCGACAATATGTAGCTGTGAACACTGGCATGACTGTCAACAGTTTGGACAAAATAATGTACAATAAAGCATTGAATAATATCGCTGTGTCTCAATGTACGTTAATATGAACAATTGGGTTGGGAAGAGGAGGGGTAGACAGAGCAGGGGAGGGTGACATCAGGCAGAGTTGGGTCCTTGAATAAACAGCAATGGGGAATTCCGACTGGCAACAGTCTAGCCCTCAGTTCTATATCCAGGCGTGGCCGGTACAAGTAAGAGTGGTGAGGCAGTGGGGCACAGTGGGGCGGGCTGGAAGGAAGTCGACAGAGGATGGAATAGGGAAAATACAATTTAAAAGAAAAGAAAACCACTTACCTTGCGCTAGACTCATTACAGACACAGCGAGAGCACAGTGAGTGGTTTTGTTTATTTTTTTATTTTCCCTATTCCATCTTCTGTCGACTTCCCCCCACTGCCCGCCGCACCCCACCGCTATTACCTGTACCGGCCGCGCCTGGGAATAGCTTAAAGACACGGGGCCTCATTTATGAAAAGTGACACATCGCTGCGTGAAAACAGCGATGCGTCACTTTTCACTGCGCCCTCCTTGCAACACCAATGATGCGTCATATTTACAGTATGATGCATCATGGCTCAAGGAGTTACAGATACGTCAGTATTTCTGACGTATCAGTATGGCGCAAATGTGACGCGTTGCTAGAGTGTGTCACAAAAGTGACGCAACTCCAGCAATGTGTCCTTTCACATGGGGCAAGCCCCTTGTGAAAGGGCCTGCATCAGTCTTACGCCTGCTGTGAGGCAGGCGTAAGAAATCGACGCATTTGTGTCCTAGAAGTGGCACAGTGAAATCTTATAGATTTCACTGCGTCACTTCTATGACCATTTCTTGCGTCAGAACGCCCCCCCCCCCCTGCATACATTATACCTGGCGTAGGTATAATGTATGTAGAGAAAAAACAAGGACCCCCTGATAAGAATCAACTTCCTGGGTCAGGGTAAGTAATATGTGTGAATAAAACACCCAGGCAAATTCCCAATACCTACTAGCACATGAAAGGTGGCGAATACCACATAAATAATAATCGACTACTGTTTTTACACACAGAATACAATTTAATTCCTCATACAAAATATATTGTTTGATAAAATCGATACATGATTATAGGCATTTGATAAAACATTTTGGCATTATAGCATATGCATTCATTCATATACACAACACTTATTAAGTATAAAAACTATTGGATGGTTTCCTGTCTACGCGTTTCGACACCAAGGTGTGTCTTCCTCAGGACTGTACCATCGTAATGCTGTAAGAAAATATATTAAACATTTTTTTTTACAATTATGTATTTCAGTGCAAAAACAGTATATACTTTAAACATGATGATATGTGCTAGATAACGGTTATAAACATACAATGATAGTACCGCCTAGAGAAATATAATAGCTTTTGAACATCTTCACACCAGATGATTAAAACCCAATTATATTTGAATACATATATACATGTTGGGCATATTCCTCACATCAACATAGATATATATACATAGTGATACCATTCCATATAGTCTACTTTTTCAGTTTTACAGTTTCTCTTGATGTACTGTTCACCTCATAGTGATACTAAAAATACATACATTTGGGTTTCACAACAATCAATTTAAATTTAGAAAAGGTAAGAGAAGGAAACGGTAGGAAGGGTGGGAAAAAGAATGGGGAAAATTTGATCTGGTCTGCTAGGAGTATTTCATCAGGAAGCATCTTTTAACTATTGGCAATGACTCGCCCATACCTGTTTATTGTAAATCTTTAAAAGGGGGGGTATTCTAATTCATTAAGATGACCCTTCACTGTGGGGCCAGCGTGTAATCACTGTTTACACACATCGAGTTGAAATGATCATCTGTAACAGAACAATGTAACTAGGTTTATTCTTTTACCCTAATACGATTACAATTAAACGGGTTTTGTCAATTCTTTAACATTAAGGTATTAATTCTCATAATTCTCACACTTTCATGGTAACAACTCAGAATTTGAAAAACACTAAGTTGCCTATCGTAAACTTATTGTAAACCTTTTATACCGGTCCCTAGTTACAGCCTCTTGTACTGGTTTGTTTTTATACTTATATTGCTTACATGGCATCCTGATATTCTTCTAGACGACTTTTTAAATAGGTAAGCAATATAAGTATAAAAACAAACCAGTACAAGAGGCTGTAACTAGGGACCGGTATAAAAGGTTTACAATAAGTTTACGATAGGCAACTTAGTGTTTTTCAGATTCTGAGTTGTTACCATGAAAGTGTGAGAATTATGAGAATTAATACCTTAATGTTAAAGAATTGACAAAACCCGTTTAGTTGTAATCGTATTAGGGTAAAAGAATAAACCTAGTTACATTGTTCAGTTACAGATGATCGTTTCAACTCGATGTGTGTAAACAGTGATTACACGCTGGCCCCACAGTGAAGGGTCATCTTAATGAATTGGAATACCCCCCCTTTTAAAGATTTACAATAAACAGGTAAGGGCGAGTCATTGCCAATAGTTAAAAGATGCTTCCTGATGAAATACTCCTAGCAGACCAGATCAAATTTTCCCCATTCTTTTTCCCACCCTTCCTACCGTTTCCTTCTCTTACCTTTTCTAAATTTAAATTGATTGTTGTGAAACCCAAATGTATGTATTTTTAGTATCACTATGAGGTGAACAGTACATCAAGAGAAACTGTAAAACTGAAAAAGTAGACTATATGGAATGGTATCACTATGTATATATATCTATGTAGATGTGAGGAATATGCCCAACATGTATATATGTATTCAAATATAATTGGGTTTTAATCATCTGGTGTGAAGATGTTCAAAAGCTATTATATTTCTCTAGGCGGTACTATCATTGTATGTTTATAACCGTTAACTAGCACATATCATCATGTTTAAAGTATATACTGTTTTTGCACTGAAATACATAATTGTAAAAAAAAATGTTTAATATATTTTCTTACAGCATTACGATGGTACAGTCCAGAGGAAGACACACCTTGGTGTCGAAACACGTAGACAGGAAACCATCCAATAGTTTTTATACTTAATAAGTGTTGTGTATATGAATGAATGCATATGGTATAATGCCAAAATGTTTTATCAAATGCCTATAATCATGTATCGATTTTATCAAACAATATATTTTGTATGAGGAATTAAATTGTATTCTATGTGTAAAAACAGTAGTCGATTATTATTTATGTGGTGTTCACCACCTTTCATGTGCTAGTAGGTATTGGGAATTTGCCTGGGTGTTTTATTCACACACGTAGGTATAATGTAGCATAGAGGTTTACAAAGTGACGCTTCTACCTAGATGCGTCACTTTGTAAATATGGTCCAACAAGGCACATTTTTTATGCTGCTGGTGTGTCACAAAAAGTGACGCACCAGCGGCGTAAAAGTGACGCATGGCCTCATAAATGAGGCCCACGAAGTCACTCATCACTAGGATACTACCCCCAACCATGTAGTATCCTAGCTGGTGGATGAGTGTATATCTATGTCAGTGGGTGTGGTGGCAGGAGGTATCCGGGGTTCCAGGTCCTCCCGAAAAGGTTTGAAGATCGAACAGTGTAGTATCACAGCTGGAGGAGATAGGGTATTTGCGCGGGCCCAAAGTGTCTTCCTTGCATAATGTCACTCCGTCCGCCCTAGCCCACACAACCATAGAGCGGGACCAGGCCTCTATCACCGTGCCCGGGGACTCTCTGGATTTCCATTGCTTGGTGATGAGGCACTTTGCAACCAGCAGTCCCAAGTCTATAAAGCGCAAAGTGACTTTGTGCTTTTTGTCCCTATAATGAAGCCCTATTAAGCAAGTCTCCCAGGTATGGGCTACTGGGCGCTCCCTGCACAAGGAGAGAAAATGTGTCACTCTTTACCAATAGTGTGTCAGGGAGGGGCAGGTCGATATCATGTGAAGGAAAGCAGTGTCTACCAGCTCTCCGCGGGGGCATGCTGTGTCAGTCCTATGGAACTATCGGTTTATTTTGTCAGGTGACAAACATGTACGGTGTACTATATAGAATTGAATGAGCTGAAATCTTGTGTTTCGGGGAACGTAAGTAGGGCTCGCTAGGAGTGGGGTACACTCCTTTGCAGTATACGGACGTGGCCTGTCCGCCTCCCAGTGGCCCCCTAATGATATTAGTGGAGTAGCGGTGTGTATGTTGACAGAGCCGGACTGACTACCAGGCGTTGTGGAATGCTGCCGAGCTGGGGGCTGATTTCACTGCACTGGGGGCTGATTTCGTTGATGGAGACCTGCGGGTGCATTGAAATAAAGAAAGCAAAACGAATTTCGTTCAGCACACGCAGGTCCCCATCAACGAAATCAGCCCCCAGCTCAGCAGCATTCCAAAACGCCCGGTAGCCAGTCCAGCCCTGTATGTTGAGCGAGTATGCTAAACATCTGATGAGGTGGCGGCTGAGCCCATAACATGTAGATACTGCACAGTAAGATGGGGTTGGGGTTAATTTGAGATGTCTCCCCCGTTGTGCTTCAGTATTCCCACTAGTGCATTACATAATAGGAAGTGGCTTGGTGGCGGGCCATCTTCTGCCATCAGAGGATCGTACGGAAGGATGTCTCCATCCTGGTAAAGGTCTCCCACCGTATCAATATCCTCTTCATGACAAGCCATCACTTCCGTGGCTGTAGTAATAGCTCGTCGTCTGGGTGTGCCGAGCAGTGGGATCGTAGGCGCGTAAGGTGCAATGGATTTTGTGATGAAAAGACCTGTGGAAACAGTGGTAGGCCACTCACAACAATGTGGGTTGCATTGATGGCGGCTCGGCACACCGGTGAAACAGGTGGAGTATAGCTCAGAGAGTCCAGGCTGGTGTGCCTGTGGTGGTGTCTGCAAGCTGCAATCCCACTAGCCAGTGGGCCACCCACTGGAGTTGAGACGCCAGATAGGAAGGTTCTTAATTTGGCACTGCCATGCCACCCTGTTCCATGAGAAGATACAGTTTTGACAAGGTGACTCTGCAGCGGGACTCGTTCCAGATGAAGCCAAAAATCAACTTCTCTGGGAAGTGGAAGAAGGGTGGGGAATGACGATCGGCAGAGTGGCAAAATAACAGAGTAGACAAGGGATCACCACCATTTTTAGGAGCACTATGCATTCTTCTATCGTTAGGGAAAGTGTATTCCAGAACGACATTTGGGATTTCAGGAAAGTAACTGCCCTAGTAAGATTCCTGTCGAACGGGTCCTCGTCGGTGTGGTAAATTCTGATACCTAAGTACCGAAACATGACCGGATGGCAATTTATGGGTATACCGTCTATGGTAAGGTGGCGGTCCGGCAGGGTAGGGGTGAATAGGAGCAAGCATGACTTCGCCCATTTCACGTGAATGCCTGAGAGTCGCGCAAACTGATTCAGTACTTGTGCGTGATCTCACGAGATATAGAGTGGATGTCCCTCACACATAGGAGTAAGTCATCAGCATACAACAATATTATATGAGTGCCATCCTCATAGGTATTCCCCAGGTTGCATCCTGTATGCGTATATCAGAGGCCAGTGGCTTTATGGCCAGAGAGAAACCCAGGGGGGAAGAGGGCAGCCATGCCATATACCCCTGTGGATCCGTACTGGGTCAGAGACCAGGTTTCCTGCCTTGACCCTAGTTGCCGGACAAATGTACAGGAGTCGTACCATACAAATGTCAAGGAGCCCCACCACGAACCTCAGTAGGACCGCAAATAGAAAATCCCACTCAAGCGAATCAAACTCTTTCTTAAGGTCAAGGACCAGACAGCCTGAACAGGGTCAATTTATTGGTGCATAGTGGAGAAGGCGGAAAAAATGGCGGAGATTGAGGGAGGTGTTGAAGGTAGGGACAACACCATTCTGGTCTGGGGGGATCAAGGCAGGTATCAATGGTGCCAAAGGGTCTGCGAGCACTTTAGCTAAGATTTTCTAATCTGTGTTCAGTAAAGCCAGCGGCCTATGTGAACCCAGCGAAGTGTGATTACTGTCAGGTTTGGGCAGGGAGACAAACATGGCCTAATTTAGTGAGTCAGGTTGTTTGGAAGATGTAATTGCATCTCTGTACACACGTTGCAGCTGGGGAACCAAGAGTTCTGTGTAAGCTTGATAGAATTCGGCTGGTTGCCATCAGGTCCCCGTGACTTGCCTGTGGCCAGCATTCGTTTGGCTTCTTTTATTTCAAAGGAGGTGATGGGGTCGTCCAACTCCATCTGCTGATCATGTGTGAGATGGGGAAATGGCAATGTGGAGATGAAAGAGTCATTGTTATGTGAGGTAGCAGTGAGTGTCGATCGGAACAAGGAAGTGTAGTATTTGCACATTGTGCATGTACTTCTCGCTTGTGTGTATAGGAGGCTACCAGCGGCTGATCTCAATGCTACTATGGGAGGGTGCGGGTGCGCCTGTTGGATCAACCAGGCCAGCAGGTGGCCGAGCGGTCTGCCACCGTGTTTGTTCTGTCAGAATGTGCCTCATTGGTGCGGTATCTAAAGTGTTCCAGCAGCATAGTGTGGGTGTTCCGCGCTTGCTCAAGTGCAGGCTTTTGGCGTGAACTTTGAGCTGCATGGGTCTTGAGACTTAGAAGGTTGCGTTCAGTAGTGGCCACATCGCTCTCTACCTGTCGACCCATCCCGCCCTTCGTTCCCAGTGGGGGTGGGCGGACATCTCCGTTCCGCCCACGGAATGTGCGTAGATTTGCCCCTTCCGCCTTTCGCGATGCAGGCGGAGAAACGAGGCAAATCTCTGCACACACGTGGCCGTAACGGAAGTTGGCCACACGCCTCCCGCCCGCAGTATTAAATTACATTACAAAGCCTAAAATAACATTTAAAAGAAAACTTATCTTATCGCCGGCGCATCTGTGTTCATCGCGCCTTCTTCTGGGAGCTGCGCATGCACGGGAGGCTGCGCATGTGCATTCCTGGTGAGGAATGTGCAGGCACGGGCTCCCACGCATGCATAGTTCCCAGAAGAAGGCGCGATGGACAAGGATGCGCCGCCGATAAGGTAAGTTTTCTTTTAAATGTTATTTTAGGCTTTGTAATGTAATTTAATACTGCGGACAGGAGGCGGGTGGCGGGAGGGCGTCGCGTAACGGAACTATGCAGAGAGGCACGGAGATTGGTTCAATCTCCGTGCCTCTCCGCATAAGTCCCTTACGCGACTTCCATTCACCCCTAGTTCCCAGGCTATGACCTCTGAGTGTCAACTTCATTGCATCCCATTCTACCGATGGTGACGATGCTGTATCAGTGTTTAACTCAAAACATTTCTTTATGCTGGAATAGAGGGTTCTCCAGTGCGTTCACCTGTAGGCACCAAGTAGGAGTTGAAGGTGGCCCAGTGACCCATGACATTTGCAGATATTGGGGGTTGTGATCAGAGTGGGTGCGCCACAGGCTGGACTGGCCGTAGTGGACACTGGGCATCTTCCCAGTGGGCCGGAAGGGGAAAAGCCGGCTTGAACCTCTGGGGGCTGTTTCTGCTACTGGAGGCTGTTTTTGCATCAGAGCTGCTATATCGGCTCCCTGTAACAAATGCACAGGAGTAGTGTTTCCCACCAGCACCCCTCACTCTCCTCCCGGGGGCCAGTCTGACATAATTACCAGGGCTGGGTTGCGTTCCCAGTCCACCCCGGGTGTGCACCTGGTAATCCATTTGTGATATGGAGGGCAATAAATTGAGGGTACTGAGCAATTGATCAATCCTAATATGTAAGTTGTAGGGGGGATTACAATAAATACACTTTAGTTAGTGGATTGCTCGCCCACCAGACATCAGCTAGTTGACAGGGTTGGATCCACACTTGAAGCATCTGTGCCTTAGAAGGGGTGGTGGTGCACAGTAGGGGAGGAAAGGAGCAGTCGAGGTAAGTGTTTAAGACGCTGTTAAAGTCGCCCCCCATTAGCCACAGCAATCCAGTCCATCAGGATAGGATATTTGATAAAGTATGCAGAAATGTGGGCTGTTCAACATTGGGGGTATATATGTTCCCTAAGAGGATAAGCCTGCCATTGCCTCTAACGAAGACATAGCAGCACTCTCTGTCAACGAGCACCTCATCCGATTGAAAAGGACCCATATCAACAACCCCCCGGGCATAGGAGGAAAAGTCTGTTGCAAATACTTGACCTCTCCACCTGCGTTGCATCTTGGATGTCTCTAGCGAAGTCAAATTGGATTCCTGTATCAGTGATGTGTGTGCCATGGCACTTAAGGTAGGAATAGACTGCATATCAGCAAGAGGGAGTGTGCATGCCATGCACATTCCAGGTTATGGTATTAAGGGGGGTCATCGTAGATCAGGAAGGGTGAGTGGGTGAATAAAGCTCCCAGGAGAATGCCATGGCCAATTAGGAAAGGATGGAGCAATGGATACTCGAGTGCGAGCGAAGTGAGGCTGAGACAAATAACAAATAAAACAATAAAACAATGCAATAACCACATAATATCAAAAGAGCAGGCCAGTTGTGATTGCCCAAACTTGTGTATGACAAATATCAGGAACTGTAAACTAGCTCAAGCCAGATTAGGGCTGTCTGGGTCAATTGAGAAGTATCCCACAGTGACCAAAGTAGGGTTGCAAATTACCCAATAACAAAGTCTCAGGTAGGCATCAGATGTAGTAATGCAGGGAACCCATGCAGTAGCCTGACTCAACCCCACATCTAACCCATTCGTAATAGAACAAATATCAACAATAAGAACAGGAATATTCACTGAAAGATACAAATACATTTGTGGCAATGCTGGCCAAATGGCACAGTGAACCCCCAGCCCCATGTAATGGTGTTCAGAAAAGATCCTAAATTAAAACACACTGTTTAAACCAGATCTTCAGATGTCTGTGGGGTTACATCTGACATGGTTTCAGGACGTGTCCCAGATGGTCAGGTGCAATGGAACTCACATCGCTCGAGGCATGGGTTGAGTCATCTCCTGGGTCTGAGGTTTCTGTGAGATCCCAGATCTGAGCTGCCGCCTGCAGTGCATGCCGTATCTCCGTTATAATTCGTTGTAGATCTGGGACTGCTTTTGGCCTGGGGAACATCATCTGCACCGGGGGTAGCCGGGGAATGCTGAGCCATCTGCAACAACACATGTCCAATCTGTCCCACGGGTGGCGGAGGTAGGCTTCAGAGAAGAGGTCTCCAACCACTCCCAGGTGTCCTGTGGAGTATCGAAGAAGCATATTTTTCCCTCCACTACCCGGAGCCTGGCAGAGAAAAGTAGGGACTATTTCAGATCCAGTTCGTGTAGTGTGCTCTTGACTGCCAGAAAGGAGCCTCGTTGGTGTTGCACCGTGACAGTATAGTCGGGGAATAATGATATGCTAGCATTGCCTACCTGATGTCAGAAATCTTACGGGTTTCCCAGAGTATGGAATCCCTGTCACAGTAGTGCAACAACCAGGAGATAAGCGGTCTATGGTTTGCGCTTGGGGCAGGTCTCCTAGTCGGGAAATGAAGTGCGCACTCATTGGAAAAATATTGTGATAGCGCTGTCTCTATCAGCAAGGGCTGCAACCATTGTTCAATGTATTGGACCGCATCCTGGCCCTCCTCACCTTTGGGATGACCAATGATGCGAACATTATTTCTTCTGGAGTGCTCCTTCTTATCTTCCATCTGCACCTCCAGCATTCATATACGTGTCTGACAATCCTGCAGTGACAACTCCATTTGACGGGCGGCTGGCTGGATACTAGAGAGTGTTTTTTCCGTTGCGCTCACTCTTTCCGCCAGCTTACGATGGTCAACATTGAGTAGCGTAAGGTCAGAAACCACATTGTTGATTTTTGATTCAAAGGATGTGCAAGTCTTCTCAATAGCTTTCAGCCCCACATCAAGTTTATCCTCGACCGAGGTGGGTGGTCGGGTGAGGTGTTACTCGTCGCAGTGGAGGAGCAAGAATATTATTTTGAGGCGTTATTTTGCAAACGCCCCATTGTGATAGAACCCAGCACCAGGGGAGCAACCAACCAATAACATAGACAGCAGGCCTATTGCAAGTGTCTTGTGTCACAGTTCAAACACCACAGCACAAGCAGCCTGGTAAATGCATGCAAGTACAGTCCAAGTGGACACGTAGACCCAAGGTGGTATGGCCAGCAGGGCAAGAAGATCTGGACAACTATACAGGGGATACACAAAGGGAGGCCCAAGTAATGCAGATGCACCCAGGGGTCAAGTGTCAATGAATCACGGGCTTCCCAGACAGGTTCAGACGCTGGGCTCTATCACCAATCAGGTCTCCCCTGCTGATTGGATTGAGGAAGGCCAAAGTAAGCAGTCAGTTGTTGCCAAAGCAGTGATCCAACTGTGACAAAGTGTTGATGGCGCTGGAGACCACAGGAGACCATGCAGTGGACACACTAGGCATGTTTTCTGCTAGTTGCTCGACTGGCAAGTAATACGTGATGGGGCACCAGGTAGCTGCTTCAGTCCTGAGCGCTCACTGCCTGCAAAGTCCATGTCCATCCCTTGGCCCACTTGCAGATGCTTACTCATCTCAAAGCATTGCAGCACGAGCAACCAAGGACCAGTCAGTGTACACTGTGAGGGGATGGGGCAATCACCATCCACCTAAAGGCCCAGAAGCGATCACCAGTAGCTCCTCTGCTGCAATGGGTAATATGGTGACTCACTGGCACTGGAGAGTAAGTAAGGAGGATGCACAGGCCTCTGCTGTACTTGCCTATGTAGGGAAGGGGAACGTCTCCTGTCTGGACATGATTTCAGTATACAATGGGGAAGATTAAACAGGCACAGGAGTATGTGGCACAATTTCCCCACTGGAGCCTCTACAAGCCTTATGGGCACAGAGAAATGTAGTCCCCTGATGAGGGGAAATGAGGGCGTGGCCGGATCCGCTTCTCATAAGCGGGCCCCCTACCTGATGCATCTGCCATGTCAATGGTGTGCTCAAGGTCAGTGATTATTATACATAGTGCCCGCTGCAGGGGGTGTTGGTCCTCAAGGTCGCGCCCGCTGACTAGGAACCACTGCCGCTGCCCCCACAGCAGTAGCACGTCTCTGCAAACAGAGTAACCGGGCACATCCTAACCGGCCAAGAATGCAGTCCATGAAACAGACCGGTCAGGCACTGTAGATGTAAGGCCACAGGGCCACAACTTTCCCTCGCATGATCTGTACCACGAGGAGATAGAGGAAGGGTAGACCCACAACAGTAACACAGTCTCTAGTGTGTGTTAAAAAGAGTGTGCATGGGATACCTGCAGTGGCGCTGCCTGCTCCTTTCGCCGTGCCCCTGTTTTAGAGAGAAGTCAGTTGGAGCATCAGGGCTGGGCCGCTCGGTCTTACCTCACAAGTTGGGTGATGATCATCCGGCATAAATATGCAGGCTTCCCCAAAGTTTCAAAAGGCATCAGTTATTGTCTGGCCAGAGAACCTGCCAGCAGACCTGCTCGACCATGCGGCAGTGTCCAAGTGCTGCTACCGGCTCCTCCCGGTTCTGTTCAGGTCACTGTTGTAGCTCTACATCTCATGGTCTCTCTCCAACTCAAGACTAAAGTTTGCGCATGGGGGTCACAGTTGGTGCTCCGTAGGGTCCGCTAAACATGTGGATGATGCCCCAGTACACTGATAACAGAATATACAGGGGAGCCTTGCCAGAGTGAGTCGACCATCTTGGCTTCTCAAGCCACGCCCCCTCTATGTATGTACTTATTACGGTGTTTTGCAAAGTGCCAACATTACTACAGCACACTGAGTCCTTCCTGCTTGATGCTACGTGTGTGAGGTTCATCTGCTCCATTGAATCTTAGGGATGCCAGTGTTCATGAGGTACATAAGTTAGGGATGTTTGTTGGTGGCACTCGTCCTTCTGTAAGGGGTTAGGAGCACCTGTGTGATGGGGAGGGCTCAGTTTTCAATTTATAAACAAAACAAACTAACTGCAGGTGCCCAAATATTTGGTGGCAGGCAGCCATCTAATTTCCACAACTGCCACTGCCCTCTTACCCACTGGTGCTGCCCACAACCTGCTCCACTGACACTGCCCACTATCTGCATAAAAAATCCCCAAAACCTCATTGCATTCAGTGAGCAAAGTGAGGAAACTGCCTTTTCGAATGCAGTTTTCAAAGTGGGGGGAATTCTACCACCCTGAGAACAATTTGAAAAAAATGTATCATACTGTGCACACAAAAGCAGAAGCGGAGGATGCACCTTCTCCTACCTCACCGCCAAGACCTGGAATGGTCTCCCACTCCACCTCCGGATGGCATCCATGCTACAGAAGTTCAGAGATGGCCTAAAACACTGGATATTCAATGAACAACTCCCAGCAGCAGCGCCCTCCAGCGCCTAGATACCCTCAACGGGTGATAAGCAGCGCTCTATGAATCGTTGATTGCTTGATTGACATTACGGCCCTATTTTCACTTTCAAGTCATAGGCTTTAAAAGGGGCACCCTAAAAGGATAATCATGAATTTCAAGTATTTCCCTGGTCCAGTTTGTGGGGAAGAGGAAGGCTGCGGAACACAATTGTCTGAATAATCAGCAGTGCTCTCTTGCTAGCAACGATCACCCATTATTGTTTTTGAATTTAGAGTGTACTTAGTTTATTTCTCTTTGTGGTTCTGAAATGTACCCCTTACATAATTTCCCTTCGATTTCATGTTATAAATGTGGCTAACCTTCCCCCCCACTGCTGCACGACACCCTCCCACTTCTTTACATGCTGTTTTGACTAAATTTGGCAATATTTCAATTAGGGGACAAATGGATGCCTTAACTGGCACTCTCCATCTGCCAATGGTGTGTGCTATGGTTCTGGTTCTTATAGTGACAATAATCGCGAAGTATTTCTTCTGATTTTGGAAAAGGTGCCTATCATTGTCAAATTAGGGCTCATGTTTGCTGTTGTAGCATCTTATTAATCGCCACCATAGTTGGCTTCAGATCTGTGAACGTAAACAGGGCAGCACCCTGTATCTCCATAGTACCTAAGGGACAGCTAATCTGCATTGGAACTGATGTTTTCTGTTGCATGAGGAAGTCTTCCAGGGCAGTGCAAAAGAAACCCTTTTTTGCTTAACACCATGCCAGCTGTGGGCCCTTTTGTGTGAACTCCCAATGAAAGTAAAGCATTGTCACTTTAGGCCCAGGTCCAGAGCAAGAGACAGCATCCCTGGAAGGTGAAGTGGTGTGATGGAAGGAGCAGCAGCAACTGGGACCAGTTCTGTACTATGTAATGGCATTGGTCAGTGTATAGATAAAACTCTTAGTGAGGTGAGGGACAGCCACGGCCCGAGCAGGTAAGAGCGGTGGGGCGGTAGGGCCGGGTGAGGGGGATTTCGACGGACGGTGACAAGGGAAAATTGAATACATAATTAATTTGTTATCGTCCGTCGAAATACCCCCCCACCTGGGCCCACCACTGTTACCTGCATGGGCTGCGGCTGGTGAGGGATATAGGTGGAGAAAGCCTGAGAAGGCATCACCGATGATTATAGATGGGTAAGCCAACCAAGGCTCCAACTGTCTTGGAACTAATGCTTGGTTCTGGCTTGAACACTGTCTATCAGGACAGCCTCGTCAAGAAAAGCCAGTATGGCATCACACACAAGTGCAGATTTTTTATTTAAAAAGCAAATGGCTGATTTACTAAGATTTGTCACAATGCAGCACACTCCGATGCCTCAAAGGAAGACACCAGAACAACAGTGTGTTTCTTGGCCCGTGCTGGCGAACTTTTGACTGCCTTTCACCATGCACACACCCTTGTTCCATAGTGAAAGGGTGTTTATGTGATGTCTTATAGGCTTTGTACAGGAACGCTACCCTTCCAGTCCGAAATACTATGCTTAGACATAGTTAAAACGTTTTCTAACTTTGTATGTGTACAGCACACAAGCAAACTTTAAAATGTATGAGAAAGAAAACATTTTTCACACATTTCTTTAATGCAAATCCTTATCTACTATTTTCAGTTTAAAAACATTGAAGGCATTGATGTGTCTACCCTGGCTTTTGGCTGGGGGGGAGTCGTGTTGGACTTGGCCTTTTCCCCCCAAAATGTTTCGCTTTTGACCCCCTTATCTGGATTGTCTCCCCCATGGGATTAAACCTGTATAGGCCATGAGTGGTGTGAGACCCCTTTTGAAAAATGTAATTACCTGACATAATGTGAGCACTTGTAAAAACCCCCATTTTAAAACTGCACCTGACTGAAATGTATTGCTTTTAAAATGGATGCCATGGCCATGGGTTTTGCCACTGGACTGACATAGGTCAGCGGTCTAGTTAATATTACCCAGCTACCCCTAGCTTTTGGAGGGAAAGCCTGGCACCCAGGGTGCTCACCCCCTTCCCTAGAACCAGATTAGGCCAGATTTGCCAACATTCTAGAAGGCCCTGGCACTGCCTGGGAGGAGGGTATAAATAGGGGGAAGTGTCACCAGAGAGTCAGTCAGCGCTGGGACAAGGAAGGGAGGGGGACCTGCTGTGAGGTGCTACCGCCACATGGGCCTGTGAGCTGGGCCCTGCACCCCTATAACCCCCCCCCCGCTGCTGTCCCCATGGGCCCCTGACAAGGGAGGACTCTTCATAGGTCCCTGACGCCGTGGGACCTTGAACTACGCCAGCGCTGAGGGAAAAAGGTGCCCAGAAGAGGAGGAATGCTGTGGGCCTGAGCCCCCCAGGAGGTGAGGAGTGTGCCCCAGGGGCTGGCTGTGGAACGGTGCCCTTTGTGTCTCAGGACCCTGGAAGTTGAGGAGTCCTGAGCGCTAGAAGATCGCAAAGCGCCCCCTGCCAGTGATAGCGCTGTGCCTGCTGTGTGGCCTGAGGAAGTTTGTGACTAAACAGCGCTGAGGGAGCTTACCCCTTGTTGTTGCGCGCGCTCTGCGTGAGGAGAAACTGACCAGAAGGGAGCCTACCCCTCATTGCTGTCCTCTGTGAAAGCGCTGGGTGAAGTTACGCGTTGAACTGAACTGTACAGCTGGGGAAGCGCTATAATGGTGAAGCGCCAGGAACTTGAATTGTGCCCTGCATAGCGCTGTGTGGTGAAGCGCTGGAGAAGTGCTAAGTTCCTGCCCCCCCCCCCCCCTCTGCGTGTTCTGAGGAAGGAGCTGAGGTTGTGGGCAGAGGGAGGAGCAGAGCGCTGTGAAGTGCGCCGTTTGCTGAGGAGGAATAGCGCTGGAGGAGCCTACCCTCGTTTTGGCTCTTTGTCTGCCATATAAATAATTAAATAAAGGGAGCCTACCCCTTATCACCACCGCCGCCCGGGGAGTGTTGGCGCTGCCTCGTGCTGCCTGGTAGCTGTCAGGGAGGCCCCCCGCTGTGGTGTGGATCGACGCGGCGGCCCCCGGTCCCTAGAGGGCCGCCGAAGTGAAGAAGGTGCCGCGCTAGGCCCTGAGGCCGCGGCACTCGCGTCATGTGACAGGGGCCTGGCCGCGTCATCGGCCCGCCCCCGCCGCGCACGGATTGGCCTGCGCAGCCGTGCCCTGGAGGGCCGCGCAGGGATTGGCCGCTCGTGGCAGTCCAGGAAGAAGAGCGTCGTGAAGCCCTGGGCCCCCGTGAGGGAGGGGGACCCAGGCGAAGGATTGGTGCGGGCCCCTGTGACTGAGCCCCGATTGCCAGCGACCGGAGCGGGAGGCCACCCCGCCGGTTTGTGCTCCTGAGTGAGGGGCCGGTGACATAGGCGGGGCCGGGGCATACAGTCGGTGCCAGCCCGCCTACCATACGAAGCAGAGCCCTGGGAAAGCCGGGAGAGGGCCCAGACGGAGCCCACAAGCCCCATCAGCCGGTGCCTGCAAAGGAGGAACCAGAGTATCTCCGCCAGTGAGGAAGTGCCCTGGGTGCTGCCGCGAGTCCCGCGGCTGGTTACAAGGCCACAGAGGGGGGGGCCTCGAGGCACATTGTCGGTGCTTGCCCCCCCTTATCTCGGAAGCCCCGGGAGAAGGCCGCGTGGAGCCTCCTGACCGCCCCCCCCTTTGACAAAGGGGCCAGCAGTGTGGTTGGAGCCCGGAGCCAGAACTCAGGAACAGCCGGTGAGTGGGGCCTTAAGCAAATTGTGTGGGGAGCATAGAGGACAACGGGACAAAGGGTCGGTGTCCGCCCCCCCTCCTGTCAACTGATAAGGGCCCGAGTGCCCAGAGCCGGGGTAAAGGCCGATAGTGACTGCTGGGGAACCAGTCAATCCCAGGATACCAGTTAGGCCCATTTTGAACTGCCGACATAGACCTCTGTTTACCAGGAGGGCGGAGGGGCAATATAAGATGTCCTAGTGGCCCCCAAGGAACAGTTGCACATTCATCAGCCAAGGGTGATAGGCCTAAGGAGAAGCACATGTTTTCCGGGTGCCTCATTCCCTATGCCTAAGGAGATGGTTACTCCCTCTTAGTAGGTTAATTGCCCACCAGTAAGTGATGAAATGTTCTACGCTAGTCTCTGTTATACTAAACCACCTATCAGAAGGTAATGGAGGGCTAATTCTTTATTGAGATGTGTTGCATTGTTGACTTGCTCCCTTGACCCTACTCTAAGGAAATGTAATGCTGAAATGTTTTACTCCTGACCCAGGGAAGAGTAATTCCAACTTGATGCTACGGCTACTGAGGGGTGTTTCATTTGGGAAAGTGTTTATATCTAATGAGATGCTTTACAATGAAAGAAATGTTATGTCCTCATTCAATGAACTGTTTATTCCTGCTGACGGACAGGTGTTATTTTGGCATCAGTAATTTTATCCCTGCCTAGATCCTTTTTGGCATATCCAGTCCGGCGTCAGGAATTGTCGGGGTATGCCCCATGCTAATGAGCAAGCCTCGCGGATTTATTCCAGGTGTTCCTGTTTATTGCATACTGTGATAACCTGTTGATATTCCCTTACAGGGGTGGGGAGTGGCGTATTATGCCTGCAATGTATGTATGTTAATGCGGGATTTTAAAATTACAGCAACCCCCCCCCCCCCCCGAGGATGAGAGCCTGAGTTGGCCCCGCCAGATTGGCCCCAGGTCTAATGTTCATTTAACCAACCACTTTTATTTCAGTTATGGACTTTGGACTCAACCCTTTTTATCCCCTGTAAATAATCCCCCTTTGAAGTACTTGGCTCTGGTGCCAGTTGGCGCCGTGTTATGATGACACTGTTAATGCATTTTTGCCTTGTAGGTTGGAGATACTAAACTGCTTAATTTTCCAACTCAAATTGGTGTCCTGCCTCTTTTGTAGTGTGCCTGGTTTGTTGACTGTGGGTACTGCGTGAATGCTTCACATGTCCTCGAAGTTTGGCCTGCCCGCTTGATGCCATGCTACCCCCTTTGAGACTTGGGCAACCCCCATTTCCAACACTTATCTACTATTTTCAGTTTAAAAACTTGGCCCAGATGTATCATTCTTTCCCACGGTGCAGTGCAGCAGGCCATCTTGCTGCCCTGCCCAATAGGGAAAGGGCAGGAATGCACCATATTTACCATTATACTGACAATTCCTGTCCTTTCCTAGCACTGGTGCACTTTTGACTGCCTAAGGCCAACATAAGCCCCCTTCTGTCATGGTGCAAGGGTGCATGTGTTGTTGGCAGGATGATTGTTTTTGAGCAGGAAGAGGCACCTTCCTGCACAAAAACATTCCTGAGCAGCATTTTCCTCTTTCTATGTGTGCTGCAGACAACTGGGGAGGGGTAGCATTTGGATGCATTTCCAGGTCTACCACTATTGGTAAATCTGGGAATGTGCCAAAATCCATGGGTGGATGCATGGGAACACCCGCACTCCACCCATGGAACGCCTCCCTGGGGCAGAGTAGTGCAAGGCAGCGATTTGCACTGCCTTGCATTACTCCTGATTTATCAAGCCATGCAGGGCCTTGCAAGTTGGCCTTGCATGGCTTGAAAATCTCACTTGGGTTTTGCCTCACCTTTTTGCCCCCTTGCGTGGTGCAAGGACGGCTCAAAACCTTGATAAATCTGAGTGCATGGGCAGTTGCCCAGGAATGCCCACTGATGTAAAGAAGCTCATTGCATTAATTTAGGGGTACATTCCAGGGCAAGTAAATACCAAAACAATACTTTATGTGGATTAGCGTCAATTCTGGGCCACAACCCCTTCAAAAAGTGTCAGTAAATCTTGGCCAAAAAGTACTAAGCATGAAGCAGATGAGAACAATATTTTCAGTTCAAACTTTTTTTTGCCATTTGTAATAGATGTACATAAAAACTGTCCACGGCTGAACTCTGCACTTTTGTGTTTCTCTTCGAAGTCTTTTGGTCATTGAAGATCAAACTCTCTGATTGCCATCAACTCTTTTTCTGCTTGTTAGTAATTGTAATTACCTTAATTAAATGTTGACCGTCTGCTCCATAAGTCTGAAAAGGTCTCTTAGTTAAGTTACAAGAAGCCATTGATATTAACATACAAATAGGTTGTGCCTTCCCTTAATTTAGCAGCCGAATTTGACTTCAGAGTAAGGTTTCTAAATGGCTCCGATAGTAATTTTTCTGTAAAATATCGTGTCACATTAATTTTAGATGTATTTAACACATTGCACTATTTAGCCACCTCTCTGCCACCTCCAGCAGGTGGAAATGTCTTATCTTCCCTCCTTTATGGTAATCTGCCCCCTTGGGTCAGTTCTTTCTTCCCTGCCTCGGTGCAGCACAGCTGTCTTCACCAGTGGCTAAGGCGGAGGAGTGTTGTCCCACTGCTTTTCGCAGTGTAAAAAAAGGAGAAATAAATGATAATAACTTGATGTTTTTATCATTTTCTTTGTTCCTGCTGCTGCGTCGTGTAGGGGTGGGCGGATCTGCTCTGCTCTCCAGGGGATAGGATTGGTGGGAACTCCGTGAGTGCACAATGACTGATTGTCCGGCCGTCTCAGGCCGGCCAAACAGTCATGCATACTTTGCATGTTCTCCACCCAGGCATTACAGCCTGGGTGGAGAAAATGCCCAGGCTCCCCTTCCTTGGCTGGGCACCAAACTATGGCGCTCAGACCAACCACAACACTATATTGCAGCATTGTGATTGGCTGTGGGGTGCCTGGGAGCCTGAGTGCTTCCTGTTTGCACAGAAGAAGCCAGGAAGAGGACGGAGGAGAGGCGGAGGCCTGGCCAGCAGGGAAGTGTTTTGTTTATTCCCTTCCCTGCCCCACTGCTGCTTCCTGGCAACAGCCGGCACTTGTCTTCACCATGTACTCTTCTGCAGGGGGCACCTACACAGAGAACATGTCACATTAGGAACTGCTTACCCGATGGTGGTTCATCGAATGCCCCTCAGCATGGGAGCAATGGCTGAATGACTTCAGTTTTTAGTTCAGCTTAGACACTTTATTCGGAATAATTTTCATCCATAAAAGTAACATACATATAACAAATAAACATTTCATCCAGTTAAGACCATATTCCTAAATATTAACAGAACAAAAATACAAATAGCAGTAAATTGTTAAAATGGTAAAGTGCCACGTGCCCTCACAGCATGTCTTAAGAATGAGCCTACGTGTAAATAGGCTTCACTATTGGACAGTTGAGTAACTAATAAAAACATGGCTCTACACGCCTGATGTCATAGTATTACTTTTTTTAAAAGAGGGATCAGGAATAGCTTGGTATAAAATTCATAAAATGTACAGAATAATAAAAAGTGTAACATAGTTTGGTCTATTTTGTTATCACACGAGCAGGGAATAGCAGCAAGGTTTGACTGATACCCAAGCGGGAAGCACAATAAGTATTTGACGGTGTCAGCTCAAAACCTGAATGACTTTTTCCTTCATTGAGCTTGAGGGAAACTAATGCAATCTGTTACCATACATGGCCATATATCTGAGGAAGGGCAGCAAGTGGGAAACTCCTGAGTGTGCCGCCCTGCTGCCCCAGATAATGCCAAACAACACTACAGCAGATCATGGCCAAAAGTCAAATATGCCATTTGAGACGTTACCAGCGAAGTCATCAATGATGTTGTTTAACATGTCATGAGGGATAAAATATGGGAGGTCATAAACAATGTATGGCCAGGGCGCAAATTATAATTATGTCAGAAAACTATACCTGGTGAATTTCTGTGGGTTTTTAAAGATTGGTTTTTATCTTATTTCAGCACCAAAATAGAACAACACTTTAACCTTTGCTTTTTCAGTGAATTTCCAGGTTTGTTTTTTAAATGTAAAGTAAGATCTTATTACCTTACAAAACTATAAAGTCACTTGAACCTTTGTGTTCTTCTAGTGAATTTCCTGGGAAGTTTTTATGTAACTTAAGGTAAAGCGTATTACCATACCTAACTGTAGCATCACTTTAACCTTTGTTTTTTTCAGTGAATTTCTGTTTGAAAAAAAAATCATATTCACTAATTTTCCCCCACTGTGCATGTCTTTTTATTGAACTTTTTTAAATAGTGGGGCAGAAAATGAGGTACATAAGTAATAAGGTACTGTTACATACAGCTAGCACATAGGTAGTACCCTTGTCTGAAGATAATAGTTAGTACATTTCTTGTGGCAAAGTCCAATAGACTATGCTTATTCCAGACAAGGTGCCAGAAATAAAATAAAAACATTCAGATTTTTAACAGGAACATTAACATTTGAAAAAACAGGGAAAGGAAGGGATGTGGGATACCTACCTCAGCGAGGTCAAGCAATGTTAAGGAGAGGCAGTGTGCAGCAAGGAGAGAGTGGCATGGGGAATACACCCAGATAATGACTGGGTAGGGTATGACTCAAGGGCGCTGCGATGAAATTGAGCTGTTTAGTCAGAGGTTGTCAATTAAGAGTATAAGTCCTCCAAAGGATCATTCGTTAGGAGAGGAATTGAAAGGGGTCAGATGAACAGTTGGGTTGTGCAGGAAGAGGGGGGTCTAAGAGGTGGACTGTGTGCTATGGTTGGGTGGAGCAGTAAGGTAATTAAATTCCATAAGCATAGTGTCCCATGCCGTGGATATACGGAGCCACCAAATCCATTGGGCCTCCTCCTGGCAGCGGGCAGCCCCCTCCACAGCTGCCCACTTCTGCATCGCCCGATTCCAAGCCTCTTTTGGGGGGGGCCTTCCAATGTAGGGTGAGTGTCCGTTTAGCTAAAATTATGGGCCGGCTGGCAAAGCGAGAATGGACAATCTGGCACTTTCGGTGCTTGAAGACACCTAAGGCGCAGGCCTCCCAAGAGTTGTCGTCAATGAGTTCCATGACTTTGTGTAGGGTAGCATGGACTCCACCCCAAACGGCCATCAGTGCATGGCATAACCACAGAATGTGGTGAAGATTCAACTATGCAGACGATCTGCAAATCATTTTTCCGCTTAACACCCCCAATGCAGCCCTCGATTGTCAAGCAGTGATGCTACACATCCAACATTGGATGAATTCCCACCAGCTGAAATTGAACCCGGGGAAGACCGAGTTGATCCTTCCAGGAAATAGTCTCACTCACTGGGGCCCACAGTTCTGGCCAACTGAGCTTGGCTCCCCGCCCATCCCGGCTAAGTCAGCAAAGAGCCTCGGGGTCATAATTGACTCGGAGCTCTCTCTTAAGCCTCAGGTTGGTGCGGTTGTGTCCTCATGTATGTTCCAGCTCAGAAAAATCAGGAAAGTTTCCCATCTCCTGACACCAGAGGCCCTGATACAAGTCCTGATCGCCCTGGTGCTCTCCCGCCTGGATTTTTCAAACTCCCTGTACTACGGCCTACCTAAATTCCTCCTTAATAGGCTCCAGATTGTACTGAACCAAGCGGCAAGGCTGGCCTATAAAACCCCGAAGTGACAATCCGCGAGACCACTTCTTCACAGACTCCACTGGCTGCCGGTGGAGCAGAGGACTGCATTTAAGATCGGCTGTCTGACCTTCAAAGCTGTGTTCGGGACCTCCCCTGCCTTCCTCAAATCACTGGTCATCCCTTACCGTCCGGTACGCAATCTTCGTTCCTCCCATCGCCTCTTGCTAGCTGTCCCTGCTACCAAACTAAAAAAAAACGGCGGTCGTAGATTTGCCTACCTTGCCCCCACCTTCTGGAACCAGTTACCTCTCCCTCTTAAATCTGCCAAATCCCTTCTGGCTTTTAGAAAACTCCTAAAAACTCACCTCTTCACACAGACTGGCTAGACCCCCGTATCTCCATCTCATTGGCACTCAGCCAGCGCCAGGAAACCTCTCGGTGTCAGTGCGCTATACAAGAATCCCCTAAGATAAGATAAGATAAGATAAGATTGACATTGCGCAAGCAGCATTGGGGGCAGTCAAGGTTCGCTGTGGGAAAGTACTTCTTTACTTGTGATGGGGTTATGTATGCATGGTGGAGGATGTGGAATTCTATGTTCTGAGAACACTGTGTGTGGGAATTTCAGTGCTCTAGCCCATTCCCTGTTGCGAAACACTTTCTCTACCTTGTCTTCCCATAGGGCTCGGTTAGTTGAGAGTGATATGCCGGTGTGACTGCAGAAGCCCTTGTAAAGACACGTCCCTTTCCCATAGTGAAGAAGGTGTGGAGCACTGCATGAGTGGGTGGTTCTTTGTCACTAGTGCTCAACGGGCGATGACAGGTGAAGTGAAGTCAGTGACATGCGAGGAACTGGCTTGGAGGGAAATTAAAATCCGTCTGGAATTGGGGGAATAAAAGATGGTGGCCATCGGAGAACAGGTCCCCAGCAGTGGTAATCGAGCATTCATGCCAGCCCCCGAGGGTGCCGGGGAAGTAGCGGCCTGGGTAGCTCGGGAGGCTCAGCAGGGGGAAGTTCTGGGCGTATGGGAGAGTATGTTTCATAAGAGAGGCGAGTTGGCAGAGGCACCAAAGGGCCACGTTCAACTGCAAGTAGATCAAGTGCAGGCCCTTGGAAGAGATGGCGTCTAATGTGGGAAAGGGGAAGGGGTGGGGAATGTTGGCATGTTTCCCCTAGGTTGTAGTCGGCAAGCCACCTGGCTGTCCATTGCAGCTGGACAGCTAGAAAGTATAGCTCAAGGAAAGGGACATCTAGTCCACCCTCATCAATCAGCAGCTGCAGTTTCTTCAAAGTGACTCTATAGCGACCCCTTCCCCAGGAAAGTTCTATAAGTAAGGAATCTAATTCCTTAAAGAATGCTCTGAGGGAATTACCAGGAGGTTAGTTTACAAAATGGAGAAGACGGGGCAGCATTACCATTTTAGAGAGAAGGATTTGTTCCGTGGAGGCTAATGATAGTTTGATTCAGACAGAACTAAGGACTTGAGCAAAGACAATACTGGGTGCAAGTTCCCTTCATTGAGGTCTGTTGGGTAATGGTGAAGGCGGACACCCAAGTAGCGTGTCATGGAAGCACTTCAAGGGAGGGAGATACTGTCCATGGTCAATACATGTGTTGGGAGGGTGGCATGGAGTGGGCAGAGTGATGACTTATCCCAGTTCACCCAAAGGCCCAACACGTCAGCAATGGACCGCAGGGCAGCTAGGCTCAAAGTAGCAGTTATTCGGGCATTGCACAGGTACAGAAGGAGGTCCTCCGTGTAGGGCGACATTAGGTGTGTCCTGTCCAATAAAGGTATACCACATTGGTCCCCGCTAAGATGCAGTATGGCAGCTAGGGGTTCCGTTGCCTCTGAAAAAAGCAGCAGTGAGAGGGAAACCCTGTTGCATACTGCGCTCAATCATAAATGCATCCTGTATATTATGCCCACCTACAACCTTGATGGTGGTGTTGTATATTAAAGTCTTGTGTAAGCAAGGAAGCGGGGGCCACACTCACCCGTCTGAGAACATTGACAATGCAGGACCAGTCTAGAGTGTCAAAGGCCTTTTCCAGGTCTAGGACCAGGCAGACTGAGTAGGGGAACTGGTCACAGGCCTGGTCCTGCACAGCCGGTGAAGATTATGGAACATGCTACGACCCGCTGCTGTGCACATCTTTTGGCTGTGTGCAGTTGGGGTTGGGTGCAGGCCCTCCTTTGCCGTACACCTAATCCCCCAATGAATGCTAATCTTCTGCTGCACATGACCTTTGTTCTCACAAGATAATTAATTGATAGCAACAACCCCCTTGCCAAACAGCTAGTAGAGAATATGGAGATCCTGCAGCTGTCCCAAAGAATTAAACAACCAACACATATGGCCGGACATATCCTAGACTTGATGTTCTCCAATATAAACCCCATCTCCATTAAAGGGATAAAGCCATTAGTATGGACGGACCACTCTATGGTCGAGTTCAACATCCACCTACCTGTTAAAAACTCCAGACCCCCTTATCAAGCAGCAACCCATAAGAGGAGTTATACTAACTTTAATGTTGAAACTTTTCAGCAACACTTTATCTACTCCTATGCAGAAAAAACAAGTATTAATGAAGCAATAGATAGGCTCCAGACCCATATCATGATGGCACTTGAGCATTGCTCAGTGCGTCACCGCGATGTCAAACCCAGGCGCACCATGTCAGAAAATTGGTACGGCCAAGAACTAAAGACGTTAAAAAGGAAATGTACAATGCTCGAACACAAATGGAGATTAACAAGAACTCAAGAGACCAGAATGGCATATAAGAAAGAACTTAAGTAAAAAGAAGAAGGGAGGCCTCCTCTATAATGAAATAGGGGACAAGGAGTCTAAGTAGGAGGAACAAAAAAGGTCCCACAACCAATCAACTTGTAAGAACCCAAGTGTAGTTCACATATCCCTCAAAATACCAGGTTTAGCTTAAAACATGTACCATGTTACCATAAACAAATATTGAGCAAATCACGAACCATAGAAAATATGTGTGTTATAAAAGTATACAATTTATTACAATTAAAAGATAAAATCAAACAATTTGTACAATGAATGTGCCCAAAAGACACGATGGCTTATTAAAAAACGATAAAAATCACAATTTGTTAAAAACAATTTCGTAAATGTCACAGTTGTTGTTGTAGTCGACGCAGCGTTTCGGTGAATCAGAGATAACACCTTCTTCAGGACAAACAATTCTACAAGAGAACATTACAGTTAGAAACATGCCATTAATTGTGGAAATCGGCATCTTCTATCTCTTTACTGCTAAACATTTTTTGCTGTTTTTTGGGCACAGTTTTCACACACATTTCAGGGAAGATTTTTTTAAAAAGAGTTGGTCACAGTTACATTCTATGAGGTACATTTCTAAAGGCATTTGGTATATATGACTATACACTTGGGTCTTGTAGCATGAGGACATAGAGTCATCGTATGGGTAGCTTCAAGGGATACAGATCCTGTAGCCTACCTGTTTGTTACTTTATCAATACCCTCACTCTCTCAATTTGGAGGAGTATTTTGGTCGGACTCAATTCAACTTGGAGGAACATCTGGTATCATTAAATTCCAGTTTGCTGTCCCTTGGTGAAAAAGATATTCATAATTACTTCTCCTGTTTATTTCAATCGTGAGTTACAGAGTTGTCCATTCCTAACACATGCCCTTGAATCAACATGCTCATTTTACCTTAATCTGTCAGGAGCTCTGTAGTGATGAGGATACCGGAGGGGGGCCACCGTATTGTCTATAGAGAACACTGTTGGAACAAAGGGAAAGGAGTAGTCTTATCTTTCGGGAGTCCACTATGTTATTATTTCTGCAATTCATTTATTTATTCGTATCTCCTTAGCATGGTTTCACTAGGAGATGACTAAATCTTATGTAGTTCATTTATAGGAGTGGTGAATGCCTTGTGGAACATAAGTAATCCTATTATTTAATTCTAGGATTCTTTAGTTAACCTTTCTATTGAGACCTCAATGATGTAGGTCATCAATTATTTCTTAAATTTCACTCACCTATAAATAAGAACTTTTCTTATTCTGTTTAGCGCCACTGGATGCCTTCAATTCTGCCTACAGCATCAGTTTTTGTCAATCGTGGTTATTCATAAATCCAACCTGTAAGTGATCATATGGTAGCCTCAATGTGTACTGTTATGTAGTTTCATTAGACAGTGTTTGAACTCACTAAGGAGCTCTATTTAATCGCTTAGCCTAGAGTATAAAAATGAATTATATATACTTTTTATTCATATTTTTGGCCATTACATGAATATACTAAGTTTTAAGGCATATAATATGCTTCTTAGGGAGCTTGGAACCTAATAGGAGTGTTCCAAAATGTTTCCATGCCTCGCTAGTGATCTGTTAAATTTATATGTTATAGCGAGGAAAATGCCCAACTGCGCTGAAGTGGAACCTAATATGAGTGGTCCACAATGTTTCCGTGACTCGCTAGTGATCTGTTAAATTATATATCATAGCGAGGAAAATGCCCAAATGCGCCAAAGTCACACCGGTATTGAAAAAGATTTATCAGTTAACGGGCCAGTTTGTTATGCCGCTAAGGTTAAAGTTTTTAGTTGGGGATACTGACTAGGAGCCGGGGCGGTTACCGAGTTTAGAATCGTTCTTACCTTTGTTCTGTTAACCGGCCTCCCTGCTCCCCTCTCGGTTCTTTCAGCATCCGGTTGTCAAGACGATCAGCCAAGCGTATGCCTCGGCATTCGTCTGCTTCTTTTTTAAGAGCCCGTTTTCGCGGGAAAACTATCAATTAAGTGACGTTGTTTGTCCGCGCCTCTTTCCCATTGATGTGGGTCAGATTTGAGAACTACAATTGTAGTTCTATGAGTCACTCGCGCATCATGTTGACAAATCTGCATATTGTCAACACTACGGCGTGTTTGTTTTTGTTAAGGTAGCGTTAGGTTTAGGTTGCTACCTGGGGCTTATCATCGATTTTTTCATATATCCCCTATATCTGTGCCAAAATTAACTATGTATAACCTCCTAATTCTTGGTCGTATTTATAAAATAAGCAATATGTGTTTACTAATCGAATATTTTGAAGGGGTGGCATTTTATACGGGTGATTCTCATGTAGCAATTCCTTGGAATCCGATTGGTAAATTAATTCTCAGGGGTGAAATATTATAATTTGTCGGTGGTCACACATGTCTAGTACTATACTCCTGGTACTCTCATATATTCATGTTGTTTTTTTATTATCGAGACCAGAGGGATTGGCTATTGTTATCATCTCAATAGGGGCATTGATTCCTCAGAAGTGCTAGCTGTTATCGCACATGAATGTGTGAGTGTTATGTGGATACCGAATTATTGAAGGATTCTTTCCCAGTCTTCTCTTGTGTTCAGGCCGTCGTTCACGGAATTAAACCGGGACATATAAAATTGTTCCAGTTTTTTCCGTTTCGTGTCGACGTCACCACCTCTCATATTTTGGGTGATTATCTCTAATCCACACCACTTCAATTCTTCGATTTTGTGGCCAGCTGTTTTCCAGTGGTCTGAGAGTGGGGCTCCAGGTTTGTTACATCGTATTGCAGATTTGTGTTCATTTAGTCTAAGTCTAACCTCGCGGGATGTTTCGCCAATGTAAACACAATCGCAAGGGCATTTAATCAAATATACTAGATTTTTCGATCTGCAATTAATAAAAGATTTGATGTGATGTTTTATTTTTTTGTGCTCAATCTGATTGCCCTTGATGACATTATTACAGTTTGAGCATTTGCTGCATGGAAATGTTCCGACCGGGAGTGGGTTATTGTCTACAGTTTTTTGTGTTTGGGTTGTTTCTCTATATGTATGTACTAAGCTGTTCTTAATTGTTTTGTTTCTTCTAAAAGCGAAAATAGGTTTAGGGATTGATTGTTTGCTGTTATTAGTAGTGACTAGGTTCCAGTTCCGGTTGATTATATTTTTGATTTTATTGCTGACTCCACTGTAGTTTGTCACGAAAACTAACCTACTGTCTGTTTCTGTATTTTTTATTTTTTGTTCAAAAAGGTTGTCCCTATTGAAATATTTGGCCCTTTTCAGGGCTTGATTTACCATCTTTTTAGGGTATCCTCTGTCTGTAAGTTTTTTGGATAGTACTCCTGCATGCTTCAAGAAGTCTTGGTTGTCTGTACAGTTTCGTTTCAGTCTGAGGAATTGCCCGAAAGGGATGTTATTTTTCTGACATGGGGGATGGTGACTTTCATAATGAAGCATGGTGTTTCTATCAGTTTTTTTGGTGAATAGCTCCACTTTTAGGGTGCCCGCAGAGTTGAGCTATTCACCAAAAAAACTGATAGAAACACCATGCTTCATTATGAAAGTCACCATCCCCCATGTCAGAAAAATAACATCCCTTTCGGGCAATTCCTCAGACTGAAACGAAACTGTACAGACAACCAAGACTTCTTGAAACATGCAGGAGTACTATCCAAAAAACGTACAGACAGAGGATACCCTAAAAAGATGGTAAATCAAGCCCTGAAAAGGGCCAAATATTTCAATAGGGACAACCTTTTTGAACAAAAAATAAAAAATACAGAAACAGACAGTAGGTTAGTTTTCGTGACAAACTACAGTGGAGTCAGCAATAAAATCAAAAATATAATCAACCGGAACTGGAACCTAGTCACTACTAATAACAGCAAACAATCAATCCCTACCCTATTTTCGCTTTTAGAAGAAACAAAACAATTAAGAACAGCTTAGTACATACATATAGAGAAACAACCCAAACACAAAAAACTGTAGACAATAACCCACTCCCGGTCGGAACATTTCCATGCAGCAAATGCTCAAACTGTAATAATGTCATCAAGGGCAATCAGATTGAGCACAAAAAAATAAAACATCACATGAAATCTTTTATTAATTGCATATCGAAAAATCTAGTATATTTGATTAAATGCCCTTGCGATTGTGTTTACATTGGCGAAACATCCCGCGAAGTTAGATTTAGACTAAATGAACACAAATCTGCAATACGATGTAACAAACCTGGAGCCCCACTCTCAGACCACTGGAAAACAGCTGGCCACAAAATCGAAGAATTGAAGTGGTGTGGATTAGAGATAATCACCCAAAATATGAGAGGTGGTGACGTCGACACGAAACGGAAAAAAACGGAACAATTTTATATGTCCCGGTTTAATTCCGTGAACGACGGCCTGAACACAAGAGAAGACTGGGAAAGAATCCTTCAATAATTCGGTATCCACATAACACTCACACATTCATGTGCGATAACAGCTAGCACTTCTGAGGAATCAATGCCCCTATTGAGATGATAACAATAGCCAATCCCTCTGGTCTCGATAATAAAAAACAACATGAATATATGAGAGTACCAGGAGTATAGTACTAGACATGTGTGACCACCGACAAATTATAATATTTCACCCCTGAGAATTAATTTACCAATCGGATTCCAAGGAATTGCTACATGAGAATCACCCGTATAAAATGCCACCCCTTCAAAATATTCGATTAGTAAACACATATTGCTTATTTTATAAATAAGACCAAGAATTAGGAGGTTATACATAGTTAATTTTGGCACAGATATAGGGGATATATGAAAAAATCGATGATAAGCCCCAGGTAGCAATCTAAACCTAACGCTACCTTAACAAAAACAAACGCGCCGTAGTGTTGACAATATGCAGATTTGTCAACATGATGCGCGAGTGACTCATAGAACTACAATTGTAGTTCTCAAATCTGACCCACATCAATGGGAAAGAGGCGCGGACAAACAACGTCACTTAATTGATAGTTTTCCCGCGAAAACGGGCTCTTAAATAAAAAGCAGACGAATGCCGAGACATACGCTTGGCTGATCGTCTTGACAACCGGATGCTGAAAGAACCGAGAGGGGAGCAGGGAGGCCGGTTAACAGAACAAAGGTAAGAACGATTCTAAACTCGGTAACCGCCCCGGCTCCTAGTCAGTATCCCCAACTAAAAACTTTAACCTTAGCGGCATAACAAACTGGCCCGTTAACTGATAAATCTTTTTCAATACCGGTGTGACTTTGGCGCATTTGGGCATTTTCCTCGCTATGATATATAATTTAAGCAGATCACTAGCGAGTCACGGAAACATTGTGGACCACTCATATTAGGTTCCACTTCAGCGCAGTTGGGCATTTTCCTCGCTATAACATATAAATTTAACAGATCACTAGCGAGGCATGGAAACATTTTGGAACACTCCTATTAGGTTCCAAGCTCCCTAAGAAGCATATTATATGCCTTAAAACTTAGCATATTCATGTAATGGCCAAAAATATGAATAAAAAGTATATATAATTCATTTTTATACTCTAGGCTAAGCGATTAAATAGAGCTCCTTAGTGAGTTCAAACACTGTCTAATGAAACTACATAACAGTACACATTGAGGCTACCATATGATCACTTACAGGTTGGATTTATGAATAACCACGATTGACAAAAACTGACGCTGCGGGCAGAATTGAAGGCATCCAGTGGCGCTAAACAGAATAAGACAATTTCTTATTTATAGGTGAGTGAAATTTAAGAAATAATTGATGACCTACATCATTGAGGTCTCAATAGAAAGGTTAACTAAAGAATCCTAGAATTAAATAATAGGATTACTTATGTTCCACCAGGCATTCACCACTCCTATAAATGAACTACATAAGATTTAGTCATCTCCTAGTGAAACCATGCTAAGGAGATACGAAAAATAAATGAATTGCAGAAATAATAACATAGTGGACTCCCGAAAGATAAGACTACTCCTTTCCCTTTGTTCCAACAGTGTTCTCTATAGACAATACGGTGGCCCCCTCCGGTATCCTCATCACTACAGAGCTCCTGACAGATTAAGGTAAAATGAGCATGTTGATTCAAGGGCATGTGTTAGGAATGGACAACTCTGTAACTCACGATTGAAATAAACAGGAGAAGTAATTATGAATATCTTTTTCACCAAGGGACAGCAAACTGGAATTTAATGATACCAGATGTTCCTCCAAGTCGAATTGAGTCTGACCAAAATACTCCTCCAAATTGAGAGAGTGAGGGTATTGATAAAGTAACACACAGGTAGGCTACAGGATCTGTATCCCTTGAAGCTACCCATACGAATACTCTATGTCCTCATGCTACAAGACCCAAGTGTATAGTCATATATACCAAATGCCTTTAGAAATGTACCTCATAGAATGTAACTGTGACCAACTCTTTTTAAAAAAATCTTCCCTGAAATGTGTGTGAAAACTGTGCCCAAAAAACAGCAAAAAATGTTTAGCAGTAAAGAGATAGAAGATGCCGATTTCCACAATTAATGGCATGTTTCTAACTGTAATGTTCTCTTGTAGAATTGTTTGTCCTGAAGAAGGTGTTATCTCTGATTCACCGAAATGCTGCGTCGACTACAACAACAACTGTGACATTTAAGAAATTGTTTTTAACAAATTGTGATTTTTATCATTTTTTAATAAGCCATCGTGTCTTTTGGGCACATTCATTGTACAAATTGTTTGATTTTATCTTTTAATTGTAATAAATTGTATACTTTTATAACATACATATTTTCTATGGTTCGTGATTTGCTCAATATTTGTTTATGGTAACATGGTACATGTTTTAAGCTAAACCTGGTATTTTGAGGGATATGTGAACTACACTTGGGTTCTTACAAGTTGATTGGTTGTGGGACCTTTTTTGTTCCTCATATAAGAAAGAACTCACACAATACACAAAAGCCATTAGGAAGGCAAAAAAGGACTATTTCTCTCGTAGAATTACAGAAAATAAAGACTCTTCCAAAGAGCTTTTTAAAATAGTAAAAGAGCTATGCAGCCCTACCAGTCTCTCATATAATCTGACTCCCTCACAAGCAAGCTGCGATAAAATGAATAACTTTTTCTGTGAAAAAATAGACAAGATCTATTAATCATTTTCCAACCCCAAATCGGATGGCTCGGATGACCACGAGCCACCCTCCTCCCAAGCTTGTTGTTCCAGCTTCGGCCCATTCTCTGAAGAGGAAGTGGGCAAAGCTATGCTAGAAATTAAATCTGGCTCCCCTTTGGACCCTTGCCCCCACCATATTTTTCGGCAACTCATCCCATTAATCTGCCCAACAGTGACTCAAGTGTGGAATCACTCGCTAGAAGCTGCCAAATTCCTCATCAGCTGGAAGAACGCCACAGTAACCCCTCTTCTAAAAAAAGCAGGTCTAGATATCAATAACCCGGCCAACTACAGACCCATATCTCAGCTGCCCTATTTATCGAAAGTACTAGAAAAACTGGTCAACAGGCAACTGGCCAGTTTTCTTGAAACAAACAACCTACTTGATATCTCACAAACGGGTTTCAGGGCCAACAACAGCACGGAAACAACACTCCTGGCCGTGCTGGACAATATCAGAATGCATGTAGATCAGGGGAAAACAGTTGCCCTGATATTATTGGATCTCTCGGCGGCATTCGACACCGTCCCACACAACCTGCTTTTAGAAACTTTAGCATCTAAAGGCATCAGGGACAGAGCACTGGGATGGCTGCGGTCCTTCCTATCAGATAGAACGCAATCAGTGCACATGGGCAACTTTTTATCTCCGCGCCGGAACATCAAATACAGGGTCCCACAGGGGGCCTCACTAAGTCCAACATTGTTTAACGTATTTGTGTCTTCCCTGGCAGTAATAGGCAGAAAGTGGGGTGTCGAAATCTGTTCTTATGCAGACGACACTCAACTAACTGTAATCTTAGACGAGAGGAACGACCCCAAAGACAGGTTACTAAAGTGTTTTTTTCTGAATTGTCTGACTGGATGCACAACCATTGCCTTAAATTAAACGCAGACAAATCAGAGATACTGCTGTTCGGCGGACACACTCAACTGTGGAACAACAGTTGGTGGCCAGAAGCCCTGGGTACTCCACCAGCTCCGACATCAACAGCAAGAAATCTGGGAATAACAATTGACACCTCTCTATCCATGAAATCTCACGTAGCTACCATATGCGGCAAAGGCTTTGCAATATTAAAAATGCTCAGAAGAGTTTTCCCCTGGATTCCCATAGAGTGCAGAAAGATCCTGGTCCAGTCTCTACTGATGAGTAGGCTGGACTACGGAAACTCCCTATTCGTAGGCATGGCAGATTATATCTTCAGTAAGCTTCAAATGGTGCAGAACGCAGCGGCCAAGGCCATCTGCATGAAAAGAAAGTTTTACTCAGCCAAGAGCTGTCTACGTGACCTCCATTGGTTGCCCATGAAGCAAAGAGCAACTTTCAAAATGATGTGTATAACACACAGAGCGCTGCACAATACAGGCCCACTTATTCTTAGAAACAGGATTCAGTTCTATGCTCCAACCAGAAACCTCCGCTCTCAATTCTCGGCACAAGCCAGAACCCTTCGGGTAAAGAGAGCCAGGATGGGTGAGCGAGCCTTCTCCCACATAGCTGCATCCAAGTGGAATGAACTGCCTGTGGCCCTCCGACTCACAGAATGCCACCTGGCATTCAGGAAACATCTGAAAACCTTCCTCTTTCCTAATCCAGACTAATCTAACTCGACCCATGCCAACCTTCCACGCACTTTAGCTATTACAGCGCCGTGATATCCTCCTTGGATGATTGTTAGCGCTTTATAGGAAAAATAAATAAATAATTAAAAGCAGGGCCACTGGGCCTTTTGGCCCAGCCCTGCCATGGCCAGCCAACCCTCTGCTCGGCACAGCCATTGGCCATGCACAGTTGGTGTTGGTAGTAAGGTCTGGCTTCTAACTTGGAACTGCGGCCAACCCTGCCTTGAATGGTCTACCCCTCATGGGGCACATTTTTCAGTCTTGCACAGTGGGTCGTTGGCCGCAGAAACTGCTCCCAACCCCCTTTTGGTGGACAAACCACTGCTGTGCATTGCCTTGCCATGCGACCAAGCTTGGCTTTAGGTGGCCAACCATCTACTATGCACGGCCTTGGACTGTGTGAACAGTGGGAAGTTGGGGTCAGGATATGGCCTCTGGCCATTTCTCTGAGTCCAACTTCCCACGGTCAGCCAAATCCAGCTACACACTTCCCCTGAACAGACTCTGCGCCAAACCTTCCACAGACACCCATCCCCCTGCAGGTGCCCAGCCTATATTTGTTTTTATTTTTTTTAAACATGGTTTGGGTATCATGGTAGTCACGTAGTACCCTCCAGTCAAACTTCACCCCCATGGCACCTTGGTACAGTGCACTTTTCATTGGGCAAAGCTTGCACACTCCCAAGGTACGATGGGGGTGGCTCAATGGTTAGAGCGGCAGACCCTGATGCAGAGGTTTGGCCCGGGACCAGGGTTCAATTCCCGCCTCTGCGGGTCTCGGGCTCAATTTCCTTGGACCTGATAATTCTCACCTCGGTGCCTATTCTGATCATGAACCCCACTCTGCACCTCTGGGCGCTTGCTTAATCTCTACAACAGCCCCAACAACGCTGAGGATGCCTGGCTTCACCTTGGGGGTGCCCAGGAGTGGGCTCCTCACAGCGAAAGGCCATGAAGGGTTCTTCGGTGGTATTAGTACAAGCGCCGAGATGCCTCCAGGTAGTCGTGCACTATATAAGTGCGTAATTATCATTATTAATATTACTTGTGCGGCAGCTCCTGCTAGAGTACCATTGTACCCCATGGGGGATGTGCAGTGAGTCACAAGAGAACATTGTGAAAGCAGTGGCCCGAAATGTTTTTTTTTAATTTTCATCCATGGAGCAGTCCCTTTGGGCTCCTCTATCACAAGTGCCTAGGGGTCAGGTTATGCATATCCTGTCCCCTTATTCTTTCACTTTAAAAAAATCGGGCACGAGGACAAGTCATAGAGTCCTGTAATATATGCTGTAAAAATTTCTTCCAGGTTGCGGCTGTCCAATCAGCTCATGTGGTACCACAGAAACTGTTTCAGTCCCACAGTATTGAAAAGGCTAATGGAAGAAAAACCTTCCTTTGCCAAATAGAGGGCCCTATTGTTTTAATGAACTGTATCATGGAACTGCGAGGGAGCACCACATTCAGGAATACCTATCTTCTTAAACCCTTCAAGGCGAGAGAATGAGGGATGGGAGGATGTAGCTTTATGTCTAGAGTGGTAGGCCTCGAAGCTGGCGAAGCAGGTTTGAGTCTCGGCAACGACGCTCAACATCCTGTGATTCTGGGTAAATCACTTAATCTCCCCGTGCCTAACAAAAATGAATGTGCCTGTCTGTAACAAAACTGGTTCTCATGTAAAGTGCTCTGATATCCTCGGGTCTAGTTTGCGCTATATAAAACTCAAAAAAAAAAAAGCCAACCTGATCACCTCTTTTTGCAAAAGAATTCTCAAATATGGATTAACACCAGTTAACAAAAAGAAAACTTTTTGATTAAAGTGTATATATGTATATATATATATATATATATATATATATATATATATATATATATATATATATATATATATATATATATATATATATACACATATTTATACAGTTTAAGGTCAGATAGATTACCAACCTCGTGAGAGCAGAAGAAATATGCAAAAGTGCATTAAAATTTACAGCCGCTGCGTTTCAGCTTAGCGCCTTACACTGGACCATATATATATGTAAAGAGATTCGGCTGCAGAATGAGCCCGGCAAACATCACAGAAGCCAGCATGTAACTCTGTAAAATAATAAACGTATTGATTGCGGAAAATAATTCAGTGTCCATCACAGTTGATCTGTAGGTCATCAGATAAAGAGATTTATTCCAATTTTCAACCAAATTATATATTCATAAAAAAGCCACAGTTACAGATCTTTACATACAAATGTCAGGCAAGATACAGGCAGGTGGTTGATTCAAGCAGAAAGTATCTCTTGGCCCTCGTTCTGTTGTTCCTGCAGCATGTTTTCTGCAGGAAGCTGTCTCCTGTAGATGAAAATATGCAAAATCGTGTAATGTGAAATTTTGAGAAATGAGGCAAATTTTACGTTACACAAAAAACACAAATGTCACCTGCTTAATTAAAATCCTCCTGGGTTCAGTGCCATCTGCTCCTCCTCTACACAGTTCTCTACACCAAAAATTTAGCTCAAATTAATGCTGCACTTTAGACATCTATATTCATTGTTTAATAAACTGGATGTTTGCCATATTTCTTTTTGTTTCGACAGTGGATATTTTATAAACGAAAAATACATGCTGATTTGAATACTCTGTGAATTAATTTCTGTAACGAGTTCTTTTTCTGCGAAGCAAATGATCCTTTTGCCTTAAGTACCTTCTCTGATGATGGAAGCTGTTCTCATCCTACCTCTCTCTAGCTGACAATGAGCGATGTCACCTAGATTACATTCCTAGCGGATGGCGAGTGCTCTTTCAAACCTGTCATTACAGCCACTGCTGCAATTAACTCTTTTACAGTATCGTTCAGATCCCGCCATGTCCACAAAACAACTCCGCAGAATCCGATCACATTCAGCTGCTCAGCAGCTGCTCCTCGCCTGTTATGAATACAGCGATGTCACCTTAAATGCAGGGTCTGGTTATTTTTTATATCACGTCATAATTACAGTCTTTCTAATGCTGGAGCTGAGCTTAAACACTTCATTTTATCAGCTAAGGAAAAATGTGGCAAATGAGCAGCTGCTGTTTGCAGAAATTAAACAAAAAGCGTTCACATAGAAAATGTGATTTCAGTAAGACAGGGGGTCAGCACAGTGGCAGATCCCTGCTGGGACTGGAGGGGCCCAGAGGACTGGCACAAGGTGCAGTTTCCCAACTCTAGCTGGATGGATCAGGTACATATTAGGGCTGTATGAAAGTTGTATTATTCCCCATGAAGATCACCAAGGGCCTCATTTACTAGTTCTTGACACAGGGCAGTGCTGCCCGCACTGTGTTATGCTGCCCTGCGTCAAAAGAAAACGGCAGGAATGTGCTGTATCTATGAAACAAGGCGCATTCCTGTCCTCTTCCACTGTGCTGGTGCACAATTGGCTGCCTTGTGCTAATTCAGGCCCCCCCTGCACCATGGTGCAAGCGTGTCTGCGTTGCAGAAATGTAGTATAAATGATTGTTTTTATGCAGGAAGGAAGACCTTCCTGCACAGAAACAATCAATGGAGGCGTTTTCCACCTTCTATGTGTGCTGGAGGAAAAAACGAAGTTATTTCTCCTCATTACACCTCACCTGGGAACACTTAGTCTGGGACACCTTTTTGACACATGGTAAGGCAATCCAGCGACTTGCGCTGCTTTCCCTTACTCCCTATCTAAGAAGTATGAAAAGCCACGCCGGTGTCTATTGAAAACTTCCTGGGGCATTTGAACTTACTTTGCTGGCTCCCGGTCACTAGCGCCCTCGTTCAGCCTGTCCTCCCGCCGCCGCACCTCACTAGTCTTGCGGCCGCCGAGAGGAGGACTCCATCCCCCAGGCTCCCTTGCGGCGGAAGCCGCCAACGTCATTTGCGCGCCCGGAGGCGCTTTAAATATTGACCAGCCCCAGGGGAGCGGGTGTCTATTAAAAACTTCCTTGGGCATTTGAACTTACTTTGCTGGCTCCCGGTCACTAGTGCCCTCGTTCAGCCTGTCCTCCCGCCACCGCACCTCACCAGTCTTGCGGCCGCCGAGAGAGAGAGCTAAGCCCGGGCAAAGGGCAGGCCATCTGTGGCCATCAGGGGCCAGAAGAGGCCGGGCCAGCTCCCTAATATCGCCACTATTGGTTGGGACCCTAACTCTAGTTAAGTGTGTTGCTGGATATTTATCACTTGTATTTGTCTTACTTCATGACCTTTTGTGTTAAGGTATTATTACCATCCTACTAATACCGGCCTTTAATTATGAGTAAAACCAGTCGCAGATGGGGGACAGGGGGAGGGGGTGTAAGGACAGTGGATGCCTTCTTCAAACGGGCTGAATCTGCACTGTCTAAGGAGATAGAGCTTACGGAGAGGAGGCTTTCGCTTGATCCACTTAATCATTTGTTAGATCCACCACTGGGTATAGAGTCCTCTGGAAGCAGACCTCCTTGCCCTGCTCCCCCACAAGTGATAGCATTGCCATCTCAGGGTGCCCTGGTCCTAGTATCACATATATCAAACTCATCATGTTCTTCTATATCCAGTCCCTCCCCTTCCCCTCCTATCACACGCACTAGACAGTCACAGGTATCTACAGTTGTTAAAAGTAAAGACCACCCGGGGAAAAGAAAAGCTAGCAGTGCCCCGAAAGGAAGCCGCCAACATGCAAAACAAGCTGGGAACAAAACTTCTGCATCTGGGTTGGGTTGTCAAACAGAAAACGCTACACCTCCGAGAACCCGTCCCCCTGTTTATTGAGGGAGTAAGCCTATGACATCTGTGTCAGATTCTATTAGTGAGGGAATTATGCCGGAGCTAATAGGGCGCTTGGAGGGTATACTAAGGGCTCTCGTCCATCCAGTCATGGATAAACTAGATCTATTAGATCGTAGATTAGATATCTTAGAAAAACATCTTATGAATGAGCAATCATCCATCAAGGGCCCTCAAACCATTGTAGTACGTCCGGATAGTGCCTTTGCTCAAATGGCTAATGATTTAGGAAGCCCTTCTGTAGCACCTGTAGCCTTAGTATCCAAGACACCGGCTGTGGCACTAAATCCAATCCCCCCAGTGAAGTCCGGCTCTAAGGGTCCTGCTGGGAGATTGCAACTGACAAGTAATAATTCTTCTAGGGAAATATTTCTCCACCTCCCCCGGAGGCATGTCCATATTCTATCATCTTGGCAAATGTCCCAAAATTCACGGATAGTGAAGATGTGCACTGGTCCCCGCTTAAAAACAAGGCCGTCCATTTTTTAACCAACAAAACAGTGTTATGAGAACACTTATTTATTAACTTTAAGATGGTACAAAGGGTCGCTTGGGTGGGACACACAAGGAAGGGTATGGAGGGGGATTGTGTTGTGGTGAACTTTTGTTCTCCAGAGATGGTAGGGCATATCTTGAAGCAGGCAGGATCAGTTAGGATCCATCATGACTGCATTAATGTTCTACCACTGGGCTATTTTTATCATCTAACTTCCCACCCAGGAGCCCATGTTAGAAGTAATTATGAATCACAGGCAGACCCCCCCCCCATCGGCTCTCTTCCACTTAGTAATAGATATGCGATCCTTAGTACATTAGACAACAATGATTGACATCAATGTGAACCGGGAAAGGATCTTTTGGAAGTCAGCCCTGTTACTATCGACTGTGTGAGCCCACCTCCTAGTACCTGTTTATTGAAAGTAAATTCTTCCTTCCAGGCAAATACTGTAGCAATGAGTGGACCTGATAAAAATTTTAATTCTAATTCATCCTTTCATTTAAAGCACATACGCACTAATACATTTATTGCTGCTGTTTATCCTTCCTATAGTCTAAATCTGACCTAATAGACAATGAGTCTTTTCCGGGGATTCTGACTCTAGCAATTCACTGATTTGCTTACTCACTCGGATGGCCCAAGCCTCGCCCCAATGCGGCACCGTGATTGGGCCACAAACGAGCTTGCTTCCCAAGCCTCGTTTTGATGGCGGTCCGCTGATTGGCTGCCCCACGTCTCTCACATAACCCGGCCCCCACCGGCACTCCACATTAGCTTTCTCGGCGCTTTGACCCACATCCACGGGGTCCGGAGCGGGAGAAGCTAGGTGCCGAGCGGGTCCTAGGCGTTGCAGGCGTAAGGATCCTTCGCATCACTAATCATGAGCTAAGTAAATGTTCTGTTTGTCACGACTTGTTTGGCGCTTAAATTTACGAGGCTTGGGGGGGGAGCTTCGCAGGCAACCAAGATGGCCGCGTAAGCTCGGAGCTCCGCGGACCTTCCGATCCTCCTCATACATCCTGCCTGAAATCCTGTTCCACGCGGGTGGATTCTTATTGCTGATGGTCTACTGAGGCGGGTGCTACCTTCCGCCGTTGAATCGGTGGTTCCTACGCTGAGCTACGTCGAGTTGTACTCCGTGCCAGGGCTGTGCCATTGTCTTCCCGGTCTCCGCCACTCCGCACGATTGGACTGCGGAGTTCTTGCCTGTTGTCCCTGCTGATGCGAGTGCCTCCTTCATGTTCTTTCATCGGCCTGTCTAACTGTCTAGCCTGGATTTTCTACTTGGCTCGCTGGGGTCGGGCTTGGCTGGGGCAGCCCTTTGTCCTCATCGGAACCAACATGGCGGGCAGAGGGGACCCCGACAAGACGTTGAACAAAGGCGTCCGCGGAAAAACACAGCCGCAACAGAATAGAATTGAGCGATATGTCCAGCCGAAGACGCCGCCCGCCACGGGACCCTCTGCCAAGAGCCTTCCACCTACGGGCTCGCCTGACGGCTCCGAGCCTACCCTGAGCGACATCATGGGGGCCACCACCAGTTTTCGGGCTGACATGCAGCAGCAACATGAGATCTTAACCCACAAGGTGGACACTATGGCTGTTGATCTGACTCTCATTAGAGCCGACCTGGGCAAGACTAATGATCGTGTGATCATTAAGACCTCCAGCCTAACGGCTGACGTCTCGGACCTTCAAACCGAGGTCCGGAACCTGCGGATGACCGCAGACCAGTTCTCGAGGAGGCTGGAGGACTTTGAGGGCCGTGCCAGGCGGCAGAACGTCCGCATTGTCGGTGTTCCGGAAGGATCGGAGGAAGCGTCGACGGACCTCTTTGTGGAGGAGCTGATAAAGACCCATTTAGCACCGGCTGGTCTTAGTAACTTTTTCTCTGTGGAGCGTGCCCATCGAGTGCCGGTCGGGTGTGGCGCCTAGGCCCATCGTGGCACGGCTTCTCAACTTTCGGGACCGGGATGCGGTCCTGCAGGCATCCAGACGACATGGACCGCTTAAATACCAGAATGCTGAAATACACTTCTACCCGGACTTTACCAGGACTGTTCAGCGGCAGCGCCAGAGCTACGCGGGAGTAAAGCGGAGACTGCGAGATATGGGATATAAGTACTCTATGATGTTTCCTGCTAAACTCCGGATTGAGCATGAGGGCCGTGCCCTGTTCGTTGACTTCGCCGAGAATGTGAGTGACTGGTTAGACACTTTGTCGCCGCGTCGAGACGCCCAAGATGACCACGATGGAGGTGCGGCTGTTGGCTCGGATCTATGAGACTTGGCTCTACTGTGTACTACCGGCGTTTGGTGACCCAGCTTCATGAGACTGTTGGTATTGTTTCTTCAGTGACCCTGTTGACTTTCCTGTCGTTACATGGAGGGTGGCGGGAGGTGTTCGCGGAGATTCCTTACTCCTCTGGGACTTTTTGTAGAGTAGTTTATGGGGCGACAGGCACACTGCTGGTTGGGGGGGCTTTTTAGTCTGATGCAGGGGTGCAGGGTGGGGGGTGCAATTATGCAAGTTTATTTGTCTGTTTGTTCTTTCTCTTTTCTTTCCTATAGGCAATGCAACGTGTTTACTGCTGTTCTCCATTTGATGGTTGGGTTGGCTGGGATTGGGTGGGACGGGTTGCGGGACGATGGGGGGTAGGAAATGAAAAGTAATCAGTTGGAATGTTAATGGGTTGGGTGACCGTGTTAAGAGAGGGGTGGTGATTCAATTGCTCAAGAGACATATGCCCGATATTGTACTTTTACAAGAGACGCATTTGATAGGAAACTCTTGCAAGACACTTAACCGTAAAGGCTACAAGATGGTGGCCCACACTGGGTTCTCTTCGGGCTCCCGGGGGGCGGGTATCCTGGTGCGTGCGTCCCTTCCCCTTGAGATAGACGTCACTGTGATTGATGAGAGGGGGCGCTACGCCGCTGTGGCGGGGAGATGGGAGGGGCGTTCCCTTGCGCTGCTTTCGGTTTATGTTCCCCCAGGCCTACAATCTAGTACATTCCAGGACCTTGGTGGCGCCATTTTGTCCTTGCCCGATGGTCTATTGATAGTGGGGGGTGACTTCAATTCAGTCTGCTCTGGTGCCCTGGACCGCCAACCGCCGAGAGATCTCCGCAGTTCCCAACTGTGGTTGCCTTCATTTCTTGACTCCATGGGCCTGGTGGACAGTTGGCGTCTACTACATCCCGCGCTCCGCCATTTCTCTTTCCTTTCGGGTGCCCATGGTAGTCTCTCCTGCATAGACTACGTTTTTACCCTAGCTGCACATGCATCTGCCGTTTCCGAGGCCCGTTTTTTGGCACGGGGTATTTCCGATCACTCCCCGCTGTGGGTCTCGTTTGATTTTAACATCGTCCTGTCTGACCGCCCGGTGGCGGTTAACCCATGGTATTTCCGTAATCTCAAGACTCGTGCACTCCTTGCTAAGGCCATCGACCTCTACTTCTCGGAGAATGTGGGCTCGGTTGGCTCGGCTATCACCTTGTGGGAGGCATTCAAGACTGTGTTGCGGGGTGAGGCTCTTGCTCTCATTGCGGAGGCCAGGCGAGTCAGAGATGCCGACCTCACGTGTATTGAAGACAAAGGTTTTGCTCCTTGAGTCCCGACTGGGGCCCGAGCCCGATCCCTCTCTTTTGCATGACCTTTCCCTTAAACAAGCGGAATACCATGATCTCGCCACGAATGCTGCCCTTACCCTGGCCAAGGAACAGCAAGGTCGTATCTACGACGTTGGGGATAAAGCTGGGAAACTGCTGGCCTGGCTGGACAGGCGCGAGATGGATAGCCGCGTGGTGCCTGAGATCTTGGGCGACGACGGGGTTGCCGTCACGGACCCAAGTGCTATTGCCGAGTCTTTTGCTGATTATTTCCGGGGTGTCTACACTTCCAACTCATACCGCTCCGAGGCTGACTCGGCTGCGTTCCTCTCCACGATTGACCTTCCCTGTCTCTCTGAAGAGGACCGTGCCGACTTAGATCGAGACATATCCGCTGACGAGGTCGCCTTGGCGATCCGTGCACTAAGGTCGGGTAAAGCGACTGGCCCCAATGGTCTTCCGGTCGAGTTATACAAAATTCAACCGGATGTGGTTTCCCCGCACCTGCGGACTATGTTTTTGAAGGCACGGGACGAGGGCCTCCTCCCCTTAGATCAGAGGCTGGCCACCATCGTGGTTATTCACAAAGAGGGAAAACCGAGAGATGTGTGCCGATCCTATCGCCCCATCTCTCTCCTCAATGTGGAGCCTAAGATCCTAGCCAAACTGCTTGCCAATCGATTGGTTGGAGTCATCGGTGATTTGGTGCACCCAGACCAGTCGGGTTTTATTCCCCGCCGTAACACTGCCCTTAATCTGCGTCGGCTCCATGGTGTTATGGCCAGAGCTCATACCCTCGAGGAACCGGCGGTACTTGCTTCGCTTGACGCCACGATGGCCTTTGACTCACTTGAGTGGAGTTATCTTTGGGTGGTGCTGGCGAAGCTTGGGTTTGGACCGATCTTTCTGAGCTGGGTGCAACTCCTTTACGCTTGCCCGCTGGCTAATGTCACGGTCAATGGCCGCGTGTCGGCGTCCTTTGCCCTTCACCGAGGTACCAGGCAGGGTTGCCCCCTGTCACCCCTCCTGTTTGCCCTGGCTCTGGAACCGCTTGCGGCCATGTTACGCACACACCCGGACTTACATGGTATAACCTGGGCCCCGGGCTTTGAGGACAGAGTTTCCCTGTACGCAGATGATATTCTGCTTTACCTTACCTCCCCCTGCAAATCGCTCATTGTGGGGTGCGATGTGCTCAGGCTGTTTGGACGCCACTCTGGCCTGGTCATCAACTGGGCCAAGTCTTCTCTTTACATTCTAAAGGGGGACACACCGCGCCTCCCCAGAGGCTGCAATATCCAGATGGCCGGACAGGGTTTTAAGTAACTGGGAATATACATTTCCGGTAGCTCTAAGGCGCGATACGACCACAATCTGCTCCCCCCACTCCAGCGGCTGCGGAGAGATGTGGATAGTTGGCGCAGGCTCCCGCTCTCTCTCCTGGGCCGGGCAGCATTGTTTAAAATGATGTCCTTACCCAGGTTTCTGTATGCCTTACAGAACACTCAGGACCTGGTTCCGGCCCGCTATTTTCGGGAGATTGAGAGCTTGCAAAGGGCCTTGCTCTGGGATGGCCGACCCCGTGTCGCCATCCAGAAGCTCACGTTGCCGTGGTACGACGGAGGCATCGCCCTACCGGATGTACGTCGGTACTATTGGTCCTCTCAGCTTACTGCTATCAACCACGGCTTTTATGGCCCTATGGATAGCCCAGGCTACGCCATGGACAGGTGGCTCTTACGTGGTGGCAACTACTATCGTGCCCTGTATTCCAGATCCTTTGATCGGCGCCTGTCAGGCCCGACCAAGGCATCGGTTCACATCTGGCGGACGATCACTAAAGCGCAGGGTTGGCAGGGCAGACTGACTCGGTTTACCCCACTGTATGATTCCGATATCCGGGGCAGACTGTGGCACACCAAGGGCTTCGACAAATGGGATCTCATAGGCATCTCCAGGGTGGACGACATGGTTCTTAAGGGCGCAGTCAAGACCTTTCCCCAACTGCAGGCCGAATACCATTTGGGCGATTCAGAGTTTTCCGCTACGCCCAGCTGAGACACGCGTTGCTCTCCGCCAGGCCGACGGAGGGAGAGATCCCCGAGAGCTCCCCCTTGGAGGACAGGATACTGGATGGCCATATGCCTGACAGTGCTATTTCCCTGTCCTATAAGAAATTGATTAATGTTCGCACTGATCTCCTCCTGTGCTTGCGAGGCCAATGGACTGCGGACGGCCTGGAACTTGACGATGAGGACTGGCAGAGTGCAGTGTCCTCCCCTAAGGAGGTCGCTATCTCCTCACGTCTCCGATTGGTGCAATTCAAAATTCTTCACCGGGTGTATGTCACCGGCCCTCGGCTCTTGCATATGGGGTTCTCGCCCGATGGCCTTTGCCGTCGAGTTTGTGGGGCTCTCGCAACATTCTTACATATTCTGTGGGAATGCCCCGTCATTGCCCCCTACTGGGCGAGAGTGCACCGTATTATGGGAGAGGTGACTGGTGTGGTGTTGGCAGCAGAGGCGCGGAGGTGCCTCCTTAACGTTTGGGAACCGTCTGATCACAACACGGCGCAGACTCGTTGGGTGACGTTGGGCAATATGGTTGCCAAGCGTGATATTGCTCAAAAGTGGGATGCTGCTACAGCCCCCCTGGTAGTACAATGGAAAGCCAACATGGATTGGTGCATGTTTAGAGAAAAGACAGTCTACGTTGCCAGGGGGAGGCCTCAGACATGGAATAAAGTGTGGGGGGCATGGAATGCGTACAGGGGAGATGTGTGCCTGCCACCGGAACCTGTCCCTCAAGACGAGCATTTATCACCGTAACCTGTGACACCGACTGTTTTATGCTGTTTGTATTTCTCCTGCCTTTTCCTACCCCCCTCCCCATCCTACCATTTGTCCTTTTTATCGATTCTCTACCTGTCCCCCTCTGCCTGTAGCCGACTCCTTTCCGTCTATGATGCTCCATTGCCACTCTCACACGCCTTCTGGCGTTTCTTTTCTTGGTTTAGTAATCTTTCTTAAAAAATAAAAAACAACCTGCAATGTTCTGATGTGAATCACCTTGCACTTTTCTCCTCCTGAGTCTTTGCTGCCTTGCCTCCGGGATGTTAGGCTGAATAGCTGTGTGCTCTTTAACAATAAAGGTTTTCAAAAATTAAAAAAAAAAGAAATTTACGAGGCTTTCCTTTACCTACAGGGTGTGCCATAGTCGCCTCCACCCCCCTCCCGAGACCCATGGGGCGTAGATCTTTCTGAACACAAGTGAGATCTTCAAAACCTACAGTTGTGTTACACTAATTCCTCTAGGAATTAGCACTTCCGGCCATATAGAAATGGTTCATTGATCGCTATCCACGACTGCTGTACATTTAGCCGCTCTGTCCAGCGGCTTGTATACCTTTCGCCATAGTGCATGCCCACACGCCTGTAATGCCCTTTTGGGCAACCATACAGCACTTCTGGCACTAAAATAGAAGCATGGCACAAGGTTTACCTCCAGACCAACTCACAGCATTCTTAAATGCAGAGACTGTCCTGACAATCATCTTCCTAATGATCGAGCATTAAGTATATGTTTTGTCTTATATGTATGTTTGCTTCTTTATTCCAGAATACACAGGTTCCTCTGAGTGGAGGTAATTCCCACAACTTGTGGTTTGTGTTGTTTTCTTGCACTTTTTTACACATAGAGCAATTTTTTAACTTTCACGTCCTCTGGTTAGGGTGGGCCTTAGGACGCCCATACCGCTGAGGTACACGCTACACGGTCCTGACGAATACCCATTTAATTCTAACACTTAAGGGCAGAAACATGTTTACCCCACTTTAAGTGGAAACTCCCATCATAATTTGTGGTAGTTCCCACACATACCTTTTAGCTATGTCTAAACTGACCATTGAATAAAATCTTTTTGGTTGGTACAGTTTCAGACATTTTTAACATCACTTTTCACATCACTGTCACAAAATCCAGCTCCGCAGTAATCTGGCATTGTAGCACACCAGGGAGGCATTCGGCTTCTCCTGGTGGGCCCGATGATGAAGCATGTCACCAACCATGTTGGTGAGTGAGAGCTTCCAATAAATCCCTTGAAGGTTTCCACTGTGTCCTTGAAAGGGTACTTCTTTACAGTCTTTGCCTCTGTGCTTTCCCACACACTCTTTTGCGCATGACACTCCTTCTTTGTTTTACATACTCAACCCGGGGGACTAAGAGTGCCTCCTACCCTCTCTCTCTTTTTGTTTCACGATATTTAGCAGTGCACAGCTGTGAGGGTTTTTCAAATTAGGTACATTTCAGTATAACCTTTCTGTTGTGGACCTCTAACCCTTCAAAAATGGCCAATGTAGGGCTCAAATTTTCTGATGCAGAAGTGGACGAATTACTAGCAGATCCCAATATCTTTGCGGATCCTGCAATATCCCAAGCTATCTCCCATACCTCTGAATGGGAGAAACTTACTGAACAAAAAAGAGAGCGGATAAGGACTATTCTACATGGGACAGTACTAAAACAATACCTGACTACAAATACGGCACCTAGGGGTTTGCTGGTCACTAATGCCCCAAGGATTTTTCTGAATGACGCCAAATTCCGTAAGGAATGGGCCATGAAAGCATGGCACTGTTCCCGAGACTGGCTTGTCTTAATTATTAAGACAGCCTTAAGACTATCAGAAGCCTTAATGATAGAGATTCAACAGACAGAGGCACACTTTAAAACAACGATAACTACAAAAAAAAGCTGGATGAGATCAACAAGGAGCTGGCTGAATACAAAGACTCTTTAATGCAGTCCAAAGTCACCAAATTTCAGAAAGATTTAAAGAAATTTGAATGCAAGAAAGTGTATCCCTATTCGGATCCAGACTACACTGCACCGCGCAAAGATCTCAACAAATCTGTAGATTCAGACAGCAACTCCTCTAACAGCAGTACATCCAGTAACCAAAGCCAAAAACAAAAGGGTCGTAGAGGAGGCGGAGGTAGATCCAACCACTATAACCAACAACCAAGGTGGCCCACATTCGGGACTCCAGGCAATGGACAGCCCCCGCTATTATTCCAACAGCCACCACCCTTTCACATGATGGGTTGGTATCCCTACATGCAACCCCAATTCAACCAAAACCAACACCAGATGCCTTTTTTAGAGAAAGGCGGGAGGGGTAGAGGCAGGAGACGAGGCAACCGACAAGGCAACCAACAAATCACATGGGAAACAGAGGACCCAGTAGGGAACCACACCAGGAGCAAAACCCCGACACCGGGAACAAGTGCCCAGGGAGTCTAATAACCAATCTCTCAAGAAAAACACTTAGCCCTATGGAAGCCAAGGTTTTAGAACGAGGCCTAGGTTTTGCTCCTACTGCCAGACCAGACAAATTCAATCTCCACTGCGAGTTAGCAAAGTTTTTCAGAAAATTAAAACTTAAAGCATTCTTTGAGTCCAAACAAGACTCCAGTTATGATGCCCCTGCCTCTGATACCAACCTGAGGTTTAAATCAACCTTTATCCCACCCCCACATACAACTCCAGCAGAGATTACAGCTTTTGAACAGGCTGTGTTCAACGATATGGAAGGTCTACCAACACCTACACCCTTTAGGAATTTCTCTGCCCCAGAATACCAAGCCCTCACAAATCTGAAAAAATGATAGAGGAATTACAATCAAACCTGCGGACAAAGGGGGTGGTATTGTTATTCATAACACCTCAGATTATGAGAAAGTCTGTATAGATCTCCTCAACAATGGAACCAATTACACTCTTCTCACCGAAGACCCTCCCCCAGAATTGAGAACACGGATCCATAATTTAGTAAAAGAAGCAGAAGAAAACGTATATATCTCAAAGAATGAGGCATCCTTTCTAATGGCAGGCGGCAGCACAATTCCATACTTTTATACCCTGCCGAAAACTCTTAAAAACAAAACTCCACCACCAGGGAGACCCATAGTGTCAGGGATTGGATCCCTGCTGGAACCCTTGTCAACCTTCTGTGACCATTACCTAAAACCTTTGATACAAAAGAGTACCACATACCTCAAAGACACTAAGAACTTGCTACAATTGCTCGAACAAGTCACTTTTGAAGAAAACTCTGTCACCCTTGTAACGCTCGACATCAAGAGTTTATACATAAGTATCCCCAAGACGAAACTTTAAAAGTTCTAGCCACAGCTCTAGACTCTATCGTCTGGGAATACCAAACACCAAAATCCTTCATACTCCAATGTGCGACGATAGCCCTTAAAGAAAACTACTTTGAACATAAGGGCAAACTATACCTGCAAACTACTGGAACTTCGATGGGCAGCACATTTGCTCCCAGCGTAGCTAGCTTATATGTCTATGACTTTAAATCCAGACATATTATACCATCTGACAACCCCTTTTCCTCCTCCATCAAGGATACCATCAAGGAAGCTACAGAAATACCATTAACATGTGCCACCACTTACAGCAGCCTTTCAAACCAGATGAAAAAATCTGGGAACAAACACTGGAGTATAATCAGGACCAACAGAAAAGACTGGCAAAAACCACTCTTCTCCTTTAAAAAAGCTACCTGCCTCAAGGACACCCTTGTTAATACACGACCCAAGATTGACAAACCCGACCACCACAACTCTGGATCTATTACCAATGCATGAGGCCTTTCACCAATAGTAGGGCACTATCCATGCTCCAATTGTAGTGTGTGTCATTTGACGACACACACAAAAGAACTTCACTTGGAGCCAGGGAAAACTTGGATTCAAAAGAAACACACTAATTGTAATTCAATGAACGTCATATATCTCATCACCTGCACATGCGGGAAAAGATATGTTGATATGACTACTCGAAAAGTCAAACAGCGTATCTGCGAACATCGCAGCAATATCAGATGCCGAAAAGTGACAACAAAACTGAGTGAGCACTTCATCCAACACAACCATACACCCAATGATCTAAGATGGACTATCATAGAACAAATCGACTCAGCAACAAACACTGCCAGCATATTATTTGACAAAGAACAACGCTGGGTGTATAGACTGGGCACACATCTAGATGGCCTCAATGACCAGATCCCTTGGTCCACAATACTGAAACGCTGACCTCCCCCTCATGTACAGAAACCATCAAAAACTTTCCTCCAAGGAAGCTAACTGCCTATGATGAAAGAGTTGGGGTTAGTTCCAGCTCCCCGCCCCTACATGTGCGGTATTGTATATTTTGCAGTCATACCCAGTGGTTACAGTGACTAACATTAAGCGCTCCCACGCTTATCATTCCCACCTTCCACTGGACCCATGTCCTTTGCTCAAATAACACCCTTTTCTCTTTTTGTGAAAACATTTTAATTCTAATTCATCCTTTCATTTAAAGCACATACAGCACTAATAAATTTATTGCTGCCGTATATCCTTCCTATAGTCTAAATCTGACCTAATAGACAATGAGTCTTTTCCGGGGATTCTGACTCTAGCAATTCACTCATTTGCTTACTCACTCGGATGGTCCAAGCCTCGCCCCAATGCGGCACCGTGATTGGGCCCAAATGAGCTTGCTTCCCAAGCCTCGTTTTGATGGCGGCCCGCTGATTGGCTGCCTCACGGCCCCACCGGCACTCCACATTAGCTTTCTCGGCGCTTTGACCCACATACACAGGGTCCGGAGCGGGAGAAGCTAGGTGCCGAGCGGGTGCTAGGCATTGCGGGCGTAAGGATCCTTCGCATCACTAATCATGAGCTAAGTAAATGTTCTGTTTGTCACGACTTGTTTGGCGCGTACATTTACGAGGCTTTCCTTTACCTACAGGGTGTGCCATAGTCGCCTCCACCCCCCTCCCGAGACCCATGGGGCGTGGATCTTTCTGAACACAAGTGAGATCTTCAAACCCTACACTTGTGTTACACTAATTCCTCTAGGAATTAGCACTTCCGGCCGTATAGAAATGGCTTATTGATCGCTATCCATGAGTGCTGTGCATTTAGCTGCTCTGTCCAGCGGCTTGTATACCTTTCGCCATAGTGCATGCCCACACGCCTGCAATGTCCTTTTGGGCAACCATACAGCGCTTCTGGCACTAAAATAGTCGTATGGCACAAGGTCTACCTCTAGACCAACTTACAGCATTCTTAAACGCAGAGACTGTCCTGACAATCATCTTCCTAATGATCGAGCATTAAGTATATGTTTTGTCTTATATGTATGTTTGTTTCTTTATTCCAGAATACAGAGGTTCCTCTGAGTGGAGGTAATTCCCACAACTTGTGGTTTGTGTTGTTTTCTTGCACTTTTTTACACATAGAGCAATTTTTTAACTTTCACGTCCTCTGGTTAGGGAGGGCCTTAGCGCGCCCATACAGCCGAGGTACACGCTACACGGTCCTGACGAATGCCCATGTAATTCTATCATTTAAGGGCAGAAACATGTTGACCCCACTTTAAGTGGAAACTCCCATCATAATTTGTGGTAGTTCCCACACATACCTTTTAACTATGTCTAAACTGACCATTGAATAAAATCTTTTTGGTTGGTACAGTTTCAGACATTTTTAACATCACTTTTCACATCACTGTCACAAAATCCAGCTTCGCAGTAATCTAGCGTTGTAGCACACCAGGGAGGCATTCAGCTTCTCCTGGTGGGACCGATGATGAAGCAGGTCACCAACCTCGTTGGTGAGTGAGGTCTTCCAATAAATCCCTTGAAGGTTTCTACTGTGTCCTTGAAAGGGTACTTCTTTACAGTCTTTGCCTCTGTGCTTTCACACAGACTCTTTTGCGCATGACACTCTTCCTTTGTTTTACATACTCAACCCGGGGGACTAAGAGTGCCTCCTACCCTCTCTCTCTTTTTGTTTCACGATATTTAGCAGTGCACAGCTGTGAGGGTTTTTCAAATTAGGTACATTTCAGTATAACCTTTCTGTTGTGGACCTCTAACCCTTCAAAAATGGCCAATGTAGGGCTCAAATTTTCTGATGCAGAAGTGGACGAATTACTAGCAGATCCCAATATCTTTGCGGATCCTGCAATATCCCAAGCTATCTCCCATACCTCTGAATGGGAGAAACTTACTGAACAAAAAAGAGAGCGGATAAGGACTATTCTGCATGGGACAATACTAAAACAATACCTGACTACAAATACGGCACCTAGGGGTTTGCTGGTCACTAATGCCCCAAGGATTTTTCTGAATGATGCCACATTCCGTAAGGAATGGGCCATGAAATCATGGCACTGATCCAGAGACTGGCTTGTCTTAATTATTAAGACAGCCTTAAGACTATCAGAAGCCTTAATGATAGAGATTCAACAGACAGAGGCACACTTTAAAACCACGATAAAAGGCTACAAAAAAAGCTGGATGAGATCAACAAGGAGCTGGCTGAATACAAAGACTCTTTAATGCAGTCCAAAGTCACCAAATTTCAGAAAGATTTAAAGAAATTTGAATGCAAGAAAGTGTATCCCTATTCGGATCCAGACTACACTGCACCGCGCAAAGATCTCAAACAAAAGGGTCGTAGAGGAGGCAGAGGTAGATCCAACCACTGTAACCAACAACCAAGGTGGCCCACATTCGGGACTCCAGGCAATGGACAGCCCCCGCTATTTTCCCAACAACCACCACCCTTTCACATGATGGGTTGGAATCCCTACATGCAACCCCAATTCCCCCAAAACCAACACCAGATGCTTTTTTTAGAGAGAGGCGGGAGGGGTAGAGGCAGGAGACGAGGCAACCGACAAGGCAACCAATAAATCACATGGGAAACAGAGGACCCAGTAGGGAACCACACCAGGAGCAAAACCCCGACACCGGGAACAAGTGCCCAGGGAGTAAGCATGGGCGAATTTTGCGAATCTGGCGTTCGCAAATTTCGCGAATTTGCGAACTCGCAATCCGCAAAATCCGCGAATCCTCGCAAATTTTTTTTTGTGTGTTCGCAAGGATTTCTGCCAGTTCGCAAGGATTTCTGCCAGTTCACGAGGGTTTTGTACCAGTTCGCAATTGCGAACTTACATGTCGGCTCGGCTATCAACGGTCACAATTATGTTGTTTCTACGTCTGGTTCATCATCACAGGTTCCCAGCACCCTCTGTTTCACCCCTGCCACGCTCTGTTTCACCCATGCCACCCTCTGGCACATCAATGCCACCCTCTGGTTCATCATCTTCACTGTAGATTATGGGGGGAAAAAGCAAGCACACCTTCCTGCTTCAACTGACATGAATTAATTTGGGGTTGATTTATTAATGTGTCACTGTTTTAAAATTCCAGTCTGACACCTGCTTCCTTATCTGTAATTTGCTTTCTGTTGCAGTGCAAATTTTTTTTCCAGGACCTTTGTGGCCTACCTGTAGCTATTCTATGAGCCTGCTGTGAGGGTCAGAGCAGGGTCATACAATTGTTGCAACTAGCAACTGAACTCTGGAGGGGCCCTTGTCAGGAAGCACTACAGGGAATGGTTACTAATGATGAGTTTGAACTTTTAAACCTGTGAATGCTTTTTTTTTGTTCGCAAGGATTTCTGCCAGTTCGCAAGGATTTCTGCCAGTTCGCGAGGGTTTTGTACCAGTTCGCAATTGCGAACTTACACCGCACGCCGCAAAATTGTATCACCAAGAAAAAAAAATCCGCTGCATGCGAATTTGCGGATTTTCAGTAAATTCGCGAGCGTCCGCGGATTGCGAATTTACCGAAAATCCGCAAAATCCGCGAGCATAACGGATTTTCCGCCCATGCTTACCGGGGAGTCTAATAACCAATCTCTCAAGAAAAACACTTAGCCCTATGGAAGCCAAGGTTTTAGAACGAGGCCTAGGTTTTGCTCCTACTGCCAGACCAGACAAATTCAATCTCCACTGCGAGTTAGCGGAGTTTTTCAGAAAATTAAAACTTAAAGCATTCTTTGAGTCCAAACAAGATTCCAGTTATGATGCCCCTGCCTCTGATACCAACCTGAGGTTTAAATCAACCTTTATCCCACCCCCACATGCAACTCCAGCAGAGATTACAGCTTTTGAACAGGCTGTGTTCAACGATATGGAAGCTCTACCAACACCTACACCCTTTAGGAATTTCTCTGCCGCAGAATACCAAGCCCTCACAAATCTGAAAAATTGATAGAGGAATTACAATCAAACCTGCGGACAAAGGGGGTGGTATTGTTATTCATAACACCTCAGATTATGAGAGAGTCTGTATGGATCTCCTCAACAATGGAACCAATTACACTCTTCTCACCAAAGACCCTACCCCAGAATTGAGAACACGGATCCATAATTTAGTAAAAGAAGCAGAAGAAAATGGATATATCTCAAAGAATGAGGCATCCTTTCTAATGGCAGGCGGCAGCACAATTCCATACTTTTATACCCTGCCGAAAACTCATAAAATCAAAACTCCACCACCAGGAAGACCCATAGTGTCAGGGATTGGATCCCCGCTGGAACCCTTGTCAACCTTCTGTGACCATTACCTAAAACCTTTGATACAAAAGAGTACCACATACCTCAATGACACTAAGAACTTGCTACAATTGCTCGAACAAGTCACTTTTGAAGAAAACTCTGTCACCCTTGTAACGCTCGACATCAAGAGTTTATACACAAGTATCCCCAAGACGAAACTTTAAAAGTTCTAGCCACAGCTCTAGACTCTATTGTCTGGGAATACCAAACACCAAAATCCTTCATACTCCAATGTGTGACGATAGTCCTTAAAGAAAACTACTTTGAACATAAGGGCAACCTATACCTGCAAACTACTGGAACTTCGATGGGCAGCACATTTGCTCCCAGCGTTGCAGGCTTGTATGTCTATGACTTTGAATCCAGACATATTATACCATCTGACAACCCCTTTTCCTCCTCCATAGGATTATGGAGGAGGTATATTGACGACATCCTCCTAATTTGGAAGGGCAGTCAAACATCCTTGGAGCATTTTCTGAACTGGATAAACACCCTGGATACCTATCTCAAATTTACACACAGTTACAGTAAAAAAGAAGTCATTTTTCTGGATGTGGAAATCAGGGTGAGTGGCACATCCTTGACCACAAAAACACATTACAAACCAACAGCAAAGAACAACCTCTTGGAATTTTCAAGCTTCCATCCTAGACCACTTAGGGAGAACCTTCCCTACGGTCAATATCTCAGAATACTCAGGAACTGCAGCAGTGTCACTGATTACAAGAGCCAGGCAGCAGATCTAACACAGAAACTAAAATCAAGAGGTTATCCCACAAAAATACTTGAAAAGGGCAACAAACGGGCCAGAAATCAACCATGAAAGGCCCTTTTAGTGGATACCATCAAGGAAGCTGCAGAAATACCATTAACATGTGTCACCACTTACAGCAGCCTTTCAAACCAGATGAAAAAATGTGTGAACAAACACTGACTGGAGTATAATCAGGACCAACAGAAAAGACTGGCAAAAACCACTCTTCTCCTTTAGAAAAGCTACCTGCCTCAAGGACACCCTTGTTAATACACGACCCAAGATTGACAAACCCGACCACCACAACTCTGGATTAGTCTGGATCTATTACCAATGCATGAGGCCTTTCACCAATAGAAGGGCACTATCCATGCTCCAATTGTAGTGTGTGTCATTTGACGACACACACAAAAGAACTTCACTAGGAACCAGGGAAAACTTGGATTCAAAAGAAACACACTAATTGTAATTCAATGAACGTCATATATCTCATCACCTGCACATGCGGGAAAAGATATGTTGATATGACTACTCGAAAAGTCAAACAGCGTATCTGCGAACATCGCAGCAATATCAGATGCCGAAAAGTGACAACAAAACTGAGTGAGCAATTCATCCAACACAACCATACACCCAATGATCTAAGATGGACTATCATAGAACAAATCGACTCAGCAACAAACACTGCCAGCATATTATTTGACAAAGAACAACGCTGGGTGTATAGACTGGGCACACATCTAGATGGCCTCAATGACCAGATCCCTTGGTCCACAGTACTGAAACGCTGACCTCCCCCTCATGTACAGAAACCATCAAAAACCTTCCTCCAAGGAAGCTAACTGCCTATGATGAAAGAGTTGGGGTTAGTTCCAACTCCCCGCCCCTACATGTGCGGTATTGTATATTTTGCAGTCATACCCAGTGGTTACAGTGACTAACATTATGCGCTTCCACGCTTATCACTCCCACCTTCCACTGGACCCATGTCCTTTGCTCGAATAACACCCTTTTCTCTTTTTGTGAAAACATTTTAATTCTAATTCATCCTTTCATTTAAAGCACATACGGCACTAATAAATTTATTGCTGCCGTTTATCCTTTCTATAGTCTAAATCTGACCTAATAGACAATGAGTCTTTTCCGGGGATTCTGACTCTAGCAATTCACTGATTTGCTCACTCACTCGGATGGTCCAAGCCTCGCCCCAATGCGGCACCGTGATTGGGCCACAAATGAGCTTGCTTCCCAAGCCTCGTTTTGATGGCGGCCCGCTGATTGGCTGCCCCGCGGCCCCCACCGGCACTCCTTATTAGCTTTCTCGGCGCTTCGACCCACATACACATGGTCCGGAGCGGTAGAAGCTAGGTGCCGAGCGGGTGCTAGGCATTGCGGGCGTAAGGATCCTTCGCATCACTAATCATGAGCTGAGTAAATGTTCTGTTTGTCATGACTTGTTTGGCGCGTAAATTTACAAGGCTTTCCTTTACCTACAGGGTGTGCCATAGTCGCCTCCACCCTCCTCCCGAGACCCATGGGGCGTGGATCTTTCTGAACACAAGTGAGATCTTCAAACCCTACACTTGTGTTACACTAATTCCTCTAGGAATTAGCACTTCCGGCCGTATAGAAATGGCTCATTGATCGCTATCCACGAGTGCGGTACATTTAGCTGCTCTGTCCAGCGGCTTGTATACCTTTCGCCATCGTGCATGCCCACACGCCTGTAAGGTCCTTTTGGGCAACCATACAGCGCTTCTGGCACTAAAATAGACGTATGGCACAAGGTCTACCTCTAGACCAACTCACAGCATTCTTAAACGCAGAGACTGTCCTGACAATCATCTTCCTAATGATCGAGCATTAAGTATATGTTTTGTCTTATATGTATGTTTGTTTCTTTATTCCAGAATACGCAGGTTCCTCTGAGTGGAGGTAATTCCCACAACTTGTGGTTTGTGTTGTTTTCTTGCACTTTTTTACACATAGAGCAATTTTTTAACTTTCACGTCCTCTGGTTAGGGTGGGCCTTAGCGCGCCCATACCGCCGAGGTACACGCTACACGGTCCTGACGAATGCCCATGTAATTCTAACACTTAAGGGCAGAAACATGTTGACCCCACTTTAAGTGGAAACTCCCATCATAATTTGTGGTAGTTCCCACACATACCTTTTAACTATGTCTAAACTGACCATTGAATAACATCTTTTTGGTTGGTACAGTTTCAGACATTTTTAACATCACTTTTCACATCACTGTCACAAAATCCAGCTCCGCAGTAATCTAGCGTTGTAGCACACCAGGGAGGCATTCGGCTTCTCCTGGTGGGCCCGATGATGAAGCAGGTCACCAACCATGTTGGTGAGTGAGGGATTCCAATAAATCCCTTGAAGGTTTCCACTGTGTCCTTGAAAGGGTACTTCTTTACAGTCTTTGCCTCTGTGCTTTCACACAGACTCTTTTGCGCATGACACTCTTCCTTTGTTTTACATGGACCTGATAATATCCACAGTTTGTTACAAGAGGGCCATCGAAGTGGCCAAAGCGGCAAGGGAGAGAACGTTGACAGGGGACTTCACGGTCTACATAGTAATACTGCTACTTATCCTGATGCAACATCTATGGTCTGGAATGTGGCAGGGCTTAGAAGCAAGGTAATATCCCCAGATTGGTTGTCCTTTCTAGACAGCAAAGATCTCGCCCTACTCCAGGAAACATGGTTGGTCGCTCCGGAGTTTAAACATGGATACCTTAATTTTTATGTATCAGCGACCCCGAGTCTGAGAGGGAGACCGAAGGGGGGTTTACTCACTTGGGTTAAACAGGATAGCAGATATACAATCCATCAATTGGATTCTAATAGTAAAGATATCTTATTAATCCAAATTAAATGCCCCAATTGTAAAGATCTGTTTATTTGTAATATTTACTCAAGGGAATTGCCCGGGGGTAAATCCTCTGACACTATTGAACAACTAGATGCACTACTTGAGTCTTATTGCAATAAAGGCAACGTCATAGTAGCAGGGAATCTTAATTGTTGTTTTGAACCTCTGGACAGCAATGATATAGATCTCACCTTGGACGAAGAATTTATATGGAATATCCCTCAGTTGACAGTAGCGCCAATCAAAAAATGGACAGAAGCTGCACTCCAGCTCAAAGTTCTATGTGTTGGACATGGGCTACGTGCAACAAATGGAAGGATGGCTTCTGATAAATATGGCGGATTTACTTTCAATAATGGTTCATGTAAGAGCCGTATTGATTATATACTTACCATAAAAGAGAACTGGCCGAATATTAAGGATATGATGATAGTGGAAAGGGTCGAGAGCGATCATGATCCTTTAATTCTATTATTTAAGTTATTTAATTCCTATCATCAAGAGAGTCCCCCAGACTGTGTGGACATCGTCCTTTCTAATGATACCAGACACATTTGATGGGCTAACTGTTTATTGAAAGAGGATAAGATAGCTGCGATGAGGGAATTAACTGTCCTGGCCACAATGGAACTTCAAAAACTTACCACAAAGGAGGAAGTTATAACAAATGTCAATCTGATTCATAATAAACTTTTTAGCCAATTGAGGTTTTTTTTATAAAAAAGGTGTCAAATAAACTGAAAAGGCCAGTAAAAAAGGAAGATCAATGGTACGGGAAGTCCTGTAGGTTTGCATACAAAGTATTAGCAGATGCTGTTAAACTAAAAGATAGAGACTTAATTAAGAATGCTCGCACCCTCTACAAAAAAGCCCAATATGATACGAAAGGAGAATGGGATGAGGACTACTGGAGGGAGTTGTTTTGAGCAAGTAATGAATGATCTATGTGCTCCTTCTGGGATATGGTAAAGTGGGGCAGGGGGATTAATAGGGGAGAACCCACAAATCACGTTCCACCCAACCTCTGGGTTTCTCATTATGCGTCCCAGTTTGCACCAACAGAATTGACCGGTGACGCTAGTGAGGATCCCATCACTTCCAATCGGGATATTATCCAATTATGTTTTGATAGAACAGAGGTTAGTAAGATACTGAATACTATTCCCAAGGGTAGAGCCCCTGGGCTGGACTTAGTCCCTGGCAATTTATTTATGCACGACAAGGAGGTTTGGGCATCATATATTCAATCTCTTGTAAATGGCATTGCTACAGGCTCACCAGTACCTGACACCTGGAAGGGTGCCGAGATCATTCCGATCTTTAAGAAGGGGGAGCGCTCAGATCCAGGAAATTACAGACCCATCAGTTTAATTGACTGTATACAGAAGGTGGTAGCTAGGCTTGTACTGCAGCGAATCCAAGGGTGGATTGAGGAGGAAGAAGTATTGTCACCTCTCCAGTCCGGGTTCCGCAGTAATACAAGCACGATTGATCAAGTGTTTAGATTTGTTTTAATTTATTGGCGGGTAGTAGTGTTGGGGGGGGTGGGGGTACACTCTTTGCGGCTTTTGACGATCTTAAATCTGCATTCGACTTGGTGCCACGAGCAAAAATGTGGGCTGCCTTTGCTGATCAGGGCATGCCTTTGGATATTTTGTCCTTTCTGATTAAATTACATGAGGATAATTTTGCCCAAGTCCGACGGAACCAACAGGGGAGTGTAACTGACAAGTTCCCAATTGCTAGGGGTGTACGCCAAGGGTGCTTACTGGCACCGACTCTCTTTTTATTATACATCAACAGGGTGATCAGCTACTATGAGCAACAAAAAACTGATGCCCCTAAGCTGGATGGTAAGTTGATCCCCCTGTTGATGTTTGCAGATGATACCCTACTAATTTCAAAGACACAATAAGGCCTGCAAAAGGCCATAGATGTTTTTGAGGTATTCTGCAAAGACCGTGGACTTGCTATAAATGTAAGTAAGACCAAGTTCATGGTTCTTCACAAGTCCAAGTATGTTAGAGGTTAAGTAGCCATGAATGGGGTACAATTAGACCAGACACAGGTTTTTTCTTATCTGGGGATTACCCTAGCTTCTAAACTAGATTGGAAACACCACACTAAGCAGCTGGCCATGAAACATGCTTAACTAGCTGGGGCACTAACTAAAGAGTTTTTCCTATCCCACACTAGGCCAATCACCCCAGATCTTAAAATTTACGATGCTAAGATAGCTGCAGTTGTTCTTTACGGGGCAGAATTGTGGGGATTTAGTAACCTTACCCGTTTGACTGGTGCCCAGAACAAATTTCTGCGTGGAATTACAGGTCTTCCAGTATCAACCTCTTTGACTACCCTTCTCTACGACTTCTCTACGACCTAGGATCCCAACGCTTGGAGGACAAGGCCCGTTATAGACCAGTAGCATACTGGAAGAGATTGTGGGCCACTCCAGAACTCTCCCAGTATGCTCGGGCATTCCTCGAAGTTAGAGATGCAGATAGGGCTCATAAAATACCATGGGTGAGGGAGGCAAGGGAAACATACACTGCTATGGGATTATCCTTTTTGTGGGATGATCCAACAGCTAATACATTTCCACCAATAATTTTTTTTAGAGAACTGTACTGGAAAATGGTTTTATTGAAAAGATTTGGTTGTTGTTCCAGTCCGTCACTAACCACGGAGTTTTCTGGAATTAAAACATCGTCCTGCTCTTGAGGGTTACTGGGACTGGATTACCGTCCCTGTTGATCGGAAAAAAATACCATCAGTTTAGGGTTGGTACATTACCTATTAAAACCTTCACGGCGAAATGGAGCGGTGGATGTAATACCAGTTGTCCTTTCTGTCCCGCTCAACGAGAATGTATTGGACATATACTCTTTATCTGCCCCGAATATTTAATATATAAAGTCCCCAGGCAAGCATGGATAAAACCTATCTGTCTGCAGCTAGGTCTTAAAACAGGTTGTGAGTCCTTAAGGATTCTTCGAACTAATAACTCCCAGCCTGTGGTTGTAGCTGTGGCGAAGTTTCTCCACTGGATGTGGATAATTCGAGCTCGTAAATCATGTCTACATTGATAAATTGTGTGCTATTTTAAAATAACTAAATGTGATCATGCCACCTAAATGTATATATATATATATATATATATATATATATATATATATATAGATAAGTTGTATGTGTAAACTCCAGAAACTTTCTTTGACTGTTTTTGAAAAACTTTTAATATTTGGGTAATGAACTGTACATATTTTAAATTAATGTAAAAACATATGAAACTCCTCAATTAATTCACTTAACTTGTTGTTTTAATTAGTAATTGGACGGTTGACAATTTGTTATAACCCTGTAATGTTTTGTGGTATTATGATAATCTGCCGATTGATATGCTAATGTATAGGTTCAATTATGTTAATGTCCAGTCTCTTTTATAATCTTGTCTTTAATGATTTCTGAGCGCCGAGACACCTCCGGGTAGTTGTGCGCTTTAAAAATTGTATAAACAAAAACAAACATAAACATAAATCGAAATAAAGACTTATGAAATTAAATGAAAAGCCACGCAAAGTTGCTTTGGGTGGCCTTGTAGGTATGGGTCTGCACTCGACGCCTCTGGTGTGTTAAAAACAGTAATGCACCAGCAGCGCAATGGGCTTGTAAATAACCCTCCAAGTTTCCTAGTTTAAGAGGCCATTATCTAGGACTGGACTGGGGAGTGAATAGCAGCCCTGGCAAAAAATGCTTAAACCAGCTGCTCTCCCTTCGCCCCTGGTGCAATCTCTCTCTCTTACCATCCATTCATTCTCTCTCTCTATTCTGCCTCTTGGATCACTTTCTTTTTACCTCCTCCCTGCCTCCAAGTGCCTGCTCCAATTAAACTTGGGGGAGCTGGGGAAAGTGACAGTGGCACCAGGACCGCCCATGGGTGCTCAAACCCTGCCTCCAAGGTCCCCAGCCCAACGGAGAAATGTACAGTGCAATAAAAGGCCTGTCCAGCCCTGGCACTGACTCTAGCAAAAAAAAGTGTTGTCCGAGACATTTTCTTCATGATCCAATCCTTTTGCTGGTATTTCTTGTGATTTCTGGCTGCAACGGTTGACCTTGCATTCAATTTTCATGTGAGGTACCGGTGAAATTAATGTGACATAAAGTATTGTTACTGTCAAAACGTTTGCCAATTTCATTAACCCAAGTAGTGCCAAAGGAATACAAAGGCTTTCACTTGTAATGCTATACCTAGACAGGCTTATAAAATTGGTGCAGGCATATCGAAAACCAGAGGCCAATTTGCAAAAATAAACAAAATTGCTCTTAAGAGGCCCACTTCTTCCGCTGCAATCATTCATTTCCACCACTGGTGCGATCCACTACTAAATCAGACACATTACAGTGAGGTGGCATATTAATAGGCACTATGCAAAGGCCAATGATGAAATGACATTTGGAAGCTGGCTTCTCCACAGCTAAGAATGAGTTACACTGATGGGGTGGCATAGGGGATAGGTCTGTTTGGATGCTTGTATTCAACTCTGAATGCTTGGCCCTTTGGTGTCAGTATTGTCATAGTTCAGACATGCTATGTGGTTGTGGTATCTAGCATAGATCGAGGCGGCCATAAAGCAGATATATTTTCAGGATGTCTTCTTAAAATATATTTGTATACAATGAATCTAAGTTGGACTCATTAACGTATCCCCTGGTTATTATCCTAAAGATTATGTGGATTGGCTCCTCACTCCTGGACTTCTGTGGAACAGTATTGTGGCATTTCTGACGCCCCTGTATACCCCCTTGTTTCCCTCCTCTTCTATTCTGTTGGTCCTTTTTTTGTTGTAAAACTCAATCAATAAAAAATAACAATAAAATAAATAGGTGCAGATAAAGCTATTTACAATTCTCAGCAAGATTTACAGTTAAGTTGTATATGTGGGGTGGCATTCAAGATGCTCTTTTGTATAGACATGTTTAGGTGACAGACAGAGCTGTTGTACGGTCTTTCATAAAGAGCTGTTTGAGCTCTCGCTTGAAGGTGGAGTTTTACGGGTCCTATCACAGGTGTGCCAGGAGGGCATGTCACATACTTGATGCCTTTTTAGTGAAAAATTGTCAGAGCTTTTTCTAACTCTAGAAGTATCCAAAGCTTGGCTTCCTAAGATTGTGTTTTAGTCACAGATCTGGAGTGCTCCTGCATGTTCCAAAACCACAGTACAGGAGCTTGAATGCTGTTAGAAATGGGCTCTCTGGTTGGGAGTGATTTACACCCTGTCCATGTAGGGACCCTCACTCTAGTCAGGGTAAGGGAGTCACACAGCTAAGATAACCCCTACTCACTCCCTTGGTAGCTTGGCACAAGTAGTCAGGCTTATCTCAGACGTGTAATGTGTAAAGTATTTCCACACAAACACACACAGTAACACAGTGAAAACACTACAAAAGGAGTCCACACCAGTTTAGAAAAATAGCCAATATTTATCTGAATATAAATCGGACCAAAACGACAAAAATCCAACATCAACAAGTCAAAGTATCACTTTTAAATGATTAAGCAAGTTTATTCCATAGAAATCAATAGGCGCATTTGCTTACGACAAAGTACCTTAGCTGTGTCAAAACTCACTAATCAAAGACTAGGCAAGGTGCATGGGAGGTGATGTGCCGGGACAGCAAAACAATCGGTTAGTTCATTACTACGCAGGGGAGGCTATGTGTCGGTTCCTTACTGCTAGAGGCAAGGTGAGGCATTGGTTCCTTACTGCTAGGCAGGGGAGGTGGTGCATTGGTTCCTTACTGGCTGGGAAGGTGATGCATCAGTTCCTTACTGGCATGCACCCGTATCCAGACACGCTGCCTCAGTTCCTTACTGTGGTGGGGTGTCGATGAAGAATCTCCATCCAGGGACGATGCAGCGAAAATCCAGATGCGCTGCAACATTTCAACAGCGCCAAAGCAGGCACTGTGATGATTCCATAGCAGTGAAGCAGACACTGCGTTGGAGTCAGAGCAGGTGTCATGGACGTCGGTGATGCAGTGCTCGAGACTCACGCAGCAGCAATTCTTCTGATGCGCTGTGACAGCAAGCTGGGGCCTGCAATGAAGGCTGTGGTCAATGCGGCAAGCAGCACCTATGCTTTGGGTGCAGGCAGCAGTGATACCTCAATCTTTACAGCATGGCGTCAATTCGGACAGATGCTGGGAGACGATGCGTGGATTTACTCCATACGATCACCAGATTTCACTTCCAAAGGCCCAGGAACTGGATTTGGCATCACTTGGGAAGTCAGTACTCTCAACAGAAGAGCCCAGACAATGTCAGGTGAAGTATTTGATGGCCCTGAGACTTCTTAACTGGGGGCACGCACACACAAGCTCTTGGAGAACCTCGAAAGCAGGATGCAGAAAGCAAAGTAAATTTCTTTCACTTCCAGGACAGAAGCAACAAGCAGCAGGCAAGTACAGCATAGCATCAAGCAAAACGTCAACCCCTCCTGAAGCAACACAGCTCTTCTTCCTGGCAGAATGTCCTCAACCTAGAAGTGTTCTGATTTTGGGGTCAGAGGTCCAATTCGTGTACCCCTTTATGCCATTGAAGTAGTCAAACTTCAAAGAAATTGATTGCAGTGGAGAAGAACGTGCGTTTCCCTGACCTGGATCCAGACACTCTGCAGGAGGGTGGAGACAGCTTTGTGTGAGGACAAGCACAGCCCTATTCAGGTGTCCGGGACAAATCTTTCCACCACTCCAGCTCAAGAAGCCCATCAGCCTGGCAATGGGCCATCAGGATATGCAAGGCACACCTCAGCTCCCTTTGTGTGACTACCTAGAATTAATGCACAAGGGCCCAATTGTCAGTCAACCCAGATGTGTACTCTACAGACAGGTAGAGATACAGAATGGTTAAGCAAGAAAAGAAAATGCCCACTTCCTAAAAGTGGCCTTTTCAAACACGTAATTGAAAAACCAAATTCACCAAACATACATTTTTTAATGGTGAGTTCAGAGACCCCAAACTCCAAATCTCTATCTTTTTCCAAGGCTTACCAGGCTCTCATTTCGACACAATTAGTAGTATTTCACTACCAGGACATGTGAAACACACCAGTACATGTCCTACCTTTTAGATACACTGAACCCTGCCCATAGGACTACCTTGGGCCTACCTTAGGGGCGAGGTAAATGTAGTAAAAGGGAAGGTTTGTTGAAATAGCTGTTTAAAGCTAAACACCCAGACATTGGAGTGGCACACCTGAAACATGTTTACAGGGCTACTCCATGTGAGTAGCACAATCAGTGCTGCAGGCCCACTAGTAGCATCTGATTTATACGCCCTGGGCACGCCTGGTGCACTTTGCTAGGGACTTACTAGTAAATCAAATATACCAATCATGAAGAAACCAAACCCCAATACATTTTAGAGAGACAGCATATGCACTTTAGCAGTGGTTAGCAGTGGTAAAGTCCCCAGAGTACTAAAACCAACCAAAGAGGATCAGACAAAAACCGAATGAAGGCAAAAGGTTTGGAGAGACCCCTGAAAAAAGGGCCAGGTCCAACAGATACCAATATTTGTATATCCCCCAAACAAATGCAAGAAATTGTAAAATCCTTAAACCTATTGCTTCTTTTTAACTGTACTACCTCAAAGAATCTGGTTCTATTCAGAGAGGAGCAAATTTAATCATGTATGTACCAAGCCGTACAAAAGCCTTCTTGTTAAATCAAGATCCAACACAAAAGATGAAAACCATATACATAGTATAGGATGTTCAAATGACCAATTAATTCTTTCTGCCACTGATATAGTTAAAGAATTCAGGACTTTTTATTTCAAAGCTTACATTTCAATCTCAGTCTAGCAAAGATGCCCTTATAACATTTGAAGAAATTTATGCAGCGATTAAATCGCTGAATTCAAAGAAAGCTCCCCGGCCTGATGGTATTCCAGCAGAATTGTAAAAGTGTTTCAGCCCTCAGTTATCTCCAGTCCAACTCTTTTTATTTCTAGAATTTGCAAATAATGCTTCAGTTAAAGTTTCCATTAAATTGGGGACAATTAATGTTCTTCCTAAACTTGACAAAGAACACGTTGGTTTCTCTTTTTTGCCCGATCTCTCTTGTAATCATGATTGTAAAATTGGCACAAAACGTTTGGCAACTAGATTATCGCCAATTCTGAATGTTAAGATACACCCAGGCAAAATTGGTTTTATGAAGATATGACATCATCACACAATTTCAGACATCCCTGTCATAGTTTAGCATTGTTAAGAAATATTAAATATCCTGTAAGATTATTAGCTTTAGATACAGGAAAAGCATTTCATAATGTTAATTAGAATTTTGCATTTAAAGCAATGTAGGCATTTTGTTTTTGTTCTAATTTCAGGTTGATGGTTACATTTTAGATTAATCTACTACTGCAATAATATTTATCAGCAGTACCAAATATTTAGAGGGACTAGGCAGGCATAACTTCAAAGGCTAAAAAAGTATTACTAATAGCAAAATAGTTTTTTAAAAATCATCATATGCAGACAATGTGTTCCTGTATCTTAGTGGTACACATCACAATATTCCAGTTATATTAAATATTAATAAAACTGAGATTGTTTCCTTTAAATTTGTTCTTTAATGTTGATGTACTACAAAGAAGTGGAATTATTTGGCGTCCATCTGGTTTTAAATGCCTGGGTATCCATTTTTTTAATACAATCAAAAGTACAGTTGATATGAATTGTAATAGCCGCTATAATTATTGATAAAATTAGATAAATGAGCTTCTTTAAATTTACCATGATAGGGAGAATAGAAGTTACTAAAATGGTAATCTCTCTTCTGGTATGTGTATTAGCTATGTTACCAGTTGTTGGGACGGAAAAGGCCTCTGCATGGTAAAGACGTGTACCCTTGCCCTCAGCGCCCAACTGTACTGTTGTCTGGATCTCTAATGCAGAATTGTTTGTCATGTATGTATGTGCCATGACTTAGGCCTGCCCACGAATTGTGGTCTTGTTGGACCCGGAGGGGCGCTCAAAGCACTAAGCTCATAGTGGTCGAAGGCTACTGCCTTCATTAGGACTTAAGCAGCACGAGGGCTGTGATGGCAGCATACCATGTAGTGATCAGTAGTAATGAGCAGGATCTTTTTACCCTGTATCACTGATGTGAGGCCTACAGGCTCGCTCACCTTTTTACAAAGCTCCGCTGCTGTGTGATTAACTCACCCTTAGCCTACATTAGGTAGATTTGGAGTGCTGCATAGTGCAGGAGTGGTGACACTACGTTAGTTGTATGTGTGCCTGGGAGGAGTACAGTACAAGCAGAGAGCAGTACTGTGCAGTGCACGTGTGGTTAGTACACGTACATGGGTGTATTTATGCCTGAGAGGAATACATTACTTGAGAGATGTAGGGTTGTGCAGTGCATGTGTGGATAAAGCATGTGCTGGGTGTTTGTGTGCTTGTGTGGAGTACAATACATGAAGGGTGAAATGTTGTGCAGCACACACATAGTGAGTGTGTGTGCTGGCAGTGTGTATGTTTTTTAAAGAGCACATCCTGGGTAAACACAGAAACAATCAGTGCTGAACAGTGCGCTCATATTGAGTATCTGTACTGAATGCATGTGTACATGTCCGGGTACAATACACAGAGGTATTAGTGCTGCTCATTAAATGTTCTGAGTGTGCACTGAGTAAATGTGCCTGCAAGGTTACATTGGATGGAGGATCCTGGGTTCCATTTTGGGAAGTCCAGGCCAGCCTGGTAAAGACACGAAGAGGAGATGAATCCCCCCAGACAGATTTGTGTATTGCTGCATTCGTGTAAGCTGTATGAGGAAAAGGGCTGAACTGGGCACAAAAACCAGCCCTGGCAATTCAGTTAGACTGGCCCCAGGGGTGGGGGTAAGGGTTGCTATGGTGAAGCACTGCTGCTGCTTTTGGGCCAGGTGGCCGTTATTGCAGTACAGCTGCAAAACCGGTCCCCAGTAACAAAAATTGCCTCCACCATTCAAAAATGCCCCCCACCCCTCCAGCCCACTGGAGAATCACCCTATGCCCGCTACATCCAGTCCAGCCCTGATGGGGACACACTAGAGGGAAAAGAATGAGACTCCCTTTAAATTTCAGAAGACTGCTCTTTGATTCAGTGGTGACAGATCACAAGGAAGGGGCCTGGGGACATCTCAGGAAGGGAGATGGGGTTGAGGAGAATAAAGAGTAGGACTGGGGGTGGGATTAACCCTTTGATGGGCATATCACTGTGGCTGACATCCAGGTGTAAACTCTAGTCACTCCCATGAGTTATGTTGTAGACAATCAGCTTTAGAGTTGTGTCTGCTGTGAAAGACTTCTTTCATGAAGGAAGAGGAAAATGAGAAGTGCTCACTTCAAAATAAGCAGAACCCCTTCATAACACTTCAAAACCCAAACACTAAATTACATTTGGTGTCTGGAAAATTACTATAATGCATCATCTGCCAAGCAGCTAGATGGACTGCATGAGGAGAGGACGCTCTGCAAGACTTGTACCTGTGACCAGGAATTGGGGCCAAGGCATGCCGGTCTCTGTGCTCGGATGAGGGGACATCACCCAGGGAAAGCAAGATCAACTGCCCTGGAGCACCATGGCCTTCCTGCTTGCCAAGACCAATGTGCCCTGTGAGGAAAAGGAGAACTGTGCACCAATCAGGTCGTTGTCTGTGTACAGGAAAAGTCTGGCAATCCCTGTATGCCAGTTAGAGGGTCCCTGTGATCTCAGCCATGCAAAGTGCGATGTGCGTGAAGCACCGGGCCTGCACTGCCACACAACGTGACCCAGTATGCCAGGTGGAGGCACCGGTAATTTAATTGGGCAAGAGCCTGATATTTTTGTCTGCTATATTGAGGGCGATCGAACTGAAGAGTTTGCACCCAAGGGTGAGCAACGCTGCAACCCCATATGCCAGAGGGGGCTGCCAGTATCACTGTGCCCAAATGTTGTTATCCTGGCCTAGACAAGAGGATGAATGACGTAACCAGTGGCTCTACCCAGCCAACTGCCAATGGCTTTTCCCTCGAGGGTGCCATGACGCCAATGAGGACGTTGCACCCTTGCCAGAGCACCAGTTGGGAGCCACAGAATTCCCCCCACCCCTCCACCTTCCTTTGTTTGGGCAAATTCTACTCATCTTTTGTATTTCTGAGCAGGAGCAGCTCGGGATTACTGGAAACCGACCAGCAATGCAAAGTGCGATGTGCGCGAAGCACCGGGCCTGCACTGCCACACAACGTGACCAAGTATGCCAGGTAGGGGCACCGGTAATTTAATTGGGCCAGAGCCTGAGATTTTTGTCTGCCATTTTGAGGGCGATCGAACTGAAGAGTTTGCGCCCAAGGGTGAGCAACGCTGCACCCCCATATGCCAGAGGGGGATGCCAGTATCACTGTGCCCAAATGTTGTTATCGTGGCCTAGACAAGAGGATGAATGACGTAACCAGTGGCTCTACCAAACCAACTGCCAATGACTTTTCCCCCGAGGGTGCCATGACGCCAATGAGACCATTGCACTCTTGCCAGAGCACCAGTTGGGAGCCACAGAATCCCCCTCCCCCGCCCCTCCACCTTCCTTTGTTCGGGCAAATGCTACTTATCTTTTGTGTTCGCTGAGCAGGAGCAGTTCAGGATCACTGGAAACCGACCAGCAGCACTGTTCCGTCAGGAAGAGACGGCGCTGCCGAGTCCTGGCATGTCCATCACGAGTAGCCAAACTTTGTCGTGCAGGATGCGGACTTGGAAGCGCCCGAGGAGAGGGCACTCGCTGCACCGCTGAACACTGCCATACCACCGGTGCGGGAAAGAGAGAAATCGGTCCTTTCCTGCCTGGGGCTTTCACTGCTGAAGGTGCTGCAGCACTATAGCCACCTTTCACTGAAATCCTAAAGAGATAATAGGGTGCCCTTGAGTACGGCATAATAGTTTGCATTCCCTGATCGACTCACCATTGAATGGGGAATAACCATGAACACATTACACAAAGGAGGGTGGGACAGGGATTTGCCTGACATCTATTAGATCTCTGACCTCAAGGGAGATTGGGGATTGTGTTGTTGCTTCTGAATGTCGTACTTCTTTGCATGAGTAGAGTTAGAAATAAAATACTACTTTTTCTTGTAAAAGAAACTATTTGGCTTGATATTGATTTATTGTTTGTACTGTCTGCATTTTGATTTATTAGTTGTGTTCACTGACCTGAATCTACAACCCCCCTTCGCCCTTCAAAGAAGCCTTGACTGCTTGACCACAGCTACCACTGAGAGTCAAAGGCAAAAGGGGTACTTGGGCCAGTTGAGAAGGATCCATAGTAGGTCCTGCCTTGGAACATCAGGAGTAAACAGCCTCAACCACCACGGTTGGGCCCAGTAACTCATGCGTGCCCCGTGGTCCTATAAAAGGGGTTCTGGCTTCAGTCTTTTTTCCTCATACTTCCTCAATAGAAAGCATAATGATTACTATGCTTATTTAAAATAATAAAGGTCCTCGGAGTGGTTATAAAATATTACAAGCTTCTGAAATTGATTGTGGAATTGACATTTCTGAATTTGGAAAATATTAATCTGCATTTTTGATTGCTTAAAGTGTTAAATAGTTCCATGACTTTGAGTCGGTTATAGAGCCCGAAGGGGTTGAGGAAAATAAATGCTACACTAAACACGAGAGAAGATAAGTAGGACTACAAGTCCCATGGAGCAATGCTGGTGTTAGGTATATTTTCATTGTTTTTCGGATTTAGGAAGTTGTCAAGCTTCATTTAACCATAAAGAGTTTGGAAAACAGAGACTGTCAACAGGTATATCATATACAATATCAGTAGTTAAGTTCAGTAATCAGTTTAATAAGAATAGTAAAAGTCGCCTCTGGCTTTAAGATATACTGCTCCTGCACTGCAAATCAATGCCAGCTGTGCAACCAGACCGTGTAACAATATCCAGTGTCTCTTTTTCTCACATTTGTCCCATTCCCCTTTCCACAAGTCTACTTCTAACCAACATATTATCATTTCATTCAATTTGAATACTTTATTTCGGTCAATAGACCATAAAAGTGCAAGTGCAATAAAATCGTACAATACATTAATACAGTCACTATAAAAAATACACGTACAAGCAACCAGCGATGTCCTTGGTTACAAATAGTTTTAATAGACCTACGCTTCATCAAGTATCTAAAAAGCAACATACAAGATAAGATGAGCGCTGTTAAAATATGCTAACAATGTAAAATATAGAAGATAGGCTTTGACGAAGTACACAATCAGATAACCTGATGAAGTCCTTAATTACATGTACCATGGGCCACCACCAGCAAAAAAAAAATCATTCCCTCTAGTACCCAAGGGCAATCTGCAGAGTAAAAATAACCCTTATTAAAGTGTACTTAAAACTAATGTTCAGTGCTTCCTACTTCAAACCAACCTATTATCAATGTTTGTCTGACAGAGGGTTTGGGAAGCTCACATCGCTCCCGTTGTCTCGAGTTAGCACTTTTAATGCATCCCAACAAAATTGTGCATTTTCCTGCCTCATAATCGGCTCTTTCTACAACCCTTTTTTGAGGGCTGCCTTTCATAGGTCAATGATAGTGATTGAAGCACATGTCTCTACATTGAAGTCAATAGGACTATCCATTGTGTCAGCTGAGGCATCATAAAGGGTCTTTGTGTGCCGAAGCATTGTGGTCCACGTGGTAGATCTCGTAGAAGTTAAATCAATGAACGTATGTGGCTGCTATGGGGGGGGGGATTTATTACTTGTAGTGCTAATATCCATCACCTGATAGTTCTCATGTTGATTCACATGCTTCCCGTGATTTTGGTAATTGATGTGCAGCACCTTCCTGGCAAGTGGAGCAGGTATGCTGCATTCATTGATTGGGAATGGTGGTAATTGTTCGATGAGATGCCTCAGGTTGGTTCATTCACGCTGTAATGTGGATTGCTTTAAACAAATGAGTACAGAGTTCATAGCTTCAGGTGTTTCCCATCGACCCAGCATGTGCCATTCTACATCAAGGTTGTGGTGGGTAAGATTGGGTTAGTATGTCCTCTACAAATTGATGATTTACAAAAAGGGGGTGGTGAGGAACAGAGTGTCTGAGTTAAACAGACCACTCTTACCCAGTCCAAAGATCAGGGCTTGATCCATCACCGTTATTTATCTCACTGCCCCATCCCAGCTCAGAACCTGGCTATATGCAAATCAGTCTGTCCCTGGCCCAGTGCATCATGGGAACAGGGCAGACTAAACTACCAAGCCAATTCTTCACCAGAAAGGAGACAAGCTACCGGGGACCGGTTTCTGGCATTTCAGCCTTCTTCGGCCCGGCTTGCTTGAATCCTGATGGAGCAGTGAGAAAGGGACGCATGTCTGAGTATACCCTGCCACACCTATAGTGGCCAAAAACGATTTACAAAAAGGGGGTGGTGATGAACAGAGTGTCTGAGTTAAACAGACCACTCTTACCCAGTCCAAAGATCAGGGCTTGATCCATCACCGTTATTTATCTCACTGCCCCATCCCAGCTCAGAACCTGGCTATATGCAAATCAGTCTGTCCCTGGCCCAGTGCATCATGGGAACAGGGCAGACTAAACTACCAAGCCAATTCTTCACCAGAAAGGAGACAAGCTACCGGGGACCGGTTTCTGGCATTTCAGCCTTCTTCGGCCCGGCTTGCTTGAATCCTGATGGAGCAGTGAGAAAGGGACTCATGTCTGAGTATACCCTGCCACACCTATAGTGGCCAAAAACGATTTACAAAAAGGGGGTGGTGATGAACAGAGTGTCTGAGTTAAACAGACCACTCTTACCCAGTCCAAAGATCAGGGCTTGATCCATCACTGGTATTTATCTCACTGCCCCATCCCAGCTCAGAACCTGGCTATATGCAAATCAGTCTGTCCCTGGCCCAGTGCATCATGGGAACAGGGCAGACTAAACTACCAAGCCAATTCTTCACCAGAAAGGAGACAAGCTACCGGGGACCGGTTTCTGGCATTTCAGCCTTCTTCGGCCCAGCTTGCTTGAATCCTGATGGAGCAGTGAGAAAGGGACTCATGTCTGAGTATACCCTGCCACACCTATAGTGGCCAAAAACGATTTACAAAAAGGGGGTGGTGATGAACAGAGTGTCTGAGTTAAACAGACCACTCTTACCCAGTCCAAAGATCAGGGCTTGATCCATCACCGTTATTTATCTCACTGCCCCATCCCAGCTCAGAACCTGGCTATATGCAAATCAGTCTGTCCCTGGCCCAGTGCATCATGGGAACAGGGCAGACTAAACTACCAAGCCAATTCTTCACCAGAAAGGAGACAAGCTACCGGGGACCGGTTTCTGGCATTTCAGCCTTCTTCGGCCCGGCTTGCTTGAATCCTGATGGAGCAGTGAGAAAGGGACTCATGTCTGAGTATACCCTGCCACACCTATAGTGGCCAAAAACGATTTACAAAAAGGGGGTGGTGATGAACAGAGTGTCTGAGTTAAACAGACCACTCTTACCCAGTCCAAAGATCAGGGCTTGATCCATCACCGTTATTTATCTCACTGCCCCATCCCAGCTCAGAACCTGGCTATATGCAAATCAGTCTGTCCCTGGCCCAGTGCATCATGGGAACAGGGCAGACTAAACTACCAAGCCAATTCTTCACCAGAAAGGAGACAAGCTACCGGGGACCGGTTTCTGGCATTTCAGCCTTCTTCGGCCCGGCTTGCTTGAATCCTGATGGAGCAGTGAGAAAGGGACTCATGTCTGAGTATACCCTGCCACACCTATAGTGGCCAAAAACGATTTACAAAAAGGGGGTGGTGATGAACAGAGTGTCTGAGTTAAACAGACCACCGTTACCCAGTCCAAAGATCAGGGCTTGATCCATCACCGTTATTTATCTCACTGCCCCATCCCAGCTCAGAACCTGGCTATATGCAAATCAGTCTGTCCCTGGCCCAGTGCATCATGGGAACAGGGCAGACTAAACTACCAAGCCAATTCTTCACCAGAAAGGAGACAAGCTACCGGGGACCGGTTTCTGGCATTTCAGCCTTCTTCGGCCCGGCTTGCTTGAATCCTGATGGAGCAGTGAGAAAGGGACTCATGTCTGAGTATACCCTGCCACACCTATAGTGGCCAAAAACGATTTACAAAAAGGGGGTGGTGATGAACAGAGTGTCTGAGTTAAACAGACCACTCTTACCCAGTCCAAAGATCAGGGCTTGATCCATCACCGTTATTTATCTCACTGCCCCATCCCAGCTCAGAACCTGGCTATATGCAAATCAGTCTGTCCCTGGCCCAGTGCATCATGGGAACAGGGCAGACTAAACTACCAAGCCAATTCTTCACCAGAAAGGAGACGAGCTACCGGGGACCGGTTTCTGGCATTTCAGCCTTCTTCGGCCCGGCTTGCTTGAATCCTGATGGAGCAGTGAGAAAGGGACTCATGTCTGAGTATACCCTGCCACACCTATAGTGGCCAAAAACGATTTACAAAAAGGGGGTGGTGATGAACAGAGTGTCTGAGTTAAACAGACCACTCTTACCCAGTCCAAAGATCAGGGCTTGATCCATCACCGTTATTTATCTCACTGCCCCATCCCAGCTCAGAACCTGGCTATATGCAAATCAGTCTGTCCCTGGCCCAGTGCATCATGGGAACAGGGCAGACTAAACTACCAAGCCAATTCTTCACCAGAAAGGAGACAAGCTACCGGGGACTGGTTTCTGGCATTTCAGCCTTCTTCGGCCCGGCTTGCTTGAATCCTGATGGAGCAGTGAGAAAGGGACTCATGTCTGAGTATACCCTGCCACACCTATAGTGGCCAAAAACGATTTACAAAAAGGGGGTGGTGATGAACAGAGTGTCTGAGTTAAACAGACCACTCTTACCCAGTCCAAAGATCAGGGCTTGATCCATCACCGTTATTTATCTCACTGCCCCATCCCAGCTCAGAACCTGGGTATATGCAAATCAGTCTGTCCCTGGCCCAGTGCATCATGGGAACAGGGCAGACTAAACTACCATGCCAATTCTTCACCAGAAAGGAGACAAGCTACCGGGGACCGGTTTCTGGCATTTCAGCCTTCTTCGGCCCGGCTTGCTTGAATCCTGATGGAGCAGTGAGAAAGGGACTCATGTCTAAGTATACCCTGCCACACCTATAGTGGCCAAAAACGATTTACAAAAAGGGGGTGGTGATGAACAGAGTGTCTGAGTTAAACAGACCACTCTTACCCAGTCCAAAGATCAGGGCTTGATCCATCACCGTTATGTATCTCACTGCCCCATCCCATGCCCCATCATTGCACCATCAGGATTCAAGCAAACCGGGCCGAAGACGGCTGTAATGCCAGAAACCGGTCCCCGGGAGCTTGTTTCCTTCCCAGTGTAAGAATTGGCTTTTGTAGTTTGGTTTGCCCTGTTCCCATCATGCACTGGGACAGGAACAGACTAATTTGCATACAGCCAGGTTCTGAAACTGGGATGGTGCAGTGAGCTAAAAAACGGTGTTGGATCTAGCCCTGATCTCTTGACTGGGTGAGAGCTTTCTGCATAATTCAGAGACTCTGTCCCTCACCACCCCTTGTTGTAAATATTTTTGTCCACCCTAAGCGTGGAAGGGTATTCCCAGATGTGAGACCCTTGCTCATTGCACCATCAGGATTCAAGCAAACCGGGCCGAAGACGGCTGTAATGCCAGAAACCGGTCCCCGGGAGCTTGTTTCCTTCCCAGTGTAAGAATTGGCTTTTGTAGTTTGGTTTGCCCTGTTCCCATCATGCACTGGGACAGGAACAGACTAATTTGCATACAGCCAGGTTCTGAAACTGGGATGGTGCAGTGAGCTAAAAAACGGTGTTGGATCTAGCCCTGATCTCTTGACTGGGTGAGAGCTTTCTGCATAATTCAGAGACTCTGTCCCTCACCACCCCTTGTTGTAAATATTTTTGTCCACCCTAAGCGTGGAAGGGTATTCTCAGATGTGAGACCCTTGCTCATTGCACCATCAGGATTCAAGCAAACCGGGCCTAAGACGGCTGTAATGCCAGAAACCGGTCCCCGGGAGCTTGTTTCCTTCCCAGTGTAAGAATTGGCTTTTGTAGTTTGGTTTGCCCTGTTCCCATCATGCACTGGGACAGGAACAGACTAATTTGCATACAGCCAGGTTCTGAAACTGGGATGGTGCAGTGAGCTAAAAAACGGTGTTGGATCTAGCCCTGATCTCTTGACTGGGTGAGAGCTTTCTGCATAATTCAGAGACTCTGTCCCTCACCACCCCTTGTTGTAAATATTTTTGTCCACCCTAAGCGTGGAAGGGTATTCTCAGATGTGAGACCCTTGCTCATTGCACCATCAGGATTCAAGCAAACCGGGCCGAAGACGGCTGTAATGCCAGAAACCGGTCCCCGGGAGCTTGTTTCCTTCCTAGTGTAAGAATTGGCTTTTGTAGTTTGGTTTGCCCTGTTCCCATCATGCACTGGGACAGGAACAGACTAATTTGCATACAGCCAGGTTCTGAAACTGGGATGGTGCAGTGAGCTAAAAAACGGTGTTGGATCTAGCCCTGATCTCTTGACTGGGTGAGAGCTTTCTGCATAATTCAGAGACTCTGTCCCTCACCACCCCTTGTTGTAAATATTTTTGTCCACCCTAAGCGTGGAAGGGTATTCTCAGATGTGAGACCCTTGCTCATTGCACCATCAGGATTCAAGCAAACCGGGCCGAAGACGGCTGTAATGCCAGAAACCGGTCCCCGGGAGCTTGTTTCCTTCCCAGTGTAAGAATTGGCTTTTGTAGTTTGGTTTGCCCTGTTCCCATCATGCACTGGGACAGGAACAGACTAATTTGCATACAGCCAGGTTCTGAAACTGGGATGGTGCAGTGAGCTAAAAAACGGTGTTGGATCTAGCCCTGATCTCTTGACTGGGTGAGAGCTTTCTGCATAATTCAGAGACTCTGTCCCTGACCACCCCTTGTTGTAAATATTTTTGTCCACCCTAAGCGTGGAAGGGTATTCTCAGATGTGAGACCCTTGCTCATTGCACCATCAGGATTCAAGCAAACCGGGCCGAAGACGGCTGTAATGCCAGAAACCGGTCCCCGGGAGCTTGTTTCCTTCCCAGTGTAAGAATTGGCTTTTGTAGTTTGGTTTGCCCTGTTGCCATCATGCACTGGGACAGGAACAGACTAATTTGCATACAGCCAGGTTCTGAAACTGGGATGGTGCAGTGAGCTAAAAAACGGTGTTGGATCTAGCCCTGATCTCTTGACTGGGTGAGAGCTTTCTGCATAATTCAGAGACTCTGTCCCTCACCACCCCTTGTTGTAAATATTTTTGTCCACCCTAAGCGTGGAAGGGTATTCTCAGATGTGAGACCCTTGCTCATTGCACCATCAGGATTCAAGCAAACCGGGCCGAAGACGGCTGTAATGCCAGAAACCGGTCCCCGGGAGCTTGTTTCCTTCCCAGTGTAAGAATTGGCTTTTGTAGTTTGGTTTGCCCTGTTCCCATCATGCACTGGGACAGGAACAGACTAATTTGCATACAGCCAGGTTCTGAAACTGGGATGGTGCAGTGAGCTAAAAAACGGTGTTGGATCTAGCCCTGATCTCTTGACTGGGTGAGAGCTTTCTGCATAATTCAGAGACTCTGTCCCTCACCACCCCTTGTTGTAAATATTTTTGTCCACCCTAAGCGTGGAAGGGTATTCTCAGATGTGAGACCCTTGCTCATTGCACCATCAGGATTCAAGCAAACCGGGCCGAAGACGGATGTAATGCCAGAAACCGGTCCCCGGGAGCTTGTTTCCTTCCCAGTGTAAGAATTGGCTTTTGTAGTTTGGTTTGCCCTGTTCCCATCATGCACTGGGACAGGAACAGACTAATTTGCATACAGCCAGGTTCTGAAACTGGGATGGTGCAGTGAGCTAAAAAACGGTGTTGGATCTAGCCCTGATCTCTTGACTGGGTGAGAGCTTTCTGCATAATTCAGAGACTCTGTCCCTCACCACCCCTTGTTGTAAATATTTTTGTCCACCCTAAGCGTGGAAGGGTATTCTCAGATGTGAGACCCTTGCTCATTGCACCATCAGGATTCAAGCAAACCGGGCCGAAGACGGCTGTAATGCCAGAAACCGGTCCCCGGGAGCTTGTTTCCTTCCCAGTGTAAGAATTGGCTTTTGTAGTTTGGTTTGCCCTGTTCCCATCATGCATTGGGACAGGAACAGACTAATTTGCATACAGCCAGGTTCTGAAACTGGGATGGTGCAGTGAGCTAAAAAACGGTGTTGGATCTAGCCCTGATCTCTTGACTGGGTGAGAGCTTTCTGCATAATTCAGAGACTCTGTCCCTCACCACCCCTTGTTGTAAATATTTTTGTCCACCCTAATCGTGGAAGGGTATTCTCAGATGTGAGACCCTTGCTCATTGCACCATCAGGATTCAAGCAAACCGGGCCGAAGACGGCTGTAATGCCAGAAACCGGTCCCCGGGAGCTTGTTTCCTTCCCAGTGTAAGAATTGGCTTTTGTAGTTTGGTTTGCCCTGTTCCCATCATGCACTGGGACAGGAACAGACTAATTTGCATACAGCCAGGTTCTGAAACTGGGATGGTGCAGTGAGCTAAAAAACGGTGTTGGATCTAGCCCTGATCTCTTGACTGGGTGAGAGCTTTCTGCATAATTCAGAGACTCTGTCCCTCACCACCCCTTGTTGTAAATATTTTTGTCCACCCTAAGCGTGGAAGGGTATTCTCAGATGTGAGACCCTTGCTCATTGCACCATCAGGATTCAAGCAAACCTGGCCGAAGACGGCTGTAATGCCAGAAACCGGTCCCCGGGAGCTTGTTTCCTTCCCAGTGTAAGAATTGGCTTTTGTAGTTTGGTTTGCCCTGTTCCCATCATGCACTGGGACAGGAACAGACTAATTTGCATACAGCCAGGTTCTGAAACTGGGATGGTGCAGTGAGCTAAAAAACGTGGTTTGGATCTAACGCTGATCTCTTGACTGGGTGAGAGCTTTCTGCATAATTCAGAGACTCTGTCCCTCACCACCCCTTGTTGTAAATATTTTTGTCCACCCTAAGCGTGGAAGGGTATTCTCAGATGTGAGACCCTTGCTCATTGCACCATCAGGATTCAAGCAAACCGGGCCGAAGACGGCTGTAATGCCAGAAACCGGTCCCCGGGAGCTTGTTTCCTTCCCAGTGTAAGAATTGGCTTTTGTAGTTTGGTTTGCCCTGTTGCCATCATGCACTGGGACAGGAACAGACTAATTTGCATACAGCCAGGTTCTGAAACTGGGATGGTGCAGTGAGCTAAAAAACGGTGTTGGATCTAGCCCTGATCTCTTGACTGGGTGAGAGCTTTCTGCATAATTCAGAGACTCTGTCCCTCACCACCCCTTGTTGTAAATATTTTTGTCCACCCTAAGCGTGGAAGGGTATTCTCAGATGTGAGACCCTTGCTCATTGCACCATCAGGATTCAAGCAAACCGGGCCGAAGACGGCTGTAATGCCAGAAACCGGTCCCCGGGAGCTTGTTTCCTTCCCAGTGTAAGAATTGGCTTTTGTAGTTTGGTTTGCCCTGTTCCCATCATGCACTGGGACAGGAACAGACTAATTTGCATACAGCCAGGTTCTGAAACTGGGATGGTGCAGTGAGCTAAAAAACGGTGTTGGATCTAGCCCTGATCTCTTGACTGGGTGAGAGCTTTCTGCATAATTCAGAGACTCTGTCCCTCACCACCCCTTGTTGTAAATATTTTTGTCCACCCTAAGCGTGGAAGGGTATTCTCAGATGTGAGACCCTTGCTCATTGCACCATCAGGATTCAAGCAAACCGGGCCGAAGACGGCTGTAATGCCAGAAACCGGTCCCCGGGAGCTTGTTTCCTTCCCAGTGTAAGAATTGGCTTTTGTAGTTTGGTTTGCCCTGTTCCCATCATGCACTGGGACAGGAACAGACTAATTTGCATACAGCCAGGTTCTGAAACTGGGATGGTGCAGTGAGCTAAAAAACGGTGTTGGATCTAGCCCTGATCTCTTGACTGGGTGAGAGCTTTCTGCATAATTCAGAGACTCTGTCCCTCACCACCCCTTGTTGTAAATATTTTTGTCCACCCTAAGCGTGGAAGGGTATTCTCAGATGTGAGACCCTTGCTCATTGCACCATCAGGATTCAAGCAAACCGGGCCGAAGACGGCTGTAATGCCAGAAACCGGTCCCCGGGAGCTTGTTTCCTTCCCAGTGTAAGAATTGGCTTTTGTAGTTTGGTTTGCCCTGTTCCCATCATGCACTGGGACAGGAACAGACTAATTTGCATACAGCCAGGTTCTGAAACTGGGATGGTGCAGTGAGCTAAAAAACGGTGTTGGATCTAGCCCTGATCTCTTGACTGGGTGAGAGCTTTCTGCATAATTCAGAGACTCTGTCCCTCACCACCCCTTGTTGTAAATTCTCTACAAATTGATGTCATGTGTGGCTCCATCCTTGTTTCGTGGGTCCGGTGCCTGCTTCCATTAAGTGGATTTGTGCTCTCCTCTTTTGAGGTGGGCACATTTTCTCCTGGAATATATTCATGCTTGTGTTGCAGGAAGTTTATAGATTATACTGGTATGACAGCTCCTCCCACTTATGCCATGTGTGTCTTCCATATCCATGTTGGTGAAATGTTGATGGTATGGAGGTCCCACTTCTTGCATATCAGGTGTATGAGAGCTGTGACTTTCACACTTCTTGTGAAGACTCAGTGAAACAGTGGTACCAGCATAGCCAAAACATGTCCCTGGAATTATAGTTCAGAAAAGAAAAATCATTGCCTCAGCTATCTGATTGTCTCCTTGCTTTTCGAGAGTATTTTTCATGTGAGTGTAACTTGTGTTGATTCACTCGTGAAGAAAAAGCTAAGCAAGTGTTGCACTTCTGTATAAAAGATCTTCTAGTCAACAGCATCAAACAGCAGTTGCAGAAGAAAAGTGCACAAGTGTAGAGGCGCAGGAAAAGCAGGAAACTACAAACTACAGGTGAGCCAATAATCTGTGGAATATCACACTACTGCGCACACCTTCTGGTATCATGTAGAACTCCAATTGAGGGTATGCGTTTCATGTTGTTACATACTATGTTGCATTATGTTGTGCTATGTTATGCACTTTTGAATAGCGCAGATTTCAGTCCCAATGCCTTGTGGCGCTGCAGGCTTTTGTCTGCAATTGTGGGATTATGAAATGGAGGGTTTCCTTGAATGTGGGACTGGATGTTCAGGCCACCGTTATAAATCTAGGGTGATGTTGTTTGGAAAAGGGATTTTCTCTGTTGTGGTGTTTCACAGGGTGGAGTTCTTGTGACACTCAACCCACCCCCTGTCAGAATTAGGTCTTAGGTTATCCCTGTGGTGCCCCTACGAGGCGCATAAGATAGGTCTTATAGCCTTCCACCTACCCCATGTTGACCATGTCAATACCGTCATGTAGGGGCAATGGTTTCTGAGCGATTGCAAACTACCTAAGTGCTTGCTTGTCAGTCTTCATAGTGCAGGCTTTGTCGCTCTCCCATTTCTTGTTTGAGGTGTGTTTTTCTTAACAAGGCTCTAACAAATCTGCATTGCCTAGGGTTCTTGTTTGTCTGTCTGCCTGTAGTTAAAATCAGTCCCTCGTTTCTTTTGTTCTCAGTTCCATTGCTTCTCCATTTATTTGTCTAGTCCTTCACGGCCCTATGTCAGTCTTTGCAAACGTGCCTCTTTTCATTGGCTCCCTCTATATACGTCTCCTTTCCTCTTGCTTTCCCTGCCCCTCTTGTGGTATTGACTTGACTTGTGTGCATGTTTGTTGCGCGGATCCTGGATAAAAGTGATCATGCTGTTTATATGAGTAAATGACTCTGTGGAGGTCTCTATGGCTTTGGGAATGTGCCGCACTCTAGTCATACATGTGCTGGTGGGAATGGGCTGTGGCATCTTAAGTAAATGTCACATTTTTGGGTGCTATGGTAAATCAAGTTCGGGTGGAAGTTCTGCAGCCATCTCACATATTTGGGGTGGAATGGATGTACCCCGATTGCCTTGTGGATTTGTCGGTGTTATGCAGTGTTACAGTAACCTCTTGTGGTAGGACCTTGGTATGGTTGTTGTTTAAAGCTATTGAGTTGTCAGGGCGTGCTGCTGTCACTCTGGGTGCTGTGGTGCAGTGAGGTGCTGCAGAAATCCATCCTGTGCAGTTTTAGTCGTCATAGGGACATGCTGCTATCATCCTGTGGCGTTGTTGCTGATTCTGTTTGGGTGGAGACCCCGAAGGACTACTGGGGTGTTTGTTGTAATGTTTAGCCACCCTTTTAATGATTTTGAAATTAAAAATTAAATAATATTTTTGTGAATTCTCTTGGCACATTGATTTGTTTTCTTTTAACAATGTCTACTTGAAGGTCTGTTATCAGAATTGTTAGACCTGCATGTTGCCTAGCGATTCATTTTTGCCATTTGCATTTCCCTGTCCTAGGAACTACCACTAGTTACAGGGGGTCCCTCTATTTTGTCCATTATGTCTACTGTGGTGCACTGGCATTGCCATGTTATGGGGTTGTGGTGATCTTACATCTGGGGCTCTAGGGTTATCTAGGGTTTTCACTGACCCCACGGCTACTGTGGTGCTCTAACGCTGTGTGATACAGCTAATCAGTTTGGTTTTGACTGCTAAGGTTCTGTTGTGTTTCCATTCTGCTGTTGCCTAGATGTATCACTCTTGAATATCATCTAGGCTACCTTGGGCTTTGAACATAGTTTCTCACTCGGCTGTATCTGTGCTTTGCCACTTATCCATTGACAAAGGTGGGGAACTGAGTTCCCCCTTCAACCATGTGCATCTGACTTCTGTGTGTTGGGTAACCTTAGGGTGTTTCTGATCTGTGTATGTTTTATCTCTGAAAGCCTATGTGCCTCGTTTCTGTTTAGTGTAAGCTACGGTCTGGACTGAGTTACTACATGGAGTGTAGTCTGTCTCTGAGAGTTTCTCCAGTATTTGTTACCCACTGATCAGTGGTCCATGGCCTTCTCAAAAAACAAATTGGCTTTTGTGAGGTGCTATCTTTATTCTGTAGTCTACAAGTAAAGTATGTGAACACGACTGCACTCTACATGTGGTTCTTTCATCACAGACTCCTCCATGATCCCAGCGTGCTGCTCATTAATGTCACTCAGGTGCGTTTGCAGGTGTATTTTTTCTGACATGCTCACTGTGACTTTGTGCTGTGATTGCTTCCACTTCTCGTTTGCTTCACATCTATTCCTTAGCTCTTCCGACACGTGCGCATTTTTGACGAGTAATTTGTGGCAATGAAGATCATTTTTCCAATTACATCTTCGCATCTAACACACTGATGAAGCCTACGCTTTCTCTCTCTCTCTCAAGAGACCACACCTGTCAACACAGTAAATAATTATTTCCTACAACAGCTATAACAGTTATTGAAGCTACCTCCTTCCTGGCTCAGTGGATGATCACGTGTGGGTGCAGCTGGATGAGCTCTATGATGTAAACAGTTTATATGTTTATACGATAAACAAGTCTCTCTCAGCCATCTTTTCACTAAGTTAAAAGTTTATCTATCCTTGTATTTAAGGAGGAATAGTAGTTTCTGCGTCACTTTTACTCGTTTTTTGGCCCTTGTAGTGTTGCTAATTTTGGACGGTACCACGTCCCCCACTGTGTGAGGAGTGACCTGGCTGGAACCCCTCTAGACGTGGATATTGTGGGCTGGCCTGGCGTAATGATGGCTAATACATAGCCCGGGGCTCCGGGCCTGGTTTCAGTTTGTAGGCTGGCAACTGAAGTAATCTCGGCTGAGTTTCATTACTGCCCGCAATTGGTAGCCCCCCAATCTGGACCATTACACTGGCGATGAGGTGGTCTTCTAGCTCCGCTGCACCACCCCTGACCTGCAATTTTTGTGGCAGTCACCGCCGATCCAGTTGCGGCCCTCAGCATGGCTGGAAACTTCTGCATTGGTGCGCGGTGCCGGTTTCGATTCGCCGTGCACTCCTCAAGTTTGCCTCACCCCCGGCCTTTGTGGTGATTGCCTGTTCGGGCCTTCGTGCGCACGTTGGGTCCTGCATACCAATCAATCAATCAGGAAATTTGTATAGCGCGCTACTCACCCGGAGAGTCTCAAGGCGCTTGGGGGAGAGGGTTCCGCTGCTACTCGAACAGCCAGGTCTTGAGTTGCTTCCTGAAGGAGAGGTGGTCCGGGGTGAGACGGAGGTGAATGGGGAGGGAGTTCTAAGTCTTGGCTGCCAGGTAGGAGAAGGATCTTCCTCCCATTGTGGCTCTTCGAATGCGTGGAACGGCGGCGAGGGCGTGGCTGGTCGATCATAGCTGGCGGGTGGGAGTGTAGAAGGCCAGGCGTTTGTTGAGGTACCTGTGGCCAAAGTCGTGGAGGGCCTTGTGTGCGTGGGTGAGAAGACGGAACGTGATTCTCTTGCTGACGGGGAGCCAGTGCAGGTCTCTCAGGTGTCCGGAGATGTGGCTGTGTCGGGGGATGTCCAGGATGAGTCATGCGAAGGCGTTCTGGATGCGTTGGGAGTCTTTTCTGCAGTTTGGCTGTGGTTCCGGTGTAGAGGGTGTTTCCGTAGTCCAGTCGGCTGGTGACGAGTGCCTGGTTTCGGTGGGGATCCATCGGAAGATCTTTCGGAGCATGCGTAGAATGTTGAAGCACGATGATGAGACGGCGTTGACTTGTATGGTCATCGAGAGGGAGGAGTCCAGGATGAAGCCCAGGTTGCGTGCGTGGTCCATTGGTTTGGATGCGCTGCCCAGGGCAGGGGGTCACCAGGAGTCGTCCCAGGCAGAGGGTGATGATCCAAGGATGAGGACTTCCGTCTTGTCTGAGTTCAGTTTCAGGCGGCTGTTCCTCATCCACTCAGCTACGTCTTTCATCCCTTCGTGTAGGTTGGTTCTGGCGGTGGCGGGGTTGTTTGTGAGGGAGAGGATCAGCTGGGTGTCGTCGGCGTAGGAGATGATGTTGAGGTTGTGTTGGCGTGCGATGGCTGCGAGGGGGCTCATGTGGACGTTGAAGAGGGTGGGGCTGAGTAATGATCCTTGTGGTACGCCGCAGATGAAGACATACCTAGATGGCCGTGTAAACGTCAGAAGGTCTGCCAGCTTTTTTTCAAGAGGTTTTACGGATAAGGAAGGGCAACAGGTATACTACAGCAAGAAACCAGTCAGATCCAAAACCAGGAGGGGCAGGGGAAGAAAGTTCAGAGGACTACAGAAGGAAGCTGAGATCAGGGGCCAACAGGAACTAGACGGTGTAGACACTAGGGAAGTTCAGGTGATTAATCTCTCAAAACTACACCTTACTCCGGACATGATCTCCCTTTTAAGCAAGGGTTTGAGCTTTAACCCATATGCCACAGGAGACATTTGCAAATTAAAAATTGATCTTTTTAAATTTGTTAGGAACCTAAAACTCAAAAAACATTTCTTTGGGTTGGAGAAAAAGGATAGAGGGGTTAGAAATACACCTGTACTAAGCACCGCTGATTCTCTGTCAATAAAAGATGTGCATACAACCCACCTTCTCTTGTCATTGACTGATATGGAAGATTCTCCTCTAGACATGGACAGATTACTGGAAGAGTTGGACATAGAATCCGACTTCAGCATTGTCAGTGGGTTAAAATCAAAATCCAAATGGATTCCCACACTACCTGGTGGCAATGCCATAGATAATTTCCATAAACGTGTGGTAGAAGACATAGACAACCTGAATCGTCTACTTAAGGACAGAATGTTCAAATACAAAGATAATCTCACCAATGGGGAGAGACGTGCACTCACTACACTCATGAATGACAACACCATTACCATCAGAGAGGCAGATAAGGGGGGCAATGTAGTGATAATGGATCGTATTGATTATCACCAAGAAATTTTTCAGCAGCTACAGGATGATTCCTGCTATGAACGCCTCACATATAACCCCATTGGTCCTCTGACACTAGAAATCAACTCACAGTTGCTAATTTGGAAACAATCTGGGTTGCTAAACGAGGAGGAGTACTTGTACCTGAAAGTGTTCAGACCTACATATCCATGGCTATACACTCTGCCAAAAATACACAAGAATCTCCCTTTTCCAACGGGGAGACCAATTGTTTCTGGTATAGGGGGACCCACTGAAAGAATAGCTGAATACGTGGATCTCTTCTTGGGCCCCCTGGTCAGAAACCTACCCTCCTACATACAGGACACTAAACATATCTTGAGCACACTAGCAGACATCGAGTGGCAAGAAGGTTCTCTTCTTGTCACGATGGATGTGGTGTCACTCTACACCAGCATTAATACTGATCTGGGTATGCAGGCTATAAACAAATTTCTTTACAACAGACCAGCTACATTGTGGAAACACACTTTGATGCTGTCCACAATGACTGAATTGATTCTAAAAAACAACTGTTTCATGTTTGACAAAAACTGGTACCGCCAGAAGAAGGGAGTGGCCATGGGCTCTAAGATATCACCCTCGTTTGCCAACTTATTCATGGGCGCACTCGAAGCCGACCTAATTTGGGGCAAGAAGGGTGCTCAATATATCGACTCCATTATATTTTGGGGTCGATATATTGATGACTGCATCCTGATCTGGTCAGGCTCGGAAGAGCTTTTAAATGACTTTTTTACACATCTTAATGAAAATACTTGGGAGATTCGGTTCACCATGAATTGGAGCAGGACGAATATTGAATTTCTGGATATTGAGTTCTATATATCCTCTAACTGTCTTCATAGTAGACTTTTCAGGAAGTCCACAGCATGCAATGCAGTCTTGCATGCCTCGAGCTCACATCCCCCACACCAAATAAACGCCATACCCTTTGGCGAATTCCTAAGGGCGAGAAGGAACTGCAGTGAGGACTGTGAGTTCGGGAGATGTTTGACAAGCATGAAGGAGAGATTCTATACTAGAGGCTATTCGACCAATGCAATTGAGAAAGCTGAAAAAAGAGTCAGAAAAGTCAAAAGAGCACACACTCTGACTATTACACATAAGCCCACCACGTCAAGTAAGGAACACATCAGAATGGTGACTGATTTCAATTCATTCCATTATGCATTACGGAGAAGTCTTACCAAACATTGGAGCTTATTGAAATCAGAGAGAGCCTTGACAGATTACATTACAGACAACCCTCAAATCTCTTTTAGAAGAGGAAACACATTACGGAGTAAATTGAGTCCCACAGTACCTCGGGACACAACATGTGCTGATTGGTTGACACAACATAGTCTAGGCTTTTACAAATGCGGATTCTGCAGTGTGTGCAAATGGGCCAAACATGGTACAACACGATTTATGGGTCCGGATGGGGTTTCTTACACTATCAAGAGTAACATAAACTGCACAACCAAATTCGTGATTTACCTCATTGAATGTGAATGTGGGAAATACTATGTGGGGAGCACCATCAGACAACTAAAAGACAGAATGATGGAACACGTGAGGGCCATTCTGAATTGCGACCCGAAATATCCAGTAGCTTTACACGTAGCTTCCTGCCAGAAAGATAAGATCAATAAAGTTGTCCAATTTTTTGGGGTTGAAACAGTCCCTAGCAGTAAGAGGCGGTAATCGTGAATTGAGACTTAGGCGTACAGAGGCAACTTGGATCATGCGTTTGAAATCTGTGGAACAAGGACTCAATTATGACCAGGAGATGCAGTATTTCCTAGGAGATTGAGCAATGTATTATTGTAAATCAAATGTTATTGTTGTGAGATAGCTACAATATTTGCAGATCTGTGTTTGTTGATTGTCTAGACCATATAATACCAAAATCTATCCTCAAGCTTCGATAACTCTCCTGCACTCGATTATGCTGTTGATCAAGATTTTCAGAATTAACCAATGACAATGTAGATGTGAACATACAAGTTTTAAAATGTATTGTATTTGAGAATGAGACTGAATTTAAATTCACGTATGTCTGGGATATACACTGTGAGGTAAACTACATCCACTCACGGTGCACACTACCCAGTATGGAGGTTCGCCGAGATCGTCGTGTCACTTTGCACTATGTTATACGATCGTTGGACTTTAAGACACGTAACTCACTCCGTTGACAATTTTTACTGATATGCGGTATAAAATAGAATACCAACGTCTTTATCACCATACCATCAGAATAACTCCTGAATATCGCAATGTTTGGGCTCAATGGGGAACCCAACATGGATGCGACCGCAATAAGCACAGCCGCTCTAGTTGATCGGACACGCCACGTCAGGACGCATATAACGCCTGCGTGGACCCGATCACGTGTCCAAACAGGAACAGGGCTCGGAGGATAGGACTCGCTGTACGTTTCCGCAGAGCTTCACACGGGTAAGACTGAAAGCACAAAAGGGATTTATGGACTGATATTCCGTTCCTGGAATCAACTAGGAATTTGACGCCCTTGTGAATTGCTGTTATTTCAGCCTGGGGTCCTCGTCGTTTGGGAACCACAACAGGAACCAAAACGTAAAGTGATATAATCGAATAGGTAAGCTTGCACAAACTGTTACCCCTGGCACGATTTTGCTATTGTCAGTATAGATGAGGAATATTTTTATCGTAGCCCCTATTTCTTTCAGAACAGCACCCTGTTCGGTGATAAGATAAGACTTAATCACGAGATTTTGTGACCTCCGAGCCTCTTTAACACTGGGATACCACGAATATGTAAGTGTTTCTTAAACGACATAAACCTGTCGGTTAAGGATATTAGAGATGTGGTGTAAGGAATTTAGCTGGGTCATTAATAATCAAGAAATACGAGTGTTTATAAGTACATAGGTCAGTCAACGAGCAGTTACGGTGTTTCTTCTTTTTATTGGCACAATCTGAAAATAGATATTGACATTTGGATATATAGTTCAGAGGACCTCTGGAGATAGTTTTTTGATATGAGAGTCCCACTAATATGTAGTGGCACATATTATTTGGCGCAGTTACAGAATCAAGGATTGTAACCCTCGTCGCATACACTCATACCGAGTGTCATCGGTCACGGGCCCGGCTGGGTCGGAATTATCACCAGCTGAGCGGTGAGCCTCCATTCACATTTGGCGGACAGCCTCACTATGGTTATTTTTCTTGCCTTACTGTCACTTTGAGGACAATTAGTGATGAGATTTTTTCCATTTTCTTCCTTTTATTGTCTTATCTAAATATACAGACCTTCTGACGTTTACACGGCCATCTAGGTATGTCTTCATTTTGTACCTTTAATTACAGTTTTTATCACTGTGCATCACCTACTAAGCATGAAGGATGAATGAGTCGCACACGGATAGTACACTTTTTCCGCTGCGGCGATCAGGACGTTTTATTTTTCTTCACCTCGGGAACAGTATTCAGGTCCCTTCACCAAGCCATCACAAACTCACTAGTCATGAGCACGTCCATTTATAATACCGGTATTGGACACCCTTTCGACACGGATGTGTTGTGGTGGCACATAAGGGGGCCCATTCAGGGGGCCACATCTTAGACGTTGTATGCTCTAACTTTCCACTGATGGTTGAGGCCCCCCAAATTGTTACTTGGACTGACCATCAGCTTATTAGATTCTCATGGGCTGCTTGGAGAGATCTTCCCAGGTCTGCAAAAACAATGGGCCCCCCAAAAATCAACGTGGGTAATTTTACGACCTATCTTGATTTGAATAGGCCCATTTTAGGGGCAGATTTGGATTCTGCGTTGCAGACTTATGATAGTTGGATGAAAGCGGCGGTGTCCTCCTCTTCGAAGAGGGCGGATTCAGGCAGAAATAGGATGACCCCCTCACAACCCTGGTATTCGCCTCATCTCCGTACTCTCAAATTAGCCTGCAAGAAACTGGAGCGAGTATGGAGGATAGCTAACTGCCCTCAGGCTAAAGCAGTGTATCGCTCAGCTCAGCGAGAATACTATGTTAGCATTAAACATGCAAAAACTGAGTATTTTTCAAGAAGAATTGAGAGAGCTAACAACAATAGTCGCGAAATTTTTTCGATAGTTAAGAGCTTTCTCTCTCCCTGCGCTGAGCAGATATCTATGAGCCCTTCTACCGAATGGTGTGAAAATCTCTCCTCCTTCTTCCTAACAAAAATTGCTAATATCCAACATAGTTTGAGAATAACTGGAGGAGGAAATGAGATGATAGCTAACGATGAAATTAAGATTCCACCCATCGTCACCATGGAGAGATGTATCCCCCCTTCGGTTGCCGATACCTTGGTAGCAATTAAATCACTAAAATCTGGTGCTCCTGGGGATATCTGCCCGGCCCGGGTGTTGGCCGAAGCAGCTGAAATAGTGGTATCTGAGGTTTCTCAAATAATAGGACTTTCATTTATTACTGCAATAGTCCCCAAAGAATGGAAACAGGCTAAGCTTTTGCCACTGCTAAAGAAAACAGGAGCGGACCCAGCGGTGCCGAGTAATTACAGACCTATTTCTTTTCTGCCAGCTATGGCAAAAATTGGTGAGAAACTTGCATTTTCCCAGCTCAATGCCTTTGTGGAATCCTCAGGGGCGTTACATCCAGCCCAATCTGGCTTCCGTGCAGCCTACAGCACGGAGACAGCGCTTGTAGAGGTTACAGAGGCGATCAGGGAGTGCTTAGACAGTGGCGGCAGAGCGGTTCTGATTTTATTAGACCTCTCTGCCGCGTTCGACACTGTTCCGCACTCATTACTCCTGGTGCGTCTGGCGAACATCGGCATATTGGGTTCAGCATTGGATTGGGTGAAATCTTTCTTATCAGACAGGTCTCAGCAGGTCTGGATCCCACCCTATTCATCCTCGACCAAACCCCTCACTACAGGAGTACCCCAGGGCTCTATGTTGAGCCCCCTCCTTTTTAATGTATATCTCACCCCTCTTATTGTGTTAGCTGAACAAATGGGAGCAAAAATAATAGCGTATGCGGATGACACGCAACTTTTGTTTACGTGGCCGGATGCGAATACTAATACTGAGGTCGTTCGTTCGTGTCTTTCTGCTGTGTTTAACTGGTTGGCAGCAGCACAGCTGAAGTGCAACGAAGATAAAACTGAAATCTTGCTGTATGGTCAGTTTCCATCTAATTTCAGAGAAACTCTGTGATCTTCCGATTTTCCCCAGCCAAACTCCGTTAATATTCCTGCTAAGAACTTGGGAGTCTGGTTTGGAGAAGATCTGCGATTTGAAGCACACATAAAGAGACTTGCTGGGGTGTGCTTCGGATCCTTAAAAGCCATGAGAAAGATCTTTCCTTATCTACCATCTTCAGCAAGAGAGTCAGTTGCGAGGGCCCTTATTCTATCTCGGCTCGATTATGCCAACTCTCTGCTGTGTGGAGCTCCGGCTTTTTTAATTCCAAGGCTTCAGATTATCCAGAATGTGACTGCTCGCTTGCTGTGCAATGTGCCATGTAGAGAAAGTGTTCGGATTCACATGAAGGAACTACACTGGCTGCCAGTAGCACAGAGGATAACTTTTAAAATTCTTACCATAGCTTTTAAAGCAGTTCATGATCTTGGCCCTTCCTATCTGAGGAAAAGATTTAACCGTTATGTCCCTACTCGGGCATTACGCTCAGCTGACTGCAACTTTTTAAGAGTGCCCCGATTTCAGCGAGTACGTTTGGGAGGCCAGTCGCTTGCTGTCACCGCGGCTAGGACTTGGAACACTCTCCCCCACTCCCTGAGATTAATTGAAAATTTTGTATCATTTAAGAAGGCACTTAAAACATATCTCTTCAGAACTGCTTATTAGCTTATATAAAATACTGGAAATAAAAAAGAAACATGAACTTCAACCTTCTTTCTTTTGGTCACCTGCTTGTTTTCCTCTTCACGCGCCAGGACACTCTGGTAGTAACTGAGCGCGCTATAAAACAGCTAAAATAAAAAATAAATAAGAGAATTAAGGCGAATCACTGTGCATTCACTGCAGTAGGAAGCTAATAATGTTTGTACAGACCACATACCATGGTCTTTTTGTGTTAACTGTATTCATACAAGACACATGCTCGATGTTACTTATTTGTTTGTTTCAGCCCTGAGGAATCGCGAGTGCGATGAAACACGTGTCGGCTGGCTGTATACTTCATTAAAGACTCCAAGATTTACTCTTCTGCTGGAGTTCTATCGAAAGACTTCTGTCATTTTGTGTTGAATTTGTTATGATATTGTTACTTAACAATCTATATACTGTAATTAGAGTGCATCGGCAATCCATTCATTCAGACAAGTGGTAGTCTTTCTACTTAACCGAGTCGTTAAAGGTTTGTCCACTCGCCGATTTGCACCTAGGATATCATTTTCTTTGAAACCTGTGTGCGTATGAACTGGCAGTGCACCCATCTTTAACTGATTTAAAAACCTTCAGAATCCCTATTAGTACGCCGCAGATGACTTTGGTGGCCTCGGATCTGAACGGCGAGGCGGACTCTCTGGGTTCTTCCGGCGAGGAACGAGATGATCCACTCCAGTGCCTTCTCTTGGATTCCGATGTTGCTGAGGCGTTGTACTAGGGTGCGGTGGCAGACAGTATCGAACGCTGCGGAGAGGTCCAGGAGGATGAGGGCCGCTGTTTCCCCATTGTCGAGCAGGGCTCGGATGTCGTCAGTGGCTGCGATGAGGGCGGTCTCAGTGCTGTGGTTGGCTCGGAAGCCGGACTGTGAGTGGTCGAGGGATCCGTTCGTCTTGAGGAAGGCGGCAAGCTGTTTGTTGACGATCTTCTCAATGACTTTGGCAGGAAACAGGAGGAGCGAGATGGGGCGGTAGTTCTTGAGGTCAGTGGGGTCTGCTGATGGTTTCTTCAGGAGGGTGCTGAGTTCGGCATGCTTCCAGCTCTCCGGGAAGGTGGCGGTGTTGAAGGAGCAGTTGATGATGTCCCGGAGTTGGGGTGCGATGACGGAGTCGGCCTTGTTGAAGACGTGGTGGGGGCATGGGTCGGTTGGTAATCCGGAGTGAATGGTGTTCATCGTGTGGATGGTGTCTTCGGTGCTGACCGGGGTCCAGGTGCTGAGGGTGGTGGTGAGGGGCGTTGGTTCTGTGGTTGGGTGCGTGGTCTGTTCGCCAAAGCTGTTGTGTATGTCTGCGATCTTGCTGTGGAAGAACGAGGCGAGTGAGTCGCAGAGGTCTTGTGAGGGAGTGATGTTGTTGTTTCCGGCGCTGGTGTTGGAGAGCTCTTTGACGATGTTGAAGAGTTCCTTGCTGTTGTGTGCGTTGTTGTCTAGTCGATCCTTGAATGCTGACTTCTTGGTGGTGTGGATCAGCTGGTGGTGTTTGCGGGTGGTGTGCTTGAGGGCGGTCATGTTGTCTGTAGTCGGGTTTTTTCGCCAGGCTTTCTCGAGGGTGCAGCAGTTCTTCTTGGAGTTCTTGAGGTCATCGTTGAACCAGGGGGCTTTCTTGCTTCTGGGCCTGCTGGGATGGTTTTTCAGGGGTGCAAGGTCGTCAGCGCAGTTGGTGATCCAATGTGTGAGGTTGTTGGCTGCTTGGTTGGGGTCCGTTGATCTGGCGGGAGGGTTCTGGCTCAGCGATGTGATGAGCTGGTCGGTGGTGATCTTGTTCCAGCTCCTGCGGGGGGCCTGTTGCGGGTGGTGGTGAGTCGTGGTCCTTCTTCAGCTGAAGTGGACGCAGCTGTGGTCTGTCCAGTGGAGTCCGTGGAGTGGCTGAAGGAGATGTACTTGCTGGAGGAGAAGATTGGGTCAAGCGTGTGTCCGGCGTAGTGGGTGGGGGTGTTCACCAGTTGCTTGAGTCCGAGGTTGGTGAGATTGTCCAGCAGGGTGGTGGTGTTGTTGTTGTTGTTGTTCTCCAGGTGGAAGTTGAGGTCCCCAAGGAGGATGTAGTCGGAGGAGGCCAGGGCGTGCGGGCTGATGAAGTCTGTGATGTCTTCGCTGAATTGTGTGCGAAGTCCTGGGGGTCTGTAGATTAGGGTGCCTCTGAGTGTGGTCTTGGGGTCGGTGTGTATCTGGAAGTGAAGATGTTTGGCGGCTGCGAGGGTGTCGTCGGAGTTGGTCGTGATGCGGATGGTGTTCTTGTGAACAATGGCGATGCCTCCTCCTGTCTGGTTGACGCGGTCCCTCTGGGTGATCTTGTATCCGTCCGGGATGGCGATGGCGATGTCGGGCGCTGAGGAGGCGTTCATCCAGTGGACTGTGCGCATCCCTCCATTTTGCACACCAACACCTGCATTCACACAGGGAGCAGTGTGTCTACCCCCCGTTACCTCACAGTCAGCCTGCTAAGCTATGCACGCCCTTCACTGAGGGCAGAAAGGGCTGCATGGCCTCGCCTATGGTTCATGGCCACCAGCTTCCATTGCACCCCACATGGTGCCTTTGCTGCCCACACTCCTCTGCTGCTGGCTCCTTCCTGGTTGATCTTGGCCGGCTCCCAGCTGTATGAGCCCACTCTGCCCACAGCCTCCTGCCTGCATTCGTGTGATCCTGTCCACCTCCGCTCCACCTCTGCTCCAGCAGCTAGGTTCACCGCCTTCTTGCCGCCAAGCCTTCTTTCTGCTTCTTCTGCTGGGTTCAGAGGATGGCCACAACTATCCCATTGCATGTCCAGGCCTAGTGCTGCATGCCAGTAGGTGTGCCCACTCATGCTCTAATCAGGCAGTGGTGGCGTCCAGACCGCTGCTACACCTATCTCCTTGTCAACATGGCGTCTGTCCCCCCCCCATTAGAGCTGTTCACCATCACAGGCTCCCCGCCCTCCCAAGCGGCACGCTGGAAGGCATGGGTCGAGCACCTGGAGACCTACTTTGATGCGGCGGAGATCCCAGCCCCGTGGAGGAGTCCCATGCTGCTTCACCTGGGAAGAGCAGACATTCACATAAATCTCTAAAACTCTGTGAGAAGCTGGGCCACCGAGGAAGTACACCACGATGCGAGACGCCATTACAGCTAATTTCGAACCCTATGCCAACCTCGATCATGAACGCTTCCTTCTCTGCAAGGCACGTCAGCAGCCGGATGAGTTGGTCGACATCTTCTATGGGTGACTGAAAGAGCTAGCGAGCTCCTGCACTCTCCCAGATGAGGATGACAAAGTCAGGGCCCAGTTCATCCAGAGTTGTTCATCGTCCAATCTGTGCAAATGCGTCCCTCAAGAACACAACATGCCTATGCAGGAAATTCTGACGTTGGGACGGTCAAAGGAGCTGTCTAAGGCCAGGGCAGCCCACATTGATCCCAAGCCCGCCACGCTGATCAAAGAACCAGTCTGTGCCATCCGCACCGACGACTGGGACACTAAACAAAGGGTCACCAAATCCACCCACACTCCTCCAAGCAGAGTCCAGGGAATTACCCAAGCGGGTGGTGCTGAGGCCCTACCCCCACAAAGGACCCTGCCCTGCTAACGGCAAGACCTGCAGTGCGTGTGGGAAAATGAACCACTTTGCCACAGTGTGCCGCTTGTCACTAAGAAGACGGCCAAAGGTCCCGCAAAGGCAGGTACCAGCACTCGAACAACTCCCTGACAGCTCTTCTAATAGTGACATGGACGATGATGATGCAGCCACTGTCCACATGGTAAGGATGCTGAACACCCTAGCAGCCATCCAGCATGCTGCACCCATGTGCAAGATTGGAGTGCAAGACCAATCCGTGGCTGCCCTCATTGACACTGGAGCCACCATTAACCTCATGGCCGCTAGCATCTATCGGAGCCTGCCCAACCCACCGGCACTCCGCAACACCAATGTACAGGTATATGCGTTCGACACCCACTCTCCACTCCAGCTGTGTGGTGTCTTCCAGGCAGATCTCTCTCATGACAACACACACCAAAGAGCTATGGTCTACGTGTCGCAAGAAGGATCAGGTTTCCTATTCAGCTGTTGCACTGCGCAAGATCTCAACCTAATTCACTTCACCTTCAATGTACATGCCCACAACCTGGACCGACTGCTACAGGACTTCACCCCCCTATTCGATGGGATTGGATGCCTAAAAGGCCCGGCTCTCCAGCTACATATAGATAAATTTGTGGACCCCATAGCACTCAGGCACAGAAGGATTGCCTTCCACCTCCGACCAAAAGTGGAAGCGGAACTCCGTCTCTTGGAGAGTGCTGGCATGATCGAGAAGGTGCTAGGCCCTACACCGTCCCGAACCTGGCCATCAAGCATGAACTTCACCTTACGCCAACTGTGGACGACATCTGCGAACTTGCAAGCTCCAAGTGGTTCTCCAAAATGGATCTTCGCTCAGGATACCACCAAATTCCTCTGCACCCAGACTCTCGCCCTATCACAACTTTCTCCACTCACGCAGGGATCTAGAGTTACACCCAACTTAACTTTGGGATGTCGTGCGCGGCCGAGGTGTTCCAAAACATCATCAAGAACGTCCTCCATGGGCTGAAAGGAGTGCTCAACATGAGTGACAATATCTTGGTACATGCCCCTACGTTGTAAGAACAACTCCTTTGTCTTCAAGCCGTGTTCTCCCACCTCAAAGACAACGGGGTAATATTGCCCTGGGAAAAATGGGAGTTCCTAAGACGAGACATCAGTTTCTTCGGCTACCGATTCTCTGACAAAGGCATTGGGCCGGATCCCGACAAGGTGAAAGATGTCCAAGAAGCAACTGCCCCAACTTCGGTGTTAGGAGTTTGCAGTTTCTTTGGTATAGTCACATACTGTGGGCGTTTCATCAAGAACCTATCCGACTTGACCGACCCACTCAGAGACCTAACCAAAGCCACCAGCCAATGGACGTGGGGACCCAAGCAGGAAGAAGCGTTCCAACACACGAAAGCTGCACTATCTGCTGCCACTACACTAGTGTACTTTGACCCCAGTAAAGAGTCCCAACTAGTGGTTGGTGCCAGCCCGACTGGCCTAGGCGCAGTCCTAGCACAACGACAAGAATGCAGAGAATGAGCCCCTGTTGCCTATGCCAGCAGGACCCTCATGCCCACAGAGCAAAGGTACTCGCAAATCGAGAAGGAGGCAATCGCGATCCTATGGGGGTGTCGCCATTTCTACATCTACCTGGATGGCCACCCTTTTGCAGTCATTACCGACCACAAGCAGCTGATCCTGCTGTTTCAAGGCTCATCATCATGCCCTCCTCCGAGGATTGAAAAATGGATTCTGCAGCAGCAGGAGTTCCAATTCATGGTTGAGTATAAACCTGGCACCAGGAATCAAACAGACTTTTTGTCAAGGCACGCCCGGCCAGTCACCCTCCCGGAAGTTGCCTAAGCGGCAGTCACAAAAGACTACGTGAGGATGGTCCTAGAAAGGCCTAGGCCTCTTCCCATATCTCTGAAGGTGGTCATAGAAGCTACAAAAGATGACGACTGCCTCCAAATCGCCATCCAAGCAGTCACCTCTGGTGACTGGAAGCCTCTTCAAAGCCCAATGCCACTCCGCACCATGACGGCCCAGGCCATCCTGAAGGCTTTATACCAAGACCTCCAATAACTATCCGTGTCAGCTAATGGTTGTCTCCTGAGAGGCCATGCCTTGTCCTACCAGAGAGTTTGACCCAGAAAGCAGCCCCCCTCGCGCATGGAGCCCACCAAGGGAAAGTCAAATACAAAAACGCCTCAGGAGTAAGGTCTGGTTTTCCAGCTTGGACTAGAGGATACAAAATATAGTACAACGCTGCTCTGTTTGTCTTGCTACTGGCTTACCAAGCAAACCTGCACCAGTCATCACAGAAGCAGCTCCTAGAACACCATGGGAAAGAGTGAGTGCTGATTTCGGCAGTCTGCCTAGGGCAAAGTACATGCTGGTGGTGGTGGACGATTTCTCATGCTATCCTGAAGTTGAAATTGTCCCCTCAATGTCCACGACCGAAGTAATCCCCAAACTAGAAAAACTCATGGTGACACATGGACTCTGGCAAGCTTCGCACCCACAATGGCCCACCATTTACCAGCACTGAACTAACGGAATACCTGGCATCACACAAAGTCAAACTCCGCAGGATAACCCTGCGATGGCCTCAGGCCAAAGGCAAAGAGGAATGCCTGATGAGGACTATAAACAAAACAATCCAAATTGCCTTGGCTGACAGTCACAATCTAGAACAAGCCCTGTACCAGTTCCTCTGAGAGTATCGACTCACTCCTCACTGCGCCACCGGTATCTTCACGAGCAGGTTGTGTTTTGGTCGCACTATGACAGACACCATCCCACATCACCCAGTGTGGGCCAAAACACAAAATTCCCTGAACCAGTCAGACTCCAAGAGGATGAAAAACCACACCGAAGCCTCATGGAGAAGTCACATTAAAGAGAGCCCAATCGTTGTAGGCGATCGAGTGCTTGTACAAGACTACTACCCCAGAGGGTAGTTCTAGTTACTTTTTGAACTAGACCCCTGGACGGTAATCAAAATCAAAGGTACTATGGTAACTGCTCGAAGGGGACACAAGAGCGTGACCCGCAACATATGTTTTTGTAAGAAAGTCCCAGAGGATGACGCTGAAGAATTTCCTGTGGCTAACTTGTTAAATGAGACTGTCCCAAATAGAGTTCCATGCATCAACAGTGAGCCTAGCATCCCTGCACCCTCGACAGCAGAAGACCTGCATGCTACACCATCCCATGGTGGAACCGAAGGTCCGGAACCCAAGAACCCTGATGTTCAGCTGGGCAGCCTGAGGTCCAGAGACTGTGATAACTCAGCCGCATGGTCAACAACACCCACAGGGCGCAACAGCCAAGGTCGCTATAACCTGCCGTCACACCCAAAGCCGTCCCAGAAATACAAGGACTTTTTGTATCCTGCTGATAGTCGGTGACTGCAGAGCTGGTAGCCGGTAGAAGACACCATGGCGCCCTAAGACCAAGTAAGAATGTTCCATTAGTGTCCCACTATCATGGACTATGTTTTGTGGACTGAATGTTTTTCCACTGTTTTTCATTTACAATATTGAAAGTTATGTTTATCTCTATTCTCCTGGTAAAGGAGGAATGTAGTGTTGCTAATTTTGGGAGGTACCACGTCTCCCATCGTGCAAGGGGTGACCTGGCTGGAACCCCTCTAGACATAGATATTGTGGGCTAGCCCGGCGTACGCCGAGCCAGCGTAATGATGGCTAATAAATAGCCCGGGGCTCCGGGTGTGGTTTCAGTTTGTAGGTTGGCCACTAAAGTACTATTGCCTGAGTTTCATTATTGCCCACAATTGGTAGGCCCACAATCTGGAACTTTACAGCCCTGACTCGACCCCTTTATTCACCCACTAACGTTTGTGTCGCAATATATTGCTCTAAATTGAATGCAATCATGTGAGTGTGACAAGATGAGGGCTATTTATAGTGGTAAAGTTGCATCTCTGGCAGCATGTTCACATCAGCTTTCATGTAAAATAATAATCTCACGGCTTAATGAACGAATGAATGAATGAAGACGCACTTATATAGCGCATGGCTACTCATAGGGCATCCCAGCGCATCCTGTCCCCACACTCATTCAACAATAATCAAGCAAAAAGAAAGGTCTTCAGCTGTTTCCTAAACCTGAGATGTTCAACTTCAAGGCGAATGGGATCAGGAAGCGGATTCCAAAGCCTGGCTGCGTTATAGGAGAACAGCCGTCCTCCAGCCCGAGACCGTTTAACCTTTGGACTGACAGCAGTTGTTTATTGCTAGATCTCAGAGTCCTCTTGGTGTCGTATAATAAACTGCCTTGTGCCATTGTGCTCACTCGTGTCCAGTTTATTTTCCATGGACACTTAGTGAGACTTCTCTTGGCTCAAGCATCATCTCATGATTCTCACCCTACACCCTCGTACTCCTCTGATCTTCATGTGTCAACCGACACTTGTCCCCATAAACATTGCTCCCTGCCGACCCGACATTTCATGAATGCCCAGAACCTGCCAAAGGGGCCCACTCAACTCACTATTTTTATGTCGAAGTAATCTCACCAAAATGCCAAGGTTGCTACGAACCTTGCTGCTTATTTTATCACTGAGGCCTAGTGCATGGTGGGATACAGGATTTGTAATGGATCACCGCACAATGAAGATGTCTTCAGGATGCCGGACTCTTAGTGGCAACTATTCTGACCGAGGAGAGGTTGGTTGTGTGGACTTCTGGGGTGAGTATTGAGAACCCACCAAACAGGTTGGCAGGAAATTTCGGCCTCGAAGAGCTTGTGGAACTTGTTTTAAGGGTCTGTGCTGATAGAGATTGGAATGTGGGGCGGCCCCTGGTAGGTGCACCAGGTTGCCCGAATTCTCCTCTCATGCAGCTTTTGATTAAGGTGACATGGGCGAGCTTGAGGAGTGAGCAGGGTCCTAAGGATCACAGTAAAGTGTACAGGAGAAGTTGTGGAGGTCGGAAAAAACATTTTTGTGCACCCACCTTTGAGGGCCTGAAATGAATCCTTACTCACCAGGAAGCAAACAAAGAACTTGGAAAGAGGGGTGGAATCCCCCTGAATGAGAGAAACTAAACAGCATTCAAGCATTGAAGATTTGCATCAGCTGTAAACCATAGAGTTCTATTTGGGGGCTCAGAGGTGGGCTGGGCCAGGTTCAGTAATTCAGGGGACAGCACATATAAAATGATGAGTGCCACATCCGTATGAATCTTGTTTCTAGTAAAGGGAATATCTACATGCTAATTCCAATAGTGTTGTTTAATTAGATGGACGCAAAACGGAGGCGCTGATTACAAACCTGGCTTAGATCGAGTTTGTGGGCTGGGCCTGACAAACGTGTCTACTCTCTCACAGTGGAAGAGCTCAGTGGAAGAACTGAAGGCAGACTGCTGAACCAAATCAATCATGTTTTTGCATTTAATCAGTCAGCTTTAATTCATCTATTTTGGAGATTTTTTTAAATGGTAATTTAGATTTCCTAGAACTGTATAACAACACAAAGTCCACAGACATTTAAGCACGGTGCACTGTAATTTCACAGACTCGTCTCCCCTCCCCGCCACCAACGCAATTTTTCTGCTGATGCAGGCGGAATCAAGAAGGGACACCCGCTCATTAAAATACCTATCACCTGTTCGCCGATTGGTATGTAAATCATCTGCAAATGAGCGTCATTAGAGCAAGGTCAAGAGGAACAGCAATTTTCAATGTTAGCGATGTCAAGTGCTGATGGAAGATGGGGATAATTCTATGTAATGGCGAGGCGGTCCGACCAACATAACCCTCCTTCTGCCTAAGCTCCAATCTCTCATGTCACTATGCACCCTTACTTAGGGTGACAAGGTGTCTTGGATTTGCCCGGATGGTCCCGGTTTTCACCTGCTGTCCGGCCAGATTTCAGGAAATTTTGGTCCTGTCCCGGTTTTTAGAGAGGGGTGACTGAAAACTGTGGGAGGTGCTTTTTTATCTTTTACAAAGCAGGGATAGTTAGCAGTTGTTTCAAGAAAGCTATTTATTTAACAGGCAAACTTCCAGGTTTAAACATTTATTTTTTTGTATGTTCTAGCTGCCTGTTGTGTAATTCTCTGCTGAGGAGCTGTTATTCTGTGCGCTCGCTTGAAATAAAACTGTAGTCCTTCCTCTATTTTTGTGAAATGTCCCGGCTTTTGTCTTTAAAATTCTGGTCACCCTACCCTTACTTCGACAGGAAGACAGAGCCAGCACGCGGTGTTTCTATATGAGCAGCCCTGATAGTTGCATGAGGACACCAACAGTGGCGCCGAGATCACGTGCTCCTTGTGCGCCTGGAATGGCGCACGTGACGGACCAAATGCTTGCAGCCTTGGAGATGGCCATGGGCTTTCTGGCAGGGGTTGGGGGAGGGTTGTTTCTACGGCCTTGGACATATTAATATTTAACTGCTTCTAATAAGGTAGAAGGGAAGCCCCATTCACGGTAATAGGTTACAATGCTGAAGGCTAATGTGCTTTACCCAGGAGCAGGCCTGAAACCCAGGAATTAAAGACTCTGCGCCTTTCATGAATGGATTGGCTCGAAGGAAAGTTAATGAGAAGCCCGGGGTTACCAGGCTCTCATTTCGACACACACACACGAGACGGGGCCTGGAGCTGATCTCCTGCCTTCCTGCTGTTGCTTTTCTTAGAAAGCAAAAGAAAAAAAACCTGACAGATGGAAAGGCTTGAATCAATCTTAGCCACTCAATGTTGTGCTGGGCAGCCCGAACTGCGCATCAGGATGTGTCCCAGTCCTAAAATGGCCGAATATTTCTGGTTGCTTGCATGCCCAATGCTTTAAATAGGAAAAAATAAGTGCAGGTACTCATTAATATGAGCTAGAAGTGTGGCACGTGGGTGGGGCTAGGGGCCGGGCTAAGGGCAAGATATGATGAGACATAATGACTTCTGTACCTGTTGCACCACATATCAAAACACATGAGGAATGCATTTATGTAAACCAAACAGGTTACCTCATTACACAAAATGAAAGCCAATCAGGTTGATATGTTAACAGTTCCTTATTTTGTAATATTTGCTGCTTTTTAATGCCATACTGTTATTTGATTTTGTTTGGCACAATACTAGATACTCTCAAGCGTACACACACACACAAACAGAAACAAGAAGACACATTCCCTTTAAAATATCTCCTGAGTGTCCTGATTCTCTTCCTCTCACTTTTCTCACACACAAAACAGGTACACACAAGTTGGCAAGAACCGACATTAGCAAGTACTCACACAGTCTCAGGTGGGATTAAAGCCATTTTTAGGTCGAGCTCTCGACCTATTGTTACCGAGTTCCTTGTGAAGCGACCTAGATCTGGCCACGAGCGCCGATTACACTTCGTGGACGCGCCCCCTGGCCCCGCCCCCCAGCCGTGCACATCTCTTGCTCCAACTGTGCACAGCAAGGCAGCCTCTCGCCTCTCAATCACGCGCACACACACACAGAGGAGCGCACAGAACCCCCCCACCCCCACCACCCCCACCCCATACAACTAAGCGGCACACTCAGACACATGCACACACACATTCCCCCACCAATACCACACACCCCCACTCACCTGGCTCTTTCCGCGTGTCAGTCTCGGCATCAGGCTCCATGTCTTCTCCGGCGATCCTCCCCTGCTTATGTGCACCGTCACTCAAGATCAACGTGAGTGCCTGCTGTACAGTAGTACTTACTGTTGTGAACTTCTTCTGTACTGGCCGTGTCCGATTTAGGCAATTCATAATGAATAATGTATTAAATAAATGCAGCTGCTCCTGCAGATCCATGACGCACGCAGCGCGTAGATGTCTCCTCTGCCCGGCCCCTGCGTCTGCGCGGCCGACAATCCGAGGTGTAGTTCACCTCTTAGGGTAGGGTCTGGGTGTTGATCATGCGCATTGGGGCTGGGCTCGCGCAAAATGCGCGTGATGGTGAGGCGAGGTCAAGGAGGCAGGCATCTCGTGATGTCAAAGGCCAGAGAGAGACGAGTCGACGATGGAGAAAGAGAGCGAGGCACAACATTTAATTATTTCCAGGCCCCCCCCCCCCCCCCCCCCCCCCGGCCCCCTGTCTGCAGGTGAGTGTAGTCAGGACCGTCATCTCTGTTCAGTTGTTTGAATTGCACGGCTCTGTCTGGGGCGTGGCACCGTCACAACTGGGCCGGATTCGAAATAAAAGTGAAAGGCCTGGTGACACACAAACACGCGGAGATTGCATGCAGGACACAGCGCACATTCAAGTGTAATTTGGAGGTGGTGGGGTGAAGGTCACACACATACCAGCGGGAGTGCGCAGGAAGGCTTGGGTGCAGAGGGATAAAAATGGCTTTGAGAGGTTGTGTGATCGCATTTAAGCCCAATTTTAAGTTAAAAAAATTCCCCAGGGCCTGGCACAGTGCGCAGGAGAGTTATTTCTCCACAGCGACAAACTCACAAAGATGCTCGTTAGAAATGAGCTTGCTGCCCCGGGGTCTTTTTCTCAACCCCTGCTATGGGAATTTGTAATCCTAGCAACCCTGAAGCTAGGCCCTAGTCCCAGCCCGCTGGTCTACCGGTGTCCAGTAACTTCCCCCACCTCCGTAATAAACATGACCTATGCCAGAGGCGCAACTAGAGCCAAATTTCGGGGGGGGGGGGGGGGGGGCTAAGAAAAAATTGGGGGGGGGGGCTGAACCTTCAATCAGTAGGCAGAGTGGAGCTGCAGGGGCTCTACTCCACGCTCTCCCTGGGCCTGGCGCTGCTAGGAGGGGAGATGTTCAGAGCGCGCTGCCCAGGTTTAGCACCCCCCCCCGCCCCCAGTCACTCGAGGGGTCCCTGAAGGGATTCTGGACCTGGGACTAGCCTGAGCTCTGGAGAAGTCCACTTTGGATGTGGTGTGAAAACATGGGGTTGGTTCTATTAACATGAGTCCCAGGCGCATCGATGTCTCTCCAAACGGCCCGTAGGCCCGGGCCTTCCATTTCTGAAGGTTTCCTGCGGGCCGGAGCAGCCAGGGGTCCACAGGAATCACCCAGACCCCTGGAACCCTTCAGGAGGCCCCATTTGCGCCCGAGGCCCTTGAAGTTTAGTGAGGACACATTCTGGTGAGGGTGGGGCATATGTTTGTTTTACAGCGCTTAAATAACCTGGCCGTCTACTCTGGCTGCACCCTGAACAGGGGAGTGGGGCGATCAGCAGACCCACGTGGACTCTGTCTGTGACCCTCTGCCCCCTAGCCCTGTCTCTGCGAAAGTTTCAGGGGATGGAAGCGGTCTGAGCTGTAGAGAAGGCATAGAGCGGATATGCTTTGAGAGGGGAGGGACGGGCCCCAGTTGGAATCACCAGTTCATGGGTGGCGTTCCCAGTGACAGGCAGACCTCCAGCCCTCCTATGGGGGCTTTCTGTGGGCTGGAGGCGGGAGCAGACGGGCTGTGTGTGTCTGCCCTGAATTGGGTCTATTGTCATGTCTGGTTGGTGCTATTGTGACCAGCGCCACCCCGAGCGCACCGTGCCATTTCCCTCTGCCGAGCAATGGCCCTCCTGCCCAGCTCATGTGGTTTCTAGTTCTGGGGCTCCAGAGCAACCATCCTGTGAATCTAACTGCTCCGAGGGTCTTTGGAGGCTCCGTCTGTGCCCTGTTATCTAAAAGTCTTTGGGGAGAGTGGTTGCACTCTGTATGTTCGCTCTTCATTGTAAATTTGTATTTTTTCCTGTGCATTCCTCACCCCTGCGTGCTGTGGTGGATTTTGTGTTTGTATACCCTTAATTTTTAGTCTTTGTAATCTTCTATTTTGTACCTCTTTTCTCTTGTAACATAACTAGCTCTACTGTACAGCGCTCTGACACCTTCGGGTAATGTCCACGCTTTATAAAAATGCACTAAATAAAATTAAAATGAAAGCGGGGGCTAAGGGGGAGAGGAAGAAAGCGGACCGGCGGTAGGCCCCCTGCCCAGTTCCGCAGCGCAGAGTGTTTACATTATGGTAGTAAAGTATGCAGTGGTGTGTTTTACACACTGAGGGGGCAAAGAGAGGGGAGCAGGAGAGGAGCTGTTATGTTTCCAGATGCCAAAGGAGCAGTCAGTCGTATGTTTTTGCCCCTTGGTTTGATAGTCGTGTGTTTTAACTTACCGAGAGAACAGCCGTGCATTAAATTCATCTTCAGCTTAGAATGATGACACTGACACATGATGGTTGAGGGATGAGGGAGGACGGATGGCTAATGAGGGTGATCGAAGAGGAGTGATGATTCAGGAAATAATAAATGAGGAATAGCGGATAATTGATGAGGATATCTTAAAAATTATGCTGTACAATTCTGTCTTTTTTTTGTTGCTGACGGGCAGTCCTTTGCAACCTTTAGATGTGCAGTCATAGGTTTAAACCTGCAGGGGATGCAGTCACATGGTTGCCCCCTGCCTGGCATTTGTATGTTATATGTACTCGCAGTATGGATACATGTGTACATGGTTTGTAGGCAGTTGTATGTTTCCACGCATCACAGCTGCCAGACTGATATTTGGCATGCAGAGATTTGATAGTGCCTATGTGCAACTGGTTACGTTGGCTCCCAGTTAAGAAAAGATGTTGGTTGAAGGCTCTCTGCATCTGCCACAACGCCATTTATCCAGCACTTCGAACCAATTCCATCTCTGGCATGCTTAAAAGGCACCCCTCATCTAGACGGCTGCGCTCGGCCTCCGCCAGAACATGACAACGCACAACTGCCCACAAGAGTGAAGAAAACACACAACTTTCTCAGCAAACGAAAATAATTCTTCCTTTTGTGGAAAAAAACATAAATATCTCCTGAGCAGGTAAAAGCAAGACTGCCTGCTCAGCAGGTGAGAGTACATAAATGCGCTCTCATCAGGTTAAAAACACAAAGGCCTACTCAGCAGCAGAAAACACCCAACAGTCCCAGTAACAAGTAAAAGAATATGATTACCTCCTCAAAAGGAGAGAACGTATATCTGCCTTGCCAGCATGACAAACCCACCGACATGCCCACCAGTACCAGCATGTGGATAGCCATAAGCAGACTATAGAGGTGACTTCTGTCTTAGCAAGTAAAAACATCGCTAAGCCTTCACTAAAAGAGAAATAACCTCCAGCTCAGGAAGTGAAATGGCATTAATTTCTTCTCAGCAGGTGATACATGCTGCTAGTCTACAGCAAGTAAAACTCAAAACTGCCTCCCCAGTCTCCGCATAAGATAGGCAGGGAGACCAACATACAATGCATTGCAATAGTCCAACCTGCTGAGAATCAAGGCTTGTATTAACAGCTGCTGGAGTATTGAGGAATGAATGGATGAATCTATAATTTTTTTATGATTAAAAAAACAAGTGGCCATTAGCTTTTTATATGGTATACATATTAAAGTTTCCAGGTAGTAGTTGCCAATTTAGGGCACTCCCCTTATGCCTGGGGCCACCGCAGGGGGCACCAATTTTAAGGATTACCGAAAATCAGCACCTCTGTCTTGTCTGAGATCTGCGTGCCATCAGCATAGCCATAAAATTAGAACCCAGAATAGGTGATCCGATACGCTTATGGAGCAACATATATATTAAAGAGAGTTGGACTGAGAACAGATCCCTGAGAGATTCCACAGGGCGTACCTTTAAAATATGCACAGAATAAAGCCCTCTGAACAGCCTGTGTTCAATTTTACAATAAAGGATTCAAACCATCTTAGAGCGTTGTCCCCCCAAACCAATAACGTTTAATCGTTCTAGCAGGTCAGCATGTGAGATCTTGTCAAAGGCTGATGACAGATCAAGGACACGTAGAGACTCAGGGCTCCCTGCTTCAAGATCATACAGATGTCATTGACTGCAGCCACTAGCACTGTTTCTGGGCTAAATGAGGGTCTGAAACTGGACTGAAATGCATTAAGGACACTGTTTTCCTCAATATAAGAAATGATCTGTGTATTCATCCAAATATTTAAAATATTAGTACAAAAATGAAGAATGGAAATAGGATAGTTGGAAGAGATATTAGGTTCTTAAGTATCCTTTTTGAAGAGAGGGTGACTAAAGTTGTTTTACAAAAGGAGGGAACAATACCATTCGCCAGGGAGTTATTACAGATTGTGATCTCACATGGCAGTTATTATAGAGTGTGACCCATTTCACCTTTTCAGAAGTCAGTCGTGTTTTGTCTGAAAAGGAAATTGAAAGCCTTTTAGCCTGTTGAGGAGGTGATTTGGTATTTTCACTTACTGATGAGGAAGTTGTGTGTTCCTTTCGAAGGCAGCGGTTATATTGTTATTCCTCAACATCTAAGTCGTCCTGTGTTTTTCTTGCTAAGGTGGCAGTCATGTTCAACCTGCTTCATGGCAGCTAGGACTTCACTCTTGCAGAGGAAGCATTCTGGGGTTTTTCATGCTAAAGAAAATGGGATTACAGGGCAATTACTTTTCACCTAGTAAAAATCAGGCCTGTATTGATCACCTGTGTAGGTGGCAGTTGTGTGTTTTCACCTAATGTGGGAGGAAGAGTTGTAATTTGCCAAATAATTGGCATTTGTGTGTTTTTTGTATTGAGGGGGTAATATTGTATTTGGCAATACTGTGGAGGCAGACGTCAATTTTCAGCTGTTGAGGGAGCAGATGTTGTTTTTAGGTCTCGCCCTCGAGACCTATTGTTGCCGAGATGCCTCTCAAGGGAGACAAACCGGGGCACGCGCAGCGATTCGGGTTTGTGGACGCGCAAGTCCAGCCCGGCGCCGTGCACATCTCCTGTCCCACATTCACACAGCGCCTCTCGCCTCTCTCAAACACGCGCGCAGCCACACTCACGCATGCACATACTCCCCTCCTTACCTCACCTCACTTCTAAAGTTCCCTTCTATACCCCCTTCCGTTGAATTAAGACAACTTTTCATCTCTTCCAAAGAGCTCTACTGTGAACTTAATAGTGCCCTCCCATCTGCCCTTGCAAAGTGCCCTGCCTGCTCAAGTCCCAAGCGTTGGTTGTCTTCCTCAGGGTGAAGCAGTGCAATAGTTTAATTGGTCCTGAAAATGAGCCAAGAAATAGGATTTTTCCTATGTCCTACCTCGGCGCTGGGCACCGCGTGTGTGCGTGCGCTCCGCACCTCCTGGTGTTGGGTTCCTTTCTGTGCGTGCGCCGCCCACGCGGTGGGGGCTGCCTCCGAGTGTGCGCGCCGCTGCTCTCTCGCTCAGTGTCTCGCGGTGGTTCGGTCCACTCTGTACCCTCTATTCTCCACTCCCCTGAAGGAATAGAAGTGCAGGAGGTAGAGCTTCCTAGATGCCTGCTCAGCAGCTATATAAGACCAATGATATGGCGCCCCAAAGCATCCCCAAAAGGCACTCCGATAGCTTCCATCTTCCCTACAAGAATTCCCCTGTTCACACGCACACACACCGGTGCTGGTGGCGCTTACCTGAGCATGGCCTCTTCTTTCTCCTCCTCCTACTTCTGCCGGTCCATGACTGCCATGATGCTGCTGCGCTCCTCCTTGGTCAGGTGGCTCAGGTCAGGGATCTCGGGGGCCGGGCGTGGGCCCTAAACCAGGGGGCCCCCAGCGACGAAGACATACTGAGCGCGGCTGCCTCCGCCCTCCCCCGGTGGGAGCTCTGCTCAGGAGGCTGGGCTCCCGCTGTGTGGCATCTCTGCCGGGCTGCCTGTCGCCCCTATGCTCCTACAGGCCCTCCGAGCACAGCCTCTAGGAACGGTAGCCCCTGAAAGTGGGGCACTGGTATAGCCCAGTTCGAGGCCGCGGTGACTATCCCTTGGCATTTAGGGTGCGAGCGGCGGGTTGTGATACTGTGCGGGGATACTGGGCTATGCCGCTTTTCGCTTGGGCACCGCCTCCAGCCGCTGCCTCTCAATGGCATCCACAAGCAGCAGCAGTCCATCCATCCGCCCGCTCTGACTCAAGCCCGAGCACGCGGCTTTACCGCGCGTGCCAGTTGAACGTTGTCACCCTCACAGAGACCTCGCGCCATGTAAGGCAGCCACGGAACGCGAGTTCACGTGCCTTGAATTACAACTGTTCCCGGGCGTAGCAGTGACGTTGCTGCTTTTGTTTATTATTATCACCAAGCATTATGGGGAACCCTGTGTACTTTGTTGAACCCTGTGTAGTACAAGGAGTGTGAGGCTGTGTTTCTGCAGGCCACCATCCACTTCAAACCTTCTCTTAAACTCTGCAAACCCAGGGGAGCGCTTCTCCACTTCACAAACATCAAGTCACCAACCAAAACAAGAGACATAGCTTCCAATTCCAGGTATGGACAGTCATGCAAAAAAGTCCAGAAATCACCATTGCCTGACCCACTAAGCATCTCACCATCAAATCACACCTGCTCAATTCCCATGCGCCCATGGCATATTCTCGCTGCAGCCACGCGCACCTCCCTTCCCCCATATGCTCATACGTCTCACTCTTTACCAGTAGATAGCACAAGAAAACCTGACAAGTGCCTAATCAAAAGGGTTGTGACCTATTTACCATGAGGGAAATTGCGCTCCTATTTCCACAAGTGGTCACAAAGCTTGGAGTAGGCACAACAATCCCAGCAGAAGCCTCATTTGTTCGACCCACAGTCTCGCATGCTTCTGCTCAATGTTTGCTGAATCTACCATTGACAGCGCTTATCACATGCAATTCGGGGCTTTTCATCAGAGGTGGACTCTTCACTGTATGGGTATTGCCAACATGTCACAAGGATTCACAACCTTAACTATGATAGCAGCTTTAGCTATTTACTCCTCAGTGACTCCTGGTTAACCACATCTGGTTCTATACTCTCAGCGCTACCACTTTTTAACTAGAATATCCTAAAAAATATAGAAAAAAAGCTTAATCTTACGCAGTTCGGCTGAAAGATGATGCACAGTTTACATGACGCCTTCTGGTAAAATCTGTCACCTGTAAGTCAGTCTATAAACCTTCAACGAAAACGCATTAACCTTTTACCTCTAACCCTAGCAGCCTAGGAGATGATCTCATTCTGCTGTCCCTGCTCAGCAAACTCGTCACCTGACCTGACACACAAGAGGCAAACAAAGATATGACAGCACCTTTAGATTTACTCAAGTGGTCAATACGTTCACCAGTGAAGTGGAAGGGCTCTGACATCTCAGAATTCAAGATACCCAATCTACGCCTCTGGGACTGGCAGCTCTTCGCATGGTCTGTCCATGTCCTCGTTTTCAACATTCATGGTGCACGTGGCAATGAGGCCAACCCTAACTCTGTGAGGCCCGCCTCACTGTGGGCCAAGAGGAAAATACCATCAGTGCTGATGCTCTCGTGCAAAACATCTCCAGCCTTAAATTTCACCACATCCCAAGTGCACACCTTTGCATCTCCTAGACCAAATATAAAATGGTACACACGCAGCGTTGCCCACATTGTTCATTTAATGATACAGAAGGTCAAATTGTCCAATACTCTCAAAAATAGGTCATTAAAAATTGCAACTTACAGAACGATCTCAGTGGCAATACTGGAATTAAAGCAGTTTGGATGGTGTAAAAAACACAAATTACCTCACCCACTGCAGTAGCTGTATGCTTACACTCAGTCCTTCATCTCTGACACTAGCGATCCCTCCCAAAATATGCAGAAAAATAATTTTATTTCTCACAACAATCATCCTCTTCAGTACCCCAACAGTACCAATAAATTCCGCTTGAGCCATTCTTCAGCCTCATGTTTGTCATATTCTTAACCAGTCTTGGGTCAATCTGCCACGGGCTCTGAAGCTTTTAGGGAGGGTTCCAGAAACAAAGCCCTGGTACGGGAGGCAACTAGTAGATTGCACAAGACCACACCTAAGCTATAAGATGGATACTGCTTCATTAGCCCTGGTTCAGTGGTCCAAAGAAAGAGGTCCTATTCCTAGGCCCTGCTTCTAATTGAGATCCTTCTCCTGGGTCCTGATGACTCTTCCTTCCAATTTTATCCATTGACTTTGGATTGGCTTCATCCCACTCCATCAAAAAACAACTCAATCTCTGAGTCTTGTTCTAACCGTAGGATTTACAAAAGCGCCAGTTCATTGCTAGTGACTCTATTTCATTGCCGACTTTGTGTTCACTCTTTTCGGAATTTTCGACTCCGGTTCCTCTTTAAACCTGCATACTAATAAAGCAAAATATTTCCTTTTTTTACCTTTTGATGAGGTTGGTTTTACAAAAGCGACTGTTCATTGCTGGTGACTCAGGTAAGGGCCATTTTCGGTGATAACAAAGATGTCAAATTTTACACTATAGTATGTTTAAAAAATACTTGTAAGCGCGATTTAAAATTTCTTGGTGTACGCCGCTGCTCGTCGCTCACAGACATGTGCTGCAGTACCTCCTGCTTACTCTGCTTATTAATCTACTAGGTCTGTACTTTTCACTGTAAATAGCTAGTATTTTTCTTGTCTCTCTCACTACCTTATAATTGTTGCTCCTTACAAACATTGTCACTCAGCACCACCACATTATCACTCAGCGCTACCCCAGCATCACTAAGAACCACTACATTTTCACTCAGCACCACCACAGCATCACTCAGCACCACCACAGCATCACTCAGCACCACCACAGCATCACTCAGCACCACCACATTATCACTCAGCACCACCACAGCACCACCACATCATCACTCAGCAAAACCACAGCATCACTCAGCACCACCACAGCATCACTCAGCACCACCACAACATCACTCAGCACCATCACAACATCACTCAGCACCATCACAGCACCACTCAGCACCACCACAGCATCACTCAGGGGCCCACAACATCACTATGCTCTACCACAGCATCACTGAACGCCACAGCATCACTCGTCGCCACCACAACATCACTACACCATCACAGCATCAATCTGTGCAACCATTCAACAACAACTGGTACAAATATGTTCTCTCAATGTTTCAAGCTTTATTACAAATGTCACAGAAAGATGTTAAAATTTCCCTTCTGTCCTTGGATTTTCGTCACAATAAAATACACTGAACACAATCTTCAAACGTTATTTACAAAAGTTTAAGCTATTGCTATTATAAATTACAATAACTTATATTTAAGTATTAATTATTTAAAAAAATTAAAAGCCATTGTTATTTGTAATAGCAATACATCTAAGTCACGTAAATACAACACATATTGCATCACAAATGCTATAGGTGTCACATTTGCGAAAGTTAAAATTATTGGCATTGTAAATGACAAAGCTATTAATTTAGTTATTTTCAAAACCAACACATAAATAAAAAAAATTGCCATTTACAATACCAATAGCTCAAAATTTCCTAATGCGAGACCTATTGCATTGCAAATGCTTGTTAAACTCCTTGCCTCCCACTGCTTTCTAAATTGCCACTGTCAATGGGCTGCCCCCATACCTGTGTTTTCCCAAATGCACACACTAGGGTGAATGTGATTAAGAGCATAGGGCCTAAATGGACCCTCCACTGTCAAACACAGTGTGATGGTGAACACAGGGACATCATTTAAATGCCTGATGGAGAGAGGCGGGGAGGAGGCTAAAGCACTTTCAGCTGAAGTGAATGGTCGTTGTGTCCCTGATCAACGGTACAGGGTCTGTCTGGACCCTGCACTGTTAATTACAGCATGACGCAAGGCAAGTCCTCTCAGACCCCTGCAGTCTCAGGGCATTCAAATGGACGCTGCTGGAATCTCCAGCAGGGATTCTGCAAAAGGCTCCTGCGCTTACAAGCTCCTGAGAAGCAGAGCGGCATCTACCCTGTGCTACAAGAGATACCAAACCAGAGCCTGCAGTGCCATCTATTAGCGTACCGGTACTCTCCCTGGCTAACGAGAAGTGCCGGTACTGACGGCCAGAAAATACGAAAGTGCCGGTACTCAATACCGGTGAGTACCGGCCCATTTAAAGCACTGTGCATTCCAAAACTCTTGGTGCAGTGCCAAGATTTATTGCTACATTGTTTGATCGCCTATAATGGTGCCTAACACAGATGATTCCCAGTGTCCTCGACTGGGTCGTTTCCCTCCTTCCCATTTCTAATCTTTTTACTGTCCCTTTTGTCTGCTCCATTTCAGACACCAGTTTCTGCTCCAATCCTGTCCTGTGTTTTGCGATTCCTTCATGTTTCCTGCATTTTATTCCCTCTGCCGTGTCCCAACTCTGCATTTACTTGCTCTGTGCTTCATTTTCGTCCAGTGGTCTGCATATCTATCCTCTGGGTTACGTTTTTGCTTTCTGTGTTCTCCATTCCCTTCCTCTGTGTTTTGTCTCCTTTCCATGTGCTACATTTCACTCTGTATTCTGTTTCATGTGTGGGATCTGTATGCCTTTCCCAGGGCTTGAAGTGGGATGAAAAAACTGGGGGGGGATAGAGGGAGGGTCTCTAATGGGGGCGTGGTCGCTGTAATTAAGGGCGTGGCGTAAAACACTAAAGCTAAAAACCTGTGCTGGGCATAGTGTGCTGCCCCACTGGTAATTTGCTGCTTTCCAGATATATTACACAACAAGTAACATCACACCTACAATAAGCCAGGACTATTGGCTTTGTAAATGATTGTAAGTTGCATAAGATAAATAAGCGACAACTATCACTTTGTTGTATGTAATATTGAAATTGCTAATCACTAGTGAGAGAGGTTGTGGGATAAGGCTAGAGCAGCCGACCTTTGAGCTAAAAAAACAGGTTTGAGTCTGACATCCTGTGATTCTAAAGATGAATATGCTTTTGTGTAATGTAACTGGTGCTCTTATAAAGCGCTCCAAGTTTGCACAATATATAACTGTAAAATAAGTCTATTTCAAGTTATATCAAAGGCGGAGTGTGCTAGAGCAGAGTTACGTTTTTTTTTTTTCACCCTGAGGGTAAAAATGGAAACACCGATAGGGACCAGTCTTGGCAACTGCTGGTGCTGAGCTTGGGCTGGACCCGGTCCACTTAAAGCCCTGGCTTTTCCTTTCTCTTGTGTTTCCTGTCTATGTTCTGCAAGTCCTTCCTTCCTTTCTCTTATATTATAATTTTATTGTATTGTTTATATTCGTCATATAGTGCCTTTTATCACTCGTCTAGACCCAAAGCACTATCCTTCACCCATCAGCAGGGTGGGAGCCCTGACTCCTAAGCTTGATTGGGAGAGTGTAGGTCTATGTAATCTAAGGGGGAGGTATGAGGCTGAAAGGTTGCTTCCTACATGCCACTGAGAACACAGCACTGCCATTAGCCATGTCAGTGATGTAGAAGAGTGCAAGGCTGACAGGGTCGGACTGGGACAGAAAATAAGACCCGGCACCAAATTAAACGTGGCCCACATTAGTGAATGTCATACCTAAATTGTGTCCTATGTTTGCAAATCAAATCAGTTTTAAAACGTTGTACGAGTGTTTTGCAAAGAAGGGGACACTACATGCACTTGTGCTTGCTATGTTTGTGATAATATCAGGGAAATCAACAGTAACAACTGGCCTACCTGGTCACAACACAGAGCCACAAACATTTAAAAAAACAGCCCATTCACTGCCCTGTCAGACCAGCTGTTTGGGCACTGCTAGATTACCCTAAAGGCCAGTCTGTCCCTGGAGGCTGGTAAAGTTGTGCTTGTCAATGTGATTTCAGATGTACCTTAGGATGGTGCTTAAAATTAAGGTAGTTTGACTTTTGAGGGCTCGTAATAATGGGAGGGGTGGGGGGGCAGCGAGAAATAGCAAGGGATAACCAATATTCGTGATTTTGGTTTATTGAGGAAGGTTCTGAACCAAGATGAGACACCTCCAGAACACAGCCATCTGCATCGCAAAGAATGTGTTGCTGATTTAGGACTTTCTGGACCTATGGTTGGTAAAGAGTGGACCAGTTTTTATTTGAGGAATTGTCTTGGTCTTTAGGAGTGGAGTTTGTGTGGGATAAAAATTGTCCCACACCACAGATAGGTTGATGCATACTAAAGAGATCCTTTTAAGGAGATCTCGGTTATCTTTCTGAGCCAATGAAGAGATAGCAAGTTGATGTAATATAATCTTGCCTAATGAGTAGCTCTCTGATAGTGGCATGTAAGAAGAGGTGGGCGATCCAAGAAATTAACAGGGCGAGCCGAGAAAGAGCTGGGCAAGGGTCTGGCTTGATGCTAACAGCCCATATACGAGCCAAGCCCTGTAAACGTTTGCTATGTAAATCATACAACAAACTTCTAGTAAAGTATCATAGTCTCTTCAAAATTAAAAGTGTGTTTCTTTAACTTGTGGAAGGTTTGACATTAATAAGTCACATTATAGCACTGCACTGAGAATTATTTAAAATTGATAGTTTTTAAACATGAACCTGCAACCATTTCTGTTCCCGTCCACACCCTGGTGACAGTGCCATTAGTGAACTAAGAGACAAGACAGTTGTTATGCGAACCCCGTATGTGGCCAAGATTCTTCTTGCTAGAGCAACAATATAGCATATTTAAACAAACATGTATTTTTCACAGCTGTGTTAAAATCTAGTTTGCGACATCAACATTATCGGCGCCATCTTGTCCCACTCTAGGCTCATCCGTGCGCGTAAGCGGCAGCCATTTTAAATGCCATTGCCTCTCTGCCCACTGCCGATAGCCAGCGCGTCTCTCTCTCACTCTCTCCTAACCTCGCAGGCATCCCCCGGGCGCTGACAGCCCCCGCTCTCACATGCTTGGGCCATAAACCCCACTTCAGCGCAACCCAACCTCGGAACCCCATCCTGTTCCCAGCTCAACACCTCCCTCCATTCCTTTCATGATCCTGTATCCTTTGATAAAGCCCCTTCCCTCTGTGCCCGATTGTCCTGCTCGTTCCCAGGCCGCCACCTGGCCCTGCGGATGCTGTTTATTGCCCCCATACAGTAGGAAGCTTCCCCCATCAAAGGATCCACAACTGATCAAAGCCCCCACCCCATGAGATCCGATCATCCCCATGCATTCCGGGAATCGGCGGAATGCCCAGCTGCGCGACAATCGTCACCTGTTGTGACCGGGGTGGGGACTTCTACTGTAAATGTGTGTGGGAACGGGCTTGAAGCGGGGATTCCGAGGATGTCTTTCCGTACTTCAAAGTATTTGCAAGAATGTGCCACATGTAATAAACTGTAATAAAGACCATAAACTCGTTTAAAAGAGGCCAGGCCTCAGAGATGCGGTTAGAGCACCTCGAGAAGATACCCTGTTGCCTGAGTTGACGTGTTCTACTCCGTCGGAATAAAACTTCTGTTTACTGCCTTCCAGTCTCCAGCGCCTGCCTCTTTGTTTGATAGCTTCGAGTGGTATGAGAGGCGGTTAGTGCAGGGCAATACAGAAAAAGGTTCTCGATCAACATCGGCCCTACCTTTTTCCACAGCTGGTATTCTAAACTCACATATTTAAATGTAGTTATTTTTATGAAATAGTGAAGGAGGATCAGTGAAATAAAATATTTGCCTTAGATCACACAATTTGGTTAAGCAGGGAAGCTGCACTTGTTCCAGGTTTTCTGGTTTAACTGTAAAAATCATCCATTAAATTAGTATCTATTTGGCTCTTTGTTGAACCTCAAAAGTGCATGCTTTCTTTTTAATTCTTTGTCCATGTGGTTAGAGTGGGGGTGACAGGCACAAGCCCCCTGAAAAGCTTTGCTCATTATGGGCTCGAGGTTCAATCAGGACCGCGTGCTGAGCCAGAGCCAGGTTTCAGGCTTAAGCTCAGCTTGAGCATTCAATAGCTTACCCACGTCCACATGCAAGTAGCAAGTGCTTTGTGCACATCAAATTAATGACAACAGCTTGATTTATTCCAACTTTAAATAGCCCACACAATTATTCACTCCTTGCAATGGTTTTCCTCCAAAAACAGGATGATGCTTTTTCCAAAACTTTGCAAATTTATAAAGTTCTTGAATTATGCAAGGTTTAGAACATTTTGGGGGTAAGAAAATTATACAAATGTAGCCTTTGCAGGACACAAAAACTTGAAAAATACCACTCTTAGTATGAGAAATTTCCTCCAAAAATGTTTTGTTGAAAAAAGTATTTTAATTGCATGTGCAAAGGTAACAAACTAAGCATGAGTGGGAAATCCGTTACGCTCGCGGATTTTGCGGATTTTTGGGAAATCCGCAATCCGCGAATTTTGCGGATTTTCCGCAAAATCCGCAAAATAAATCAGCGAACGTAACGGGTTCAAAAGTTGAACCCCCACTCATGCAACTATTTTACAATGGCGCCAGCAAGCTGCCAGCGCCGTTGTAAAATAGTTACAAAGTTAGCTTGCACAGGAACCACTAGATAAAACGAAGCAGGTGCTTCCTGTGCAAGCTAACTTTGTAACTATTTTACAACGGCGCTGGCAGCTTGCTCGCGCCATTGTAAAATAGTTACAGGCACAGCCTTACACAGGTCACTCAAGGGACCCCTGCGCCCTTCAGAGAGATTGCATAGTAACACACACATGGTCACTCGAACTAGTTGATGCTCAAATTCAGTGACTCATTCATTAGCCCAAAAACAATCATGAGCGTCTTCGAGGCTGGACAGATGTGCCTCTTCCCAAATCTACCATGGAAAATCAGCTGTGATGCTGGGTAGAGGGCGGCCTTTGCATGGTCGCTCGAACTAGTTGATGCTCAAAATCAGTGACTCATTCATTAGCCCAAAAACAATCATGAGCGTCTTCGAGGCTGGACAGGTGTGCCTCTTCCCAAATCTACTGAGGAAAATCAGCTGTGATGCTGGGTAGAGGCCTTTGCATCCTTGACTTTCATGAGCGCAATCCCTGTGCTGTTCCTGTGACCAGGAGCTTCTTTCTCTTCATATAATTGTGTTCGCACGGGTTGCTGCAAGTTCGCACACGTTTTGTACAATTTCGCAATTTGCGAAATTGTACAAAACCCTCGCGAACTTGCAGAAACCTGTGCGAACAAAAAAAAAATTCCGCGCGCATTCGCAGATTTTGCCAATCCGCAAATTCGCAAATCCGCAAATTCACGGATTGCCAATCCGCAAAATCCGCTCATGCCTATAACAAACTTTGAAACTCTGTAAAGTTACAAACTTTGTTACCTTCACAAAATTATTTGTGAGAAGTTAAAATTTTACATACGCCTAATGCTAAGGCTTGAGTTGTTAAATTATACAGAACAAGCACTCCATGCTTCAGGGCCTGAATTCTCCACCCTTTAATGATGGGATTGTGCCAGACTTTTCATAATAGAATTTAAGACCGGATTCTTTTTTTTTTTTAAAACCTTTATTTTGTAAAAAGAAAGTACAGTTACAGACCTACAACCACGGAGGCTGGTCAGTTGCACACAACACCAGTAGCACAGTAATACACAGCTCATCAGCCGACAACCCGAGGGCCCGGCAGCGAAAAGTCACATTAGTTTCGGCCACAGCTAACTGAGGAACGAGAAACTGCTGCATTAGGGTTTTTCTTATTCCTACGGGAGGGGGGAGTGAGCGAGTGCGACTCGCAGACACAGAGGAATACTCAAAATGGAGGCACACAAGCTAAGCTAAAGGAACTAAATATCACCACAAGTATAAATGAGTAATTACATGAAGAGTAATGATGACGTAAAAGCATGAGCATATACTTCATTAGTTAGACACATGATGCTAACTTGCATATGTAAATGATAATGGGTGGGGCATCGAAAATGAAACCTATCAATATAATGGAAAGCATGTGGCACCAAGAGGATAAGTGAAAGGTTTTATATTTTAGATTTTTCATAAATAAATAACAAATACTGAACACAAAAAAGAATCGAGGCGGTACCGTGCAATGTAATGACTGTCTCATACGGCAGGGGAAGACAAATGATGGATATGCAATACTATGAAGGAGGAGAGATCCTGGAGAAGGGGGGGCCCAAGAGCAAAACGATACTTCACATACAACGGGAAGCTAAAAAACTAAAACGCACAGTCAAGGGAAAGGGAAGTGAGGAATAGCAGGAGCTTCAATGAAAGGGGGAGTGCAGATCTCTCCACGGTGCGAATTCCATTGACCCCAGATCCTTCCCCATTTCTTGGGCCCACCACGGTAGACATACACAATTTTTTCTCTAAACATGGACCAGTCCATGTTTTCTTTCCAAGTTGAGACTGATTGTGCCCTCTGAGATCCCCACAATTGGGCTATATCTCGTTTCACAATCATGTTGCCCAGTGTGACTCATTGAGTCTGAGCAGCAGTGCAGTCATTCGGCTCCCAAATATTCAATAGGCAGCGTCTAGCCTCAGGCAATAACTCAACACCCGTCACTTCACCCATCACCGCATGCACTCGATTCCAGAAAACCACCATTTCCGGACATTCCCATATAATGTGAAGGAAGGTAGCCAGCATACCACAACCACGCCTACACAGCCCATCCACAGAATAACCCATATGTATCATCCGTGGACCCGTGACATAGACACGGTGCAGAATCTTCAGTTGCACCAGTCTGAGACGTGCCGGAATCGCGACCTCTTTAGGGGAGGATATTGCAGCCTGCCAGTCTTCATCATCCAATTCCAGCCCATCTCCAGTCCAGGCACCCCGAAGTTGTACAAGAAGGTCCGAACGGTCGTTAATACGTTTTTTTATAAATAAGAGAGATAGTGCTGTCAGGGACGTACCTGTCTAGCACGCTATCCTCCAGGGGGGAAGACTCCGGGATCGTAGTTCCGGCTGGGAAAACTGATTCGAGCGCGTGTCGGACTTGGAGATATCGGAAATATTCCCTGTCACTCAATTTATACTCCCGCTTGAGTTCATCAAAGGTCTTAACTCTGTCCTTGGCCCAGAGGTCGCCCACTTTACTGATACCAATAAGGTCCCATCTATCAAATCCCTTCGACGTCCATATACCACCCAATTTCTCTGCAGCATATAAGGGGGTCCCCTTAGTCAGCTTGTCCGTCCATCCCGTAGCCGTGGTTGCACTAGCTCATGTTCGCACCGCGACCCCAGTGGGGCCCGTCAGGTTCTTCCTGGCGGCTCTAGAGTAGAGCGCTCTATTATAATCGCCCCCGGGCAGCTGCCACCTATCCATCTCGAATGCGGGATTCGGAACAGGACCGTACATGGCATGGTTAACAGCACTCAGTTGGGATGCCCAGTAGTAGCGTTTGATATCAGGCAACGCAATACCACCGTCGTACCAGGGCAAAGTCAATTTTGCCAATGCAATGCGCGGTCGCCCGCCCCACACCAGCTTCCTCTGTAGGCCCTCGATTTCGCAGAAATAGCTGGCCGGCACCAAATCAAGTGTGTTTTGGATGGCATACAAGAATCGGGGGAGAGACATCATCTTGAACAGGGCCGCTCTTCCCAAGGGGGACAGAGGCAAGCCACACCACGCCGCAACATCTGACCTAAGCCGGGAAAGCGGAGGTAACAAATTCCGCTCATAGCGGACTGCGGGGTCTAATGAAATATAGATCCCCAAGTACTTAAACCCGGCTCTAGAAACGGGTATCGGGCAAACGCGGGGTAGAGAGGGTAAGTCTCCCGTGAGCGGGTAGATACAAGACTTGACCCAGTTAATAACTAAACCAGAGTTCTTCCCAAAGGAACTCAAGATGTCAAATAGGACACCCAGTGATTTACGGGGAGTGGTAAGGTACAACAATATGTCGTCAGCGTATAGCGATATATGATCCTCAAAGTCGGAGGACCATCGGATGCCCTTAAGCGAAGGTTCCCAGCGGAGCCATGCTGCCAGGGGTTCAAGGGCAAGCGCGAAAAGGAGTGGCGACAAAGGGCATCCCTGTCTCGTGCCGCATCCGAGAGCAAAGGGTTCCGAGGCCCTGCCGTTGACAACCACATGAGCCAGTGGTTGCTCATACAGAAGCCTGATCCACCCGATAATCTTAGGGCCAAAACCAAACTTAGCAAGGGCTGCCCACAGATATGGCCACTCCACCGTATCAAAGGCCATCGAGGCATCAAGTGAAACGAAGATGGCTGGCTCCTCAAGAGACCCCGCCCTTGCTAGGACAGCATGAAGACGGCAAAGATTGAGCGCGGTGTTGCGGTGGGGGATAAAGCCGGATTGGTCCGGGTGGACCAAGTCACTGATCACCGTAATCAGCCGGTTTGCCAAGAGTTTCGACAGGATTTTGGGTTCCACATTCAAAAGCGAAATCGGCCGATACGATGAACAATGTTCACGGGACTTGCCATCTTTATGGATGACCACAATGGACGCCAGTCTCTGATCCGGGGGAAGAGACCCGAGATCTCGCGATGCCGAGAGCATCCGACGAAGATGGGGTGCCATTTTGTCAGGGCACAGCTTGTACAATTCAACTGGTATACCATTCGGACCTGAGGCCTTCCCAGAACGAAGTGAGCGGATAGCGAGCGCTACTTCATCGGTGGAAAATTCCGCCTCCATAAGCTCCTTGTCCAATTCCGACAGGCTAGGCAGAGCGATATCCCAAAGCAACAAGTGCGAGTCCTCTTCCGGCCTATCCGAGACCGGCGCATAAACCGTCTGAAAATGCTGGGCAAAGATCTCAACTATATCAACCGGGTCCACCACTCGCGTACCCTCCACTTTTTCAACAACAGGCACCACCTGATTCAATCTATCCCTTTTGTCCAGCCAAGCAATCAACTTTCCCGCTTTATCCCCAACATCATAGAAACGCCCCTGCTGCTCACGATTCATTGCCTTGGCCGCGTCAGTCACCAGAGCCCTATATTCAGACTGTTTAAGGGCCAAAGAGTGTAGTCCCTCAGGTGTGACCCCAGACTCAATCTGTTCCTCCAACTCAGTGATTTCATTCTCCAGGCCCACCACTTCCACATTTTTGCGTTTCCTCTCGCTAGCGATTAAGGAAAGGGTTTGACCATGGATTACAGTTTTATAAGCCTCCCACAAGGAGACAGGGGAGGACACCGATCCCTCATTCTCAGCAAAGTACTAATCCATACACTTAATCACCTCCGTTCTAATCTTGGGATTACGAAGGTGCCAGGGGTTGATCGGGGCGATCCGGCCCCCGGATCCCAATTGTATATCAATAGTAAGCCAAAGTAGAGAGTGGTCAGAGATCCCCCTAGCCAGATGCCTGATTTCCCTTACAGAGACCATCTGCACCGCTGGTACGTGGATATAATCAAGTCTCGAGAGACTCCTATGAGCTCCCGAGTAGAAAGTATACTTGAGCTGTCCAGGGTGCAGTTGCCTCCAACAATCAACTAGACCTAACGTGTCCAAGAGACTCCCCAGCCATAGCTGTGACGCGGGCAGGAGTCTGGGGGGGGGATACAGTCTTCATCCCCGCTGACTACTGAATTAAAATCGCCACCCACAACCAACATGCCATCAGGAAACCCCAGGATCACCCTGCCCAAATCGGTAAATGTGGTGGACTGTAGACTGTGTAAGTAAAAGGTAGGACATGTGCCTTTACTGTGTGGCATGCCCTGGTAGTGACAAACACCCTATTTGTTTTTTAACTGCTCTAAGGCTACCCTCTCATAGGTTTGAATTGGGAATTTCCTGATATGTGCATCAATGGTAATTTCTGAACTGAAAGGGGTTGCATGACCATGTTAAGTATGTTTAGAATAGTAGTGATACACCCTACTTATTGTTAAAAGCGGATCTGTTATTACTATGTGAGAAATGCCACTTTTAGAAGTTGGCATTTCTGTATGCTTATGAGTCTTTGTGCCCTAGCTGAATGTGTATTCACAATTTGCATTAGCCTGACAGGAGAGAGGGGTGTGCATTCACTCTAGACAGTAACAAAGGGGGTTGAAGTATGTCCTGCCTTTCCTGAATGATTCAGCGCTGGGCTGAATAGAGCTTTTTTGTTGTTGTAATTTTCCTTATTGAATTTTGAACAATAACAGAAATCCCCCACTTCATAATCACACAAGACTCAGTTACATTGCATCATTGTACTCGTAATATATGATATCAGACATCGGGCTCAGTCCATACAGCATAATTTTACACCAACTTTAATCCACACTGTCAGCCAATTGCCCAGACTCCACATGAAGTCTAAGCTCAGGTTGTTACAGATTAGTCGCCACTGGAGGATCACAGCAGGTTTCTCTAGCTTCCAGCCATGGGGGCGAGCCTGCAGCCAATGTGTGCGGCCCATCCATGACACCCTGTGTAAGGTAAGTCAGAAAGGGTTCCCAAATATCCCTAGGCCTCGCAGCCAGGGGCATCATGTCCTAGTACGTTGTCAGCAATTCCTGGCAGTAAGAGACATCTGCCATCCAGGCCCGCGTCGTCCCTGTCGGTTTCCTCCTCCAGTGTATCACCACCATGCGTTTTGCTAATAGGAGCAACATATGCATTGAATGAATGAATGAATGAAATTATTTCGAAAGCGCTATGTTTACACCAAGGAGCATCTTGGCGTTAGCAGAGAGTACTTGAGAAGGTAGCAGAAAGTAATCAAGAGGTTAGTTATGAGAATTGCATTAATAACGAGTGTCATATGAGGGGGAACACAATTTTGTCAGGAGCAGAGACCATCCATGTTTTCAAAATCTTCCTGAAGAGACATTCTGATTGAGCTAATCTCAATTGGAGCAGCAAATTGTTCTAGGCTCTTGTTCCTAGAACAGCTATGGTTTTGCCTCCTTTGTTTTTAAACAGTAGCTGGGGACTGCTAGATAGATACCCAAAGATGACCGCAAAAGGCGTTGTGTGGTATAGGGGCGTATTCTGGACCTGAGCTTTTATTGCTTTATAGGTGATTGTTTAAACTTTAAACAGGATCCTTTTGTAGATGGATAACCAATGCAGTCGTTGGAGTGCTGCCATTGAAGGGGATCCTCTGGCTAGCCTAAGCACCAACCCGGCCGCTGCGTTCTGGACCACCTGTACCTTTTTTAAAACAGCCTTATTTACTCCTGCATACAGGTTGTTACAGTAGTCCAAACGCAATAGAACCAGTGCTACAGGAACTGTCTTCCTAGCATTCATAGGGAGTAGGTCCAGGAACTTTCTCAAGATTGTTATGGTATGAAAGCACATGCCTGCTACAGCAAGTGCTTGGCTGTGTGAAGATAGAGTGGGATCAAACTTAATTCCTAGGTTCCGTACTGTGTCTGCAGTATTTGGAGGTGGAACCATGTTTTCGGGACACCATTGACTGGACGTGAAGAGATTGGCTTTCACGAACAGCATGATTTCAGTTTTTTGGCTGTTACATTTCAGATGTTAGCGACCTACAACCCACTGGGACGTTCCCCACGATGCCCAGCAGACAGGTGATTGGATCAGGCAAGAATGACTCCCAAGTGATAGTACATATCATGTCGCAACTCAATAGACCGCTACCCTGGTGCAGGACCACACTAAGTGTAAGAAAGTAGCCTCTGACCCCCGGCAGTGCAAGCAGCACAGTTCAGCAGCCAGTCCCATTTTGTGTAGTTGTGTAGTTGTACTGGTGTACAGTAGGTTTGGTGCAGGTAAATAAAGTGTATTAATTGTAGTCTGTAATTAGGAGATAATTTCCCCATTTGGGGACCATTGCGCCTCTGTAATCGTAGATCCCAGATCATATTCTCACACCACCTGGGCCCCAGAAGTGTCAGTTGTAATTTCATTTTGTGACAGCAGATACAGTCGAGTTATAAGTTTGCATGGAGAAGCGGTTGGAAATACATACTCTAGCGCCGCAAGCATGAGCGGGGAGTGGGGGAATGTGTCCGAGGTTCCCCGTTAGTGTACTCCGATTTGATAGTATAGCAGTGTGTATGTAAATGTTGGTGTGGTCTCACCTGTAATTGCCAGACTGGAAAGGAACTAGCCGTCTGGGTAGAAGTTTGCAATGTTGCAGTACAGTAATGCCTCAGCGCGCCGTGGGGCATCTCTGTCCTGTGGTGGTGGAAGTAAGGGGTTATCGCTCACTGGCGCAGAGGGTGCGAATAGTGTCGGTAGGCCTGCTCGTTTGCGTATACTGTCCCACGCCCATGGTAAACACTCTGCACTGTTTTTTAGGTTTTGCCTAGCCAATGCGTACGAAGTACGCATGTGCTAGGAAAAACCTAATGAGTATAGTATAGGGGTTGGAATCCGCCCCCGTCTTCCATTGGCTAGCTCCATAAATGGAGGCTAGCCATTGGAAGACACGTTTGTCCGTCAATGCAGGACCAGATTCGGGGGCGTTCCCGAGAATTTTTGGCTTTTGGCGACGTCAGCCGAAAGCCAGTTCTCGGGAACGCCCCCGAGTCTGTTCCTGCATTGACGGCACCCGCCTTCCTGCTCTCGTGGGCGTGCTCGCCTTTCCCGCCCCCTCTCCTGCCCGCTCTTCCATGCCGACCACGGCAGATGCATGTCGCTGCTAACACGTGTGTACTAAGCCCGGCTTTGCCGCTCAATTAAAATGTGTGTTACTGGGCATTCCACTTTATTTGTGTGCCTCGGAGACACCCTCTGCCAAAAGTGACCGGATTGAAAGAACAGGGTAAACAACGGTATTAAAGCGCTGTCTGAAACAGAACGGTATTAAATCGCTGTACGAAACGGAATGTTATTTATCTGGAGAGCAACCACAAACCAGTAAAACTAGCCACTTGTTACGAGTAGACAAGTGGTGGAAGGGAAGAACGGATATAAGTTCACTCGAATCTTAAGTTAACAACTATGACATGAAAGTGAAGCCGATCAGAATATATCAAAAGGGCTTTCTGAAAGAAATCTGTTAACATTAAGTTTCACAGTACTCATTTTTTTTTATTATTATAAATAATTATAGACGAAAACAGGACAGGTACATAAGATTATTAGTCCCTTGAGTGACTCCCCAGGATGTCTGTCATTGCTGCAAGGCCTGCATTTGCGTCTTGTTAACAGAATGGGGAGTTGGAAAGGGTTGAGATCATGTTTTTGAGAAAATGCAGATGGTCAAATGTATTTGTCGATAAAACTGCTTATTTTACATGAGTGTGCTGCTGTATTATATCGCCGCATTTTGAGCTTTACATGAGCAAGTATGAACGCGTGACTGACATGTATCGTTTAAATAAAAGTGCAAATGTACGAAATACAACTTATATTTTTCATGGCACCCAAATGAAAAATGCATAATATTGCTGACATTCGCAAAAAATGAGAAGGTGAGCTCTAGTCAGAATTGCGTTTAATGGCATCTATTTAGAACACACGCAGTTCAAATTATGTGTCCCTCGTTGGCCAATCAAAAGATAAATAACGTTCATTTAAAAAAAAAAAAGAATTGACACCTTTGTTCTCACAAAATTATTTATTCACAGATTTTTCTGACAAATGTTACATTTTTGTTGGTCTCCAAAAATGAGGCAGTCATAATTTATGCACCGCTGCATATAAATTATATATTTTTTATCCTAAAAAAGCTATTAAATAATTTGCATACGTATTTTATGTTAAGGGGCATTTGTAAAGCACTGGTACGCTTCGCGCTTTAACCATACTCGCACACGTATTAATATTCATATGTATTTTATATAGAGCTACGATGCTGACCTGTCTCCACTTCATAGCACTAATATGGAACCTTAATTATAAAATAGCCTGAGTTATTTATTAAAACTTGACATACATGTTGCACCGTATTGGTAATATTTTCCAACATTATTAGCTAAAGAACGATATTATTCATCATAATATCATTATATAATTCACCAAATAAACAGTAGCAAAAATTGTGGGGATAGTAACACGTGTAATGTTTAAAAATATAATGTGTTTTAGAACAGGTGCGCTTCAAACAAAAATATTATATGTGAGTAATATCAATGATGGCACCACGTTCGTCTGTGAAAACATTCGCATTAGACATGGTACTCTTCAATAACCCTATCTCTGAAAACTCGCTTGAATTAATTTGCCTTTAAATCGCCGTCTCCAGTCACTGCACACCAATGATGCTGATTCTTTTCTAGAAACAACTTTTTTGGGGGGGAGTATTATATAGCTTGAACTCGACCGAAAGGTATCAGAGCACCAGTTGCCTTACATACGGACACATTGATTAAGTTAGAAACGGCGAGAGTAAGTGATTTGCCCAGAATCACAGGATGTTGAGCTTCTCTGCCGAGACTAGTAGCCGGTTCTCCAGCTTCGAGGTCGTGCTCTAGCCGTTAGGCCACATCCCATTTGTGGGGATGTGCAAAATGTACAAAAACTCAAGGCAGCCCCGTGAAGCCCGCCGAGAAGAGAGCTCGGAGGCGGTGCGTGTTTATAAAACACAAACCGATCATACCGAGGAAGCAGCCATTTTAGACCACGGGGTAGAGGTGCACCTACAGCAAGGAATGGGGAACTTGTTCTTATCGGCCCTAGAACCCCATGGTGCCAGACGGCCGTCCTGTCCGATGGGGGACACGACATGGCCCGGGCACCGCTCTGCAGAGACTGCAGCACCCCACACTGACCCTGGAAGTGTGACCCAGACTGCCCGCCCCTGCTGCACGTGTGGAGGTCCCGACCCTTCCTCTAGCGAACGGTGGGGGGGTGTTAGGGGGTGGGGGGGCTTTGAGATGATCAGCGGACGGGATTTCACCGAAACACATCTGGGGAAGGGTGAAAGGCCAACGCAGTCAGGCGAGTGCCATTTATTTATGTTAAAAAAAACATAAATAAAAATAATGTCAAGAGCAATGCCAATAGCTCTAACTTTAACAAAGGCAAAACCATTGCATTGTAAATGCTTGTTAGGAGCTTTGTATCGTTGAAACACTGCAGTCGACAGCACTCAATCGCTACATGGGGCTGGAAAGGGGTAGAGTGTAGCCAGTAATGCAAGGATTGTGCTTGGACGCAGAGTACGTTTAACTGCATTTCTGATAGCCCTAGGCCCCTACGACACAGCAGCAGGGTCAACCATTTGCAGGCCACACTCAGTTGTTTGCCTGCCCACACAAGCGTTATCGAGTTGGATTGCAGTCTTTTGTGGAACTGGGCTATGAGGGGAATCAGAATATTAACATATAGGTGCAGAAACTTCGGTAATACAACCATTTTTATCAATCATTATGCGGCCCGCCCAACAGTGACAACAGGAGTTTAACGCACAATTAGATTCGGGCCTCTAGCCAATCTATTGCCTTACCGTAGTTTGCTCTCCATACCTTCTCTCGGTCACTAAGCCATATGCCCAGATATTTGACTGGCTCTACTGCCCATTGTAAAGGGTATTCAGTTGCACACGGATGAGTGGTAACAGTCAGGGGAAATTGGATTTACTTAGACCAGTTAATCTGGATACCAGAGTGGCCACCATAGCGTATGACCGGTTCCAGATTAGTTATGGGATCTCGGACATATAGGGCCACGTCGTCAGCGCACATGGAGACTATGAGACCCCGGGTCGCAAAGTCAATGCCCCGCTCCGCAAGATGTTGCCGCAGCCTGGATGCCAGCAGTTCCATAGCAATGCCAAACAAGAGCAGGGATAGTGGACATCCCTGCCTTGTGCCCCCGGTTATATTTATTGGTTCAGAGACACCGCCATTTATTCAGATATGTGCCGTTGGGAGAATGTACAGAAGGTGGACCTTCCAGATATATTCAAAGCTTAGTCTAATCAGCCAAGATGTGGATATAGGAAGGACTACTCCAGTGTATCAAAAGCTTTGGTGGCGTCCAATAGGGCCCCCACAGCTTGTATGTCTGGATGTAAATGATGCATTAGCGCGAAGATTGTGTGAAGATTATGTGATGTGGCATGTTCGGGAATGAAGCCCGACTGATCTGGGCAGACTATCAATGGTAGGAGAGACAGCCGGTGGTTCACCATCACCTTCGCATACATTTTATTGTCAATATTAATTAATGATAGGGGGCAGTACGAATCACAAAGTTCTGCGGGCTTATCAGGTTTAAGGATAGTCACAATTACCGCCTCTCTGAGTGAGGGTGGCAGCTGTCCCACCTCGAGCGACTCGTGATACATTTCTATCAGATGTGGAATGAGCAGAGGGGCCTATTCTTTGTAGAAGGACGGCATAAGGCCATCAAGTCCAGGTGCTCTATCGCAGGCAGGCTCGCGATCACTTGAGCAATCTCCTCTGAGGTGATCGGAGCATCCAGGCAATCTCTCTGCTCGTGGTCTAGCCATAATAGCTGAATGGAGTCAAAGAGCTCCCACAGCGCTGCAGGGTCTTCCATCATTCCCGCAGTATATAGGCGGCTATAGAATGGGGACATCTACTCTGGCTACTCTGCCGGAGAGGAGACAAGCTGGTAGTCTAACCCTCATAATTTGGCCACATATGTGGAAGCATGGGGTCTGCGCAGCAGTGCAGCCAGCATCTTCCCCAAGCAGTCCCCCTCCCTATATCTTCCTGCTCAGGCCTCCTTGCCAATGTAGTTACTTTCTCTTTCAGCTTCCTCCACATAAAGCATAAGTTTGACTCTAAAGTCAGCTAATGTGGCTGGGGCAGGGTTTGTAAAATGGTCCTGCTCCAGATTCTGTATCTCCTGTTCCAGTCTGCTTAGAGTGCCTCGCAGTGAACGCAGCACCCCCAATTGTTGCCCAATGCACTTGCCTTAAAATGACCACTTTAAATGCCTCCTACAGCATGGAGGGTGATTCAACGGTGCCAATGTTGCACACAACGTAGTCCATTATCGCTGCGCGGATGCCCTCATTGAAGGCTGCATCTCGTAGTGTGTTAGAGGGGATTCTCCAAGTGAAAGTGCGGGGATGGTCTGCAGGATTCGAAGCGTTAGTAGCACCGGCGCATGATCGGAGAGTGTGTGCGGGAGGTGTTTGATCTCTGTTGTCTCAGCAAGCGCATCTCTGGAGATGAGCCAGTGGTCTAATCAGTAGTACGAGCTATGATAGGAGAAGCACATTCCCTCATGTGTATGTGGGTGTGCATGTCGCCAGGCGTTAGTAAGATTATCAGACATTATTGTGATGAGTGTCCAAGCCACCCACGGAGACTCGTTTGCTGTGTGCCAAACTGGTTCAGCGCCCCCTTTAGTGCTACATTGAAGACTCCCCCCCAGAGCACCATCAGCGGGCCATAGTTTGCTGCCTGTCTCCACACAATCAGGAAGAACTCCGGGTCATCTACGTTTGGTCCATACACAGCTATCTATGTCAGGGGCTGTTTGTATAGCATGCCTGATGCGATAAGGTATTCACCCTCTTGGTCAATGTGATGGTGTGTAACGTGTCACGACACATCTTTTTTGATCAGCAAGGATAATACCCTACTGTAATTTGAGTACAGTGAGGAATGTGTCTCCCCCCACAATCGGGCCCACAATCTAATGGCGGCTTCAGTCGTCAAATGTGTCTCCTACAGGATACATATGTCAATGTTTTGTCTTACCAGGTAGGTATGCACCAGTCAGGATTTGCCGTAGTCATTCAGGCCTCTTACATTCCAAGTGAGAAAACTGACACTAGCCATCATGGTGCTCCATAGTTGTGTTAAGTCTTTTTGTGTGGCGTACCTCGGCCCCAGCCACCAGCACAGTGGTCTATATTGATACAAATCTGGGCTGAGCAGTTCGCATTGCGTTCCCTTAACGAGTCTGTGTGTGGTCCAGGGTAGTCGGGCCTGTGTGAGCATCCCTCCCCCATTCTACACCCCCTAGCATCCCCAAACAATAAGACAATTGCAACAACCAAACACCCCTCTCCCACTCCAATCCCACAATGAGGTTTAGAAAGTGTACCCACCCACAACCCAATTTCCAGGTACCCCATTAACATAGCAAGGTGGGATTATCCCCTGAGGCCATTGATCACCTGGCATGCGACCCTGTCTTGAGAACTAGGGTGGCCAAGTAGTGAATGGAGGGATTAAGATATATGTCCTTACAACAAACAGTTTGTGCTAACTGTACCTCTTCAACCATCGATACTCAGCAGTGTCCACCGCCACAGTTCAGCCTCTCATCTGCACCCTGGTGATAGGCTTTGGAAAGGTGATTCTCGCCACTCTCAGTCATTGTCACCACATCTGGCAAGCAGGGGTATTTGGATGAGGCACGCCTATTCTTGTTTAGTTGCTTGGCCAGTTTCATTGCAGCTGCCAGATCATTAAAAATGTGTGTTTATCCATCATGCATGATTTTGAGTTTGGCAGGATAGAGCAGGGCGTACTTCACCCCAAGTTGTTGGAGTACTCATTTGGCGTGCAGGAATTCTCTTCTCGCCGCCTGCACCACCAGTGTAAAGTCCGGTTAGAAAGAGAGGGTGTTCCCCTGATTGCACACCTCTCCGCGTTCTCTAGCACGGCTAAAGATAATATCCCAGTCACAATAGTTCAATAGGTGGGCGATTATGGGGCAAGCAGAGGTCCCAGGCATGGTCTTGGTCTCAGACTTCTTTGGGCTTTCTCAACATTGAAGACCGCAGATAGGTTATCTCCAAATAGCTCTTGCAGCAGGCTTTCGAGATAATCCTCCATTCTGGTGATGGCAGTGCTCTCCGGGATACCAGTAATACAAATGTTATTTCTGCGGGATTGCGATTCCAAGTCTTCATTTATTAACCTTATTATCTCTAGCACTTTGTCCATTTTTAATAGTTTCTGCTTATCTTCCGCTTGCTGGTCTTCCAAGTCTGAGATACGTGTTTCAGTTTGCATGATGCGCTCATCATGGGTGTCTAACCGCTGCTTAACCTGATTCAGCCGTGCAGTGAGGAGGTCTAGTTTATTATCAATGGCTTTCAGACTAGTCTTTACATCCATAAGCAGACATCGGATATCCTCATCCGGGAGCGTTGTGTCCACTGCATGCGCTCCCTGTCCCTCTCCATCCTTGGAGGTTTCTCCCAGTCATGTGTGGTGCCATCCATCTAAGAGGTGTTTGGGCTGTTTGGTATCAGCCTTGCCCATTTCTGGTCTCCTCGATCTGCACATTCGCCGGGCAGTACTGGGCACTAGCTATAGTTATGCTCGATGGTTCAAGCTCAGTTTTTCTAGCAGCGTTGGCAGCTCGTGGGGGTGAGGGAGGCCACCGCCACAACACAGCCGTCTGTTCTTGCTACTGTAGGGTGGATGTGAGCGTCCTCGAAGCCCAGTTAACCTGGCCCCACCCACAGAGCATTGCCATAGGAATCCAGCCCGGTGCTCCACTAGCTGCAAGAGCAGGTCCCCACAGATCGGATGACTGCTCTCGTTATTCCAGGAGCCAAGCAGGTGAATCGGGCTCTGTGGAGTGATAGCTGTCCAGCGCTCCTTCGTGGGTAGCTCTGCAATTGTCAAGGAGGTCAGTAGGCCTCGGGGAAAGATGGAGGTTTCACCCTGCTCTGCATATTGGCCTCCTCATACTGGGCCACTACTTGAGTAATAGCTCTGCCACACACTCACAGTTAGCTACTATTGAATAAAGGCAAGTCAGACCCTGTTGGGCCATACCTGGGAGCACTTGTTTTTTGTGGGGGACATCACAGGTGGGGACCTCAATGGAGGCACACCAGATGGTGGTAATCAGCTATACTTTGTGAAGCCGAGGAAACTACAGTTGTTCATGTAGGAGGCGCCCAGCAGCTTCTGAGCCCTACATGGTGTACTGATAACTATAGGGAACTGCCTAGGAGCACATGTAATCCATGCCCTCTATACTCCAGCTGATTTATGTGTTTTACCACCCAATCAACTGTCCCTGCATTGAAGTCCTCATGGATGTTGACATGAGTTTTGCGGTGTCAGGATGTGAATATGTTTGCACCGCATTGGTGATTCAGGGATCCTTACTCTATAATCTGTTACAACTCATTCCCTGATATCGGGATACATGTAGTTTTGCTTTGACTTATTAGTATAATGATTATTAGTTCAGAAAGTCGCACTGAGGTGCACAGTGATGGGGTGTGCAACATATAAGTATTTACTTCATGTACTAATTATATTGTTATGACAATTGCCCGATTTGCAAAGTGGTTTTATGATCTATGTGAAGTCATGACAAGTGCCTAGTGGCACAGTGATTTATGTGATTGTGGTTTAAATGTGCTTTCCAAACTAAAAAATATTTATGGTCTATGTGTCTTATACATAATACAGTGATATGTTTATATAACCTATAAACTTTACACATTGCCTCGGGGATAAGCCTGACTGCTCTGCCAAGCTATCAAGGGGGTGAGCAGGGGTTATCTTGGGTATGTAACTCCATTGCCGTGATTAGAGTGGTGGTTCTGCCTGGCTTAGGTGTATACCCTAGCCAACGAGAAACCCCATTTCTAACAGCAACCACTGAATTTGACCTTCAAACAAAAGCGAGCACTCATGGAGCTCTGGACTGCTCAGGATCAGATAAAGTTGTTGTCATTTACAAAATAAGCAAGGTATTCTCAGTAACTGTGGAATCACTGGGATAGCTTTTCACGAGTTCTGTAAATGTAATTTCATTAGTTTACAGGCGGGAAGACTGGCAGGCCTGGGCCACATTAAGACCACAACAGGCAAGTGACTTTTGGCATCACCACAAATAGCCCCATTTTGCAATAAATGGCCTGAGAAATTGACTGTTACTGGGGAAAAGGAAACCACAACACAGCGATATATGACTTTGACTGCAACTACGAAAAAAACACTTGCACCAGAGCTGTGTTTGTTTATAAGCAGCTTGAACAGTTGACATGATTGGAATTCATCTCCATCTCTTTCAACTCTGGATCTCTCTGCCTTTCTGCAAGAATAGCCCTGCTGTCGTTCCACCTCCTGTTTCCAGAGCCATTAAAGGCTCTGCTCTAATGCCTTGCCTAGGGTAATACTCCCGTCCTCTGGGTGGAGGCTAAACATGCCAATGATCACTGTCCAGCACACCCCAGTATTTAAATTGGGTCTCAACACTTATTAAGGGTCATCTTCTGTAAACCCTCTCCTCAAGGATCTATAACATCATGTATATTGATTTATATATCAGGGTGGTCTTCCCGGGCACCTCTGCACACCTTTAGAATAAGGGAGGTCAGCTCCATTTTCTGATTTGTCTCAAAAATTGATCATTAATTGATAATTTATATGGTTTTTATGCATTCAATACTTTTTTGTTTTCTCCTATACCTTTTTGTACAATAACTTAAACAGATGATTCTTTTTTTGATTTCAAATCATTTTTATTGAATTTTCAAGAAAAGAACAAACAAATAAATAATGATCATGATAAACACAATAATAAGATGATAAGCAATGGCAAATATGATAGAGAACATACCAAACATAAGAAATACAAATTAAATGGGAAACAACAAATTACTCAAATGCCTTACCATGGGAGTCGCAGTGAAGCTGTAGTGACATACAAGTGGACAACCATGCGCAGTTTCACACAATAGTGGAGAATACAATATAGCACAGGGGTATCAAGCAAGTACAATTTCACAGTAGTAATTTTAGGAAATACAATACAGTACAGGTGTAGCACATAGGATATGGCGTTGAATAAGCATTACCTTGTGGAGGGTTTGAGACGTTTTTCACAGAGGGTCGTATGAAAAGGAGATGACATCAAGGGACTTCCATAGCTTCCTGTGCGATTTGCGCCAGGGAGAGGGTCCCTGTAAAATGGTCTTTGACTAGATATATGCTGTTTTTAGAACAATGCTCCCAATGGAGCATCTCTCCATCAATCTTAAGGTTCTGGTTGTGCCAGAGAGAGGTCAAGTTAGATTTGTTCGTTTTTATTGTGGAGAAGTGTTCCAGACGGAGTAGGGCTCTTTTAGTGTTAAGCAAAATATATTTTGAATGGGGGATGGAAGCTATATCCATAGTGAGGAGAGCAGGCAAAGGCATGTGGTTGATGATTGATCTTTCTATATCCAACCAGACTGGGGTGTAGTCCACCTGAGAGAGTAGCCAGGTAGATCCCTGTTTTCATAGAAACACGGTTTGATAGTTCCTAAAGTTCGGAAGGCCCAGACCACCTTTTTCTTTGGGCAATTGAAGTTTTTTCATGGATATTGTGGGTCTTTTACCTTGCCAAATGAACGTGTTAAAAAACTTATAGATCCTAAGTCATTTGGGAACAAAATTGGTAGCATGCTGCCCAGATAGTTAACAAGAGGAGTAATCATCATGTTTAACATCTCAGCTCTTCCTCACCAAGATAACAGATGATTCTTTATACATTTATCTGAATTCCAAAAAGTAGTTGAGGCGATTTTGAACATTTGCATTTCTTCAGCACTAGAAATGATTGTTAATCAAACCAATGTATCTATGGATGTGTCTATAGAATAAAAATAAAAAAATGTTTTTTTTTCTTTTTAGAAATGAAGTACACATCTTCAGTATATGAGTTGTAATTACATTTAAATAAAAAGTGCCCATTTTAGCTATAAATCACTCTCTGAACCATTATCACTTGCTAATGGGTTAATATTCATGTATTGAAAATATTTCTCTTTTGTTTCTATATCTTTCAATCATATTAGAAAATATAATTTTTTTTATCTGTTCTTGGATTAATTTATCAAATTTATGAAAAAGTCCCAGACCAGTTGATGTTCTGGAAAGTCGTTACTTGCATTCTCATTTTGCTCCACTACATATAAGTATGTGACCTCCTTTCAGTATAAAAGTCAGTCCATTAAAAGACTGTTTTACTTTATATCGTGCCCTCTTCCTTTTCCGGGTTTCTAATGAGAAGTGCATGTTCATACTTTTCTCGGGTTGGTGAATCTTGAAGTTTTCATTATACAGAGCAGGCAATGATTACAGTGAAGCGTATGATGTGTCCTCTGGTTTTTAGGTCGAGCCTAGCAGTACACATGCACCTCTCTGCAAGGCATGCTGTAGCTCCTCTAGAGGGATTGATCCTGCTCCTTGCACACGCCTGGCTTTTCATTGGTTCCTTCAAGTGCCTTTCTAAATCTGATTATTTTGTGCGGCTAATGGGTCACACTAGTCCCTCATTTCATGATTTGGTTCACGTCCATGGCGACTGGAACTCTTACAAGTCTCATCTCTCCAAGGGGCATGCTTACTGTGGCAGGACTATTTTCTTACTGTGCATTGTCACAGGATTTTGGTTTGTTGATTTTTAGGGTTGGCGAAAACAACCAAGCTTAAGCAAACACGATTTTCGCCATGCCATCCATTCCTCCTTCGCCTGCCCTACTTCTACTCCAATGATTGCTGCTTTCAGTGCAGCACATAGGCTGCTTCCTGCTCCCTTTCATCATCTCCCACTTACCTCTGACAGGTACATGTTTGCCCCAATGTCTGCCAGGCTTCAGGAATAGATTGCAGGACTGTGTCATAGCCTAGCACAACACAAAGCATTATTGTGGTATACAGCCCCCATCACTCAGGCAACTATATTAATATATTATTTTAAATATCTTGATACTTTTAGTAACCCACAAAGTGTTTAAATGTAATTGTGAACCAGATATTAAGGGACAATAATTAATTTATATCTTGTGTGTCAAACTGCAAATCCACATTGTCCACTTAAAGCTAAACTAGTACACAATCAACAACAACATTCCACTCCATGCCACATAGTTCCACTCCATGCCAAATAATTCCACTCCACATAACTCCATGCCATGCCATGATTCCGGTCGAGGGAAGACATGGCTTGGCAGTTCGGGCTGGACTGTTCCCATGAGGCACAGGGTCAGACTGATTTGCATATGGCCATGTCTGAACTGGGGTGGCTAAGTGAGCTAAAGAATGGTGATGGATTAAACCCAGACCAGTTGACTGGGGGCGAGTGTTTGATTTGCTCAAACGCTCCGTCCATCATCCCCTTTTGTATCACCTTGTTTGCCCTAAGTTGGCAGGGTATGCTCAGACGTGAGTCCCTTGCTCACTTGGCCACTGGATTCAAGATAGCCTGGCTGATGAGGATTATGAATCCGAAACCGGTCCCAGGATGCTTGTTTCCAGTCCAGGGAAGACATGGCTTGGCAGTTCGGGCTGGACTGTTCCCATGAGGCACAGGGTCAGACTGATTTGCATATGGCCATGTCTGAACTGGGGTGGCTGAGTGGTGATGGATTAAACCCAGATCAGTTGACTGGGGGTTAGTGTTTTATTTGCTCAAAAGCTCCGTCCATCATCCCCTTTTGTATCACATAATTCAATGCCACATAATTCTATTCCATGCCATAAAATTCCATTCCACGCTATGCCACATAATTTCACGCACCACTACATAATTACATAATTCCACACCATGTCACAAAATCCAACTCCACACAATGACACTCAATGTCACACAATTGCACTCCATGCCACACAATTTCACTTCACGCAATTTAATGCCTCACAATTCCCCTCCATGCCACACAATGCTACACCACACAATTGTTCCATGCCAAATAATTCCACCTCACACCACATAATTCCACTTCACGGCACATAATTCCATGCCACATATTCCACTCGACTCCATGCCACATAATTCCTTCCCCTGGCATATATCGACTCCATTTCACTCTGCACTATTCAATTCCACTCCGCGCCACACAATTCCACTCCGTGCCACCCAATTTAACGCAGCGCCACCCAATTCTACTCCAGGCCACATGATTTCATTCCACACCACATGATTCTACTACATACCACATAGCTCAACTTCACTCAACCCAACAGATTCCACGTCTCACAAATCCACGTCTCACAATAACATGCAACGCCACACACTTGCAGTACATGGCAACTAATTCCACTCCATATTACATAATTTCATCTCAAGTCACATAATTCCACTCCAAATAATTCAACGCCATGCCATATAATTCAACTAGACTCCATGGCACATAATTTCACTCCAAATAATTCTACTCAAAACAAAGCCACAATTCAACGCAATACAGTTCCACTGCACACAATTCCACGCCATGCCACACAATTAAATGCAACATACTTCTGTTACATGCCACATGATTCCACTCCACCCATATAATTCCACTCTACACCATGTCACACATTTGCACTTCACATCACACAATTCCACCCAACGCCACACAATTCCACTCCATGCCACACAATTCCACTCACTGCCACACAATTCCACTCACTGCCACAAAATTCCACTTCATCCAACACAATATCACTACACGCCATGCAATTACATGTCTGCAATTCCACTTCATATCACTTAATGCCACACCATACAGTTCCATGCCACTCCACGCAATTCCATGCCAAATAATTCTATGCCATGCCACATAATGTCACTGCAGAGCACGTAATTCCACTACACATAATTCAACTCCATGCCACATAACTTTATTCCACTACACATAAACCAACTCTATTCCATATTATTCCACTCTGCACCATATAATTTTAAACCACTCAGCACAACAGAATTCCATGTCACACCACACAATTCCACAAAACACCACATAATGCAATGCAACTTAATTACACTCCACATCACATAATTCAATTAAATACCACCTAATTCCACGCCATGCCACCGAATTCTGCAACATGCCACATAATACCACATCACATATTTCGACTACACACAATTGCCCTCCATGCCACACAATTGCACTCCACTGCACACAATATCATGTCTCACATTTCCAATCCATGCTACACAATTCTAAATTATACCACATAATTTCACTTCACATCACATAATGCACGCAACTCAATTCCACTTCACATCACATAATTCCACTCCACGCCACCCAATTCCACTCCATGCCCCCCAATTCCACACAATGCCATTGTCTACATATTTCTCCACTTTGGATAACAGTTGTTATCACTGTTACATGCTTGTATCAACACACCAATATCTCTTAAACCAAAAAACAAATATTACTTGGACTGGAGCTCTAACATAGGCCCTGGACTGCATTCCTCTAGGTCCTGCATTATATACCTATGCAGTCTTCACCACTTTCTCTGTAATCTGCAGCACTGCATTCTGCAACACTGCACTCTCGGTCACTGCACTCTACTCTATGCCACTGAACTCTACACCCTGCCACTCAGCTCTAAGCCAGTTTAATTGATGCCACTACTCTTGACTTAAGTGCTCTCTGTGACACTACTCTCTGTACCACTGGACCCTTCTCTGTTCTACCCAGCATAACACTACTCAACTCCACACCAGTCCACTCTTCGCCACAGCACTCCATTTTATTAAACTCTGCACAACTCTATACTAGTCTGCAAAACTCTACTCTACACCTCTGCACTTTATGCCACTACACTTTATTCCACTAGACTCTACGCCAATGCCCTCTACACCACTATAATCCACTCTGCACCACTGTACTCTATACAACTGCACTTTATGGCACTCTACTTTGCAACACTGCTATCTACATCACTGCACTCAACGACTCTCTACTCTGCACCAATCCAATCCACGCCACTGAACTCTACTCTATACCACTCTACGACATGCACTTTGTTACTCAGCTCCAAGCCACTACACACTGCACCAGTCTACTCTGCACGAGTCTACTGTGTACCACTGCACTCTACGCCACTGCACCACTTCAGTCCACAGAACTCTACTCTAGTCTACTGCACTCCTCAGATTTTAATTCTTAATTTACACCACCACTCACTCCTTAATAAATAACAAAACTATAATGGCTGTTTTATAGCAATTTATAATAACATTTTAAACATACTATACAATCGCAGTACAACACAACAGAAATAGACTAAACCAATAGCTCTCACAGAGGCGCGATGTATTGGCTATGCCAATGCTTGTTTTTCATGCTGACATTATCTCTACATTCCTGGTCTTCTCGAGTGATATTTCAATGCCATCTTAAACTAATTAATTTATTTTAGCAGCAATATGTAGGATTGTGTCACTTATTCTCGTATGTTATTTCCTGGGTGGCATACATCAGTTTTTATGGGATTTTCAGTATTGTGAGGCATTATTCCAAAAATAAAAGCCCTAGTGTCTGCCAGATGTTTGACGGAATCTATAGCTTTGCTTATTGGTTGATAATCTTCTTAGTTCAGATCAGTACGAGCAAATACTTTGCCTCATATTCTGCCAATTTTTGGATTCTTGCATTTTTTAATACAACTTTGTTACTGCAGTGCTTAATATATAGACATGGTTTTATTTCACTCATTCATGTTGTTTTTTTAGTGAACATATTTTAACCATTCTTTTTTTTATTTTTTATTTTTCTATTCCTTTATTCGCATATAAAAATACCATAAAAGTCACACTTTATCCATAGGTTACAGTACAACCATCATTTTTTAAAAGGAACAATACAACAATTTATAATTTACATGGTACAGATTAAATATATCTAGCTAAAAATAAACATCGCATGTAACGTGTCTCTCATGAAGCAACCCCATCTGCAGGTCTAGTTCATGCAACCCCTTGTGGCCCTTAATCCGAAAGCAGTCGTTAAAAAGTTCATGATACAGAAGAGTGTAAAGGCATCTGTGGCCAATTTAAAAAATAAAAGTGCAGCCGTGCTTGTTTAAATCTGGCTTTTTTTAAGATACCCCTCAGAAAAGCTCTTCTTGGATCCGAATAAAATGGGCAGAATTAAACAAAGTGAAGGGTGTCCTGTTGAGACCTATGGACGCAACCACGGGGCCCCATCAACTCTGGATGCAGTGAGAACCCTGCCGGTTCTCCTAAAATGTGGTGCAAAAGGTTTAGCCTGAACCGAGTCATTAAAAATCTGTTGTGGGCACTACTTATACAAGACAGGTATGGTTCAATGACCTTGTGGATCTAACCGACAGTTTAAGTAACTCTATGTCTTCCCGGTGCAACGTTACCTACTTAAAGAACCGGTCTTTGACCAGTGCACTATCTAGTATACTTATTTCCGAGGGGTTAGTGAATAAATCTGCACAACCAACTTTCAGGAGGGAGTCCTTCACATATTTTAGCCAAGGAATTTTTAGGTCATGGTCCAGGGAGAGACAATCTTCTAAAACCTGCCTACTTAGTGCAGCCTCTTCATTTGACCAGATCTTTCTTTACCCAGCAAACTAGGGGGTTGACAGCCCACCTATCCATAATATAACGGGCACCCAGTTTTTCTTGTACACTGTGGGCTGACTTGCTCTGAGGAACTTTTGATAGGCGCCAAAGATACTTGTTCTCCTCTATTTGTAATTGGTTCGCCTCAATAAATCCCCAAACCTCACTGCCATACTGCACTTTGGCACAGCACATGGAGCTTTACAGTTTCAAAATCTGCTCTGGAAACCACCGTCCTAACCTTTGGGCAAAATTAATTATTGAACCGTTGCATTTGGCCATGGTGCAGCACTTCTCCTCTAGTAAGTGTTTAAAATGTAGACGCCTATCGAATAAAATCCCTAAATACGAGAAGGACTGTACCTTGCCTAGACAATGAGATCCAATTGTATATTTGTACGATTTGCCTGCCTTTTTGCCCACTTCCATGAAATTAGATTTTGCCAAATTGGGAGACAAGTCCAAGTTTTCCATGAAGGAAACAAACCCGTCTATTAGGATCTGCCGCCCTTTGGGAGTGCGTGCAAGGAGTACCGCATTGTCTGCATAAAGCAGAACTAGAATTCCACGGGTACCTATCCTTGGAGTATCAGCATGAAGAGTGCTTGGTGCCCGATCAAAACCGTTTATGTATAACATAAACAGAAAGGGAGCTAGTATGAAACCCTGTCTAACACCACTGGAGCACGTAAAGGGTTCTGTTTTGTTTCCATCCTAGCAGTATCTAACCGTGGCAGTGGTGTTCAAATGCAAAGTTTTTAAGATGTTAATAAGCCCTGGGTCCTTGCCAAGCCCATCCATTAATGCCCACAGTTTACCTCTATTGACTCTGTTGAAGGTGGCGGTTAAGTCCATAAATGCTAAATACATCGTCCCTGGACTTACCACTGTGTATTTGGCTGCAATGAAGTACGGATTGAGGCATTGGTCAGTAGTAGAGTTTACTGGCCTAAAGCCAAATTGCACATCAGTTAGGATCTTATGCTCATCAGCCCAGTCCATTAGCCTACTTAAAACCACCCGCCCTAGTACCTTCGCTGAAACATCGATAAGGGAAATTGGGCGGTAACATAGGGGGTCGTCCTTGTTGCCCTTTTTAAAAATGGGCACGATCGTGGCTGTAGACCAGGATGCTGGCATTACTGTGTCCCCTGCTGCGTTAATCGCCCTAGTCAGGATTGGGGCCCAGAGATCCAGATTATTTATGAAAAGATCAGGTGGGATCCCGTCAGGGCCAGGAGCCTTGTTCCTAGTTAGGCCCTCAATTCCCTTTTTAACCTCACTCAGTGAGAATCTCACCGAGGTGTACCCTGTTCCCCATTACGTTCCTGGGGTAGATCAGCACTTGGATTGTAATTGTACAGCCCGTGAAAGTGCACGTACCATTGCTCCGACAGGATGTTATTGCTCGGTCCGGGTTTGTTTGATTCTTGAAAATGAGTTATTTATGACTCTCCAGAAATCGGTTGAGTCTTTTAGTGTTATTGCCTCTGTCAAGTCCTCCCAAGCTTGTTTTTGCAATTGACGTTTACGTCCCTTGACAGCTAACTTATAATTTTTACGGCAAACGGACACCCAAACCCTATCTCTTGGGGTGGTCTTTAGGGCATCTTTCAGCTCTCTGAGAGCGCGTGAACAATGTTATGTTGTTATGTTGTGTTATGTTATGCGTTTTTATTAGACGCACAGATGCTCCAGCAAAGGAGCGTCCTGGCGCCCGACAAGGTAGCAGCACAACACAACAAAACAATAAATCAGAACAATTTTTAAACTAAGGAAATTAAAAGGTTTTCACCGCACGGCGAAAGGAAAGCAGATCCCTGAGGGCTCGAATAGCCGGGGGAAGGGAGTTCCAGAGCACCGCCGCACGGACTTGAAAGGAGCGTCCGCCGGCCCTACTCCGCTTAAAGCGAGGGACAACAGCCAGTTCTAGATCAGCAGATCTTAAAGCTCGGGCTGGGATGTAATGAACCAGGAGTTTAGAAAGAATCGTAGCTGGAGACCCCTTAAGAATTTTATAGGCGACACAGAGGACCTTAAACCGAATCCGCTAAGCCACCGGGAGCCAGTGCAACGAGCGCAGGGTACTGGAAGTGGGGCACGATCTAGGTAGTCCAACCACCGATCTTGCTGCGGCATTCTGGATCCGCTGCAGGCGTCCAATCTATGCCTGGTTCAGGCCTACTAATAAGGAGCTCGCGTAATCCAGCCTAGAGATGACGGCTTGGATCACGAGTTGCCTAGTAGAGGCATCAAAAAACTTGAGCACAGGACGAAGCCCGCGTAGGATGCCGAAACAACAGGCCGCCGTACGTTTGGTGTGACAAGCAAACGTGAGGGAAGGGTCCAACCAGACCCCGAGGTTTTTAAGCTCGGAGACTGGGGTGGGTGTAAGACCCAAATCCCCTGGCCACCATCTCTCTCCCCAAAGTTCCGGTTGTTTGCCAAAAATCATGACCTCGGTCTTACTAGCGTTCAGCTGGAGACAGTTGGACGTCATCCAGCCGGCGACCGCCCGCAGTCCTTGTTGGAATCTGGGGGCATCCACATCGGCATCCCCGCTGATCGTGACCGCTAGCTGGGTATCATCGGCGTATGACACCATTGTCATACCCCATTGCCTGACAACCTCAGCTAGCGGCCTTACGTATAGATTAAACAACGTAGGACTCAGCGAGGAGCCTTGGGGAACCCCCAGGCCCAGCGGATGGTATTTGGACTGATACGGCGGGACGGTCACGCTAAAGGCCCGATTGGCTAAAAAGGACCGGAACCATTGGAGAGCGATGCCGGTGACACCAACCTCCTCTAGACGACGCAGAAGGATCGGGTGGGATACGGTGTCAAAGGCGGCGCTCAGATCTAATAGCACCAGCGCCGCCGTTTGCCCCGCATCAAGCACGGAGCGAAGATGCTCCACCATATACAGTAGAGCCGTCTCCGTGCTATGACCGGCCCGAAACCCATTCTGCGTCATATCGAGGACATCAGCATGAAGTAGATGTTCCGAGAGGCGGAATGTGGAACAAACCATCCCGGGCTATCTCTTATGATACTGGGCATAGGGACTCGCAACAAGTAGTCAACTATTTGGGCCACCTGTTTAAAAGCCTCCACTAAATCTGTCCCTTCCACATCAAGATCTAAGCATCTTAAAATGACATGTTCTCCTTCTTTTAACAAGGATTTATAAAAGGCTTCTCCGTTAACCTGTGTCCACCGTAGCCTCCTGCCCTGATCCGTAAACCTGGCCACCCCCCCTCCCATGCCAGATGACTCGCGATAGTCCCAGACATCCACCAAGTATAAGGCGAGGGGGCTTTCATCACTAAACGCACTGTAAATAATGCTAAACCTGGACACACAGTTTCTCAGTGAACAAAAATATAATCAATAAAAGAAGCACACCCTCTGCCTTTAAATGTTGGATGAACCGATTTATCCTGTTCGACCTCAATCATATCCATTGTGTGCATTAGCGCATGCATGTTTAATAAGCTACTTAGCTCCCTGCCCTACTTTCTGTGTTCCAAGTGAGGGCCATCCTCAAGCGTGCAAGTTGACCAATCACCACAGGATGCTTTTAAATTTGGGCACAAATGACAATTTAAATCACCTACTAACACTAAATGAAGCCCCTTCTGCCCTAGCTCCTGTGCCTGCATTAGTCTAGCATCCAGCTCATGTACGCTTGCGAGACCCTGACCATGTGATATTGAGTTATAACAAGTTATTTAACAAAGCCTGTAAACTTTAGTGAGAAAAAAGAGCCCCTGCGCAACCTCAGAGTCTTAGGCCAAATCTATCAATCTACCCTGTATTTTAAGGTCAGCATAAATAACCAAACCTCGCATGGCTCTCTCTGATGTGGCCTTTCGTGCCGGCTAAAATAATGTTTTATATCCCTCTAGATGGAAATTAGTATTGATGGGTTCCCATGTTTCTTGCAGACAAATAATCTGGAAATCCTGTATATAAGACAGCCATTCTACATCCTCAAATCTATTAGAGAGCCCTGCTATGTTCCTTGAGAGGATTTTAATTTCTTTCCCATTTGACCTTGTTACACTATCAATTACTTGGGTGCGATTTGACATGGGAACATTCGTGTTGGGGCCACTATCCGCATGGGCATTTGCAGCCTGTAGGTCACAAATATTAATGCTTTCCTCTATCCCTGCGGTAGTCACTTCCCCCCTCCTATCTCGTCCTCTTGTCGGCAAGCCTCTCTGGGATGTTGATTCATAAAGGGCAACGGTCTATAAAAAAATCCCCTGGGAAGGCTTTCCTCGATCTACAGATCCAGGACACCCTCCTTGCCATTAAGATATGTCTGTAGTCTCTAATATTGAACCCTGCATCCCTACACAACCAATGCACCACTTTATTAATCAGTTGTGACATTGGTTCCTCTTTTTGGCTTTTGTGTGTTGGTACACCTGTTGGAACTATTATATATGGGCAAGATTGTGGTGGTAGGTCTAGGACTGGAAGGCCTGGTGTACTCTGTACGCTTAAAGAGGACATCTCTGTAGTTAGTGACCGCACATTGTCTTCCCTTAACCCCCTTACTTGCCTTCCATTATCTATTAGGACTGGGGAGGGGTTACTTATGTGCCCCATCATTGGTTCACTCGCCCCCTATCAATAGTGGTAGCATTAGGTCTCATTTTTTCCGCCTGTTCCTGTGGCACTCTAGTGAGCACAACATTTCTCCCGTTAGGATATTCAGTATCCCCAAAATTCCTCCCTTCATTCAAAGTCACAGGTAGAGGGGCCAGTACCACAGGGTCCCCCCGACCAACACATGCGCACCTGCATACCCCTTGATGTGATGCAATACTCCCTAGATTTGCCAATGAAAGCAATTTGTCTTCAATTGAGCTGAGTCTACATACTATAGGCCCCAAAAGAGCAGAGATCAAAGTCTCCAGTAGCTCCCATTGGTCGGGTTATCCCCAAACTCCACGCCAGTTTGATTGTCATTATCACCACTGTTCTGAGTCTGATTCACGGCAAACCCTTGTTCAGTTCTGGAGCGAATTGCTCAGTGGGCCTGGCTACTTGTGGTTTTAATTTGGATTAGTTTTTTTGCTTTTGTGTGGCTCCTCTCCTTGGGCGTTTCACGGGTGGCTCTCCATTACCCGCAGTTAAGGAAGTTGACACATTGATTTATTTTTTCCCTGGCGACCCTTTTAGATCGAGTTATGACCTCCCAACAACCTACGCCAGAAGAATCTGCATTGTGCCCCGTAGAACTAGGCAGTGAGTCTTTGACTCAAATATGTGACGGGTTGGGCACAGTAACCCCTGCGCTGTCTACTGCAACCACAATGGGACCGTCCTGCACAAATGTGGTCGTCTCTGATACTACTAGCGGGGAGTCAGGGGGGTCAACTAAATCGCCATTTTTACAGGGACCCGGGCTGGTGTGATGTACATGATCCACAGGGTGCAGAGGGGACTTAAGACTATACTTCCCATTGAAGACCTTTTCTTGGCCCCATAAGTATCCATTGAGAGTCTTTTTTCATCAATTTGAATTTCCATGAGTAAAAACTGATTTGGCTCTTGTTAAAAAAGCGTCCAAAGTCCCCACAAAACCCCCCACCCTATAAAGAGGCCTATGGCCTTGCGTTTATTTATGCTTATCATCTAACTATTACACCAACTTGGGGGCCCGCAAACTGCACTAACACACAAAAATACCTTGCTTGTTAGCAAATATCCACCATGCTGATCGCGTTTGTATGACGAATCACAGGTAGATGGCCCAGCCCCGCATCTTCCTGTCTATGATGGGCTCAGACGGGCCTGCCCTTGGCCTGGGCTTCGCCCGGTGCGCGTCCAGCGGAGCCGGAGCCACGCCCGCCTTTAAGCGCCTCTGGGTGTGGGAGAATGGCGGCGCCTCCTGGCGTGAAGCTCAGCATCGCAGTGTGGGATGTGTAGTCCCCTTGTGCATGGTAGAAGCGGTTCCCGCGGAGCTGGAGCCGCGCTGGCCTTTACGCACCTCCAGACGCGGGAGAATGCAGGTGCCTCGTGGCGTGAAGGTCAGCGTGGCAGTGGCAGTGTGGGATCTGTAGTCCCCTTGTGCGCGGTAGAAGCAGTTTAACCTTCCTTTATGAGATCCTTTTTGATTTTATTATCAAAAACTCGATTGTTTACAATAATGCGTAACTGGATTAAAAAATACTTACCAATGAGTTACTTTAAGAGTAAAAGCCAAATGTGTTCATCATTTACAACTGCTGGTTACAGCTTATTATATAATTACAACCAGTATCAGCTTCTTTGTAGAAATCTTCGAATTATCTCGCCACCACAGATTTTACATCATAATTGTGTTATTAAATGATGATAATGAAGACAATGTTCCACTAAGGTGGTTGTCATGTTTTGGTTTCGGATTGAGGACTTGTGTTTTCCAATACTAGCCTTGAATTTTCTTGATGTTTGGTCAACATATCCTTTGGTTAAAGGGCATTTAGTTACATGTATCACAATTTCCCAGCACGTGTATAGTAATCATGTGTTGTCCTGTTTGTGGATGCTGTAGATACAGTCACTTAATTATTCTGTTACATATTTAAGGAATTGATATTTTCCCTTTTGAAGGGTTGGGATTTGTGGTCCAGGCAGGTGGATGTCTGTTTTTACAATTTGATCATTTAGATTAAATTTTCTTGTGTAAACCTTGAGAGGTCTTTGTATCGCAATCTGACACAAAATGTGAACAAACTGGAGTTTGTTCCAATGTTTTTCAATTATTTGCTTTGTTTGGCTTGTGCATGATAACATCAATTTGAATCTTTGATTTAAAATGTTCTCTCTAGGTTCTGTTTGTCATTTATTGATGTGTGGCATGTGTGTTTGTGCTTTTTTCAATTCAGTTTGAGCATTACAATGTTTAAGCAAAAGTATGCAACATCTTCTCTTCTCCTATAATTTGCTTTATCAGCAACTATTCTTCGATTCCCAAGTATCTGACTGTATGACACGTTTTCTAGTAAGGGCTTAGGATAAATCTAAAAGCCATTATTATACTGTTCCCGCCCGTTGATTTTGTGTATAAATCAGCTGTCAGCTTATCTTCTTTGAGTGTGATGATTTTATGGAAATAAAACCAATCAATGAGCGGCAACACTTATAGTACATTTTACAGAATGGTGAGCAGTTTGTAGAAATTTCTGAAAAATGCTGCATGTCAGGAATGAGCTGTCCAGGAGAGGGACTAGAAAGAATACTACTGCATATCCTTCCAGTCCACACCTTGTGAATCATTTCTTCAGCTGGTGCAGTGAAAGGAATGGTGGGAGGAAATCGGTTACTTCGGCAGCGCTTCCTTCCATCCAAGTCCATCTCCTTCTCTAGAAACAGTTGATCGGGCCAGTGGGCCAGGGGTGGCTCCTCCGCTAAGGCGCAGGAGTGTTGCCTCACTGTTCTTTGAACGGGAAAATCAAATGATAATAATGTTCAAGGCAAGGTTAGTGCGGGCTGGGTGGCGCGGGGCTAGAGGCACAGGGGCAGGAGTGGTTTACACACTCCAAGTGTGCATGACTGCTTGGCCGACCATCCTGGCCCGGCCAAACAGTCATGCACACTTTGCATGTTCCCTACCAGATTGCAATACACAGCCTGGTGGGGAACATGCCCAGGCCCCCATCCCCATCTGAGTGTCGATGAACAGCATTCCGACCAATCACAATGCTGCATTGCAGTGTTGTGATTGGCTATGGGGAGCCTGGGAGCTTCCTGGTTCAGTGACTCACTCGAGAAACGGAGGAAAGACGTGGCCGGCAGAAGAGGTAAGTGGTATTTTTTTTAAATTGTCCCCCTGCCCCCGCCCTCCACCCTCATTCCCTGCTAGCCGCTACTCCAGTGTGCATGACTAGGTACGAGCGTGAGGCAGTGATAACTACCCTTTATCCACAGGCCCTATCCTGGCCAGGGACGTTGGAGGGGGTAGGGCATTCCTCCATGCCCTTACAATAAGTGTGTGACTTCACAGGTGAGGTTACAGGCATATACCTAAGACTTCCCAAAAGGTGGCACCAGGCCACTGGAATTGGGAGTAGGGCTCAAAAGGGATAGGGAACTGACAAACTCTCTCCCACTTCCTCCAGCTCAATAAGAAGATGGCCGTTTAAGGGGGACAAAAAAATGGAAGCTGGACCAGGTGGAGCTCACAAAAATAAATCTAAGTACATCATAATAGCTTTCTGTGGGCACCCATTCACAATGGGTAGTGGGTGATAAGTGTGCTTAACAACTCTACATAACATAACATAAGATAGAACAGCATAGCATAACATAATATAACATAACATATGCCATATGGGCAGTCAAAGGGTTAGTTCCCATGGAATTGATCTGATAAGCTTGCCAGAAGATCCACATTTAGGCTGCTTTGTATCACCCAAAAAGCAATACATGGAACTGGACCACTTTACATCAGGAATAAATCACCAAATGCATTCAAGAAAGGAACCTCTGCTCTAGATTGGCACCTCGCTTCAAAATTTCACCATACAAGTAAAAAAACATGTGTGGCACATCTTTCTCTGTTCAAGCCTCCAAACTATGGAATTGTTTTACCCCAAAACATAAGATTCACAGATAACTATCTTATCTTCAGAAGTCTACTCAAGAGTTGGCTCTTTCCTACATATCCACCAAACTCAAACACAAATGTAAAGCATATCCCTGTGTATATAACATTTAAATTGAATATATCTATGTATCTAGATATGTGTATTTCTTGATATAAGTATGTATAATATTTACTTCTGTATCTATATTTGAATGACTTTACTCCTACTGTAAAAAAAGAAACTTTGGCTCTCTCCAATGCACTACCCTATATTTCACCCTATACCTCTCACGATGTATCCTCTACCTACACTCTCTGACTTATCCCAAACCTCAATCTACTACTGTCATCTCCAAAATAGTCCTTTCTAGACTCTTCCCTCCTCTATCCCTCCTTGGATCAACTCAAACCTCATTTTAATACCATAATCTGCCAAACAACTCATACATTCATGCCTCCCCTATCCGTCCTTTGACTCATCCCAAACCTCATTTGACTACTATCCCCCTAATCCATTTCTAGAGATTTTTCCTCCTCCATCTCTCCTCCTACTCATCCCAAACCTCATCTTACTACTATGATCTCCCCACAATCACTTTCTAGACTCATCCCTCTTCTATCCCCCATTGTCCTTTTCAGTTCAACTAACAGACTCACATGTCCAGCGCTCAAATTAGTTCAAATTTCACTATGCTAATCCACCACTAATCCTTTTTGTATTCCAGAATAGGGTGTTACTTGCCAAAAAGCTCTTCGACACCTCACCAGGGGTAGTAAGCACTATATAAATACAATTACAATACAGAAAGAAAAGAATAATCTTGGGGTAATTATGTTATTAACTGTTTTTGCATCAACATAAGCTTAATGACTTTTTCAGCCGATATTAATCTTTTTCTTGTATTAAGCTGTATAAAGGGTGATGCCCTCACCCTTCTTGTTTGCTTTGTTTAATTATGGGGTCGTTTCATGTAACTACCTCTCTTATTCATCTGTCCATTTTTCTAAACTAGCGCTTACCCTTATCCCTGTTTTACTTATGTGTCACTTAATTACGCGTCCCTCACCCAATGTTTTAGTACTGATATTTTCTTCTTTCTGGTTTTTGTTCCCAATTGTCCCCATTTGAAGTTCTTTTTTGGCAAATTCTTTACATCGCCTGTAAATGGCCAACATATAACCACAACCTCAAAGGCCCCAGGAAAAGGCTTAAAGTGGTTTCACACTATTTCCCTGCCCTTTGCAGCTCCCCTATTTCTGACACCTATCGTCATTCTCTGTATTTTGTCCACTTATTATCTCCGTTTTTTCTGGCATACTTTATGCCCTCCTCATTCCTACTCTTCACTAGTGCTAACTAAAAAGTCAGGCAGACTGCCTGATTTACATGGCCTATGGCCTATGGCCTCATGTCCGCAACTGAAGAAGCCCTGAGACATAGACTAGAAACCCTTTACAAGCTCTTTGACTAGCATTTACTGTTCCACTACCCAAACTCTAAGATTGTCACCTGCACTTTGGAGCATCACTCGCATATCTGGCTCAATACTCCCCTGCTGGCCTGGAGTGGCTCGAGTTTACCCCTCACATGGTCCACATGATACAAATCTTTACTTTAATATGCAGGATTGTCAGATAGTTCCCTCTGTGGCATTTGAGCAAAATGACTTAAAAGAAAAGGACTCTGCAACAAATGATGGACGGAATCCTGAATAAATCAAACATTCCTTCTCAGTCAAGAAATCTGGGTTGAATCCGTTGTTCTTTTGCCCGCTACGCCACACTAGTTTGGACTCAGCCATATGCAAATCAGCCTTGACCCTGCTCCTCATGGGAACAGTCCTGCCCGAACTGCCAAGCCGGGTCCTCCCTGGACCGGAAACAATCATCCTTGGACCAGTTTTGGGGTATCGCCCCTCATCAGCCAGGCTAGCTTGAATCCAGTGGCACAGCGACTAAGGGACCCACATCTTGGCATACCCATCCCACTTAGGGCAAAAAATGCAGCAGCAACAAAAACAAAAGGGTGGCAGCCTTTTTGACTTCTGTTTGGCTCTGTAACTCCTTGAAGGATCTACCACCCGCACGCCATGTCCCACAGTCATCACCCCCCTAGCTCTACCCTACCATCTCCAACAACCCTACTTTCCCTTATCCTCTTTCATACCCAAGAAGACAGCGAATTAACTGGGATTAGTTGTGTTAAATGTTGTGAAGGCATCACCTAGGACCACCGGGGTAGTTTAATATTACAGGGGTTTTGACTGCTCCTAATTGAAAGATACATCCCATTCGATAGGTTTTTCCATTTCTGTTCACACTGACACATAAACTACAAAGCATCTGAAACACTGCCAGACTGTGCAAGAACACAGCATCCATGCCAACCAAACCAACCACTCATTACACCCATCCTCAACCTACCATACATTAGGACCTCTGTACACAGTGATGTCCAAGTCCTTACCATATCAGGCATCTCAATATTACTCCATCCCAGATCATGCAAACCCTCATACCACCACAATAGCCTATGAAATCACATACCACCAGACTTCTAGCAGCCTCTGCTCACCCCAAATCTCCCTGAAACATTTTCCAGACAGTACCACAAGGCACAAAACACTTCACTATAGCATGCAACACAATTTTTACTAAATCCGTGAACTAATCGCATACAAAATACTTAATAGGGCACAGGGAGATTTGGAAACAAGCGATCAATAACTCAGAATATCCAGAGACAGGAATTCTAGCATGGCAAGGCCCAGTTACAGCAACCTTCAATGGCAGGCAATCGTGCAGGACACAAACCCTGAGAACATGGAGTGTATCATTAGTGGTCCTCAAAGACTATGAATTTTGGGACAAGGAAAACATGCACAGGAAGACATGGAAGCATGGGCAAAAGCAAAATGAAGGGATGGGAGATTATGACAGTAACAACGAGCTAGCATAAGGCTAAACAAAAGACACAGAAAAGTGGGCACTTAACAAAAGAGACACAGCAAGAGAACAGATGAGACATAAGTGCTAGCAATCATGAAGACAAGATGACAACAGCTCTTAAAGACCTAGTTCAGGAGTTAAACACATCAGTCAAAAAATGACTCACAAACACTGTGATGAATCATTTTTGGGCAGTCACACACCTTATATTTGAAAATCACAGTACAGGCATCCCCCCAAGTGGAACATAGGAACTTATTTTAACCTACACACCCCATCACCCCAACTCTGAGAGGTTTGTCAAATAATCATCCTTCCACCTCCAAACCACAATTGCAAAGCTCAGTCTCTCCAAGAACCAAAGACACTAAGCTGCCAAGGGCCGTAGAAACATTCTGTAACATAGTATAGTATAAATTTAAATATCAAAATTGACAACCTTTAGAAACTGCACAGTGCATACATTAATAGAAATACAAATAATCATAATGCTAATATTAACAATAATGGTACAAATAATGCCAGCAGTCATCGTAATATTATAATAATATAAGGGATACAGTACCCCCGCCGTACATTATAAGGAGATTGCAAATCACAGAGGAGTTCAATAACCATATTGAGGAATGAGGCTGAAGGCCGAGTTCCTTTACAAGGTTATGGAACTCCTAGGTGACTTGCAATATCCTTATCATGTACTCCAGGGATTACTTTATCTCATGTAATACATGGTCGCACCATCAACCTTCCCACAAACCACTTAAAACATTATAATATGTGAGTTCTGACGGCTTTTCTTTATAATCGGTGTCTGGGTGCATCACACGTTGCCGATTATAAAGAAATTAGAGACTGCCGTTTATACAGGGATTACAGAATCCCATGTTTAATAATAATAATAATAATAATATTAATAATAATATTAACTATCATAATAATAATTGATTAAATGTATTGATTGATTGATTGAATACTGGCTGTTCGAATGCCCAGACCGCCACAAAGCAGTTAGCTACTCCAGCGCCTTGCGACCCTCATGGGTGATTTGATGCACTTTAAAAATCCTGATTGAATAATAATAACATGAGGAGGGAAGGGTGATGATGATTGCAATAATAAAAACAACACGGGGTTAAATGTAAATGGTCCCAATAATGAGTGTTCTAATGTATAATGACAGTAATAGTAACATTAGCGCGGTGCAGCGGCGCACGGGTCAAATGTCATATATGAGCAGCTATATCAGCAGTTGGGCTTAAATGCCAATGGTACCAGCCCGCCCTGCACTGGGGAGAGGAAGGATGTTCAAGGCATGCTTGTGGTCCTTACAGAGTGATCGATTTCTGAATGGATATTCCGCTATGAAACAGAAGCGCGCCAAAGAGCTGTTTGCTTTTGCAGATCGTAGACTCGCTCGATGGCCCATGGTTTCAGTGACCGCCACGGATGGCTACGCCAATGAGCACATCTGCATCACATTCAAAGGACCTCTGTCTGCCACCGCAGGAATGCCCCCCATTCATTTCCTTTTGTGAACAGGACCAGTTCTAGGATTTGCGGGGCTCTGGGCCATATGGGAATGTGTGAGACCCCCTCTAATTGACATGTGACCCCTTGCAAGGAGACCCTTCAGAGACACTTCGGGAGGCCCACTGTCCAGCATTTTTAGCACCTAACACAGTTTTAACTTTCAGCCCCCAAGCAATTCTCACACCTTCAGCCCGATGGTTTGAGAATTGCTTGTGGGCTAAAAGTTAGAACTGTGGAGGCGCTAAAATGCTGGGCAATGGGCATCCCGCAATGTCTCTGAATGGTCTCCTTTCAACTGGGACAAGAGGTATAGTCTCCCTCCTGTAGGCCTCCAGACACCATCCCAGAGAGGCCCAGGGAGGGGACCCCTCCCATCGACCCTAATTGCAAGGAAACACCTTTCAACAAGAGGACACACCACAGGGCCCCATGATGATGGGCTTAGTGTGAGGCCCTGGGCAGCAGCCCACACTGCCCATGCCTAGCGCCGGCCCTGTTGGCGAAGGATAATTAACGTGTTTTTCTGCATCTCCCCATGCCATTTCCAAGCACAGTGTATAACAGACATTTATATTACAGAATTTATTGGGACTGACAGTATCGACTCCAGATGAATTGCAAGCTATACTAGTAATTCCACAAAACACGCTCTCACTCTGCTCGTCAATCCAGATGTCAGCAACCAGTGTTTAATTGTATGATTCGTTTTGCCGGCTGAAATTCTAGTGTTAATGCAGTGATTAATTTGAGACGGTGGTTTCTGGTGCCCAACACCAGCACCTAATTGCTAGCACCGAGGCCTATGACAGTCTGACACATGATGGCGCTATCTGGCTAATTTAGGTATTAGCACAACAACAGCTCTGTGTGATGGTTAGTAGCTGTGTTTGTACTGTCATTACCAGCTGGCAGGGGCAATGTGTGGTGCAAGCTACAGAGGCCTTCCACCGGGAGCCAAGGCACTTATTGGTTTACAAATTAAACACTGTGTTAATGTAATATTCCAAGTAGGCGCACAACGACTATTGGGCTGAAGGGGCTTTAGCCCCCCCTCCCTAATCCCTGCCCCCACCCCCTCCGCTCCTTAGCCCGGCCTGAAGCTGCGTTGCTTCTGTTCCAGGGGAAGCCTGGTCCAAATATGGCTGTAGAAGAGAGCGCCAGAATAAACAATTCTTTCTCAGCTTGTCATCTTATCTTGGTGCTACAGTGTCCTCAAAGGAGGTGATGGAGGTCACAACTGATTCACAATGTTTAGTACAAAAACCTCACAGTGGGGGTGCTAATTGTGCAAGCCAGTGTGCTTTGCTGATCACCATTACTTTAAAGGGAGACAATGCTGCCTGATTAACGCTGGCATGTGAGACTGCATCTGCAATCTCTGCATCTTCCACAGCTTCCAAGCAAGCAAGGCAGAAATGGCAAATTGTCTTGGTTTGCAATTGCATTTATATAGTGCTTACTACTCATATGTGGGATTGTAAGCACAACATAAATGCTAAAAAAGGTGAAGAAAGAGTGTTTTGTTTTTCTAAATGTAGACCATCGGCAGTTCAGATTTTTCTGCCAATAGCATCTTCCATGGGAGTGGGGTGGGAGTAGTGGGGAGTTCTTTTTTTGGTTCTAAAGAGGTCAAGTACTGGCTAAAACATAGGAACATTGAAAATGATGTTGGCAAAATAGGGATGGAGTAGGTGAATAGTAAAGATGGTCAGTGAGTAGCAGTCCAAGTGTTCTGGGTAAAATGTTCCTCGCTGTTTGTTGTTTTTTATTTGTGCAGTTTTATATAGAGCAAACCGGGCCCAAAGGCATCAGGGTGCTTTACATGAGCACTGGATTGCATTACACAAAATCTGATTTATTTTGTAGGCACGAGGAGGTGTTTTGCCCAGGATCACAGGATGTTGAGTTGAAGCTGGGATTCAAATCTTGTTGACCAGTTCCAAAGTCGGCAGCTTAGGATGTTAGGCCACATCTCGTCAGTTACTGTTGGCGTCAGTGGTGGCTGGTGATATTTGAAAGTGTCAGGGAGTAATAACGCCCAGACGTTCATCCCATTGTAAAAAAAATTGGCCTCACTTATACTTACTTAATCTCACATTAAGATCCAGATGAACAAATATTTTGCACCAGATTTGCGTTACAAAGTGATGCAAACCTGCACAAAATATTTTTTTTTCATTTACTTTTCAGGGCAAAACCTGTTTTGCACAGGAAAAGTGCCTGAAAGTAATGCATTTTGTAATGTGACAGTAACGCAAAGCAGTGCACAGTGTTGTTTTGTGTTGTTGTACATCAATGGGGCGTTCCAGGGATGGTACATGGGAGTTCCCATGCAGCAACCCATTGTTTACAGCCCATTGCTTTTTATGTAAAACCCTATCTACTAATTTCCAATTTCAATCTTTATTTCGTTGCGTTGCAACATAAAAGATACATAAAATATACAATACATTATAAGACATACAACAATAAAATCTTCATCATAAGGGCACCCTAGTATTACATTGCCTCTACATTTCATCAATTTATCACATTGGCAAGTGTTTCATCAGTAGAGCACATAATATATAACTCAGTTTGGCACAGTATCAATAAATATTAAAATATTTTAAAAAGAGTAGAAAAGTTAAAAAGACATTAAGTTGAATTTACACCAAAATTTAAAATGCTATACATTGGCATTATTCATGATTCCTGGGAGTCTAGTTTAAAATGGAAGGGATAATTTCCTTCTAACAAAGTAGGTAGACAGTAGGAATTTGCTAATACCGAACACGATTACTTGACTGGTGTCCGTGGTCAGGATTCTGCCCGCTTCCCTATGGGAGGATGTGCCAAGATTGCGGCACAGGGGGACTATCCATTTTTTCCTAGCTTTGTCATAACTAGGACAAAAAAACAATATGTGGAAGAGGTCCTCCCTTTGGTTATCGGTGCACAAAGTGCAATGCTCTTTATCAGACTTCCCCCATCTTTTCTCAGTTACTTTTAGCCTCAGTGTTCCATACCTAAATTTTAGATATAGGGATTTTGCCAGTGGGGGTTGGATTTCATCTAGAAATTGTTCGAATAGAACCTCATTTTTTACCAATAAAAACGTTTCAGTAAGGGGACCATGGGTTCTCGAGTACACAGAATCATAGTTCACGTATGACCAGAAGCTTAGTTTTACAATTTTCTTGGAGTTTGGGTTTAGAGATTCCGGCTCGTTCCAGAAGTGTGCTAATCCGAGCTTGGTAAGCCAGTTTTTCACATGCTTGAACCAAAAAATCTTGTTATCTCTATCCAACTCTAGAACTTCCTTCAGGCCATTTCTGTAGTCAGATAATTCTATGGTTGTCCATAATCTGATCCACATCAGCAATGGTCTCAATATGGCATGCTGGTCTGTGTGTTTGATGTTAAGATCTAGATATAGGGGTATCAGGGGGGTGTTAGTTGGAATTTTTAATAGTCCCCTGACAAATTTGTTTTCCAATACTTCAAAGGATTTTTTACATATTGGACCCCAGATTTCTGCCCCGTACAAGGAGGCGGATTGTACCTTATATCTAAAAAGCTCTATCGCGGGAGTAACTGCTTTATTTACACTTTTGTTATATCTCTGTGTGATTGGGAAGCAATTTTGTCTGAACACCAATTTAGATTTTTCCAATTGTGGCCCCCAACCCATTGCGGAGTCCATCAGTACCCCCAGGTAGGTAAAACTGTGCTCGTAGTCTAATCTTTGCCCATTCAACGTTAAATTCTTTTTAAAAGTTTTGTGCGGGTTCAAAGCCATGTATTTTGTTTTTTTTATGTTGATTTCTAATCCTTTATGAATACAGTACTGTTGGAACCTGTCTAGTAGGGTCTGTAGGCCATGAGGCGTTTGCGATATTAGGATTGTGTCGTCCGCGAAGAGGAGGGACGCAACGCGTTCCCCTCCCAGTCGAGGAGAATCATTATCGCAATCTTGCATATAGTTTGCAATGTCATTTACATAGAGGGAGAATAGGGTAGGCGCCAGGACACAGCCCTGCCGCACTCCCCTTTTTATTGGGATTGGGTGTGTGAGTTCCCCGTTAGGGCCCCATCTAACCTTAGCGTAGTTCTCCCGATGCAATCCTATTACTAGTTTTAATAAGTCGCCAGGCAGCCCTTGCCTATTCAGGGTTTCCCAAAGTAGATCTCGTGGAATGAGATCGAATGCTGCTCGTAAGTCAACAAAGGTCACATACAAGTGACCTTTGCGCATGATGACATACTTCCAATACAAGCAGCATAGCCTGAATACTTGGTCTATAGTACTTGTTTTGCTTCGGAATCCCGCCTGGTATTTAGATAAAATTGACTCCTCTTCCAACCATGAATTTATTCTATTAAGAATATGCCTAGCATATATTTTTTGCGTGATATCTAAAAGACTGATGGGGCGGTAATTTGCTGGATCACCACGATCCCCTTTTTTAAAAATGGTAATGATTTCTGCACCATTCCAAGTATCTGGAATGTGCTCACTGGCTGTAATCATGTTAAATAAATGATTTAAATAGGGTGCCCAAACTTCAGTGCTATACAGGTACAGGTCACCAGGGATTCTATCGAGCCCTGGCGCCTTCCCTTTCTTAATTGAACTAATTGCTGCCTCTGTTTCTTGTAGGGTGAACACTACCTGCTGAGTATTATCTGATATTATAGGGGGGGGTACATCGTTTGCTGCCTCGGTCGAGGTTTTGGCTGCATACAATGACGAAAAGTGCTTAACCCAAGTATCTTCATCTAAGTAGACCTCCCTGGAACCTTTCTCTCGTTTATTTTCTTTAGCTGCCAATTCCCAGAATTGTTTCTGATCCTTTGTTTTAGCGGCTATTAGCATATTGAGCCACAGTTCCTCATCCCATGTGGATTTAGCTTTTAATATTATTTTGTTATAAACCTTTCTTTGCTCTTTAACTATTGATGGGATTCCCCTTTTAACAGCATTAATCAGTGCAGTTTTGGCAAGGCGGCATTCCTTGTTATACCAAGGTTTGCCTAAAGATTTTGCACTAGTCCTACCTGCACCTCTTTTTGGTTTCTTGGTAAGGATTTCTAATAATTGGCTGAAAAGGGATTTATGCAGATCAATAAATTCTTTGGGAGAGCAGCTAAAGGGACAATATTGGTCCATGGTGTCTGCAAAAGCACGATAAATATTGGCCAGTAGGTCCTCTTTTTCTAGCACAAATGCCCATTTGACCGCCCTGCGATTGTTACTAAGAACAATGTTATCGGTAATGGTTGGGGTTGCTATACTCTGGTCTCCCTCCCTATTATCAGGCTCCATAACCAAGCTTTGTAAAAAGCTCATTTCTAGGGGGTAGTGGTCACTTTCATATCTTTCTTTGACTTTTAGATCCACTGTAAATGGCCAGAGGTCAAAGGAGACAATAACATAGTCCAATTTACTCCCATAATTACCTCTCTTAAATGTAGGAGCTTTTGGGCTATCTGAAGGCATGCGTCCATTACATGCTCTCAGACCATGTGAGGTCAAGAGACGTGTGATTTGTAGGGCCAATGCTGTACCTGCAACCATACAACTCTCGCTCAGGGCAGGTATTGCATTGGCAGTGTCCTCCTCCTCAAACAGTGCGGCTATCCCTGTGATAGGTTCAAAGTTACAATTCAAGTCTCCACATAAAATAACACCAGACTCTAATTTTAGTGAATCCACAAGCGACTCCAACTTCCCTATGCATATGGATTCCTTGTGGGAAGATTGGGGGCTGTTGTAAACATTAAATAAATGAAATGTCCTATTATCCACTGTTCTTATTTCCAGACAAAGAATGTCTGGAGAGTCGGTGTTGATCATTTTAATAGTTAGCTTTATGGAAACATTAACCCACACTAAGAGGCCTCCAGAGGCACGACCTCTCAGGGAAGGGACAGCCTCTATTTGGTAGGTTTTACAGCCAACCCTGTGCAGTTGTGCTGTAGCCCAAGTTTCCTGTAGCACACAGATATCAAAGGTATTTATATATGCGTTCCAGTCGGGATCGTTCAGTTTTGCACGCACCCCCGCAATGTTCCATGAGACCAGTGTGAATAGAGAAATTCCCTTGTTCATGTCATGGGGCACGGCAGGAGCAACTGTTTTTATACTCCTATTCACTTTATCTGGCGCTATAACAACAACAGAACATGTATCCTCCATAGGGCTACTATCACCTTCTTTTCGGTGGTCATGACCCAAGGTACACAATGCATTTGCAACCCCCCCAGCATCTCTACTTTCTAGGCTCGAAGCAGATAGAAATGGGCCCTCATTTGTCTCTGGAGACACTACAGGTAATGCAACAATCGATCTTTTTTTGTTTATATCATCATCACAAATAGCAGTATTGTTTGGGCCTGGCTTCAGACAACCTAGTCCTTTTTCCACAGTGCCCCCCCAGATACATATAACATTTTCAGTACCACTAATACCTCCCGTGCTCTTTAAACATCAATCACACTCTTCCAACCCACTGAATGCCTCAAACCTATTTGTCAATTCCAAGGGGGTAAATGGGATAAGATTGGACATATTACCATTTCCTCCTATGTTGTGATTGGTTGGTACAGTGTTCCACCCATGGAACACGGGGGGTGGGACAAATTGTTGAAAGTGAACAGGATTCCTAGGTACTTCTGCATTCAAATGTTGCGTGTTATAGGGGAAGAGTCTGGCTGTGTGTTGGGGGGGGGGGAATACAGTTGCTCTTGGGTAGAAGTAGGTTAGTGGGCGGGGCACTACACAGTTGTTTTCGTTGCCATATGGCCAATTCAATATATATTGGACCGCCTTCCTATCCCTAAAATTTACCACTACAATGTCACCCCCGATATCCTTTGTTCTGCCACCCAGCCAAGACAGACGGCGTACATGAACTATTTCGCCATTTACATGATTGGCTTTCGGTCTATACAATGATAACCAATGCATGATCTTATTTTTTAGCTGAAAGTAACCTTCCCGCTTGCCACTTGTCAGCTCAGGAACCCCAGTAAGCACCACTACATATGGTAGTGCTTCCGGTGGGAGTTCCATAGGTGGTATCCTTCCCTGACCCCCTCTTGCGTGACCAACCTCTTTCTCTTCAACACTAGGTAACCAGTTTGAGACGTTGGATGAGTCCCTAGGTTGAATATTGGGCAGGGTATCCATAGTACTTGGTAATGCGGTGGATTTACTCTTAGCAAATTGTTGATGTTTTGGGTCAGTGTTTTTGGGCAGTTGACTGACAGAGTGGGTACCTTTAGTTGGATGGTTAGGGGCAGCTTCATTAGCTACTACCATGATGTTATCATTAGTAGAGTTGGTAGTTTTTGCAGTTGCTCTTACGGTAGAGGGAGTGCAGACTGTGTGTGGGGCTTTTTGGGGCTGTGATACATTCTGTGGTCTTGGTGGCCTTTCCAGTTGGCCAAGAGCTGCCAAATCCAGCTCAATCCTCCCCAACCTTGTTTCTACTCCCTTTAATCTGTCCGATAGAGCTAGCATATAGGTCCGTACAATCATTTCAATATTGTCCAGTAGGTCCTTCGGAAAGATTGTCTGGGGACCTTCTTCCATCGGAGTGGGGGTAGTATCAGGCAATGTGGTTAGTGGAGAGGGTGGTGTTATGGATTTTGACGGAGTTAAGGCAGTTGCCGTTGTTTGCTTGCCAACTGACTTCCCCACTGTCATAGTAGATGCAATGCTGGTCTTCTTGCCAAACCCTGTATGACTTAACTTGGACTTACTTGTGTCCATTTTTGTCCGTCTCCTTTTGGGGGGTGGGGGCCCATGTGCTTTATTTGCCAATGATCTCTGCTGTTTCCCTCTTACTACTTTCCCCGGCCTAATAGTAGGGGAAATCAGAGTTACTACGGGCTTGAGTGTACTGGGGAGATCTTGACCCTCAGTTTGTAAGTCAACCCCAGTTAGCGTTGGTGAAATGGCAGGTGCTAAGCATTCCTTGAGCAATAGAGGCACACTAGCAGTTGGGGATGGATTGTCTGTAGAAGTGTTATGTGTGTCATTGTCCAGGGTTACAGAATAGATGGGCTCAGACAGAGTCCTATTTTTGATACGATCAATGGAGCGACGTCTGTCTGCCCACTTTTCAGCAAGTGTAAGTTCTTTGTTACCCTCTGATACAGCCTTAGGAAAATAATCATCCAGTGTTCTGTTTAGTGCACTCCCGGATTTATCCGGTCCAGTAATGGCGACACTTACAGTGGCAGTAGCCATAGAGCAATTTGATTACAATCGTGGGTATATTTTACTTACTCGGGATTTTGTCCAGGACCTCGGGCCCAGCCCAGCCTCCTCCAGCCTCTGAGGGCCTAAGAGGGCCCGCCCTTTGCCCGGGCTTAGCCCCGGGCGTCCCGCTCGCGTCCCGCGTTGCGGTCGGAGCCCCGCTTTGTAGCGCCGCCTGGCGCTGGGTGATGACGCGCTCCGATGCGCGTTCGCAGTGCCCCCTGGGAAGGCGAGTTCCTTCAACCTGCGACGCTGTTGTTCCTAGCGTCTCAGCAGGGAGGAACCGGCGGGTGAAAACGGCCAGGCACGGGGTCGTCACAAGATGCAGGCAAGTCTCTGTTCACTCGGGATAGGGATAGGGTCCACGCACCCGTCTTGACTTCAGCAGCGTTACACTGTCTACTAACAATAGTAGACAGTGCTTTGTGCCAAAAATTAAATGCCACTTGAAAGCAGGCATTAAAAAGGAGAAATGCTTTTATTTTTCTTAACGTTTCCCAGTTTACATGTGTACTGCACTGTATAGCACATATCCATTCTAGGAAACATTTTAAAGTTAGTTAAAGCACAGTATTTTGTACTGGAAGGACAGCCTTCCAGTACAATGCCTATGCTAGACTCATGCAGACAGCATTGCACTATGGTGCAAAGGTGTGTGCCTGGCGCTCTGCAGTCAATTGTGCACCAGTGCTAGAGTGAGAGCAGGAGAGTGCCAAATGTTTGTAGATATGGTGCTTTCCCGCTCTCTCCCTCTCACATGATGCTGCATTGTGTGAATGTTTTGATAATCTGGGTTTTAGTCTCTTTGTTATGTTATGTTAAAGAATCTTGTAAAGCGCACGTGCACCAAATGGTTTCATGGGGCTGGGGTCCAAAGGGTACTACTGCTTGAGTGGCTTAATCATATGCCTGACGAAGCAGCCAGGTCTTTAAGAGTTTCCTGAACTGGGCGTAAGAGGTTGGTGATCTGATGTCCAGAGGGAGAGAATTCCAGAATTGGGAGGCCAGGGCCGAAAATCTTAGTCCTCCAAATTGTTTGCGTTTGAAGGATGGGATGACAAGAAGATTCCGATGGGAGGATCTCAGCTCCAGAGAGGGGACATAACGCTGCACCCAAGAGGAAACAAACTCTGGACTGTTGCCAAGAATAGCTTTAAAGAAGATGCAACCCAGCTTAAAAGTGCTGTGTTCGGCTATCGGTAGCCATTGTAATTTTTTCATTAATGGGTTTACATGGTGCCATTTGGGCTGGTGGAGAATTAGTCTGGTTGCCTGATTTTGCACCAGTTGCAATCATTTCAATTGATATGCCAGGATAACCATGTTGAGTGAATTGGCATTGTCAATATGGGAGATGACTAGGGCCAATACCACTTGGGTCAGGGCTTCAGTAGTAAGGAATCTGCTGATCTTCCTGATCCTTCAAAGCTGAAAGAAATATGAAGAGACCACCAGTGCTTAATTTGTGCCGGTGCTTTCCGGTGCTCAGCACCAGCACTTATTTGACAGGGCCGGTGCTATAAATTTTGTTTCATGCGGCACCGCTGGTGAACTTAATTTTTGAAAAATGCATGCACAAGCCTAGGCAGCTCAGCTGTTCTTTTCCCACATAATCTATGATGTTTTCTTGCTTACTTATTCCTCAATGCATGTGTCCCTCGCTGCACACCAGTGACTGTATTTCAAACTTTCACAAAAAATAAAAATATAAAACAGGCACGTCAAGAACTACCCTTCCTTTCTACAGTTAACGCGCCTTACGCCTCCCTCGGGCCTTTAAGGGAATAAGAAATCGAAACAAGGCTGGCAAACCTTATGTCCGTTACGTATTGCATAGGCCTTCAGCAGCTCCCTATTGGTTACTAAAGAACTAGGGGACTAAAAGGGGGGATGTTTGAATTTGCTCTTATTGTACGTCATCGGATGCAGACGGAGGAATATTATACAAATGAAACGTGCTTCACATCTAAAGCCTGGAGCTTGTCGATTTTATGCGTAAACCAGATTTGCATCGAGTCAGCATTGAAACCATGCACCTATCTGTAAACACTTCTGGGGCTACTGTAGGAGATGTCCCTATATCACTCAAGAGTCATCAGTAAGACTGAGCAGCTGGAGTTAAATGCCCAGGGTCGGCCCGTCAGTAGACAAAGTGCAGGATTAAAATTAAAAAAGCGTTCCTTATAAAAAAAAGGGAGCCTTCAGGTAGATGAGTCAGTCATCATGTGGATTGTGAATGTAGGACTTTTGCGGTACAGTGTGCTGGAACCTGTATAAGGGAGGGCAAGGAGAATTATTTCAGCATTCTCCAGATTTTCTGCACACCAAGGGATGCAAGAGCTGGATATTTTGCTAAGGAAAAGCAAATCACAAGATAGTCTGAATGGCAAACCATGGGTCATACGTGTATTCTGGGCAGATAAAACACACAGGTGCTGTGAGTTCTGCTTGAAATGGCTCCTTACAACTCTTTATTCTGCACAGGAAGGCATCCTGATGGGGTTTTCTTCGTTGCACGTGCACCACAACTGAATATTTCACAGGCAGAGCACCTGTCTTCACGGTGTCTGTGGAACAACGTTGCTTATGCTGGTGGACGGATACATTTATTACCCAAGCACATTTCAAACGAGCCTGCGAGCAGACTAATCACTAATATTTGCTTATTATGCAACTAAGTGAGCTTTCATCTACCAGCTACACAGATTCACAACGGCAACATGGACAAAAAGCTTACATGCTTTTTTGTAATCTGAGAATTACTGAAAGTATCTGTTTGAAGCACGTTACTGCTATTATTTCTAAACCTATAGATTGATGGCTGGCACTTGGGTGATGAAGTATTTTGTACTGCAGGTGTACAGCAAGACAGTCCTGTTCAAAAGCCTAGGGGCCAGATGTAGGTATCCAAATACCGGTCGGAAACGGCCTAAAATACCAATTTTCGGCCGTTTCCGACCGGTATTTGGATATAGAGATGTAGGGACATGTTAAATTACAGAATCGGTAATTTTACCGATTTTGTAATTTTTCCGATTCGGTAAAATACCGAATTGGTAAAATTACTGATTCTGTAATTCAACATGTAGGTAGCACTGTAATCATTGCTACAAGGGTTTAAGAATTTGTTATTTACCACCAACTAGAAGTTGGTGGTAAATAATGAAAACCCTTCAAAAAGCATTTTTTTTGCTTTAAAAAACGTGCCATGTTGCAGACATACATGCCCTAAGGGCATGTATGTCTGCAACATGTGCACCCATGCACAATTGAGGGGTGCAACAGGGTGTCAAAGTGACACCCTGTCCCCCTTGCAAATTCGGTAATTTTACCGAATCGGTATTTACTGATTCAGTAATTGGCATTGATTCCTATGGGCGTCAAGGCTCATAGGAATCAATGGCAATTACCGAATCGGTAAATATCGATTAGGTAATTACCGAATCATTCCGATTCGGTAATTTCAAAAGTGAAATTACCTACATCCCATTTACCTACTCTTAAATACCGAATCGGTATAATTCGGTATTTAAGAGTAGGTAAATCCAGATTACCTACATCTGGCCCTAGGTGTGTTGTGTGCTGAGGGAAGATTTCATTCCTGCTGCTATTACTATGCTCTATTTGGGTCTATGAAAGGTGCACGATGATACCGCCTATATTGTTACTAATGTGTGCCCTAGGGACTCTTCCAATTGTATTTGGGCTTGGGCATGTGGCTGGCATTTGAAGCTGTTATTGGGCTCAGCCTGCCTGCCACATGGTTGATTTGCCCACTTGGATCTGTGACTGACGCGTCTCAGACATATCATGGCAGCAACCTAATTAATATATGCTTGGTGATTGAAATAGGCATATTTAGATTAGCAATTTGTTTATTATGCTAATCACATTTAAGTTTGCACTTTCTGTAGCTTTTTATTTTCTTCAGTGATGTCACTTTCTGGATGTCATCAGAGTAAAAGGATATATGACATCAATTCCTGTAGTGCACCGGGCTTGATGTTCTGTAATCTAATTTCTTGTGATATCATTGTGGGTGGGTCATAGGCCATGTGACAGCACTTCTGCTACCCCTAACATTTTGGGGAATTGACGTGCATGGATTAGAGATGCTCAATCATAAGTGTATACATTGGGGTTGTTAATTAGACCTCTATAAGGTTGAGGCGTACACCATAGCTCAGCATTGTGTAAAAACACTAAAATGCAGCTTTGTTGCACAAGTTCTGTACCCTAATTCAACGTCTCCAAATTCTTGCTGCTCCTACTGTTTCTTGCCTGCAGGCTTCCTCTTTCCAAGCTTCAGCCACAGTACTTAAAGTTCCTGAAGACTTGTGCAGCTTTACAAAGTTCTAATACAAACCAGTTGAGCTTTCCCTATCTTTAAGATCCTGTGTAAGAGGACCAGGTTCCATGCTACCAGGACAGCACTTTTCCATTGCTGCACTTTGCTTTTTACGTGTTTGTCCAATTGGCTCAATTAAAATCAGCAAAGACTACAACTCTCAGAATGCACTGATATGTCAAAGCAAAACCCATGAATGGAAAAGTAGCATCACTGTGACAACAAACCATCAGGTCACTCTAATTCTGTTATTATCCCTGTCTACATGCACCTAAAGCACTATTTGTTCTTTTATTTAGTAACATCACTTCCATCCCTCCTCAGAAATAGAGAGCTCACTCCTTCAACTCTCCTGATGCAAGCACATTCACATCTCTCAATGTTATTTACTTAAATAGAGGGATCTTCAGAAATGTCTCTCTCTTCGCTTTCCTGCACCACTTTTTTGCGCACTTGCAGCACTCTCTCATTTCAGATTCCTGTGTGATCCCTCCGTCTGGGCACATGCATCAGCATTCACTTCTACCATGCTCCTCCTGTAATCTCTCCACCATTTCAGTCTCTTCTAACACTTTCTCCCTCGTTTTAGGTCCTTGAAATGCGTTGCCCATTTCCTTGTAATCCTGGGGCTCTCCCTTCTTACAGTCTTTTGCAGCTCTCCATGCCATCTGTGATGCTGTTGTGCCATGCATATTCCTGGAAAATATACTTCCTTCTGACTTTTGTTGCATTCCATACCTCATTTCAATGTAAGAGTTGCATTACTAGCATGATGTTATGAAGGTGGATTTCAGCCAATAAAAATGTATCACTGATCTCTACTTGTACTGTGTCTTGTAGACCTATAAGTAAAATGGCAAAAGTGAAACTACAATCCCCAGGATGCTTTGTTCTGTCGGATAAAATGAGACACGCTTAGTTACCCTAACAGTATACAGATGATGCATAACTTTCCTTGTGTCCTGTCCTCCATTCTTTTTCCGTACCAGTTACTGGAGATCTGCACCTCCTCCTGATAGGACATGGTAGTCTACAGCTAAGTAACAGTCTGGACTGCAACAGCAACCATAACAGAGTCTGAGGTGGTCTACACATGTAACTTCGGGGGACTTCAGTTAACAAAGAAGAACAAATAGATAACGTTCTGCTTCACTGAGGCATCTTAACATGACAGAATAAAAGAATGCTACACTCTATCTGCCCTGATAACATATTGCCTGATTTTATGTTCGTTTCACTTGGAGGTACCACAATAACATTTAAGCCAGTTCTTTGCTGCTAGAAGTGCTGGCTTAGTTTTGCCACTGACATTCTTTAAGTGATGTGGTCAATATGGAAAAAATACACTGATTCCATAATAGTGGCACTAACAGCTATAACCAAAATCATCACCCAGTCATGATTTAAATAGCACTTTCTTTCTCTAACTAAGAAAAAGCCCAGTTTTCCTCTAATACTGAATTAACAATATGTAGGTGCTTTCAGTGCATAATTGCTGATTGTATTTATACCAAGGGGTGTTTGCTTTTGAAAAAGCAGCAAGGCAGGAAGATCCAAAGTAACGACCCACACTGTCACCAGGACTCTCAATTCCAGTGCTTAATTTGAGGCAGCGATTGCAGGTGGTGGCCACCAGCACTCATTTGTGGGGACTGGGACAGAATAAGGAAGAAAGACAGAAAAGGTGTAAAGAAGAAAGAAGAGAAAGACTGGAAAACAGAGACAAGGAGAGAAAGCAGGGATGAAACAGAACCTACAAAAGTAAAATTAAGGGACCGGGAGCTTTTGCTGGTAGGATGACATAAATGTCAACCCCATGTTCGGAAGCGCTGGTAACGAGCTTTTGAGAAAAACTTTGAGCCCCAGCACTTATTATTTTACAAATTAAGCACTGGAGACCACTGTCCCAATCTGGGCTTTCATAGAAAGATCACTATCAATAGTGATGCCCAGACTTTTGGTTGAACTCGAGGAAAGGGGGGGGTTCCCGGTTCGGATGGCTAAAAGTTGTAGATCCAGGGGTTAGATGGCCCGCCGATTAAATCAGCTCCGTTTTATCCAGGTTCAATTTCAGATAGTTGCTGTTCATCCAGTCGTTTATGAATTGCAAGGTGGATTGGAAATTGGAGACAGAGGAGGCCGACTCATCGATATCAAATATCAATGAAAGATCGTCAGCATAGTTGAAGGTGCATACCTTCCTTTCTCTAAGGGAGCGAATGAGGGGCAGTATATACAGGTTGAAAAAAGCGGTGAGAGGGAGGAGCCCTGCTGCACCCCACAGGTCAGCTTAACCTCGGGGGAGGGGAGGAAGGTGTGTGAGACATACAGCTTGAGTGCAGTTTTCCAGAAAGGAATATAGCCAATTAAGGGCCAGGCCCTTGATTACGGCGGTGCTGACACGGTCGACCAGAAGTTCATGGTCAACCGTGTCGAATGCTGCAGAGAGATCAAAGAGAACCAGGGCCTGAGTCATGCCCTTGTCTGCCCCCTTTCTAAGTTCATCTAGGACCGTGAGGATGACGGCCTCCATGGAATGGGCCGGATGGAAGCCCGCCTGGTGGAGGTCAAGGTAGTGAGAATTTTCAATTAAGATGCTGAGACAGCTTGCTACATGGGTTTCTAGAAACTTGGCTAGAAAGGGGAGGAGGGAAATGCAGCAGTAGTTTGTCAGAGCTATAGGGTCTGCCCCTGTTTTCTTTCAGATGGGAACAATTTCCTCTTCTTTAAATACACTGGGAACTATACCCTGCTTGAGGGAGTTATTCAGAAGCGCCAGAGGAGGATCCAGACTTATGAGGAAGGCTTCCCTTAATATGTGTGGAGGGCAACAGTCAGTAGGGGAGCTGGATCTCACCTTCCTTAGAAGGCTAGAGAAGGCTATCCTGGTGATGGTGGGGATCTGCTCCAGCAAATGGGGGTTCCTGAACGTAGATAGATGAGCAGTAGAGGGGGAGTAAGCAGGTATGCTGGACTTTATGGCTGCAATTTTTTCAATAACGTAGGTATTAAGGGAGGCACATAATGCTTGGGTGGGGGAGGGTTAAGATGTGACTCTGCCTGGCTTTGATAGTTCAGCCACAATGGCAAATATTTCTTTGGATTTGCTAGATAAACTCAGTATCTTGTTGGCAAAATAGGTGGCCTTGTTTTTATATAGTTTAAGATGGTTTAGAAATACATCTTTTTTTGTCTGGGGTGTAATTGTGTCTCCAGTTACACTCAGCTTGACGTAGGACAAGTTTCTTAAGTTTCAGGTCATCAGAGAACCAACGTTGGGCTTTGAGTGGTCTGGCTATATTTACTTTCTTCACGGGTGCAAAATTGTCTCTCGTGGATTCCAGCCATGATTTAATGCTTTCTTCATGTTTGTTAATCAACTGCTGTTCAGTTGGGACTATACTGGCCAGCAGAGTACTGAAGTCTCCAATGTTGGAGTGTATCCAGTTTCTTGCCATACGGCTCACCTTCAAGTTAGGTTTAGCTAAGTACAAGTTGGTGAGGGAGAATTTTACAAAATAGTGGTCCGACCAGCTACAAGGGGAGATCATTAGGTTGGAGACCATCAAGTTGGATGTCTAAACTTGGTCAAGAACGTGACCTTTGACGTGAGTGGAGACAGTCACATGCTGGGTGCAATTCAGCCAGGTAAGTAGGTCCGTCAATTCAGCGGAGCTGGTGCCACCCATAGTGTCATTTGCCCAATAATGAAAATCCCCAATAATTAGAGATTTGGCATAGTTGATGGCAAGTTGGGAAATTGTTTCACCCAGTAATTGGGGAAATAGTGGATTAGAAGGTCAATAAATTAGTGCACAAATGAGAAGAGAATGTGGGGACTAGAGTTTTAAAATAAGGCAGTCATCAGAGGTAATGTCTATTGCTGCGAGAGATGTAAACGGTACATTCTGGTGAACTATGGCTTTGAACCCTCCCCCTAATTTCCCAGGAGTCCTATTAGCTTGGAGGATATAATAATTGCTCAGGAGTGCTGCTAGCATGTCTGGGGTGGACTCTTCGGTGACCTAAGTTTCAGTGAGAAGGAATATGTCCAGTTTATCAGAGCCAAGAAGCTGAAAGATTTCTAGTTGGTGTTTAGCCAAGGATCGAGTGTTCAGTTATGTGATTGTAAGTTCAGTCCACCCGTTACAGTGAGAGATTGATGGCTCAAGACTTGTACAGTTGTTTTGTCTGATAAGATTGTCCGGGTGCTGGGACCCGAGAGTGAGTTCAGGAAAAAGCTCTCTGTTCTTTAAGATGCAGAGGATATCAAGTTTGTAGCAGGTAGCAGCATCAAGCATCTGATTGCTAGAGTGCAAGGTTTCCAGCTCCAAAAGGGAGTAGGATAAAATTTGACCATAATATCTGGCCCCTGGACCCGACTGGATGCAGACTTGCACAGACGGGCTTGCCTTTGGTGCGCCTTTATCGTGCCCTCGGTGCACCCGCTGGGCGCGTACGTTGTGCTCCTGCGCCACGGGGACATTTAATGGCCTGGTGCATAGCTAGCTTCTTCCCCCTCCCACAGTGATTTGTTCTCCCAAGGAAGAGAATGTCTGGGTCAAGAGCCTGACCCTGTAAGGAAAGCTAAAGTTCTTCGAGCGAGTGCAAGTGGGTGAGTACCCATCACTTACTCTTAACTACATGCTCTCACATGCTCATTCTCGCTCATACCCTCTCCCACTCACTGTTACCTACACACAAACATACTCAGTCTCACTGGTTCGCATTCTCACTTGCTAACACAATTGCACACACTCACTAACTATAGGCCCTGTTGCAACTGCACCTGCTGCACCATTGATAACTACACCCATGACTCACTTCCACTCCCTCACTTGTTCTAATACTCTCATACTCCTTCACTAACTCCCTCATACTCACTTTCACCAATTCGTTCATTCATTCTATTGTTTGTTAAAATCTGGAGAATATGCGACAGTTGATGGATTATGTGGCAAAGGCGACAAAATTACAATTAGGCAAAAAACACTGCAGCTGCACAATCATTTATTTCCAGTGGTCCTGTTGACAGAACTAGAAAGATAGGCCCATAAGAAGCTGGAATAGTGCTGGGGATCCTGCCCCTGCTGCAGTTTGTGACTTTTCATTTCCTTCAGGGATGCACTAATGTGTGCATTGACAACCCCGTTTTAGCAGATAGACTGTGCTGCCTGAGGCATAGGCAATATGTCTGCTAAATACAATGGGTTGTATCTCTGTGAGTAGATCACAGTTGACTACAGATCACAGTTGACTACGCCCCTCACATTTGCAATCCAGGCATCCATGTACTGAGTGCCCTATTCTGAAACAGCCCTCTGTGGCTGGATCATGCCTCAGACCCCTCAGGCCCCTCCTTGCCCTTCTGGCATCAGGATCCTGGAGAAAAGGCAGAGAGGGCTTACCTCTGCACTGGCAGTGTTCATGAAAGCACAAAACTTGTGTCTTTGTGAACAGTGCTAAATTAAGAAATGGACAGGGTGGGGAACATCCTTTTCAAAGCGGATGTTACCCCGCAGTGCTTTTACGACGCGTCCTTTACAACGCAAGTCGTAACCACGACTTGCGCTGGAGGGCGCTAAAGGATAAAGAATAGTATATTTACTATTCCAACACCTTCCCTACTATCCACGGGGACTGTTGTTAGAATAGTAAATTATACTATTTACTATCCACGCCCAACAACGCAAGTCGTTGTATTGACTTGCGTTGCTAAAGACGAGTTGTAAAGGCACGCGTTGAAACGGTACGCGTTGTACCGTCATACATCCGGACAGGGGCTTCACAGGAGGTAGGGGCTGTGCCCAGAAGGCCCTGATAAGGAGCCGCTGTTGATTGGCATCAAGGCGGTGCCTTCACAATGATGTCATGTCACACAGTTACTCTTATAGGCTGTATGCATGCAGCAGTGGAGTACAGCACCTCACTGTGCTCAGCTGCCCCAAACTTGCACTTTTGTTCAGTTTTGTAGGGCTGGACATGCGCACCACAGCAGGGACACACACGCATTGCATTTTCACTTAACCACAGCCAAGGGCTGCTGGGTTCTGACCTCTCACAGTCCACGTCCCAGAACGTCCTTGCAGGCCACTTACCTTTTGCGTTTGGTGGACAGACACAAAACAGACTGAAGAAGCAGATCAGAATGACAGTATGGGCACCTGGCACTTCTCCCACCAAAACCTGGTGAAAACATGGATCGAGGGGAGCCAGTTCACAGGCAGAGCTGACCTCTTTCAGCATGTATTCCTATAATGTAAAACCTGAGATTCTGTGAGGACAGGAAAAACAAATATTCTGAGGGAGTACCACACTTCGCTCACCCAAGTTGATCTTCCACATGGCCTGTTTCTGATAGTTAGTGAGGAGGAACAGGTGAAAGAGAGACTGGCGGCGAGAGAGAAGGGATTGAGATAAACAATTGCAGAGAGAGAGAGACAAGGTAGATAGTGGTAAAAGAGAACTTAAGCATGTGTGAGAATATGGACAGAAAGGTAAGAAAAAGAGGTAAGTCTGACTGAGATGGAAAAGAGCAGAGTGTGAAACAGGACACAGTCAAAGTGAGAGACATATGAACAACACCACAACAACGATGTTAAGGTAAACTGTATGTTATGATATGTTAAGGGTATTTGTGAAGTGCACAGCTCACCCCAGAGAGTATCCTGGTGCTGAGAAAGCAGGGGTAATGTTGGCTGTGACTGGCCTTGTCCAGGTGAAGAGCCACGTTTTCAGTTTCTTTCATAGCTCACGTACTGCAAAGGCAGCTCTAATGTGTAGGGGTAGGTCATTCCAAGTTTAGGCATCAGGTAGGAGATAGCACAACAGCAGACTGTGGGGAATGTGTGCAAGCAGGAGTCTGGCTGAGCATAGGTGTCTGGTGGTTGCATTGAAGTTGATGTGGCTATTAAAATAGGTGGGGGTACAGGAATTTGTATCTGTGTGTGAGCAGTTTTAGGAGTGTGGGTTAGTGAGTGAGGAGCCAGAGGAGGTTTTTGAGGGGTGTGGTGATGTGAGCTCTGGGGAAAGCATGAGTGTGAGTCTGGCCACTGGGTTTTGCATGGTCTAAAGTCATTTAGAAGTTAGACAGTTATTCCGACAGTGTAGTGCCGTACAACAGCTTGCTGGTGATGAGGACCTGGGTGACCATTCTGTATGTAGTGCCTGTGGGCCATTTGAATATTTAATTGAGCATTTGGAGGGTGTGGAATCAGGAGGCACGGACAACATTGACTAAAGCAAACTGTGCAGCACATTTTTGCATTTTTCTCCCTTCATCAGAATTCTGCCATTCACTGTGCCACTGGGCAGTGCTGGTGCTGACTGTGGATGTTGCCAATACCAATCTCCAAAGAAACATTTTGGTCTCCAGCACACATTTGTTTTAGCAAATGAAGCACTGGGTTGTAGTGATGGTGTTGCACATGTGACAGATTTAATTGACAGCTATGTTTTCAAACGGTAAAAGGTGGTCTAGTCCATTTTGAAATTGTATTTCATGTGGAACATCAAACACAAACCCTTCACATACTGAAGGAGTTTGACGTTTTATATATTCACATGCCTGGCTTGGTTGAAGCAGGCAAACCCCAAAGTGAGTGAATGGAGGTGTAAAGCATACAACTTGTGAGGGCAGCTCCACTTCAAATGTGCAATAGGAGGGATTTCTAGCAGGATCCTCTGTTAGTGCATGTGCGGTAATCGTTAATGTATGACTTGGTGGCACCACAAACAAAGGGAATGACTCCAATCATGGTGCTCTCAAATCATGGTTCCCTCAGTGGACAAATGTTCTGCATACTCCCCAATACTGCTAGCTGCACCTTCTATCTTCTTGTGAGAGAGCACCAGGCATCTGTTTCTGTGAAGGAATATGAGCTTTGCACTGACTGAGGGTGCAGGCGTTGTGCACTGGCTGGAGCTACAGGAGCCCTTTGAGGGCAGTGCGGCAGGGCTATGGGCACACACTTTCCCACATGCATGGGTCTACTCACAGGTCTCCTTCTGGTAATCTCAATCTAATCATGCAGAAGTGTTGTATGCTGTTGATGCTGACCATAACAAGAATACATTCAATTTTAACATGGCATCAGTTCCTTCAAAAATATGGCTACCAACACTACTTACCAGGTCAAGAGACGGTGTGTAGCTACAACAGTGACTATGGAAACACGTGGTGCATGTGTGAATAAATGCTGTTGAAAACAGAAACTACTGTAAACAGAGACTAACGCAAATCCCATCAGACCACCCTTATGGAACAAGCAGCGGCTTTCTTCGCGCTTGTTTCCGCAAATTTGTTCAACCCCGTGGGACTTATTATCCATCCATCGGTGGCTTTTAAAAAGGCTAAGGGCGGTGCTACAAGCACCTCCACTTCCGCTCGTTACAATATCGGGGGTACCGACGGATAGGTAAGTCGCCTTCTGACCTTGCTCTACACCAGCTAGCTCCCACTGTAGAGTGAGGTTCAGTTTAATTATTGCTGAGTAAATAAGATTAGAAGGAGCCCAGATGGCCCTGAATCCCCATTTAACTATGTTTCTAAGTTAGGACTTTGTCGTTTGAAGTTCCTTATCAGTCAAGGATCCTTTGACTGTGGTTGGCCTAGATAGCTAACCATGGGCGCCTCTTAGCACCCCCCACTAACACCAAAGTACTGTGGTCTTAAGTGAGCTTTCAGCTTATACTCATTTATTAAGGAGGAGTTTATAAGAAGTTTTATAGAGGCACACACAAGTGTCTTTACTGTGTCCTGTGACATAAAAAATACTGTAACAGGTGCGTTTTCTATGGAACCTTGGTTTGTGTCAGTTTTTGGTTTGACGGTTGGGTCACTATCACACGTCTGTTGGGTTATATGTGTAGAATCCTTTAGATTGGGCACTGTAAAGTTGTGTGCTTACTGTGTTCCCTTTTTCTACACTGTAGAGCGGGGCCTCATACTCCCAAGCGGTCGCCGGGTGAGGTGAGGCTTTTCACCCACACAAAGCTGGGTGAGTATCACTGTGAGGAAATGCCTCTGGGTGATTAAGCAACTATGCTTTTTTATAATGCAGAATGCAAATTATTCTTGCAAGTGTGGTTAGACGGTCTCTGTGTGCGCACGTGGATGTATGAGTGTAACGTAGTGTTGTTTGACAAAATGTTTTTTTGTTTTTGTTTTTTGATAGGAAGAACACACATTGCTCTCCCTCCAGTGGACACTTAAGTATTGAAGTTCCTGGTAGTTATGTAATTTTTTATCAGTACATTCTTGGTATCCTTCACTGAACACATCATATGTAGTTGCAGTAGCCATTCTATGTCGTAGGTCCTGAAGAAAGCCGGGGAATGTGCCCCCTAAGGCTGAAACATGTCGACCGTCCTGCAGAGCACCTAAGGGTAGTCTTACTACCTGGCGTGTTTTTAACCCTTGACACACAGACTTCTGTCTAAACGTTTTTCAGAGTCTGGGTAGTCAATCTTATTTATCACTATCACTTTTGCACTGCACTTTTCAATTAACATCACTCTAGGATGTACATCATGACTACATTACTGATATCCATTCCCACACCAGCACTATATGGTTGGTTTTGGGATGGTATGCTTAGCAATTCCCACATGACGTAAACTCCACCATAAGGGTGGTCTGATGGGATTTGCGTTAGTCTCTGTTTACAGTAGTTTCTGTTTTCAACAGCATTTATTCACACATGCACCACGTGTTTCCAAAGTCACTGTTGTAGCTACACACCGTCTCTTGACCTGGTCTGCTCTGTTGTGCGTTGTGTATCTTGTTATAAGGGGTACGAGCAGACAGGTCGTAAAATATTCCCCTTGACCCTACACACACATGTTTGTTTTTTAGTATTTAGAGCAACTTCCAGTTGCGGGTCTATTCGAAATGGATGCAAACGCAGTTTTTGTTTGCTCCTTTATAGCTCACCCAACTCAATTGTGTGTGTTGCCCGTCCGTCTACCTCTTCTGACACTCTAAGATAATAACACTTACTTTTCTTTCCATCTCCATGATAATTTTCTGTGGAATAAAAATAATCCTTCAGTGGTTCAGTCACGTTTTATCACATGATGACTTGTGTTAGGTGTACACGCCCTCTTAAGTTCGGGGCACAGCCACCTCCTGCTTTCCTCTCTATAAACAGTTGCTGTGGGGTTATATTTTTTGAATATTTTTTGAATGTATCATTGTACACTATACATCTAGAGACTAGTTAAAATGACCTCTTCACTCAGCATAGGCGTTTTCATATTAAGAATGACCATAATACATTTCTTACACTCCATGATATTGATGTAGGAGCACTATTAAAGGAACAGTGTCTCCTGTTTGGGCATACGGACGAATCCCGAGTTGTTATGGGACCAAGTGGAACTCAAACCACATAAACCTTTAAGGTGGACCCCCATAAGAGTTAGGTCTCTCTGCACTTGCCATAACGACGAAGTAGGGAGGCTTATGGAGCTTTCTCCCTTTTATACAAAACGGCGATTTGTACTAACTCTATTTGCCATCGCTTTGCTTTTTCTACCGCGCATGCGTGTAAGATCAGCGGTTTCTAGGAAACTACGCATGCGCAAACAAGCAGCGGCTTTCTTCGCGCTTGTTTCCGCAAATTTGTTCAACCCCGTGGGACTTATTATCCAACCATCGGTGGCTTTTAAAAAGGCTAAGGGCGGTGCTACAAGCACCTCCACTTCCGCTCGTTACAATATCGGGGGTACCGACGTATAGGTAAGTCGCCTTCTGACCTTGCTCTACACCAGCTAGCTCCCGCTGTAGAGTGAGGTTCAGTTTAATTATTGCTGAGTAAATAAGATTAGAAGGAGCCCAGATGGCCCTGAATCCCCATTTAACTATGTTTCTAAGTTAGGACTTTGTCGTTTGAAGTTCCTTATCAGTCAAGGATCCTTTGACTGTGGTTGGCCTAGATAGCTATCCATGGGCGCCTCTTAGTACCCCCCACTAACACCAAAGTACTGTGGTCTTAGTGAGCTTTCAGCTTATACTCATTTATTAAGGAGGAGTTTATAAGAAGTTTTATAGAGGCACCCACAAGTGTCTTTACTGTGTCCTGTGACATAAAAAATACCGTAACAGGTGCGTTTTCTATGGAACCTTGGTTTGTGTCAGTTTTTGGTTTGACGGTTGGGTCACTATCACACGTCTGTTGGGTTATATGTGTAGAATCCTTTAGATTGGGCACTGTAAAGTTGTGTGCTTACTGTGTTCCCTTTTTCTACACTGTAGAGCGGGGCCTCATACTCCCGAGCGGTCGCCGGGTGAGGTGAGGCTTTTCACCCACACAAAGCTGGGTGAGTATCACTGTGAGGAAATGCCTCTAGGTGATTAAGCAACTATGCTTTTTTATAATGCAGAATGCAAATTATTCTTGCAAGTGTGGTTAGATGGTCTCTGTGTGCGCACGTGGATGTATGAGTGTAACGTAGTGTTGTTTGACAAAATGTTTTTTTGTTTTTGTTTTTTGATAGGAAGAACACACATTGCTCTCCCTCCAGTGGACACTTAAGTATTGAAGTTCCTGGTAGTTATGTAATTTTTTATCAGTACATTCTTGGTATCCTTCACTGAACACATCATATGTAGTTGCAGTAGCCATTCTATGTCGTAGGTCCTGAAGAAAGCCGGGGAATGTGCCCCCTAAGGCTGAAACATGTCGACCATCCTGCAGAGCGCCTAAGGGTAGTCTTACTACCTGGCGTGTTTTTAACCCTTGACACACAGACTTCTGTCTAAACGTTTTTCAGAGTCTGGGTAGTCAATCTTATTTATCACTATCACTTTTGCACTGCACTTTTCTATTAACATCACTCTAGGATGTACATCATGACTACATTACTGATATCCATTCCCACACCAGCACTATATGGTTGGTTTTGGGATGGTATGCTTAGCAATTCCCACATGACGTAAACTCTACCATAAGGGTGGTCTGATGGGTTTTGCGTTAGTCTCTGTTTACAGTAGTTTCTGTTTTCAACAGCATTTATTCACACATGCACCACGTGTTTCCATAGTCACTGTTGTAGCTACACACCGTCTCTTGACCTGGTCTGCTCTGTTGTGCGTTGTGTATCTTGTTATAAGGGGTACGAGCAGACAGGTCGTAAAATATTCCCCTTGACCCTCCACACACATGTTTGTTTTTTAGTACCAACACTACTTCCCATGATGATTTTTTTTGCAGTATGCACATGTTTAAATCTGTGCATCTTTGTTCAACTTTTTCTCATTTGGAGAGAAAGAAACATTGACTGAGTACAAGTTTGGAATAGGTGTAAGTGTATACTTTTATAAAAATATTAACCTACAAAATGGAAACTGGCTATAAAGTTGTAATTTACGATATTGCCTCATTTCTCTCGCAGTAGTGCTTAGCCATTTTGAAGATGGATTGCAGGGTAAAAAAACAAAAAAGATTCATCAGCCATTTAAACATTTCCTTAGATAACAGAAAATTCCACATTAAGAAAGATTCTCATCCCCACCACATTGCCACTCCACATGGATAGGTACAATGGAGATTATTAAAAAGTCATTACATGGTTAATTACCAATGTGTGTATTACATGTTTTGATGCGGTTATTGCACAAAAAGCAATGGTATAAATCCCATGTATTTGTAAGGCACTATGGGAAATATTCCTCTGTTACATTTGAAATACAGATTTTGTCGACATAATGGTAGTCCCCAAACCACTGTGAAGAGCATTTACATTGTCCAGCTGTTAGCGCTGGCACTTTCTAGTTGGCTGAGACAATGCCCTAGCCAAGCAGAACTTAAAACGCCCATCAGGGGCAGGTGATTACACACACTCTATAACCTGCGCTCAACCTTGGGTAGCTTGGCACTGAGCAGTCAGGCTTATCATAGAGGCAATGTATAAAGCACTGGCACAGCCCTCACGATAAATACCTTGAGCGTCACAAAAGAGACTTCACACATGATGTATGTAAATAACGTTTGTATTTAACACACATAATAATCAACACACAACATCAGCATCATGTATTTTTGGGCAAAAATCACACTTGGAATTATTACTAGCAGTACTAAGCCCAACTGTGTTCGATTAACATCAGCAATATGCACACTTGGAAAGATCCTCTTTTAACTCCTCAACACCCTTATGAAGTGCAGCACGTTATCCACCCAAGGCCCACCCTCGCAATTCTTAAAATGCAATACCACACAATTAGAAAATACACCTCGGGTCACATCAGTAACAGAAATATGTGCATAGACAGTATTATACACCTTTTTAGCAGCACCGCAGGCCGAGGCCGCGCAGGGAAAACCAATTTCAAAAGTAATGCTATTCTAGCAAGAAATCAACATATCAGCCAAACTGTCAGCCAGTGTCATGAATCACGGGCAGTTCATCCACTGTCACTCCCACACATACACACTCACTCCGCACTGATACATGGTGCAACAGGTATCAGGCAAGTACGGAAAGGCTTGCACACATAAGGAGTCTGCACCCTAATGTGGTGCACTGATAACCAGCAGGTCAATTGATAACATACTGTAGACCCCACGGCCCCAAGCCTCCATCCACCCTCCAACTCACCCCAACGATCCTACACCCCCTGATTGGAGACACCACGTCCTCCCCCACACACGAGGCCACAAGCAGCCTAAGTCATTCTTAGTCAGGAAAGCATGTAGCAAGATCAATTAGGAGGCAGTTGTCGAAGGGTATTTGGCCGCCACTTGAGAAGTTCACCCACAGGATGCGGAGCAGACAGGCTAAGGGATATAGTCTGTCACACTAAAATGGGGTCCACCTGTCTCTTCGAGCACCAGCCCTGTTCTGAGAAGCACAGGGGTCTCACGCAGTCTCTGGGCCCACTTCTGATCATTCTCTGAAGTATTCCTCCAGCCCAATTAATCACTCTCAACACCCAGGCCCGAGTCAGGCAATACTATCTGGCAACACAGTGTCCTCGGGGAAGGCCAGGTGAGGAGAGGGCAGGTGCTCCGCCAGTCTGAGGGGCGGGAAAGTGAACAATCGAGGAATGGAGAATGAGCAGAAGGTTCCTCTCCAAAGGAGAAGGCACCCAGTCAGGTACATGTCGATCAGAGTTGCACTCAACCAATCTGGGCACATCATCTGGTGCTTGATTATATGGGTCCTACCAGACTGTTCTGGTCACACACACAATGGTGAGTTGCAAATTCCATACCTCACTGGAAATGAGGCACAACATCTGGTGCATGTCGATATTGGCCTCACCAGACAACACCGGTCACGCACACAAAGAAGAGTTGCAAATTCCATGCCTCCCTGGAAATTGATATTGATCGCACTAGACAGTTCCGCTCACACACACAGGTGCAAGTCCAGCAATATCTCACGAGTTAGAATGAGGCACTACTATGGTATGCTCCCTCATCCGAGAGTCACAACATGTGAATCAGACACTGCACACAATGAGCATGAAGTTGGTGTGTCACATCAGAGAGATGTTGCACGTTCAATGAAGCAGGCCATGTGGGGTCCCGCCAACCGGTAAATCCGCTTAACACCAACAAGATACTTATGCATGCCAAAGTCCCCACAATGCGGGGTCACATGCCTTAGATGTGAGAAAGACTTTGGGGCTCTGCACAAAGCAATCCAGCCTCCAGGCACAATTCTTAGTTCCACGCCTTGCTACTAGTTGAGATTCAGCAGACGCTGCAGGCACTTGAGAAGGCACTGTTCTCCAGGTGTCACTGGTAGACATTGTGAACCCCTAGTAGGAGATAATTACTGTCCCTGAGACCTCCCAAAGAACAGGGGGGAAGCTCAACAAGCCCTCGGAGAGCACACTTTGGGGTTTCACACAGCTTTAGGTTGTCGAACCAGGCCAGCCACTGTTCAGTAAGGTCTCTTGGTCCCTTTTAATGGCAGTAATCCTTCTTGTGCAGAGAAAAGACCTCTGGCAGTGTGCACCACGTAGTTCCAGGTTCTCCGGTCCTACATCCCCACAAGCTCATCTCACCCCTTGCTGCAGTATGGCACCAATATTTATACTGGAGTGTGTCTTTGATGTTGGGAGTGGTTCAAATGATCTCCCTTTGAACTACAGATGTCTACCCTAAATTTTAGTCCTGTCTGCCATGATGCCATGGAATGCAGATCTTAATCTTTAGTGGGGAAATGATCTGGCTCCAGAGACCAAAAGGCTGGTTTGGATGGCGGGTGGACTTTAGTCCTCCCGCCATCCTCGGGGTGCTGGGACCAGCCGTCATACGTGCAGTGGTCCCGCACAGCTAATTAGGATGTGACCGCCACCCTGGCAGTCGCATTCCACATTGTTGACAGTGCGGATGTGCTGCTGTGAGCAGCACCCATCACAATACCAAAGTGCTAGGTCATGTATTCCCATGGACAAAGTGGCAGGAACTGCGCGGTTCCTGACACCTTGGGCATGGGAATGGAGGGGGGATACCATGGGTACCCCCCAAGTGCACCACCCACCCCCATCCCCGGGGGCCGCAACAGACCGCCATTGCGAACCCCACCAACCTTTCCATGGCTCATTGCCGCCATGGAAAGGACAGTTTCCGCACAAATCCTAATATGGATGGCACTGCCTGGTTCCTCTAAGTGTCAAAACCTCTTCCTCCAATCTCTCTAGCCGCTCCGCAAATGGCAGGGGTCTGTCAGTGCAGTTGCATGCTCAGTGTTCTATAGCTGTCGCTGGAGAATGCCCAAATGTGCTCCCCCAACTTCCAATGTATACTGGAACCAAGCACTAAGGCACATAAAGAGTTTTAGAGCATAGAAATACCCACTTCCTATTAGTATCCAAAAACACAGGTTATGCCCTAATCACCCCAACATATCTGGGCAAAAGCACGCAGAAGCAAAAACAAAATGATGTGTAGGGATCGATCAACAGCAATTTTTTAAAGGGCGGTATAAAATATAATATTCCCCCAGGTGGGAGCCTAGTCACCAGGTGATTGCTTAGAATGATTCAACCACTCACGGAGCTTTCCTTAATTCTTTCACGTCACTTTTTAATATCTTTATATATATAGTGGAGCAGAGTTGGCCCGCTGCCCGCCTCCATCCCCAATTAAGATATAAGTTAGCAGTAATTAAAAAAAAAAACACTTACCTCTTTACCGCGACATCTCCGGGCTGCCCTCCTCCTCTTCCTCGCCATACGGGTACTACTTGAGAAAACTGCGCATGTGCGCACGTCCGCGCATGCGCATTTCTTGCAAAAAGAGGAGGAAGGCAGACCGGGGACGGCACAGTAAAGAGGTAAGTGTTTTTTTAGTTTTTTCAATTACTGGTAACTTATATCTTAATTGGGGGGTGGAGGCAGGTGCCGTAGCGGAGCTCCACAGAGTTTGTTTCCAACTCCAAGGCCCTTCGCGTAGCTCTGCTACGCACACTATGCCCAGGGTTAAGCATAATCACGAGGAATTACCGAAAAAGTATGCACAATTACGCTTGAATTATGCAAGAAGAGTAAATCTGACCCGAGGATGAATTTTGTGCTAAGAAATAGTGATAAATGAAATAGAACACGAATAGCGAGTCAAAGTGGCCGCTTGCGCTTGCTAAATGTACTCTTGGGGTAGAATTTTCCCCCAACCTACACCAATATTAAGGACTTTTTTCTTAGGGCAAAATGCACCCTTGCATCTAAAATGGTTCGGATGATGCACTTTGCGCTATAAACAGTGCTAAATGCAGCAGAACACAAAGAGCGAGAACCAAGCTGAATTCTGCTCTTGCATCAGGATTTTTTTACCCTAAATTACTCTTACATATGCGAGGTGTAACTATCGATACTTCTGTATCAAAGAATTACTCCAATTACTCCAGCTCAAGTTAAATTCCACTCACTCCCAGTTTAAAGCACTGGATCCGCATAAAACTACCCTCTGAAAAGCGATAGAGGCATTTACCATTCCAGGAAAAAGTAATTGTGCGCCTTACAGAATGATGTGGCCAACAGCAATGGCAACCGCTACATGAGTTCTACAAACCATCGGTGATGAGTTACTCCATAGGTAAACCCCGGTGATCGGCACCAACAGACTGCTCTCGGATTGTGCTTGCATGTTAGTGATGTAAAAACACTGTCTACCAGCAGATGCTCGGGATGGCAACTGTTCCCTACCTCAGCAAACCATTCTTCACATGGGCCAGCTGCCTTGGGCATACCAATAGGATTTTTTTTAACTGTGCACACAGGGGTGTAGCTTTCAACGGTTCAGCAGGTGCAGTTGCATCTCGACCAAGAGGCCCGAGGTGCCCATTGAAACCTGATAATTCTAATACTTTACTACCCAAACAGAAGCTGTGGGGGCCAGTTTCCTTGTTTGCACTAGAGTCCAGGGAGTCAGGGAAATCAAACATTCCCAAAATGTTTGGAATGTTTGATTGCCAAAAATGAATGTGTCCATCTGTAACAAAACTGGTGCTCGCGTAAAGCGCTCTGATACCAGATGTCTCGGGTCTAGTTCGCGCTATAGAAAACTCTAAAAAAAACATTGGCTCCTCACACGTGCACTTCCTCTTAGTCCGGGCCAATTATATTTTTGTTCTGCTGAGACAAACTCCCACTTTGAGAGTTTGTTTCTGTAAAATAGAACATGATTGCTAAGTGGGCAAAACAAACAGCCAGGGCCGGACTGGCCAATATGGGCACCGGGCAATACCCCGGTGTGCCGCACGGGTGGGGGCCGTTTTTGGGCCCCTGGAGGCCGTTTTTGTTACAGAGCCGTTTTCGCAGCATAGCTGCAAAATCGGCCCTGTACCAAAATCACCCGAAAACCGGCCCCGGCAAAGAGCTCGGTGGCACCTCCAACCCCCGAGTGGAGAGGGGGGGCCGGCCGAGCACTTTGCCGGTTGTGGTTCCCAGTCCGGCCCTGCAAAGAGCTTCACTTAAGGCATAGAGACCCTACCTGTGCAGGCAGGGGTCTCTGATCTGGTGAGCAGGGCTCTGTCAGAAGGCAGAAGTCTCCAACCACCTGCTGAGGCTAGGCCACCCAGCACACTTTAGATGAGACCGCTTGTCTACGTTCCTCAGACTGAGAACTCCCGCTTCTAGAACTCGAAAGAGCTCCGGGGGCTGCAAAAATCGGATATCCAACCCCAAGGCGCTTTCGACAATATACCCTCTGGTGGTGATAGTTTTCACTCATAAATCCTTCTCTCCAAAATCCCAGATGTGGCCACCCTTTCGCACTGATGGCGACGCCATTAAAGCTTCCCATTGTCAAGCTAAAATTTGTGAGGATGTATTTGGACACCTGGGAAACACCGGTTCCTTTTAATATGGTAGTGCCTAATGTGTTGGTAATTGATAAACTGCGGTGGCGCGCTCTTCTTGTGGGCGGGCTGATCTGAACAAGATCGACTTACTGAATTATTACATCACTTATTAATAATACGCCGCTAGTCAAAGCCCACATTGCTGAAAGTGTTTGTATATATGCAAATGAACACGGACTGTATGATGGTCTCTGCTCAGTATACTTTAATTAATTGGCAGCTAAGATTTTGACGCAATTAGCAATCAGATCATGTTTCTCAAATAACAATTAGAAGTAAGGTGGGGAAAAAAAGGAGGTATGCACGACGGACGTATCCTCTTCTTTTAATAATTATCAGCTTACTGTAAAAGGCTATGAAGCTCTCTATCTGCCTCGACTCATGAGTATTTGAGTGATAATTAATTCCCTACTTTGCAGGTTAGGTAGTACAAACTTGGAGCGCTTTACTTGGGCACCAGGTGCATTACACAAGGTCACATTCTATGGGTTTTTTTCAGTCACTGAAAGATTAAGGGCCCCATTAGGATGTCGGGCGGATCGCCACCGCCATGTGGGCGGTGGCGATCCGCCCGACATCTTCCCATGCCTGCCACCCATTTCCTCCCCGCCATATTACTATGGCGGGGGGGACCACGGCGGACGGAAAGACCGTCCACCGCTTTTCCGCCGGGTCAACGAGTTGACCGGGCGGAAAAGGGTTTTATATGGTGGCGGTGTCTGTTAGACACTGCTATCCATATTAGGATGTGGGGGGGACGTGCTTTTCCGTGGCGGGGCCCCCAGAGACCCCGGGGGGTGGGGGGTGCACACGGGGGGTACCTATGGTACCCCCCTGCACTTCACTGTACAACGTGGCAGGCACGGTGCCTGTCACATTGTGCATTAAAGTGCGCAATGTGCATTTTTAGCATTGCGGGGGCGGTGCTTTTAGCACCGCCCGCCGCAATGTTAAAAATACAGGATGCGCCCGCCAGTGTGGCGGGCGCATCCTAATGGCCCCCACGGGACCACCGCCCTTATGGAGGGCGATCCTGTTTTACGTCGGGTCCACCCGCCATTCTAATGTGGCCCTAAGTGAGGTGTTCGTAATCACAGGATGTTGAGCCAACTTTGGGACTCAAACTGGGTTCCCCAGTTGTAAAAGTTCAGCAGCCTTGGCCCTAAGGCAACATCCTCCTCCTGACTTTATAAAGATGTAGGCCCTGATTATGATGTTGAGCGGTCGGATGACCAACAGGCCGTCGGTGATGATCCGACCGCCAACATCCCTTCGGTCCAACTGCCATATTAATATACTGATGGTCGGACCCTAATCTGTGTGCTGCACGACCACCGGCTCCACCAGGACCACAGATCTAGATGGTGCGGTGGGCGGTGCAGCGTCCGGTAATGGTGGCGATGTGGAGGCAGTCTCTGCTGTCTGGATTATGATGTCCCTTTCCAACAGCCTTTTCATGGCAGGCACCCCGCTATAAAAAAAGGTCACAAAAGGGTATGGGGGCCCAAAGCAGGGCCCCCTGCCATGGTAGGCCACTGAAAAGTGGCCCTTGTAGTGCCCCCACTCACCTTCATGCACCATGCATTAAAAGTCCATGGCACACGGTGCATGGACGTGCAGAAGGAGTTGCACTGCAGTGGCATCTGCTGCGGCCCTTCTAAATGGCTGAGCAATGCTGCCTCTGTGAGACCGCCGACATATCTTAATACAGTGGTTCGACCGCCACATGCTCATTGGATAGTCTGCTGACTGCCTCAATAGCAGTCGGTGATCCGACCGCCGTCCATCGTAATAATGCCCGTATTTCTCTACAAAGATCTCAGCTGTTGAAATTAACCGTCCCAGGAGGGTTGTCTTTTCACAAAAAGATGGGGAACTGTTTTCCTTAAATTAAAAAAGCATGGGCACTTCAAGCTCCTACGATCCGGACTACTAAGGCTGATAGATCTGCGTCTGCTAGGGGAAGGCAAGAATGAGCGAGTAAGCGACTTATTGCCTGCAGGATTGAATGCCAGATGTGTTTTGGGGATTCACACTAAATTGAACAATAAGGAATACAATGTCATTCATGTACATGTTTAAGTTGGCTGTTCATTCAAAGATGTTGCATTACATTGAAATGAGCAAAGAAAAGGAATAGTACATCCCTTATGCATTCCCACCTCACGTATCTAATATAGGGTGCGCAAAATTCACGTAATTTGCAATTGCATAATTACGTGAAATTTTTGGACATTAAAAAAACTAAGGTGGAATTACACAAAATGCAAAACCAGCATTTGGCACCATATTTTATTACAAAATGCATCCTTGCTTTTATTTTTGAAACAAGGATGCATTTTATACTAAAAAACGAGTGCTGCAAATAGCAGCTACTCGCGTTCTGGACATTTGTATTATTCCTTGTGCTACACAAACACTACCCTAAACCCTAAAACACTACACAAACACTACCCTACTCTACACCCTCACCACAACACTACCCTAACCCCTAAAACACTACCCTACAATACACATACACTACCCTACACTACACAAACAATACCCTAAACCCTAAAACCCTACCCTACACTAGACAAACACTACCCTACACTACACCAACACCACAACACTACCCTAAAACACTACTCTACACTACACAAACACTACCCTACACTACACAAACACTACCCTAAAACACTACTCTATAACACTACCCTACACTACATAAACACTATCCTACACTACACAAACACTACCCTAAAACCCTAAAACACTACCCTACACTACACCAACACCACAACACTACCCTAAAACACTAATCTACACTACACAAACACTGCTCTACACTACACAAACCCTACCCTACACTTCACAAACACTACCCTAATCCCTTAAAAATTAACACCCATCCCAGGCCCATTGCCCCTTACCTCTGCCTCCACGTGGTTTCTCTCTCCATCTGCTTCCTGCATCACGTCCTCTTTCTGTCAGGGGCGGTGCACATCGATGGGAGGAAATGGAAAAGTCTGATTCCTCACAACGACGTGAATAGCCCAAATTCTGTTTTTTTACATCGAATGTGCATTTACCATACATACCTTTACAACAATTTTTGTTGTAAAGGCATTTGTGATAAATGCACATGCGGTGTAAAAAAATGTGGAGTAATGGTATGCGGGGTAGTAGGACAATGCGGAGAAAAGGTATGCGGAGTCAAAGTCCGCGTTATAAAAAATTTGTTTAAAACGATATTTTCACTCCTACTCTGTCCTCTGTTTTAGCACCTACAAAGTAGCATACAGGGGCGATTACGATGTCTGGCAGAAGGCCGTTTTCCAGACCGTCAAAATCTCCTTGACCGTGTCAGAGCCCTTTCGACCGACGCGGTTGGTTTCCATTGGGACCGCCAGATCACAATGTTCACGTCGGAATGTAAGCCCTGCAGTCATTCCGAATCGGGCCCGAGCAACTCGCGGTGTATTCATGTTAGTTGGAACCGTTTTTTACACCCCTAGGGACAGCATTTCTGTCCTCAGGATTACTATGTTGATTCCCAACAACCTTTCTGTGTTGGCCTGTCTGAAAGGCTGTCGGACAGTGACTTTGGAGTTCCCTGGCAGAGTTCCCTAGCCCCCACAGCCTTCAGTTGATGGCAGAGGGGGTACCTAAGGGACCCTCCTGTAAAACCCTGCACTGTGTGGCAGGCACTGTGAGGTGCCTGCGACAGGTGCAGGGATTTCCACAAACACTCCATTTCCCCATAGGAGCCGGTGTTACAGCCAGTTGTCGGGTGGAACACGAGCTCCCACAGGGAAGCATACTAATCCGGCAGCCGGACCTGCCAGCCACAGGTCAGTAGGTTAAGATTCCGAGTTGGTGTCGGGCGGAAGCTTTCCACCCATCGTAATAAGCCCCACAGTCTCCAATTTGTTTTATGGAAATAGAAAATAGAGTTTAGACCAAAAGGAAAGAGCCAATGTCATTTAGCCTAGTATTAATTTACCACTTAAATGTGTAAAATTGGATTGCACACTGCTTCAGAATTCTTCATTGTTTTATTTACTCTGTAGTAAACATTCTCTTTATGCACTAGGCCTGGCCAAACATTCTATGACATGCAAATTTGACCTCCCCCCCCGCATATAACCACGGTCAGCGACCTCAATGAACATTACTCGTCCATTTCAAACATTCTAGATGACCTTGCCCCTCTAAAACTAAAAAGAACACAAATCAAAGACAGAAATTCCTGGTTCACTGGTTCCCTCAACATGGAGAGGCGATCCTTACGGCAATCTGAAATAATCTGGAGACAACACCCCTCTGCTATGCATCTAAAACTTCTCAATCAGGCGAGAAACGCCAACAACAAGCACATCCTCAATTTCAAGAAAGAATATTTCAGATTGGAACTGGGGAAAGCCAAAGATAGACCCCGCAAGCAATTCGAACTGATCAAACACCAATCTAATAAATTGGCTAAAAAACCGAAAGAATCACCCAAATCTCTAATATCATCAGAGGAATTCTCCTCCTTCTTCGCTGATAAAATCACGGCACTAGGAATTGAACTCAGTAACGCCACCTACTCTCAACCCATTCCTGGCCGACCCCCCTTTCCGCACCAACCCCCTGGCCTCACCTAAAAACCAAGCCAGCTGGACTGACTTTATATACTATAACGAAGGCTCCATCTCCAAAAATCCTCTCTACCTTAAACCCAAATAACCACTTTAATGACCCGCTTCCAGCCAACTGCCTCGCTGCCGCCTCCCAATCCATGGTTCCTTGCTGGACTGCAATAATCAATGCCTCCCTCTAGCAGGGCTCGATTCCAGACCCTTTGAAAGTCGGCCGAGTCCTCCCTATTTTTAAAAAAAACATCTCTGGATCCAGCCTCCCCAGACAATTTTCAGACCTATCTCCAATATGCCTTTATTAGCCAAAGTATTGGAGAAGTGTGTACAACAGCAACTAAGTCAGCACATCAACAACTTCCACCTACTTGACGACTTCCAATCTGGATTCAGGTCAGGGCACAGCACTGAAACTACTATGCTCCACATTGTGGATGACGCCCTCCAAGCCCTAGACCACGGCAAAACTTGCCTTCTAATTCTTCTTGATCTATCCTCCGCCTTCGAAATGGTTAACCATGAAAAACTACTTGAATGCCTCAAATTCAGGATGGGTCTGGCAGGCTTGGTTCGAGAATGGTTCAGACCCATCCTCCACAACCGCTCTCAGAGATTCCTCATCAATGGTAACCTATCAGCTCCTACCCGGTTATGGTTGGAGTCCCTCCAAGGTTCAACCCTGTCCCCCACCCTTTATAATCTTTCCTTAGAGCCACTCACCGAAGTTCTTCATACTGCCAGCATCTCCTACCATATGTATGCGGACAATACCCAAATATACATCAATATCTCGAGCTTGAGGAGATCCTTTCCCTGAATGAGACCCTGGAACTGACCGTTCATGGCTAGCCGACAACCAACTCAAACTTAACGTAAAGAAAACTGAATTTTCCTGATCTCCCCTTCAAAAGCCAACCTGGAGATTCAGGTGTGGATTAAGCCCATCACAGCCCTGACCTGCTCGCTGACTTTGTGGACTCAGCCAAATCCCTGGGCATAATCCTTGACTGTAACCTGAAGATGAGAGACCACATTAATTCAATAGCTAAAGCAGCCAGATTCCACCTGAGCCACCAATGGAAGCTAAAACCTTTCATCGAGGCTACTGACCTAAAAATGGCAGTGCAAGCGCTAGTCGTCTCTAGACTAGAATATGGTTGTTCTACCCTCACAGGACTACCCAAGATCTCCTTAGCACCTCTAAAAGCCTGCCTCAAATCAGCCGCCAGACTTCTCACAGGCACCAGGAAATTCGACCACATCTCCCCACATATGAAAGCCATGAACTGGCTCCTTCTAGAGGCCAGAATTTGGAACTCTTTCCCACCTGACATCAGAAGAATCCCTACTCGAGGACGCTTCAAGAAGGAAGCCAAAACCTTCCTCATGGGTAAATTCTTTATCTAATGCCTGACCACAACCACCACACTGTGCCAGATGAATCTAAGACTATCTCTCCTTCCCCAGCTCACCTATTCTACCCGCCGAGAATACATCTGACTCCATCTTTGATCGTAACCATACACCTGTATCTCCTTTTTCCCTATGTTCTCAGCACCCGTTCCCCTCGCCATCCTTTTTATTGTTTGATATTGTATATCTCTGCATTTTAAATGTTTTGTTTGTCCACCACTGTATACCGTGTAAAGCGCTCTGATAACCTCACGGGTCAAGTTTGCGCTCTCTAAAACACAAACATAAATAAATGCATAATAAATAAATAGACATACTGTCAAATTCATATATTTTGTGTCACACAAATTGTGCAAAATTTTTTGCCAGGTAGAAGTGCCACTACTTTAAGCACATTTGCCCAAACAAGATGGTTCGAGCAGAAAATGTCTTGCAAGAACTGTAAAGTTACAGCTGGTTGACATTTTCTGCTCAAATCAATCTTGTACTGATATATCATGTTAGACTTCATATATGAGATATGCCCCTGTGTTCAATTTACACACGGTACAAATGTGCCCAATAAACACAATTTCGCATAGTTGTTGAGAAAGTTAGTTGCATATTTTTTGCACAAAACGCACAATTTTGCTCACCACTACTAGACACCAGTAAAGGTCTTGCAAACAACATTGACTTTTAGTTTAGCTTCCAGTTAGGCAAAATCACATTTTATTTTGCTACCCTCAAAACCCTGAAATCCCATATTTTATCTAGCAATCCCTCAAATGCCCCTATAACATTCATGCCAGGCATCAAGGCACACTATGCAGGAGCACAATAAAAAGTGGACAACTTAGCAACGTGCATCATTGCTTCTTTGTACCACTGTGGCCTCTTTTGGGATTAAAAGGGGGTTAGGATGATGCATGCAGGACTAGCATGCCACATTACGAGACCGCGCCAAACTCCAAGCATCCAGAAAAGACAATGAAAGATGTATCCTGAGAGTCACAGAGACCATTATGAATTTAACACACGTGGAGTATTTATCGCCCTATAAAAAACAAGTTATTGGTAATGAGTATGGTGTGAGATGCGATGCTCGTTAATCAAATCAGAAAATAGTTCAGCAGGAGGAGGAGAAGATCGATGTTGGCTTCGATTAAATCTGGTACAGGAAGAGGGGAAGAGGAAAAGAGGAGCGGCCAACTGGGAAGCTGGGGGGGGGGTTTGAGTCTGGTGGGAGTCACAGATATCCTGTGATTCTGGGCAAATCACTCTAGCTTCCCATGCCTAAAAATGAATGTGTCCGTCTGTAATGCAACTTGTGCTAATGTAACGTGCAGTGCTCTGATTCCTTCGGTTCGTGTTTGTGCTATATAAAACTGCAAAAAGAGAGGCTGAATAGCAGAGGCTGCCAGTCAAGGCCGGCATGGCTTATGGGTGGTGGGGGCGGGCACGGAGTCGCGTAAGGTGGGGGGATGGGTGAGTAGTCGCGAGGGACATAGGGGTCTCTCGGGGAGTAGGGGGATTTAATAATAAAAAAAAATTTAAAAAACGTACCATTCCCTGGTCCTGCGTTTTCTAAGCTCCGGCTCCTGCTTTCCTACCTCTGCAGGAACAGGAAGCAGGCAGCCTCCCTCCCCTTCCCAAAGCCAATCACATCGTTGCAATGGCAGCCTTGTGATTGGTTGGGACGCCGACCGCACAGGCGTTTATGTGGAGGCCATATTCCCCATGTAGGCTGCATGCATCCTACATGGAGAAAGGGGAGAGTGCGCATGACTGGTTTGGTTGACCCTAGAGGGCCGACCAAACAGTCAGGTCCTGCAGCATTGGGCTAGCCACTGCTCCCCTGCCCGCGAGCAGACCAGCACACCCGCCCGCCCTCAACCAAACCCTTCTGCTTTCTCGTAGTGTGAGAAGCAGAAACATTAAATGGTATTTATAATACCATTTTATGTTTCTGCTTCTCGCGCTGCGGGAAGGCAGTAGTGCGATGTTCCTCCGCACACAGGGAGGAGCCCCCCTGAAGACCACCCCCAAAGGGGGCCTCATGGGCTGGCACCATAATGGCTGCCAGTGACCCAGAAAAAATGTTTGAGCTGCTTCAGTGTGCTTAACAACAAAGGGAGATTGTACACCCTCCCTGGGAAAGAGAGTGCGACAAAGGTGGCTCAAAAATACCTGGCCAGTAGGTGTTCAGGTGATGTTTTGAATCCCCTGAATGGGGGGAAACCACCGCTTGCTAGGAGGGGACAATGTGGGGCTATAAGCTCACCGCCTTCCAGGTACAGGTTACTTTGGAAGCTGCAGGCTATGCGCTGATCAACTTTCGAGACCCACCCACACCAAGCAACAGAATTGTCGCAGTGCTGGACGGCAGGCGAGGTGGCAAAGAAGGGGTACATCTGTTGGTAAGGAATCACTCCAGCAGGGCGGTGTGCAGGAGGAAGGCCACTAACCTTGGGATGCCTTACAGCAGGGTGAGTAGGCTGGAACGTGGGAGCAAGCAGAGACAGCACTCACAGCCCAGACCCACTGATGGCAGGGCACAAAATGGACAAAAAAGGTAGCGAGTTGGGGCCTAACTCCATGGAGAGGCTACCCCCACACTCAATCAGCGTAAAAACCAACAGGGAACTTTATGACCTCCATGAAACAGCATGTACAAACTAGTGGGTGTCACAAAAATATGGTAGACAGATAACAGAACTTGATTGTGATATGCCAGAAATGATTTATGACCTGTCAGCCGTTATGAGTTATGACCTGTCAGTTGATTTACGAGCCTGTCAAAATGATTGCTGACTGCTAAATGGACTGATCAATAAACTGTCATGTCTATGATTTATGAGCTTGTCAAAATGATTCATGACATCCCGTGACATTGGTTGATGGCATGGTCATAGCAGGTTATGACCACAGTACTGTAACCCAAAAAGTAATTCGTAGATGTTATGCAAATAAATTGTGTCCAACATATACGACAAGAAGCAAGGCACATACGTGTTAGCAAACTTTATTGGAAAATATATGTGCAGAATGACATGCATGACAGTTTGGAAGTGGGTCCAATTCGGAGGTTATTGTTAATGTCAAGTATCAATTTACAAGTATCAATTTACATAATGTCCGTTATGAGAAAGAAATGAAACCAATAGCTCATGTTGTGTTCAAAACAGATCCCTCTCTCGCTTTCTTTCTCTCTCTCTCTTTTTCTCTCTCAAGTTCTCATTTTTGTCTCCATTGCAATGTCTTCTCGTTCTCTTTGTCTCTCCCTAACTTTTCTCGCTCTCTTACTCTCCCTCTTTTTAGGGCTCGCCTGCTGTGCGCATGCGCATAGCTGGCGAAGCTCTATAGAGGCTTAAATAAGCTTTACCTAGACTGGCGATTGATTGGCGATTTGATGCTGTGCCCGTGGCTTTTAGGTCAATGCGCAAGCGCATTGACCTAAAATGCGCGTGCACATCATCAAATCGCCAGTCAATCGCCAGCAGCACTCCTCCCCTGCTGCTTCACACCCTCATGCCGCTCTCCCCGCTCCGCCCCCTCCCTTGCCCGCCGTGTCCCATTTCTCATCCCCCTCCCCACAGCAATGCCCTCAGCCGGTCGTACTTTCACTTTGACGGCCGCTGGCCGTCTCTCGTGTTTCTCCTTGTTTCGCTCCGTCCCTCATAGATATTACGCGGCTAGGAGGGGAAGGGGACGTGTATAGCTTTCTGCTTTAAGATTAGTTGTTGTGGCTGGCAGCGGCCACTTAAAGCAATCCTTCCTCATCCTCGCTTGTAATCAAAATAATGCATGCATGTGCGCATACTTAGAGGGGCTCGGAGTCAGTAATTGTCGTCCATTGATCTTTTTAACTGTCAATCTCACCACATCATACAATATGGGGCAGTGAGTCACTGTACTTGAGCAAATCGGCTCGTATTCTCTTATAGCATTTTGTCTCCTCACGTCATCTGCCTCAAGTGTGCTTCACTGCCAGTGCTGCAGGGACAATATCGTTTTCTTCAATTTTTAAATATTTTTGGGGGGTTTAAACGATCTTTTCGGGTTACAATAAGTCCCTTTTTTATCTGTGCCAATAAGTATCCTGTTTTCCTCTGCAAATTAAAACTAGAAAGGGGTTATCTTTTCCGAGTACCGTGTCTGCTAGGAAGCACCCGTGGTGTTATGCTAAACTCCTATGCAGAGCTTGCTTTTATTTTTAAATTAACATGTTTATTGCCAGTATATAGTTAACATTTGTTTCTGGTAGTGTATGCTTGCAATACAAAAAAAATGACATGGCACCAGCTTCCCCTCTGCCAGTGCTTTCTTTTTATATGTATATATTTTGGATGTCTTTTCTCTGACGGGCTCAACATCGAAGTCCACAACACCAGTTCTATCCCATGCAGTTAACTCCTAATGCTTTTTTAGGTCTCGCCCACAGACCTAATGTGGACAGTCCCAATATGTACACTGTTTTTTACTCAGGGGCGCCGTAGTATTATGGGTCTTATATCGTCCACAAAAAGCACCGGCCAAGCACAAGTTGAGACCTGTTGGTTGGCTTTGCTTGTTTTATGTAGCTCTTCTGCCTGGAGCTGTGATAGCCGACATTGCCAGGGCACAGATTAGTGGCAGTGGGCGGCTGACTGTCCTGCGAAGCATGTTGTGACTGTAGGTGTCACGGGTCACGGAGAGGCAGCATAAACCGCTAGACTGTCACCTGCCTTGACTTCTCGAGCGGTCCTGTCTGCGCGTTAATGTAGCCATTTTCATACCCCCTTGCGAAACCTACCTACTGTTCTTGGTCCACCAGGTTCCTTGAAGCTGGATGTTTAGAGAGCGATATGTCTCTTTTGTTTTTGGCAGTTTGCAGTTCGGCTGACTAGAAAAATAGCTTTTTTCTGTGTGTTCCAGAGTTCATTTGTATGCTTTACTTAATTTTTTTAAAACTTGATTAACCCCTTCACTAATTAGACTTTTTCTTCCTTACGTGTACCTGAGTTTTGAACTCCTTCTCAGTGATGGTGTCCTGTGAAGTCTTTGTGTGGCTCTACCTCATTAAAACCAATGAATGCTTTGGAGCACGGCTGCACATTTAGGGCCGAGGTTTATTGTTCATCTCCTCCCGCCCCCTCCCCTGGAGGGTTTGAATGCGCATTGTTTGTGTTGAGGAAGGTCACGTGAGCACTCTCTGCAACAGCCCACCCCCAAAAGGCACGTGCTCATCTCCCAGCTGGCTGCTGCTTTGACACAGGCCGACACTTCCTGCCGTGCGTTCCTTGCCCCCACCCCGAAAGAATTTGAGATGGCATGTTTGACCTCCGACCTTGCTTATCCATCCCAGTCCTCTTCTGTTCTTAATTTCAGCTTCTATACCCCTGCACACCAACTGTTTGAAAACCACGTAGGGTATACTTATACTGGGTTAGACTTTGGCACGTCAGTAATGGGTTTATGTGGTCAGCGGAATCTTTTTGGGGGTGGAAATAGGGGAAGAGGGTGTTATGCCAGGCACCCTTTGAGGCCTTATTGCCTCCTTGTGCTTTCACCAACACATCCACCATCACCTCCACATCCACCATGACATCCACCACCACATCCACCACCACCACCACCACATCCACCACCACCACATCCACCACCACCATATCCACCACCACCACACCCACCACCACCACACCCACCACCACTACATCCACCACCACATCCACTACAACCACCACCCCATCCACCACTACCACCACCACCGCATCCACCACCACCGCCGCATCCACCACATCCACCACCACCACATCCACCGCATCCACCACCACATTCACCACCACATCCACCATCACCACCACATCCACCATCACATCCACCATCAAATCCACCACCACATCCACCACCACATCCACCATCACATCCACCATGACATCCACCGCCACATCCACCACATCCACCACCACTTCACCACTGCATCCACCGCATCCACCACCACATCCACCACCACATCCACCACCACATCCACCACTTCCACCACCACCACATCCACCACTGCATCCACCACCACCACATCCACCACCTCATCCACCACCTCATCCACCACCTCATCCACCACCGCATCCACCACCACTGCATCCACCACCACCACCACACCCACCGCCACTACATCCACCACCACTTCCACTACAACCACCACCCCATCCACCACTGCATCCACCACCACCGCATCCACCACCACATCCACCATCAACACCACATCCACCATCACATCCACCACCACCACCACATCCACCACCACATCCACCAACACATCCACCATCACCTCCACATCCACCATGACATCCACCGCCACAGCCACCACCACATCCACCACCACCGCATCCACCACCACCGCATCCACCACCACCGCATCCACCACCACCACATCCACCACCACCACATCCACTACAACCAGCACCCCATCCACCACTACCACCACATCCACCACATCCACCACCACCACATCCACCACCACATCCACCATCACCACCACATCCACCATCACATCCACCATCAAATCCACCATCACATCCACCATCACATCCACCATGACATCCACCACCACTAAATCCACCACCACATCCACCACCACCACATCCACCGCATCCACCACCACATCCACCACCACATCCACCACCGCATCCACCACCACTGCATCCACCACCACCACCTCATCCACCACCTCATCCACCACCTCATCCACCAACGCATCCACCACAACCACCACATCCACAACCACCACATCCACAACCACCACATCCACAACCACCACATCCACCACCACCACATCCACCACAACACCACCACATCCACCATCACCACCACATCCACCATCACATCCACCACCACATCCACCATCACATCCATCACCTTCACATCCACCATGACATCCACCACCACATACACCACTTCCACCGCATCCACCACCACATCCACCACCACATACACCACTTCCACCGCATCCATCACCACCGCATCCACCTCCACATCCACCACCACATCCACCACCACCACCACATCCACCACCACCACCACAACCACATCCACCACCACCACCACATCCACCACCACCACATCCACCACCACCACCACATCCATCACCGCATCCACCACCACCTCATCCACCACTGCATCCACCACCACCACATCCACCACCGCATCCACCACCACATCCACCACACCCACCACCATCACTTCCACCACCACATCCACCACCACTTTCACCACATCCACAAGCACCACATCCACCACCACCACATCCACCACATCAACACCACATCGACCACCTCCACCACATCCACCACCACCTCCACCACATCCACCACCACCCCCACATCCACCCCCACATCCACCACCATCACCACCACATCCACCACCACCACAACATCCACCACCACATCCACCACCACCACCACATCCACCACCACCATATCCCCCAGATCCACCACCACCACATCTACATGTGTGTGGCTCTGTGTGTGTAGGTGCAAATGCAATTTTCTTGGATTATTGTCACAATAAAATACACTGAACATAATCTTCACAAAAGTTATTTACAAACGTTTAAGCTATTGCCATTATAAATTACAATAACTTTTATTTAAGTATTCATTATTTACAAAATTAAAAGCCATTGTTATTTGTAATATCAATACATCTAAATCACGTAAATACAACACACATTGCATTACAAATGCTATAGGTGTCACATTTGCAAAAGTTAAAACTATTGACATTGTAACTGACAAAGCTATTAATTTTGCTACTTTCAAAACCAACACATAAATAAAAAAAGTGTCATTTACAATACCAATAGCTCAAACTTTCCTAATGCGAGACCTATTGCATTTCCAATGCTTGTTTCATCTGCCTGTCTCTCTCTCTGTTTCTCCGCCTCTGCCTATGAAACCCATTTAGAAAAGGGGGTGGTGATGAACAGAGTGTCTGAGTTAAACAGACCACTCTTACCCAGTCCAAAGATCAGGGCTTGATCCATCACCGTTATTTATCTCACTGCCCCATCCCAGCTCAGAACCTGGCTATATGCAAATCAGTCTGTCCCTGGCCCAGTGCATCATGGGAACAGGGCAGACTAAACTACCAAGCCAATTCTTCACCAGAAAGGAGACAAGCTACCGGGGACCGGTTTCTGGCATTTCAGCCTTCTTCGGCCCGGCTTGCTTGAATCCTGATGGAGCAGTGAGAAAGGGACTCATGTCTGAGTATACCCTGCCACACCTATAGTGGCCAAAAACGATTTAGAAAAGGTGGTGGTGATGAACAGAGTGTCCGAGTTAAACAGACCACTCTTACCCAGTCCAAAGATCAGGGCTTGATCCATCACCGTTATTTATCTCACTGCCCCATCCCAGCTCAGAACCTGGCTATATGCAAATCAGTCTGTCCCTGGCCCAGTGCATCATGGGAACAGGGCAGACTAAACTACCAAGCCAATTCTTCACCAGAAAGGAGACAAACTACCGGGGACCGGTTTCTGGCATTTCAGCCTTCTTCGGCCCGGCTTGCTTGAATCCTGATGGAGCAGTGAGAAAGGGACTCATGTCTGAGTATACCCTGCCACAGCTATAGTGGCCAAAAACGATTTAGAAAAGGGGGTGGTGATGAACAGAGTGTCTGAGTTAAACAGACCACTCTTACCCAGTCCAAAGATCAGGGCTTGATCCATCACCGTTATTTATCTCACTGCCCCATCCCAGCTCAGAACCTGGCTATATGCAAATCAGTCTGTCCCTGGCCCAGTGCATCATGGGAACAGGGCAGACTAAACTACCAAGCCAATTCTTCACCAGAAAGGAGACAAACTACCGGGGACCGGTTTCTGGCATTTCAGCCTTCTTCGGCCCGGCTTGCTTGAATCCTGATGGAGCAGTGAGAAAGGGACTCATGTCTGAGTATACCCTGCCACACCTATAGTGGCCAAAAACGATTTAGAAAAGGGGGTGGTGATGAACAGAGTGTCTGAGTTAAACAGACCACTCTTACCCAGTCCAAAGATCAGGGCTTGATCCATCACCGTTATTTATCTCACTGCCCCATCCCAGCTCAGAACCTGGCTATATGCAAATCAGTCTGTCCCTGGCCCAGTGCATCATGGGAACAGGGCAGACTAAACTACCAAGCCAATTCTTCACCAGAAAGGAGACAAACTACCGGGGACCGGTTTCTGGCATTTCAGCCTTCTTCGGCCCGGCTTGCTTGAATCCTGATGGAGCAGTGAGAAAGGGACTCATGTCTGAGTATACCCTGCCACACCTATAGTGGCCAAAAACGATTTAGAAAAGGGGGTGGTGATGAACAGAGTGTCTGAGTTAAACAGACCACTCTTACCCAGACCAAAGATCAGGGCTTGATCCATCACCGTTATTTATCTCACTGCCCCATGACAGCTCAGAACCTGGCTATATGCAAATCAGTCTGTCCCTGGCCCAGTGCATCATGGGAACAGGGCAGACTAAACTACCAAGCCAATTCTTCACCAGAAAGGAGACAAGCTACCGGGGACCGGTTTCTGGCATTTCAGCCTTCTTCGGCCCGGCTTGCTTGAATCCTGATGGAGCAGTGAGAAAGGGACTCATGTCTGAGTATACCCTGCCACACCTATAGTGGCCAAAAACGATTTAGAAAAGGGGGTGGTGATGAACAGAGTGTCTGAGTTAAACAGACCACTCTTACCCAGTCCAAAGATCAGGGCTTGATCCATCACCGTTATTTATCTCACTGCCCCATCCCAGCTCAGAACCTGGCTATATGCAAATCAGTCTGTCCCTGGCCCAGTGCATCATGGGAACAGGGCAGACTAAACTACCAAGCCAATTCTTCACCAGAAAGGAGACAAGCTACCGGGGACCGGTTTCTGGCATTTCAGCCTTCTTCGGCCCGGCTTGCTTGAATCCTGATGGAGCAGTGAGAAAGGGACTCATGTCTGAGTATACCCTGCCACACCTATAGTGGCCAAAAACGATTTAGAAAAGGGGGTGGTGATGAACAGAGTGTCTGAGTTAAACAGACCACTCTTACCCAGTCCAAAGATCAGGGCTTAATCCATCATCGTTATTTATCTCACTGCCCCATCCCAGCTCAGAACCTGGCTATATGCAAATCAGTCTGTCCCTGGCCCAGTGCATCATGGGAACAGGGCAGACTAAACTACCAAGCCAATTCTTCACCAGAAAGGAGACAAGCTACCGGGGACCGGTTTCTGGCATTTCAGCCTTCTTCGGCCCGGCTTGCTTGAATCCTGATGGAGCAGTGAGAAAGGGACTCATGTCTGAGTATACCCTGCCACACCTATAGTGGCCAAAAACGATTTAGAAAAGGGGGTGGTGATGAACAGAGTGTCTGAGTTAAACAGACCACTCTTACCCAGTCCAAAGATCAGGGCTTGATCCATCACCGTTATTTATCTCACTGCCCCATCCCAGCTCAGAACCTGGCTATATGCAAATCAGTCTGTCCCTGGCCCAGTGCATCATGGGAACAGGGCAGACTAAACTACCAAGCCAATTCTTCACCAGAAAGGAGACAAGCTACCGGGGACCGGTTTCTGGCATTTCAGCCTTCTTCGGCCCGGCTTGCTTGAATCCTGATGGAGCAGTGAGAAAGGGACTCATGTCTGAGTATACCCTGCCACACCTATAGTGGCCAAAAACAATTTAGAAAAGGGGGTGGTGATGAACAGAGTGTCTGAGTTAAACAGACCACTCTTACCCAGTCGAAAGATCAGGGCTTGATCCATCACCGTTATTTATCTCACTGCTCCATCCCAGCTCAGAACCTGGCTATATGCAAATCAGTCTGTCCCTGGCCCAGTGCATCATGGGAACAGGGCAGACTAAACTACCAAGCCAATTCTTCACCAGAAAGGAGACAAGCTACCGGGGACCGGTTTCTGGCATTTCAGCCTTCTTCGGCCCGGCTTGCTTGAATCCTGATGGAGCAGTGAGAAAGGGACTCATGTCTGAGTATACCCTGCCACACCTATAGTGGCCAAAAACGATTTAGAAAAGGGGGTGGTGATGAACAGAGTGTCTGAGTTAAACAGACCACTCTTACCCAGTCCAAAGATCAGGGCTTGATCCATCATCGTTATTTATCTCACTGCCCCATCCCAGCTCAGAACCTGGCTATATGCAAATCAGTCTGTCCCTGGCCCAGTGTATCATGGGAACAGGGCAGACTAAACTACCAAGCCAATTCTTCACCAGAAAGGAGACAAGCTACCGGGGACCGGTTTCTGGCATTTCAGCCTTCTTCGGCCCGGCTTGCTTGAATCCTGATGGAGCAGTGAGAAAGGGACTCATGTCTGAGTATACCCTGCCACACCTATAGTGGCCAAAAACGATTAGAAAAGGGGGTGGTGATGAACAGAGTGTCTGAGTTAAACAGACCACTCTTACCCAGTCCAAAGATCAGGGCTTGATCCATCACCGTTATTTATCTCACTGCCCCTTCCCAGCTCAGAACCTTGCTATATGCAAATCAGTCTGTCCCTGGCCCAGTGCATCATGGGAACAGGGCAGACTAAACTACCAAGCCAATTCTTCACCAGAAAGGAGACAAGCTACCGGGGACCGGTTTCTGGCATTTCAGCCTTCTTCGGCCCGGCTTGCTTGAATCCTGATGGAGCAGTGAGAAAGGGACTCATGTCTGAGTATACCCTGCCACACCTATAGTGGCCAAAAACAATTTAGAAAAGGGGGTGGTGATGAACAGAGTGTCTGAGTTAAACAGACCACTCTTACCCAGTCGAAAGATCAGGGCTTGATCCATCACCGTTATTTATCTCACTGCTCCATCCCAGCTCAGAACCTGGCTATATGCAAATCAGTCTGTCCCTGGCCCAGTGCATCATGGGAACAGGGCAGACTAAACTACCAAGCCAAGTCTTCACCAGAAAGGAGACAAGCTACCGGGGACCGGTTTCTGGCATTTCAGCCTTCTTCGGCCCGGCTTGCTTGAATCCTGATGGAGCAGTGAGAAAGGGACTCATGTCTGAGTATACCCTGCCACACCTATAGTGGCCAAAAACGATTTAGAAAAGGGGGTGGTGATGAACAGAGTGTCTGAGTTAAACAGACCACTCTTACCCAGTCCAAAGATCAGGGCTTGATCCATCACCGTTATTTATCTCACTGCCCCATCCCAGCTCAGAACCTGGCTATATGCAAATCAGTCTGTCCCTGGCCCAGTGCATCATGGGAACAGGGCAGACTAAACTACCAAGCCAATTCTTCACCAGAAAGGAGACAAGCTACCGGGGACCGGTTTCTGGCATTTCAGCCTTCTTCGGCCCGGCTTGCTTGAATCCTGATGGAGCAGTGAGAAAGGGACTCATGTCTGAGTATACCCTGCCACACCTATAGTGGCCAAAAACGATTTAGAAAAGGGGGTGGTGATGAACAGAGTGTCTGAGTTAAACAGACCACTCTTACCCAGTCCAAAGATCAGGGCTTGATCCATCACCGTTATTTATCTCACTGCCCCATCCCAGCTCAGAACCTGGCTATATGCAAATCAGTCTGTCCCTGGCCCAGTGCATCATGGGAACAGGGCAGACTAAACTACCAAGCCAATTCTTCACCAGAAAGGAGACAAGCTACCGGGGACCGGTTTCTGGCATTTCAGCCTTCTTCGGCCCGGCTTGCTTGAATCCTGATGGAGCAGTGAGAAAGGGACTCATGTCTGAGTATACCCTGCCACACCTATAGTGGCCAAAAACGATTTAGAAAAGGGGGTGGGGATGAACAGAGTGTCTGAGTTAAACAGACCACTCTTACCCAGTCCAAAGATCAGGGCTTGATCCATCACCGTTATTTATCTCACTGCCCCATCCCAGCTCAGAACCTGGCTATATGCAAATCAGTCTGTCCCTGGCCCAGTGCATCATGGGAACAGGGCAGACTAAACTACTTTCAAAACCAATACATAAATAAAAAAAGTGTCATTTACAATACCAATAGCTCAAACTTTCCTAATGCGAGACCTATTGCATTTCCAATGCTTGTTTCATCTGCCTGTCTCTCTCTCTGTTTCTCCGCCTCTGCCTATGAAACCCAGTCTGATTACAAAGAATAAGAAGAGAATGAAGAGAGTCGCTGAAGGTCAGAGCCACAAGGAGGGCAGATTACATTTTGAAGGCACAAAACAGAACCAACACAATTTAGCTAACTTACCTTGAAGCACTCTGGCATGACAGAAAGCCAATCTGCAGATCGTACTCAATGTTCGCAATCTTTTCCAGGAACCAACTGATTTCCATTTCACACGAATACACATTGTATCAGCAGCCTTGCTAAATAGCACAAAAGCCTGATCTATCTATCCTTGTACGCAAATAATGTATAGAGTCGTCTAGCCCAGTGTATTTACCCGCACTGATTTTTGTACAGTCCTGTTTGAATCCTTGGTTGTGCACTCGGGCGTTGAGGGGGCGTTGGGGGGGGGGCAATGTGCTGTACTTGTACCACCAGATGTCTATGCAAGGAAAGGGTTAAACGATCAGGGCATTGCTACCAAGATAACCAACCCCTTTTAATCTGACATATCCAAAGAGATGGGGTGCCAGCACACCCTGGGCTTCAGAGAACCTACTGCTTTTAAATGAAATGGCTCGATGTGTGCATCAGCAACAGAGCGTTTTTGTATGTGTGGAGTGGAGGGGTCCAGACAGCCCACTTCTCCAGATATGACAACTGCATGAACATGCTAAGGTAGTAACGCCACCAGCTGTAGCTCATCTGCAGAACATCTCTGCCCTTCCCAGGGATGCTTTGCAGAAGTTCACCTGGTTTCTTGTTCCTAAAGACTGTCTAAAAGCCATTGGGTCTTAGAAAGAGCCTGGTCTCTCTGAACTGCAGCCCCAATTCACATGAGCAGCAGTGGTGGGGGTAGAGTACCTGTTTCACCTTCACCCCACTTCAGATACTAGGAGGATGAATGGACTTCTTACTGAGAGATGTAGGAGTCTGCATACCCACACCGCAAACATGCCAGACAAACTACAAGCCCACACACACGCATGCACGCACACTACCAACTCGCCTTATTAGACAAAATGCCTTACACACATGTGCCACAATACATATATGTGGCATAGGTGATTATCAGTTTGTCTACCATAGCATCCACCTGTTTATCGTCACACACCACAATACAACAGGACACACCTAAACAGATTTCAAAAGCCTTACGAATACATTCCACATAAACCATATCACTTGGATAGCAGGCCAACACTACACTGCCTCCTTTAATCCGCACACATACAGGCTCACCTGGCTGTACGCAAGGCAGATATTCAATGTAGAACTTTAGCACCAGGCCAGACCTTCAAATGCACATAACCAGCTTGTAACATGGCTAATTATCAAGAATAAAAATCCTCACACTGCCAGCTGCGGCCCACGCAGGTAAGAACGGGTTGGCCGTGTTGGGGGTTATTCGACAGATGACCACGAGGGAAAATTAAATAAATAATGAATTTTCCCTCGTCGCTGTCCGTCAAAGTGCCCCCACCCAGCCCCACTGCCCCACCGCTCTAACTTGCACGGGCCATGGCTGCACACTGCACACCGCTGACTACAACTCACAATCACACTTTGGTCGGTAAAGGACTCTTCGAAGCCCGAGCTGTGAGAGGACTTACCTATGCCACAAGTCATGCCATAGAAACAGTTTTAAGCAAGGCCGGCTTTATTGTTAGTGGCTCAAGGTGCAGCAATCTTTGTAGGCTCATCCAGGACCACTTTCTCCATTGATTCCACCAATCTCTCCTTAGCTCCTCGCGCACATTTATTTCATTTAATTTACAGCGCTACTCATTCGAATGAAAGGGGTCAGACTGCTTAGCATCACACACCTGTTGTACAGAGACAGAGACTCATGCAAGTTACATAAGACATGAGGGCACCAGTGTGTAGGAGTCATGTCATCTATGCAGGTAGGCATTATATGTTAAGGATACTTGGTTTGGTGAAACAAATGTGCAAACGTACAAAGTTCAGTGCATTAACCAAAGTTGCTGTGCTGCATTGCGTGAAAAGGAAAGAGAACACCAGTGTTGTATCTACCACAATATGGTGCTATTGTTTTCTCTTCCATAGCACTAGTGTACGTTAGACTATCTTACGCCAATGCAAGCACCCTGGAAATTTGGCCCAAGGGTGAGTGGAGGGGGGTTGTGACCCACCGAGCCCCCTTTTCCAGCCGCAATGGGGAATGAAATCTTGATAGACCTCTTCTGTGTGCGACTCAGCGGACAAAGTCTCGCAATTAACATGAAAAGGTGAGTGGGTGAGTGAGTGAAAAGAAGGATGGATGTGTGAGGGAAAGGGTAGCTGGATGGTGAGTAAAAAGGTGGATGGAGATACGACTGGTTGAATGAGTGAAGAGATGGATGTGAGTGAAAGAATGCATGGATGGGTGGATGGATGGATGAATGGGTAGATGGTTGAGTGAACGGATGGATGGTTGAGTGAACTGATGGATTGATAAGTGCAAGGGTGTACGGATGGATAGATAGATGAATGGATGCAGGAGTTAAAAGATGAATGGCTGAGTGAAAGAGTGTATGGACGGCTGAGTGAATGGGTGGATGGATAAGTGTGTGGATGGGTGGGTGTGTGTGTGAATGGATGGATGGATGAGTGGAGGGGTGGATGGAAGAGTTGATGGAAGGAAGGGTGGGTGGATGGATGTGCATATGGTTGAGAGAAGGGGTGGATGGATGGTTGAAAGAGTGGATGAAGGGATGGACGAGTGAAAGGGAGGATGGATGAGTAGGTTGGATGGATAGGTTTGGAGATGGATGGATAGGTTTGAACAGGAGCGTTGGGAACCCTGCTGCTTTAGCAGCTTCCGCGGGGTGGAGTTCTTGGCCTCTTCTGCCTGCAACTCAGCAGACAAAGGTTCATAATTTTGCGAAAGGATTTTTGGGTGAGTAAGTGGAAGGGTGGATGAATGTGAGTGAAATGGGGACTGGATGGGGAGTGAAAAGGTGGATGGATATATGGACGGATAAATGAATGAGTGAAAGGATGGGTGTAAGGATGGATGAGAGAAAGAATGGGTGGATTAGTGAAAGGGATGGCAGGTGGATTGATGAGTGAAAGGGTGATTGGATGGGTGGGTGAATGAGTAAGTGGATGGATGAGTGAGTGAAAGTATGGATGGACGAGTGATGCATGGATGGATGTATGGAGTTAAAATTGTTGGGTGGACAGATTAGCGAATGGATGGATGGATGAATGGATGGATAGATGAATTGATGGATAGGTTTGGAGATGGATGGACAGTCTTTCATCATTTTGTTGAATGGTGAAAGTATGAAGGATGGATCAAAGAATTAATAAATGACAGAATCTAAAGGTAAAATGGTGGATATAAGTGGGTGGATCAAAGAATAAGAGGATGAATGGATAGATGCTTGGATGGAAGAGACATGAGAGATCTTATATGGATGGTCGCAATTACATGCTTTGCTCTCTGGGTGCCATTAGAGCATGGGTTCAAAGTGGGGGGTAGTTTCTGGCTACTCCCTTGGGTGTGTGCATGATGTCAAGCGTAGGTTTTATACTTGAGGACTACCCTTCCATTACAAAATACTTTGCTTTGACAGAGTTTTCCACTTTTCCCACATTGGATGTGAGTTGGTCAGTGGAGCACTGATTCACATTTGTAAACATTGGGAGAAAATAATACTCAACATTTGACTTGCCTTGAGGAGGCATAACTTTGTGATGCAAATACCGTTCTATCAATTTTAGTGAACGGGGGTTAGCATCAAAACCAGTGGGTGGTTGTATGGTGAACACTCATGTACCACCCAAGGTATGCACCATTGATGCAAAGTAGCGCAAATGATCGCCAGGTCCTAGTTTGAATTATTTTAGGGCTACTTTCAAATTAAAATGAGGATTTGTGCAGGAAAGTACACCTCAAAGTAACACTTGCACAAGGTCAACACAGCTCAAAGAGTTAGTAAATCTTCCCCACAAACGCAGGAATTAAAAATTAACACAGTGGTAGTGATTGTCTTTATATTAAGGAATGTATTAGTTCCCAAATAAACTCTTTTTAGCTACCTTAGAATAACGAAATATTGAGAAAGATAACAAGGTGCTAAACCTACGCTTTGCAGTTTGCAGGTATCTCTTTGATGCTGGTCCATATGTCACTGTGCAATGTCAGAAGTACTGCATCTTATCCTTTCATTTCCAAGTAACAAAAGCATCTCAGTGACAAAAGCAGCAACCCACTGAGCTATCACCACAAAATATGACTCTGTGATATGCATGTTGCACGTTGTACTTTGCAACAGCAACATTTTCTCTCTATGCTACTTTTGATGAGTCAAAACTCTGACTAGAAAAAAAGAAGATCTCTCCATCAGTTGCATTAACCACCAGTATTATCTTGCCATTACTGTAATACTCGAAAAATGCTATGCAGACAAAGATCTCTGCAGGTTGCTCTCGTCTGGCCTCAGCTTGTTGCGTAAATCGGCCCCTCGAGCTAGGTGCCCCGCACGGTGCAGTATCACTAGTCGCACTGCCCTAATCTGCTTTAACATGTCAAAAAAATGTTCACCATGAACTGAACCACGACAGGAAAACATGAATATTAACTCCTGCCTTTTTCAATGCTGAGGTCCTCATTTATGAAAAGTGTTGCATCGCTGCGGGAAAACAGCAATACAACACTTTTCATAGTGCTATACCTGCAACACCATGGATGCGCTGTATTTACTGTACAGTGCTCCATGTCGCAAGGATTTACAGATATGTCAGTATTTCTGACATATCTGTAGGTGCAAAAATTGGCAAATTGCTGGAGTGTGTCTGAAAACGTACACAACTCCATCAATGTGTCATTTCACAAGGGGTAAGACCCATGTGAAAAACACTGCATCACCCCTTACGCCTTTTCAAGCAGGTGTAAGGATTTGACTCACTGATGCCATCGAAGTGTTGCAGTGAAATCTCATAGATTTCACTGCTTCACTTCTACGTGGCTTTCCTGCGACAGAACACCATCACTGCATACATTATACCTGTTTGGCACATTTTTTACGCTGCCACAGCATCACAAAAAGTTACGCAACTGCGACGTAAGGGCCTCATAAATAAGGTTCAGAAAGAGAGCGAGACACCCATTTTCTGCATTTAAAACCCACCATTTGCAGACAGAGCATTTTTATTTACGCCACTTTTAATATACAGCATAGGGATTTCAGACTCCAAAGTACGGAACAGTCACCCTTCTACTGAAAAAGGGATCCATGTCAGCACCACCCGGTGTTTGACGCGTGTGGATGGAAGACGCGTGAGCACGATTCCAGTATGTGCTCACGCGAACATTGTTTCACGGCAACAAAGCAGCGTGACCAGGCTCAGGCTACCCCTTCAACCCACTTGGGATTTCAACTAGTGCCACAGCACATGAACTTTGCATCCACATGGATTAAAACTACAGCGCCCAAGATGCCGCAGGAGTGGCAGCGTCCCCGCCCAGGGGCGTGGCAATTTAAAGGCAGACAGTTCGCGTGCTAAGCACACAGCGCCACAGAAGAAGGGAGTTGGTTTATCCCGAAACGCGTCTGGCAGCATGATTTTTCGAAGTGGTTTACCTGTTACCTGCCACGTGCAAGCTGTGAAATAAACCTGGTGTTTTCTGAAAGAATCTTCATGGTGGTCCTTTCACTTTGGGAACCTGGTACTTGTGAATATTGTAGCGGCCGTCCCGGTCGCGAAAGTGACCCCCCAGCCCTTGGATCCATGTCAGCACCACCCGGTGTTTGACGCGTGTGGATGGAAGACGCGTGAGCACGATTCCAGTATGTGCTCACGCGAACATTGTTTCACGGCAACAAAGCAGCGTGACCAGGCTCAGGCTACCCCTTCAACCCACTTGGGATTTCAACTAGTGCCACAGCACATGAACTTTGCATCCACATGGATTAAAACTACAGCGCCCAAGATGCCGCAGGAGTGGCAGCGTCCCCGCCCAGGGGCGTGGCAATTTAAAGGCAGACAGTTCGCGTGCTAAGCACACAGCGCCACAGAAGAAGGGAGTTGGTTTATCCCGAAACGCGTCTGGCAGCATGATTTTTCGAAGTGGTTTACCTGTTACCTGCCACGTGCAAGCTGTGAAATAAACCTGGTGTTTTCTGAAAGAATCTTCATGGTGGTCCTTTCACTTTGGGAACCTGGTACTTGTGAATATATATATATATATATATATATATATATATATATATATATATATATATATATATATACACATACATATACGCATCCAGCCCGTCTTCACAAGTGCTTGCCGCACAGAAAGGCACACAGACAGCACAATTAGCACTCCAAGGCGAGGTTTGATATCCAACTGCTAGTATTTATTGTGCAACATGTGGGTAAAAAGCTGCCATCAAATACATATATATATATATATATATATATGCAATCCACAATACTGCCAATAAGCACAGTCGCGCACTCAAGGGGATTCAGTTGAAAGTCTTTATTCACCGGAATTCGCTACGCGTTTCGACACACAAGGTGTCTTGATCACACGATAACATTTCCCCTCGTGTAGGACAATTTAAATACACAGTGAATGTTGCCAGGATAGTAAACATAGATGATGTACATTTCCCTTCATACAAACAAGGCAGTTACTTGTCGGCCATATTGCAATTGGTTATATGCAAAGCAGAACATGATTGAATCTCATTTATAAAGCATTGCAATTGGAAATCAAAATAGTAAGCCAGGATAATTAACAATGAATTTCATTACACCTGGTATGCTAAATTAAATAAACATAATATAAGCTTAAACGACCCGTGTGGTAATACTGGACGACGTGGTCTACGTAAGGCTTATGTACGTACCCTTGCTCACAGTCAATCATATATATATTAACCAGTCGGTATTAATAAGGAAACACGGAGTTACCCGGCAAGACCCAGTGTGCTCGGAATACTTCATGGAGGGACCCAGTGCCGGCCGCGGAAACCACCTACAACTTTAATCAAGAACTACCTCGGAGAAGTACCGCCTCCAACTCCCGCACGGGTAAGCCTTTCTGTGTCTGCCGCCGTGTTGAGGGGGGAGCCGGCATTTCCGTGTCTGCTCTCCTCCGAAACCGGAGGCGTGCAAGGAGAGCGAGCTGCCCCGGTTGAGTGGGGGATATCTAGACGGAGAAAATTACCGACCCGCGGTAGTCGCAATTTGAACTGTTGTGATCTCCGTAAATCTTGAGGTGTACTCTCTGTGGGGACGTAAGCGGCATCAGGAACTGCTTAACGAAGCAGGAGGGGAATCAGTTTAGACACTCTTAAAACTTACAAAACGGCAAGCTGTTCCGTTTTTTCACCGGCTTATTAACATCAGTGCCTAGCGTTGGTCCAACTGCGCAAGATCAGTACAGTCAGCTCACAGTGGCTAAACAATTATAAGATGGAAGAAGAAGGAGAAAGACGGAAGGAGGCAGTAGCCCTTTTTGCCAGGGCACCGGGCAAAGGGGGAGGAGGGGCTGCAATAATGGAGAGACCAAACACCAATCCCCTGAATATGCAATTGAGAAAATATGAAAAGCTCAAAAAACAGGAGAGCGCAAGATGGTGGGAAGCAACCTCTCTACAGGATTACGTGGAAAAAGAGATGGTTCCACGAGGCCTCAGGATTTACATCACACCATCCCATGAATCACCCAACACCAAAATGCTCGAGGAATGGGCACAGAATTCAGCAGCTAGCAGCAAAAACATGCTTTGCATACTGATTAAATATGCATGGGAGGATCGAGAAGAAATATTGAAACAAATCAAAGAGTTAGAAGAAGAGTTCAGGAACAGTAGAGATCAGGATATAATAAATAAATTCATGGATGAATTAAAAGGCCGACTTAAAAACCATGAGGATGACATCAAATACCGGAAGCAGCGCAAACTGCATAGAGACTGTGGGGACTATGATAGTGGAAGAATCCTCACATACAGCCCCAAATACGTCTATCTATATAAGCAAACCACCCCACAAACAGAAGCAATTGACAACACAGAAACCAGGGTTGAAACCACAACACTAAGCAACACAAGTGGGTCAGATACAGATGGTTCAAGAAAAACTACAAGCACCCTGTCTGAAGCTGAAGTCACCAAAAGACCGGCGAGTTTTTTAGACGAATTCAGAGTCCTCAGGACCCGGCGCAAGAAGGAAACAGAAACAACTCAACAACAACCCTTCCAGACAAGAGCAGCACGGGGCAGACCAAGGGGAAGAGCAAGAGGACGGGGAGATCACGCCAGAGACGCATCAAGCTCCAGCAGAGACGAAGGAAACAACAAAAAGCCAGTGGGAACCAAAAGAGGTGGCTACAGAAAAAGGAGATAAGCATGGATGACACAATGGTAAATAAAACTATAATTTGTCATCTAGATCATTAACTTTAAAAGAAAAACGTACCCTTTGCTTGGGACTAACATTTTGCCCCACTGAACTATTTGACTATGCTGGTACAAGGGTGGACATGTTCAAATTTGTCCGTAAGATGAAATTGAAAAAATGGCATTCTGTAAGGCCTCACAATAGTGAACCTGAAAGTGTATTAGAAGAAGGTCTTCCTGAGCTTACTGTTGGTGACTTTGACACTCTCCAAGATGTTTATTCATTGGCTGGGGTGTCTGATGATAGTCAACAAGATATCTCTATAATGGGAGTTAGAGAAACTAGAACTGACAGGGCTGCATGTACTTCTTTTAAACCCAAATCTATTTTCTTTCCCATACTACCACATGATGCAATTGATACATTTCATGAGGTAGTTACAAGGGAACTTATCAAACTTAAACATAAACAGACCAGAACAACAGCAAAAAATTTCAACCTATCTAAAGAACAAATAGATTTTATTTTCTCTCTTGCAGATGATAGAAACATCATTCTCAGGCCCTCTGATAAAGGGGGCAACATTGTTCTGTGGGGTAGAGACCTATATATCACTGAAGCCCTTAGACAATTAGAAGGGAGCACTTTTTACTGTAAATCCAATTCTGAAGAGTACAATTCCAGTATTACGGAAACCTGGGATAATCTACTGGAATGGAGAAATGAGGGACTCCTTTCATGGCAGGAATTCTGTTTCCTTAAAAAAGATTACCCTAAGATGCCCATTTTCTACCTTCTCCCCAAGGTTCATAAAAATGTCAACCAACCTCCGGGGAGGCCCATCATTTCTTCCATAGGAAGCATCAATGAGAACCTATCGGTATACATTGATCACTTCCTACGTGAATATGTCTGTCTTCTCCCATCCTATACCAGGGATACTACGGATTTTTTAAATAAAATCGAAAATATTGTATGGAAAGAAGGAGCATTTCTCATCACTATGGATGTAAATGCACTATACACCATAATTGATCATGTCCAGGGCATGGAGGCATGTTACCATTTCCTTAAACAAAGGGACATAGGATACAGAGACCATACATGCATGATTATCAACATGATGAAATTATGTCTCAAAAACAACATCTTCCTATTTGACGGGTCACTCTATAAACAAACTAGAGGTGCGGCCATGGGGTCTGCTTTTTCCCCCAATTTTGCTAATCTGTTCCTAGGCAAATGGGAGGAGGAAATAAGAGGAGAAAAGGACTTTGAGTCAGACTTTATCAAAGTCCAAACCTGGATCAGGTATATTGATGATTTATTCATCATCTGGCAGGGCACGGAGGCAGAAGCTGTTCAGTTCATTGCCAAATTGAATTCTAACAGCTACAACATAACTCTGACTTACAACATCAGTAACAACAGTGTAGAATTTCTGGACACCATCATAGAAATCACGAATGGGCACTTAACATCTAGACTTCATAGGAAGGATACATCAGGGAACAGCTTACTCCATGCTCTTAGCGCCCACCCTGATCCTTTGAAATGGAGTATACCATACGGTGAGCTTCTAAGAGCAAGGAGAAATTGTAGCTGCGCGGACAGTTTCGCCAAAGAACAAGAAACCATGCTATCTAGATTTAGAGAACGTGGCTACCCAGAATGGGTCCTTACCAAAGCTGTCAAAAAGGTCAAAGAGATTGAGAGACCCAGTACTCTGACACCCAAAACTAAAAGTGAGTCTGCCCCCACTGACACCAGAATCATTACCACCTTTCACGAACAATCTAGGAAAGTCCAGAAAATCGTTAACGAAAACTGGAAAATACTACAAGCAGACAACATCATAGGCCCACAAATCACCAAAAGACCCCAAATTACATACAGAAGAGGTAGAAACCTTAGAGACATCCTGGTCAAAGGGGATATCACTGAGACCAGAACACAACACATAGAAGGACTCAAGGGTTTCTACCCATGTGGACATTGCCGAGCATGCAAAGCCAGCGTCATGGTCAAAGATATAGTCATCCCTGGCACTTCTGAACGCAAAAAGATTAAGCAATTCCTCACATGCACCACCAATTATGTCATCTATGTCCTTGAATGCCCCTGTAATATCAGGTACGTTGGCAGTACCACCTGCATGGCCAAAAAAAGAGTTCTGGAACATCTCAGAGCTATTACCAACTTAGATACCAAATATCCCATAGCCAGACACTTTAAGGATTTCCACAATTCCAACAATTCCTTGTTAAAATATTACGCAGTAGAGCAAGTGAATATAGGTAAACGTGGTGGCAACAGGGAACTAGCCCTCCGTAAAAGGGAGTCCAGATGGATCATGGAGCTCGAGACTAGATACCCAGGGGGGCACAACATGGATGAGGAACTGGCAACTCATCTACATAATGATTAAGAGATGCATATGGTGACTGCAATTATTGCTTAGTATTCGTAATTGCTAATGTTTACTGCAGGACAGTCATCATGTCCTCCCACTGTGTAAAGCTGATTTTTGATTCAAGTTATCTTGCAAATATTATGTGTATTAGATATACTTTTGTATACATTTTAATCCATTTTAACCTTGTTTATGTCATGTCTCTTTCAGGAGAGTAGGATGGGGGACTGCATTCACTTCCTCACTTCACCACGGCCCCTCCTCTCTTCAGTCTGAATGGAAGATATCACGTCACTCCGTTTAAGATAAGACTTTCACTTTGGGCACTTTTTTCCTCTCTTTTTTAAACTGATATTATTCCCGGTTTACATAGATGGTTGTGAATTAAAAAAAAATTTCGCTTCCCTACTATATATTTTTTCTGGACACTTAGGCACTAGACCGAATGCACATATTAATGTTTAATATTTGCTCCTCAATTGGGAACTATGAACTGAGCACCAATAGTGAACTGTACCACTTGGTTATGTCACTCCGTGTTTCCTTATTAATACCGACTGGTTAATATATATATGATTGACTGTGAGCAAGGGTACGTACATAAGCCTTACGTAGACCACGTCGTCCAGTATTACCACACGGGTCGTTTAAGCTTATATTATGTTTATTTAATTTAGCATACCAGGTGTAATGAAATTCATTGTTAATTATCCTGGCTTACTATTTTGATTTCCAATTGCAATGCTTTATAAATGAGATTCAATCATGTTCTGCTTTGCATATAACCAATTGCAATATGGCCGACAAGTAACTGCCTTGTTTGTATGAAGGGAAATGTACATCATCTATGTTTACTATCCTGGCAACATTCACTGTGTATTTAAATTGTCCTACACGAGGGGAAATGTTATCGTGTGATCAAGACACCTTGTGTGTCGAAACGCGTAGCGAATTCCGGTGAATAAAGACTTTCAACTGAATCCCCTTGAGTGCGCGACTGTGCTTATTGGCAGTATTGTGGATTGCAAATTGAATCTTTCGGCTTTTGGGTTTGCCGAATTTCGCGCCACCTGACGACGGGAGGAGGTACCCGGCAAGACCCAGTGTGCTCGGAATATATATATATATATATATATATATATATATATATATATATATATATATATATATATATATACACACATTTACAATAAGGAAGAAAAAGAGAATCTTTTTCTGTTTTTGTTTTGCATAGGGATTTCCGTCCTGCTATCTCACACGGTTACCCGGTGAGGAGCCGAATTCACGTGTTTTTAGAGAAAAGAGCGTGAAACCACTGTATAAAAGTGGCGTTTCAGTAGGGGTAGGAAATATATTCTGCTCTGCCAGTAGAATTGGTGGAATTTTAGCCACCCTGCATCATGTTTAAAATATGTATTTCCTGGCAAACTCCACCAACCGCCGTGATTTTCAGTCGCTAGGAGGGCACCCGGCATGATTTCTTTAGCGTGGGTGGTTGCGGGCAGTCGCGACTGCTTGCGGTCAGAAAGCTGCAGGTCAGGTAGAAAGTCTACTCGAGCAGCAGCAAAATAATATCGAGAAGCAGCACCCCCTGGCATGTTGCGAGGTGCGTTTATGCAGATTTTTCAGTGTTAACAAGTTCCTGGTGCCAAATCACAGCGCAATGTGACTATTTCCGCCCATTGGAATTTCACTGACACTTTTTTGTGGAATTCTGCGGAGAGAAGCTACTACTACTCTTCAGCCATTTTTGGAGGCACTGAGTAGCTAATGTCAAGTAAGGAGTGTGAAAACACCACAAGACATTGGTGGCAGCTGCCTGGTCAAACTTTTCTCCTATTTTTATCTGTTTTTGTTATAGATTAGGGGGTAATCGAGGATGGAGGGGCAGAGGTGCCAATTACAGATGCAGTTCTTTGCACAAGGCCTGCCGGTTTCTTGGTCACACCCCCTTCTCATTTGCACCCACCGAGAATGTGCAACAGGTCTGAAAGGGTATGGCCAAATACATTGAGGTTTACACCTGAAAGTGTGGTAAGGCTGAGAAGGGTTAGTTCTCAAATCAAGCTCAGTGGTGGAAGGCTGTAATGGACTGAGACAGTCAGTCACATGGCTGGTGCGAGGGTAGAGGCAGTCTTTTATATGTCCAATATGTTCACCAAGAGGACTCAAGCCTTCATTATGACTGGTAGTGGATCCCGAAAAAGTCGTTAATGGGCGTTATCAGCCCTCTCAGGATTACTAGATATGTGGTAAATCCACATGAGTACCACAGTTCACAAATTTTTACCCAGTGAAATGTCCAAGTGGAAATTTACCCGCAATTCGGAAAGCATAGTGGAAATCTGGTTTCACAATACTATTCCCTCTTCGAAGGTGCAGTGGCAATTCGAAGTATGAATTATACTGCACCCGGTACTTTTTACTTTTTCATACTTTTCACCTGACCATTTATAAGAAGGGCCTCAATGAGGTAAACACTTGCTGGTGACATCTGATATGGCCTTCAGCTCATGAATTTTAATCTTTGCAAGGTCCTCTCTGCATCCCATTCATCTAAAATTGGTTATCTGAATACCGTTACGCTGGATAATAGTAACACCTAATATTTATAGCGGTTAGAAACATCCAAATTATATTATAAAGTTCTGTATAAAACAACTAAATAATCCTATATTTCCAAATCCATACCAGATTTGCAGAAAAACTGCTATATATGAAAATGGTCCCATATATATATATTTGGTATATAAGCCTTCCCAGCTGGATAGCCTCTATATCTGTCATGGATCTGACCTCTGTGGATCAATGTAGGACATGTGCACCTGCATAAAAGCTCATCTTTTACATGAGGTCAGTCCACCTCCAAGTCTACCTACAAGATATCAATTTTGTCTTTACAGCTTCCAAATATAGTGGCGTAGCAAGGGTGGAGGTAGGGAAAACAAGTTTTGGGGATGTTGGCCTCCCCTCCACATTAATGTGCCATTTTTCAGCCTCCCCCCCCCCCCGCTCTTCAGTACAACTGTTGCAGGGCAGCAAAAACCTGAGGAATCCACCAGCAACCCCCTCACTCTCCAATGGAGCCGCCGCAGTGCGGCAAAAGCAGGGACCTAGTTCTAAGGTCTAGATACGCCACTGTGCAAATGACAAGAAGGACTGCACAGTGATTTTATATGCTACAGCAGAGGCTCAACCTAGAAAATGGTAACTCAATGAAATTGAGTGTCCTGATTAGGAATAAAATATGAATATTGCTTACAAGTACATATGATGAATTGATTATTGCCCTGATATAGAGGGAAATTACTGTGATTCTTGCTGCACTTTTCTGAAGATCCAGTGGCACTGCATGCCTTTTGATAACTTCTTCCTATATAGCGCTTGCTGTCTTCTTCCATCGTGTAGGTCAGTGTCACTTTAACCGTAAGAGCCTGCTATCACCTATCTAGCTGCAAGGTATTTATTTACTCAGCATCAGAAACATGAACGTCGGAGTCAGAATCAAGTTGGATTTTACCCTGCTACCTGTAGGTTCCACAGAGAGCGGTGCTGCAGGAGCACAACCCTCAAAGCTTTCTCAGAGCTGTAGCTTACATTATTTCACTGTCTAATAGAAGCAGTTGTAAAGAAATACCAATATTAATGTGAGTTACTTAAGGCATCAACATTACTGTGGGCCATAGCACAATTAAATATCAAAGTTAACGCCAGCTATGTCCCTCTCCAGGCCTTCAACAGGGTGCAGTCAAGAGTTTAGGCCTCAAATTTGATAGAGACCTGTCTTTTCAGAAACAAATTTAACCAGTCATAGGATCCTTTTTTGGGATACATAGCATTCGGAAAAATGTTTCTTCCTTTTCTCTCCTTTTCAGCAAACAAAACGGTAATTCAGGATATGATAACGTCCAAATTGGACTATGGAAATGCCTTATACTTAGGTCTTCCAGAATATCATTTTAACAAAATTTCAGGTTGTCCAGAACGCAGCAGCTTGAACTCTCTTGAATCCCCCCCCCCCCCCAAGATCTCCAATTTCCTCTAATTTGAGGACTCTTCATTGGTTCCCAATTAAAAAAGGGTTCTCTTTGAAGCACTTACACTGGCTCAGAAAGCCCTGCAGGCCACTGAAGCAAGCTATCTCAGAGAAAGGATTAAAGAGTACACTCCTTCCAGAAGCCTCCGATCGTCCACCAGTCGGCGGGGGAGATCCCTAAGATTCACCGAGCGAGAATTGGAGGCAGATCTTTCTCCTATCTTGGGTCAGTTGCCCAGAACAATCTCACTCTGGAGTTATTCTTAACAGCTGAGGCAGCACTCTTCAAGAAAAAAATGAAATACCTGGATGTTTCAACAGGAATAACTGGGATTGTTCACGGGTGCAGATTGCCATGAAGTCAGCGTCAAGACACTCATTTGAGTAGTCGTGCGCTTTACAAATCTCATATCATCATTAGCTCCGTCCTAACCCAGACCAAAGTTAATATAATGCACAATGCAATACAACTATGATTGATCCTAGGTAGTCTAATCCTCTCTAGTGTAATTACTCGTAATTACCACAAACTTACTAGTAATTATGCTTAATTACTTGAGAATCATAATCCAGCATATATCGTTATTTTCTTAGTACAAAATGCACCATTGCTTCCAAAATTGTCTGAGGATGCATTCTGCACTGAGAAATAGCACTGAATGCCACAGGGCACGAACGGTCAGTAGCCAGCAGCTGCTCGCTGGCACTTAGCTTGCTGATTCTGTGCTCCTGCGGAAAGATGCTTGCCCCAAATGACTCTTAATTATTCAAGCTGGTGTAATTGTGCAATTTATGTAATTTAGCATCACAAGAGTATGCATAACTACTGAAATGACTGACGTAATTAAAATTTCGCCCAGGCCTAATTACAACTTCACTGTTAATAAAAGACATGGTCCAACAAACTACCACTGTTAACACAAACCATGGCACAACAAAATACCAAATGTTAATGTTAGCCATAGTACAATTAAACAATGTGAGTATAAATCATGGCACAATCAAATACCAATCTTATAGCTAGCTATAGGCTAAATTAGCCGTTAATGTAGGTCATAGTGTAATATGATCCTAAAGTTAGTAAAAGCCACAGTACAACTAACAAAAACTGTTAAAATAAACCATGGCAAATTAAAATATCAATGTTAATATTACCTATTGAATAATAAGTTTTAAAAAAACACTGGGCCTGATTCAGAAAAGTAATCTGAGACAAAATCCTAACTTTACGACTTTCAGTATTCACAAAAGGCATTTAGGAGCAGTAAAGTTAGGAATCCTAAATTTACTACTCGTAAATGCCTTTTGTGAATACCGAAAGTCGTAAAGTTAGAATTTTATCTCAGATTAGTTTTGTAAATCATGCCCAATGTGAATCTAAATCGTGGGACAATAAAATACCAATTTTAACACAAGGTATGGCGGAATTCAACCCAATGTTAATGTAGGTCACGGTGTAATGCAACCCCAATGTAAATAAAGGCCATTGTACTACAAACTACTACTGCTATCATAAACCATGGCACAATAAAACCAATATTAATGTCAGCCGTAGTGAAATTCAAAAGAAAATGTGAGTATAAATCATGGCACGATAAAATATCAATGTGGATGTAAAGCATGGTACAGGAAGACACCAATGTGTATATAACCAAGGACAGAATAAAAACACAATCTTCGCATAAGCCGAGGCACAATACAATCTAAATGTTAATATAAACCATCAAATAATGAAAAAGTACAGAATGGATCTCTTAGCGTCCTTTTAAAGTAAATAGCGTTCGAAAAATGAAGCTTTTTTAAAGTTCTAAAGCCGCCCTCGAGGTTTGCAATCAGCATCTTCATCTCCATCCTCTTACCCTTCACTTTTCAGTCTGCTCTGGAAGTACAAATATCTGTATAAGGATGTCCATTACCAGACGATACTGTTTTATAACTTAAATAAACACAATCTAAAGAAAGGCTGTGAGAAAATCCCCTTTTTCTATGCGGCAGCACGTTTGGTTCCAGTGAACTGTAGCAGCTTTCGAATGAAATCCAATTCAATCCATGAGGCTTTATTGGCACGTCTGAGCACGCGTCACCACAGCTTCCGCAGCACCCTGTTTACTGAGGTGGGGCCAAGCTGTGCTGATGACGGAACGAACGTCATCGCTGTCTAACGCCCTTCAGCGTCATTTGCAGTTCTCTGAATGTCTGCAGGTGCCTGTTGGCCCTTAAGTGTAAGGGCCAGTAGCGACTCCTCATCTAAGGCGGAGGAGCATCTCCCCACTGATTTTTTGCAATGAAACAAAGGAAAAATAAAATGAAAATAGCGCAAGTTATTATCATTTTATTTCCTCCGACTTCGCAGCTTTGAGTCAGGGGCAGGGGAGGAGTGGTAGGCAGCCCCCATCCTAACTGTGCAATGACTGCTTGGCCGGCCCTCTCGGGCCGCCCAAAACAGTTTGCATACTTCGCATGTTTTCCATGCAGCCTGCATCAAAGCCTAGGGGGAAAACATGCCCAGGCCTCCAGTCAGCGTCTGAGCGCTGAAACAGGGTGCTCAGACCAATCACAGCACTGCTATGGCAGCGTTGTGATTGGCTGACTAGGAGCTTGGGTGTACTTCCTGTTGAGGCAGAGCGAAGGAGGACTACGAAGGAGAGAGGCGGTGAGGAAGCGATGAGACGGTAAGTATTTATTTATATTTGTTTATTCACGCTTCCCCCACGTCCTCCCCCCTCCCGCCCCCGCTACACTACCTCCGATCCCTGCCCGCCGCCAATGTGTAAGGCAATATGCTCATTGGTCAAAAAGTGTCTGACAGCACCCATTTGTGTTTGGGTGTCTGGCTGTACTTATTGGCATATGTTTATTTGAAATTTTTGTGTATTTATTTAACAGGTTTATAAAGAACCATGGCACCAGTGGTAATAGTGAGCTTAGCATGGAACCGATAAAAACTACCTCTCAAATAATCATGGCCAATGGAATTATGCGGCAATGGAGGACAAACAGTGCAGCAAGATTGACTAATTATTCATGGAGAAAAAGCAAAGTATGCAGCATAATGTTGTATTATAATGTCCAGTATTATTCTGTTGTTTTGTCATTTTAAGATACAATAATTCTACCTGAGCAAATATTTCATCCCAGTACTATGAGTTTAACACCTGAAGAAAGCAATCAGCAGCTAAAAGGTGATCAGTTGTACTTTGCAAAGGGGATGCTCTGCTCGTCACCACGTTTGGTGCTTTTCTTGTTTTTTGTTGAAATCTGCACAGTTTACAGCAAATGATGCATTGTGTTGCATGTGCTGAAAAGCCATGATTTTGAGGAAAACACGGTGGACGCAGATTCGTATATTGCCTGCAGTCTTGCAAATAATCAACTGCGTAACACGAGGGTAAATTTTTGTATTTATTTATTAAACTTGTAAGGTGCAACAGCTACCCAAAAGGGTTTCCCGGCGCCAAAAGACAGCAAAGGAGTGAGAGTGGAACGTCATAGGTCATTCGGAATTTATTGATCGAACAACCAGGTTTTTATGAAATGAACGATCACTGTAGGCCTGGTAACTGCATGTGGAAGTGTTGGTGGCTGAAAGAGCAGCATGTGCTGAAGCGCTTATAGGCTATGAGGCTAGCCTCGATACTTAGCTGACGATGCTTCTGAGGAGAATGTTAGTCTAGGTTCATGGGGTAATGATGTGCTGTCAGTAGTTGTATCTCTTGATTCATAGCTCTTTCATAGTCTTTGTTAACCTCATGTCCTACAGCATTTGCTAGTCTCTGGGTAACTGATAGCACTCATTCCTCTGTGGCTGGGTGTCTGTCAAGATCTCAATCAATCAATCAGGTGGCTTGTAGAGCGCGACTATTCACCCGTAAGTTTTTCAAGGCGCTGGGGAGGTGGAAATCTGCTGCTTCATCGAAGGTGCTTTGGTTCAAACGAAGAGCCAGGTCTTCAGGTCCTTTCTGAATTGAAGCAGGGATAGTGATTGCCTGAAGTATAGCGGAAGGGTGTTCCAGGTCTTTGCTGTGAGGTAGGAAAAGGATATTCCTCCCGCCGTAATCTTGCAAATACGTGGGACGGTAACCAAGCCAGTTGGGTGGAGTGGAGGTCTCTGGTGGGTGCGTGGAATGCAAGGCGGTGGTTCTACCAAACTTTGGGTGTCTGGTGGTAACATTTAGACGTCAGGCCAAATGATAATAAAGTGCTCACACCCGAATTTTGTTAATTTCACAGCTTGTGCAAATCTTGCTTTAGTGATCGGAGTACGTTCATGGTGTTGTTTTATTGCATCACTAATGAGTGAAAACCAGATTCCACCCTAATCAAAAACATCTGCGCCACTGGCAAAATGTTGCTGGTAATTGTGTGTGTGAGAAAGTGCATGATATCCTCTCAAAACTCAAAAAATTTATGTAGAGCAGCGTGAACAAATTTGTTTGCTGGATTTACCACTGGATTTACTCTGGTGGTTAAATGACCCTATAGTTTGTGTTTGTATGTCTCTTTCCATCTGAAAGTAAATGGTGGTATCTAGCCATCTAAAATTATAGAATGGTGTCTGTTTGTCTCAGAGGGTCTAATGGTGTCCATTGCCCCTTGCACGTCTGATAGCATTGAATAGTCACTGGGCGACTAGTAGTGTCTGTTGGTCTCTGGGTGTCTAGTGGTGCCTCTTGATATCTGGTTTTCTGATGTATTGAATTCTTTGTGTGTCTAAGAGTCTCCGAAAGTATGTAATGTTTTTTTTGGTAGTCATGATAGGGCCTACTAATTTGTTAAGGGGGTTATAAGTCTCTGTTATTTTCTCCTTGTCTGATAGAATTGAATGGTCCTAATGCAGTGGTTCACAAACGTTTGACTCCTGAGGACCCCCACTGAGTCACTACTGGAAGCCGGGGACCCCCAAGCAATTGGTACAATTTAAATTTCAAACATTAAAACAGTAATTCACAAAAACTACTCAAACAAGTGCACGCTAAACAAATACTCAAATTACTGAAGATTTTATTCTGTATTGAAAAAATTTGCAAAAATCAAAAAATGCTTATGGGAAGGTTGGTGCTGCATCGCAGCGACTAACTTTCCAATGTTTGGTTTTATTTTGTGGTACAAGGCTCCTGGCAGGGCAGGACTGGAAGCCCAAAGCAGGCCTGGCAAATGTTGTCAGGCAATCATCATACAGTGCAAACCAAGTGCAGCTAGTGAGCCTGAACTCTACTAAGGTGGCTGTGGGGGCTCTTCCCCCAAGAAAATGTAGTGAAAAAAATATTGTATTCTACAACACATTTGTCATTATATATTGAATTGTGTTAGCTTTTAAAGCATATCAAATGATGACCTTACTGAGCACACTCTTTGTTAGGACTCTTCAATGATGCCCTCACTAATACCCTCCAACAGTAAGTGCTTCTTATCTCTCCATAGCCCCTCTGTCACAAGTATTTAATTTGTTTTATAGCACCTCTCATACCAGTGTGGGGTGTCAGAGCACTCCACATCACACACATACAGAGACAATGAATCCTATATGTGTACATCAGTGTATAGAAAATGTTACATAAGGCAAAGGGGACTTTAGGGTGTAGCATTTACATGTCAGCCATACTGGTTGGCATTGTTTAAGAGTGCTTGGTCTGGAGAAGCACAAACTTAGTATTCAGAACATAAGACAGTGGTTAGCGTTTACTTTAATAATACGAATTTATTTTCTACCCAAACAAACCTTTTTTTAGCAGCACGAGGATAATGAAAGACTGGGAAAAAACATAACTTACTAATTTATACCACGCAGTTCTTTGGTGACAGTTCATAGCTCACTCTGCTAGATTACGATTGTAACTTATGAACTACACAATAACAACAGAATCTCTGTGACAAAAACAGTAACCCACTGAGGTATACACCTAAAATATTGCTTTTAGAAATGCATGGTACACTTGTTTGCAGCAGGCATGTTAACTCTCTGCTACCTTAGACGAGTCAATGATGCCACTGAACAAAACTCCCATCTCTCTCCAGCAGGTACATTAATCACCTGAGTTATCTTGACACTTTTACTGTTGCCTGAAAACTGCCGATTATACAAAATATTAAAAACTGCTGCCTAAGGATCCCCTTGAAATGTGGCATGGATCCCTGTGGGTTCACCGACCACAGTGTGGGAACTACTGTCTTAGTGTATCTAATAGCATCTATTGGATTCTGCTTGTCTGATACCACTGAATGGTCATGTTGGATTATGTCTGTTAGTTTCTGGGTGTCTGATAGGATCAAATGGTGCTAGGGTGTCTGGTAATGTCCATTAGTACCACAGGATTCTTGGGTTTCCATGATAATGGCTTTGATGGTGCCTGTTGTTCTCTTGGTGTCTGTTAGTTACAAATGATCTTTCAGGATCAAGTGGTGTCCTTCAAAATCAAATGGTCTTCGCATGTGTAATAGTATCTTTTTGTTTCTAGGTGTCTAAATGTATTTGATGAGTACTCTATGTCTGATAGAGTCCTTTGATTTATGAGTGTCTATTAGTGTCAGTTTGTCTCTGCATATCTGATAGTACTGAATGGTTTATTGAGTGGCTGGTAAAGCCTTCTGGCCCATGGGTGTCTAGTAGTGTCTATCCGCATCTGTTAGTATTGACTGGCCTTTGGCTGTCTTCAAGTTTATGTTGGTCTCTCTACAACTAATGGTATTGTAATGGTCTTTTGGTATCTATGTTAGCATTTGTTTGTCTCTGGGTGTCTGAGAGTATTCATCGGGTTTGGGTTTCTCTTGGTGGCTGTTGTCCTCTGCGTGTCAAACAGAGTTGCAAATCTTCACGTTTGAATAGTGTTTGCATGTATGATGGTGTTTATCACGGAGTCAATGTCCTGACGTTGTCAGATCTTGTAGCAACGGTCAACTCTATAAACTATTATCTGCAACGTCAACACCTCTCTGAATGTCATCAGAGCTCTGCTCCTTCATTGGATTAACTAATTCCTGTGAAATAGAACACTGGTCGTGTGGCTGGCGGCCTACACCTCTCCCACCAGGGAAATGTTTAGGGGTGTCCTACAGGGTTTGTGTTTACCTCCCACACTTTTTAACCTGTATCTTATGGGATCAATGAGAGTTTTGCAGAGCAGGTTAACAGCCATAAGTTGGCAGTTCAGCTGCCCCAACTCATTGTTCTTTCACCCCATTTAGAAGTAATCGAGCCACAGATGTGTGTTTATCTCCCATATTATTTACCCTGCATCTTATAGCGGTTTTGCCAGAGCAGGCAAACAGCCATAAGTCAGCAGTTCAGCTGTCCCAAGCTCAGGGCTTTTTTCCCCATTTTAAAGTGGTGGAACCACAGGATTTTCTGATGATGGTGCCTCAGTTGACTCCACATAAAAAAACCTTTGACCTGATGACTTGTCTAGAACAGGGGGTAACAGTGACAGTTGCCCCAATCTATTCAGAAAGTTGTCGCCATCAATAGATGTCCCTCCCCTCTACTACTTATACATTCCAGGCAGGGAAATTTGTCAAAAGCACCCAATCAGGGTGGGAATATGACTTTTATCATGGCGGCCATCAATTATTTTGTTTTTCAAGGACACTCTCCTGCTTTGTACATTTATTAATCAAACACAACAAAATTGGCGAACAAGTGCAACACAAACGGCACCAGTTCACCAAGCTCTTTAGAGCAACTACTGCACCAGCAGAGGCCCTGAGGCTTAGGGATACCCATCAGCTAAGCAGGGATCTATAACTCTGGTGGGTGTCCCTCTTCTAGGGAAGCACATGTTACAACTTCTGCTCGCAGAACAGGCCTGTAGGCCGGCCACAGTCCTTTAATACAAAATCCACAAATTTTTCCAGGCACTAGATTTAATTCACTGGTTGGTTGATAATAAACTAATTCATCGGAACTGCTGTCTGTGGCCAAAATCAATGAGCCATTGCACATCTCAAGTGGGGATGGAAGGAAATCTAGGTATGTCAGTAGATGCATCTTTCTTCCTAAGTTCATTTATTTAGTTTAAGAATCTGTAGAGTGGGCAATTACAAAGATAGGTGTCCTGCCACTGAGATAACGGAAGTGAGCACACAATGCATGGCCAAGAAGATTCAGGTTATAGATCTACCAGGGCAGGAGAGAGCCAGGTTTTTAAGGCTTTTCGAAATAGGAAAATAAGTACATGGGCTCAAAGGTTCTAGGGCAGAGAATTTCCGTATGCGACTGCCAGGACGGAAAATGCCAACTCTCCATAAATGTGTGGCGAAACTGGGGAATATTTTAACAATCTGGCAGTGGAGCAGAGAGAACAGGTAGCAGTATAGGACCTAATGTACCAAGCAATTTTATGGTCATAAAGTTAGAATTTGAGCCTTTGTGACTGCAAAATGGCTTTTTTTAAATGCACGAAGCCCAAACTGCAAATCGGTAACATGTTATCAAATCACATTTTGGGTTTTAGAATTAATACAGAATTGGTGTTTGGAAGGGGCATGTAAAGGGCATCCCATCCAAATACCGTTTATTTAGCTTGTGTGTTCAGTGGCGGTTTCTGACATTTGAAAGTAGTGGGGCATAAATGTTGGGCATGACTGTTATATAGCGAGTGATGTGAACAAGTTCATTGGAAAAACCTGGGGTCCAGGGTGAGTCCCTCTCCCAAGAAAGAAATGAAAAAACGTTGGGTAAATGGTGTATTTAAAGCAAATGAATGTAGTGATAAAGCAAGGCTTATAAATCAGTGTGAACGTATAGTCTAGAAATATTAAACACATTAAAAAGTGCCCCCCTATATTCCCGCATTAATATGTTCAACAGTTACTGTAATGTGTAAATTGTACAGCATGACAACTTTAGGCCTTTAAAATGTATGCTCGCCCAGTGTCTTGCACTAAAATATGCTCTAACGAGGCTTCAAGAAGCACCCACAGCTGCTGGTTGCAACCAGTCATTTAGAAATATGTGCAGACAGGCATTTAAGTGGGATTAAAAAAGTGAGAGCTTTCTATAAAGGAACATGTCAAATAAATTTCTTTTATTCCCAATTTGTACCACCTGACCGGTACTTTGTTTTTTCTCTGAGAAGTAATTGTATCCAGATAAATGACACAACAACTGACATAAACCTAAAGCCTGTCAGTACGAATGGCTTTGTCAATGGGTGTTAGCTGTTTAAGATAAATGAGTAACAACAATTTGTTATAAATAATTAACATTGGAAATGTTTCAATTCTGAAACAGTGAGTCTGTGAATTAAATAGCATTGAGGTCTGTGGAAGGAGTTTTGGTCTTCAGTTAATGAATGAAGGACGTCTGAAATAACGCAGGGATGGAGTCGCCGACGCCCGAAACCATGAAGCTGTTTGAGTCAATGGCCTACAGAGTGCATACAGCCATAGACCTCAATGGCAATGAAGGGCTTTAAAACAGAAAGCCGGGCATCTTGCATCACAGTTCCAAAAGTTGATTTACTGCCTGACTTCCATCTCCTGCTTCAGTGCGAGACAGGTAGGCAGCCTGAAACAGGCAGCCCAGCCTTGACTTAAATACATCGAATTGTTTAGAGATAAGATCATACCTCTAAATAAATTGATCTATTTATTATGTTTTCATGTAAATGTTTAGGAATTTCTAAGGGGCACAGCACCTGGGTCCTAATGGAGAAACCGCTTCTGGCCTGTGTGTATTAATGTTTTGCAACCAAAAGCTAATCGTAAAACATTAATATTTTGCTAACAAATCAAAATTAGTGGTAACCATTCACAAATGAGAATGGGTACACAAAGGACCTCTTTCCCTTTGTGAATGTGAACAAAAACATTTTGTATGAGCTGATGGTGGTCCTTGGGACCACTGCCTGTCCCAAAAAGAAGTATATTAAAGTACATATTTTCTTTATTAAATGCATCACAGGCTGCATTTAAAAAAAATAACAATTGATTCATTTATGTATCAATTGAGTCGTTCTTGCATATCGCGGCTTATCAGCCGAGAAGGTATCCAGGCACAGTGCTGTAGGTATCGGTCAATTTAAAAGCAATCACAGACATGGTGGTTTGCTGGCCCCAGCAGTTCACCATGCTTGTGATTCTAACTAATCACAGAGGGTCTTAATTTGTGACTTACCTCATCCATATTAATGAGTTGTTCAAATTGCAATCCACTGAGAATCAGTATTTTGTGAACTAACCGAATAATACATAGATGGGTTCAACAAATTCCAATTTATTCAGTAGAAGTGGTTGTGCAAATTGCACACACTTCTACTAAATGAATTTTAGGAGATTCCTGATAAGAAATTTCAACTCATTAGTTGATGCAATTTGCGATTTCTTAATTGGAATATTAGTACATCAAGCCCATGGTGTATGAATGTGGTTTCAGAATAATAGGAGGCAGAGTTATGGAAAGCTCGACACGCTAAATACACTGATTTAAGGATGATTTTATTGGCCACAGGAAGCTGATGCAAGGTACAAAGATTAGGAAAAATATGAAAAGACAAGTTGAAGATCAATCTTACAGTCACATTTTGAATGTGATCAAAACGATGAAGCAAGTATGAAGGTGAACCAGTAGTCAAGCTGTTCGGACTGCAGCATGCACAAATCAGACAATGCCCTCCTCACCACAAAAAAAGATCACCCCAATCTCCTGAAGCCACCTTCAACACCATTGACCCACCCACCCTCATCCATATCATGAATTCTGGAATGGGTTTTAAAGCCAAGGTCCTTCACATGTCGTCCTACCTCTTCAGCCAACATCAGTTTGTTCGCATATGCACCCACGAGTTCTAGGAGTTCCCTATCATCTGCATAATCTAGCAAAATTCCATTTTGCCCTGTCACATTTAGCATCTATAATGAGCCCTTTGGACTTTAGTCACCAATAACAACATCAAAATTCACAAATACGCTGCTAACACAAACTCTAGTTAAAAGTTTATTTCGCTGCATAAATACAATGGGCCTCATTTATGAGAAATGACGCATCGCTGTGTGAAAGCAGCAATGCGTCACTTCTCAGTGCACCCTCCTTGCGACATTCCTGATGCGTCATATTTAATCTATGAAGCATTATGTCACATGAAGTTACAGATACGTCAGTATTTCTGACGTATCTGTAAGCGCAAAAGTGACGCATTGCTGGAGTGTGTCACAAAAGTGACGCAACTCCAGCAATGCGTCCTTTCACATGGGGCACGCCCCATGTGAAAGGGCCTGCGTCAGTCTTACACCTGCTGTGAGGCAGGCACAAGATTTTGACGCAACGGCGTCCTAAAAGTGACGCAGTGAAATCTCATAGATTTCACTGCGTCACTTCTACGACCCTTCTTTGCGTCAATACGCCCTCCTTGCATACATTATACCTGGCGCAGGTATAATGTGGCGCAGGGCTTTACAAAGTGACGCAACTACCTAGATGCGTCACTTTGTAAATATGGCGCAACAAGGTGCATTTTTTACGCCACTGGTGCGTAAAAGTGACGTACAGCCTCAAAAATGAGGCCCATTGAATCTAGCACTGCGTGCACCTCATCCAGACATGATTGTTCAGCTCCTATTTTAAACTCAATCCCACAAAACAGAATTCCCACTATTCGCCTAGAGCAATAAGCAACAACTAGTTTAAACCTGCCTCAACAACATTAACCTGAATGAATTCTTACATAAACTTTGAGTCAATCTCAAAATAACCAAATTCACCCTAAACTTCGACCTTTCACTCAACGAACACATCAAAGAAAGAAAGAAAGGCAACCTGGAACTAGGTTACTCCACTAAAGAAAGTGAAAACATTCCTCCCAGGAAAATGACTTCAGAAGAACTGCTATTTAAGCCCAGGTTCTCTTGACTCTGTGTGATAGTAAAGCCTTGCTTACATCCTCCCAGACTCCACACTGAATCCCTTGAAGGGTACCCTGCGCACCAGAGTATGCCTTTTAAATGGCCTGAAGAAGTGTGGCCACCCAACACCCACCCTCATATGTTCCTGAGTAAAATGTATTTATGTTTAATTCCTAATCTTTTTCCTACTTTGATGTTCAAATTGAATATATGTTTCTCATTGAGTATGCTGTCATTGAATGTGTCAATGTACTGTTGGATAGCTATTATACCGGATACAGAGCAGATTGTAGATTATGCTGTGAAAAACAGGTCTTAAGCTGCGTATGAAGGGACACATAGCATAACTCAGTGCCAAAGAAAACAAGTTCCACGGTATTGCTATTCGTACGCCATAGGATCACTGACAACCTGTGTTCCCCTTGCCTGGCCATCACTATATTCGAATCCAGCTGCATCACCTATAAAGCAATGATGACTGGTACCCTCACTGATCAGACTAACAAACACTCCACCTATAATGGCTCTCAGCACACCTGCAGCAAGAACACCATCAAAATGGAGATAAGTGCAAAAAAGAAAAAACCAAGATAACAGCCATTCACCATTCATATATCAAGGATCTGAAATAACATTCCTGTGTCCATCAGGACCTCCCAGTCATGAAACAAATTAAAAAAGAACTTAAGACACATCTTTCTTCATCCTATCACCATGCAGCAATAGTCCATTTGCACGCTCATAACTAGGGCTGAATGGTGAACTCCACTTTATTTGTGGAGTTTGCCGAGTATTCCGCACTCCACCCTCCGCTGAGCACGTGGAGTTCTGAAAAAAACTGCGCTCCGCGAAGCAGAGTTTTTTCCTCGCTTGTTAACGTCAAGTTGGTGAGCACGAGTGGGGAAAATCCACTTCCCAGTGCGATTTCTCAACGCGGGCAGTCAGATTTACCAGCACGGACAGTCGAGGATGGTCGCGACTGCTCGCGTTGGGAAACCTGTTCGCGTTGAGAAAGCTGCAAATCAGGTAGAAAATCTACTCGAGCAGTAAAAAAAAAGAAGCAGTGCCCGCTTGTGCTGCGCATGGTGCCATTCACACAGATTTTACAGTGTGGGGCAAACACCTGGTGCTGAAAATCAATGCGAATGGCATGACCAAATGCACTTGGCCAGTTGCGGAACTCCACGTAGCGTGGTGTAGTTTTTTGATCACTTTACAGAGTTCCGCTATGCGGAACTCTGCCCAGGTCTACTCATAACCCAGCTACCACACCAATTACTCACTGACTGTATCTTTGGCTTTGACCCTGTACATCTCCCCACTGCCTTTTGGTTAGGTTCAAACTACACAAATACCACATACATACTTATATACATACCTATGCATGCACATAACCCAACATGACCTGTACATTTATAAGGACTTTTCCCAAAGAAATCAAAAATCTTAATTTAATCCCTGAAGGGGACTAACATAGAAACTTGAAGAGGTACCTCTAGTCAACGTTTTAAATCCTTAGTGCACACGTTCTGAAAGCCTGCAGGATCCTATTTTTTTTGTTTACTTCTTCCCTGTCAAAGCCAGAACCATATTTGATAGATCTTGTGTTCATAACTGCAAGCAAGGACAGATTCTCTATTCTCTAATTCCTTTAATGTCTACTTTATAGTAGTCACAAGATGGCACTTTCTGCTGTTCAAAAAATTAACTTAAGGAAAATGTAAGTCTCCCTCAGTTAGCTTAGGGTTTTCTTGGGTTAACTACCAAAAACAGACTCAACTTCTAAAGCCCCTAATAGCTATTCAATCAAAAACCCTTAAACTGCTCCTGGAACCCCTCTTTGGGAAAATGCTGAATCATAAGCCCCCTAACTACTGTTTTTAAGGTTTCCCCTATATTATGCACATGCCTGCAGGACTATGTTCAAATGGCAACATTCCAAGCCATGGGCACCGTCTTTAAAAAGTCTGCAAATTTGGGATTCAGTAGTATTTTCTTATGAAAAGTCTACATTGCCAGTCTTATAGAAACTTGTGCAATTTGGAAGGAAATTACACAAAGTTAGCAGAGGAAAATCTTTGCAACTTCCCACATACCTCATGCAGAGGTACCAAATTATTTTGATGTTAAATAAATGTGTATAAGGAGACAGAAGCATTTACTCTAACATGCAGTAAGATAGAAGAACTCATTTCTCCACGTGCACACCACACAACTCTGCATTTATGTGGTGTCAACGCTGGTCATGCATCATTGTTCATTCAGCATCTTCAAGAGATGTCTTCATTGCCTGACAAAGTCAGGTTGAAAGTGATACTCCTTTTAGATATCATCATTATTCCGAGCTCCCACTAGGAATTACTGCTAAAAGATGGGTGTGCTCGAACAGGTTCTTCGCCTCCGCTTCTGCTTGCATCCTTGCTTTGGGGTAGGATGCCCTAGTGAACACACAACGTGCTATTCGCCCACCCCACCCCTTGAAACGGCTCCCAAGGAGATAGGCAACTGCAATTAATGTGGTTTAACCAAGGGTGTAGCCTTTTATTCAGATAGCCCCCCAGATGACGTCACTGGTGACCTGAGGAAACAGACAAGGGACTCACCAGTTTGGCTCCTGCCCATGAAGCGACTAAGGGCACCCCACCGCCATTTGCGAGGGGCGCCTCGTCATTACCGCAGGATATTTGGGACTAGTTGGTCATGGGTGAATATTCACTTCCAAATGCTCAAAAATGCATCATGGAAGAGAAAATGAGAAGTAGAGATAAAAAGTGAGTCAGTTATCAAAATTCCAGCACTCCAAGGAGGAAGCCCTGGATCGATTACAGCTTAGGGTAAGATTGTTTGTGTCAAGCTTGGTAGGGTATAGGCCATATCACCTCATCTCAACTGATCTCATTTCATGTCATCTGTGGACCGTACCAGGGCTTAATCAGAGCACGGGGGAGCGGGAGGGGGCGTCTGTAAAGTAGATGCCAATGGGTATTATTCATGGCATGCTGAATTTCAGCATCCACTTTAAAATTAGGACACTCCTGGTGTTTACAAACAGACGGGTTGTTGTAAAGATAGTATAATCGTCCACAATTTTGGGAAATACATTCCCAATATTATACTGAGTCGGTGTGGCTTTGGTTTTCCGATTTGGCCCAGTTATGGGTTTACTGTAACCACCAATCAGCTTAATTTGTTGTACAATTTCACTTTCTTGCCATAAATTGCTAACAAAATATACCGTCTCCTATAACAGAATGTGTCAAAATGCTCCTTTAAAATGTATTTTTCAATTGCTCTTTGAAGTAAGCTTGGTTCAGGCAACATAGGCAGTTGAAGCAAGTGACAATGTTTTATTAGTTCTCTTAGCATGCAGGCAAAAACCTCATCTTCCTTATTCGCAAAGCTGCCGTAATACATGGTATTATCTCCAAAAGGGCCTGTCGATCAAATCCATGGTTGTGGCGCGCGCAGATTGTCATCAAGTGTGATCAGCTGCAATCAAGCTCCTCTTAGAGGATCATGACAAGAGCGCGACAGTGTGAATGAATAATCTTGCTTATTGAGTGAATATTGCGCTCAGTGATTTGCCCAGGGAATATCCCTCCAACCTCGCGCCTGAATAACTAACTGCCTGTGCCAGGCGAAGCCCGCCAAAGTGACTTCAAGCAAAAGGGCGCGAGACACAGGCTAAGGATTGCAGAGATTTACAACTGTTCCTCTGTTCATAAATCTCCCAAGGGTTTGAATATCTTTTCCCTCCAATTTCACATATGGGAGAAGAGTGGCGCAGCGGCCAGAGTGGCTGACTCTGGAGCGCCGGCTGCAGCTCAGCATCTTGTGACTCTGGGCAACAGCTCACTTAATCTCCCCAATGGGCCCTGGCATCTGGATAAACTTAGGGGGTGATAAGTTTGCGGTTTACAAACCTGGAATTAATATTATTTTTTACATAGGAAATATATGATGATTGCCAATATTTCTAGGATACGCTTTCAGTCCCCTCAACATAAACCCTGCAGAGGGTTAGGACATTTGAGAAATTTGAGAAAAATGTTCTCCCATCGACTCACAACCTTTGTCAAGTAAGTCAAAATATACTGATTCCCGCAACCCACAAACTGGCAAAGCCAATAGATGTGGCATATCAACAAGTCTTATGGTTTTGTCAATGCTTGTTATGCTTTCTTACGATTTCCGCAACATTTATTATTGAGAAAGCTGTCGAACACTCCATAATCTGAAAAAGACCTGGGCCAAAAGACAAATATATTTTTTTGGTCTCTTGCAATAGTAATCTCTGACTCTAAATTGAACTACATTGTATGTACATGTGCTCCTTGTGAATGGACACCATACTGTCACTCACAAAAAGTTAGCCAATTGCTGAAGTGGGTTGGCCCACTGCAAGATGCTGCATTAGTGGGTGGAACTAAAATATTAATGACTCAATAACAAACGAATGGATGACAATGGATAGCTAAAATCGAATGATTTTACCTAACGTAAAAGTATTGGGGTACTTTCTTACACTTACTGCATCGCCTACCACCACTATGTCATTCAGATTTATGTTTAGATGTGTGACATAGACATTGCAAGAACACGTCTCATTGCCATGGCATTTCCTAGACCACCGTGCCACCTCTCTGGGAATATCCGAGTCGACTTTTAAGCTGCATATTACCCATTTGGAAAACCTGAAGACCTAGAAGAATTTCCATATGTGTAAAACCTGAATTTGCAAAATTGACTTTGCAAATCACCCATTAGTCTTACCTGCAGTTTGATGCTTTTTCCACATGGAATATTGAATTGTGCTAGAGAGTGAGGATTGCTTAATCAATCGGCCCTTGTGATTAGATTTGGAATCATCGAAAAATGTGACCTGTCTCGTTAGTCTCCATTTCCAGACGCTTCGTCTGCATAACAGCTCAATTTTCTCTGGCACAGAAGCCTGCTTTATCAAGCATTCTCTAATGATGGGCAGCTTTAAGGCCTCCTTCCTGTCCTCACCTTTCATTTTTTAGATATTGTTGTAAATTTAACAAAGGGTCACACCACTGAATGTTCTGCCGGTAATGGTCTCTTCAGGCCAAGTGTAACCACTGATGTTATTATAGACCTTCACAGGCCTCCCTACGCAAAAGAAGTTCTCTTGATTAACTGGAAATACTCCAGGAAGCGTTTCGATATTATTCCCATAAAAGTGGGTGCTTCCTTTATATGTCTGCATCGAGGAACCGTTATAACTAGGTGTGGGCGTAACTGGCGCAATTTTCTCTAGCATAATTACTCTTAATTACCAAAAACTCACCCATAATTTGGTGTAATTGTGAGAGTAGCATAATCCAGCATTTAGTGCTATTCTCTTGGTGCAAAATGCACCCCAAAATGTGCCCCAGGATGCAGTTTGCGCTAATAACACAGCATTAACTGCTACAGTACATGAACAGCAGTAGCCAGCAGCCGTTCCTTATCTGTTAGTTTGCTGTTCATGTCCTCCTGCAGTAGGATTTATCCTCCTAATTACTCTTAGTTACTCCAGCTGGTGTAATCACGAAATTTTGGTAAATTCGCATTTCAAGAGTAATGTGTAAATACTGAAATTACTCTGGCGGACATACCATTTCACCCAGGTCTATTTATAGCCAATACTTTACCTTATGATGAACTTCATCAACCCTCCTAACACCTTGTAAGGTAGGGGATGGGGCCTTGAGTCACAGGGAGGATTCTGATGCCTTGCTCCCCAAATGCTATGTTTATTTATATTTTATATTAATTTTTATTTCATTTCTACAGATTTTTTCATGGCAAAGGTTCTTTATTAAGCTAAGATGAGGCGCAAAGTATTCACAATTTGTGGAAACTAAGATAGATAATTGCACACATAACCACACATCACATACTGGGCAGTGCGCGTAACAATGACTGATTGCACCCCATACCCAAGGTATCCATCTTATTCATGACACTCACACAACAACATAAGAACATTACATTTGGAAAATGGAATCACAAAGTTTCATTCTTAGTAGAAATGGGGAGGTGAATAAGGAAGAAAAATAACAGGGAGGTAGGTATGAATGTAATGTGAAATACAATGTCTGTGCTGGATTTGCAACGAAATACGGCCATTTATCAGCTTGCGGTAGTTACAGTTATTTCTCTAATTCAGTATTCAATACGTAGCCTTTCTTGGATTGGAAGTCTCGTCTGATGCATTTTGTACCCTATCTGCTAGCATCCTTGTGCGAGTTTAGGGCAGACAGTGAACGAATAAGGAATGAATAAAGCATTTATCATCACAGCATTCACCAAGGAAGCATCTTAGCATTTCAAAAGTAAGCAACTTAGGGCCCGATGTAGGTAAATCCCATTTACCGATTTTGAAATACCGAATTTTACCGATTCGGTATTTCAAAATCGGTAAATGGCATGTAGGTCCCAACATCTGGAATCGTTACCGATTCCTTACAAATTCGGTATTTACCGATTCAGTAAATACCGAATCGGTATTTGCTATTGAATCCTATGGGCCTTTGAAGCCCATAGGATTAAAGTCAAATACCGAATCGGTATTTACCGAATCAGTAAATACCGAATTTGGCAAGGGTGCAGGGGGTGTCACTTTGACACCCTCTAGCACCCCCAAAACGGGCATGTGTGCAATGTGGCACACAGACATGCCCTAAGGGCACGTCTGTCTGTCACATGGCACCTGTGTACATGCACAGATGTGCATGTACACAGGAATCGGTATTTTACCATGGATTTGTATTCCATGGTAAAATACCGATTCTGTAAGCCATGTGCTGATGGAACATTGGCTACCTACATTGCATTTTCGGTAATTTTACCGAATCGTTATCATTAAATTTACCGATTCGGTAATGATAACGATTCGGTAAAATTACCGAAATGTGCCCCTACATCTCGGTATTTTCGGCCGATTCCGATCGGTAAAGGGCTACCTACATCGGGCCCAAAGAAACAATGTTAAAAGAACAATGCAAAGAATTAAAATCAAACCCTATTGACAACCCAAAATTTCAATAAAAAATAGGTTTTTAATATCTTCCAAAAGTGATGTGCTCAGCAATGGATCCCAGCCCAGAAGGCTGCTGATATTCAGCCCTTGAAGCCAAGAACTCCAAAGTAGAGGTGGGCAGAACTTGTGTAGAGGAACTCTACGATATTCCGCAGAGTTCCATGAGCGGGTGGAATTGGTATATTGAGCTGATTTTTAGTGCTGGGAGCTTGTACCGCATTGCAAAATCAGCGTGATCAGCACCATGTGGCTTCTTTGCTGCTGCTCAACTAGATTTTCTACTCGAGCTTCAGCTTTCTAACTGTAAATAGTCACAACCGCCCACGACCGCCCGCGATAAGAACATCTCGCCGGGTGCCCTCCCAGCACCCAAAAATTGCGCTAGGGGACGCCAATTCTCACTCTCCAACTTATTTTTTGGTATCTCGCGCGCAAGAAAAAAATGTGCCGTGCAGCAGTTGCTAGAGTTTTGTCAGAACACCGCGCTACAAGCTTAATGCGGAGTGGGTAAAACTTACCGAACCCCTCCAGTGGAGTCTTTTTTTATCAATCACACCTATACGAAAGCTTTTGCAAGTTCACTTAAAAAGAGTAACACTGCCAAAACAGTGGGAGGTGGCAAAGAAAATGCATTGGGTGGTAGTTGGTAATGCAAGCCTTAACGGCAGAGCACCCTTAGCATTTAAGGCTCGATGAGTCAGACAAAGGGATTTAAAAATCACTCTTTTTTTGCAATGGCAACAAGTGTAACCTCTGCCTACCCACAGTCATGTGGTCAAACGTTCTCACACCATATGCAAGTCTGACTGGAATTTTGAATCATTTGCAGTTGTTACAAATATTTTAATGAAAGTCTAAGTTGGCATGCATTCAGGATGGTTGCTGCTCCCAGTTGGAAGTTCTTGAGGAATTACCAAATGGTTCTGGAACAATGTTCAAAGTGGGGGGAAGAGGGGCTGATATCAATGTTACAATACTGAAGTCATAGGGATTGTGAAAAATCCATACAAAGAACAAGTGTAGCAAATGAGACTCGCCCATTCATCAGGAGAGTGGTATGAGTGAGGTATGTAGCTGGGGGTGCATTGTGGAGCGTATTGTCACAAGCATATTACTAAAGCATGGTGTTGTAGTGCACCATCATTTACAGCCAGCACATAGTCCATTGAGATGGCTTCAAAATTCGTATTGATGCAGTTTTACTGATAAAACTGTAGCACACAAACAATAATATGTGAAAATTGATTTTCAGCAAATATTTATCATTTGCATATCACTAAGTATAGTGTCTTTATTTGTTTTGAACAGGGTTTTGCTCAAACTTCAGAATTTCAAAAATTACAGAATTACATTTTTGCTTTCCTAACTGCTGATATATTTAACCATTTTTACAATTCATTAACAGGTACTGAAATTGTGCTAAGTTTTGGAAAAAAAATGACATAATACAGGCTTTCCTTTCACTCTCTGTGCTCTAGCAAGACTTTCAGACAGTTCACCTTACAAAACCCCTTGACTTTACAGTTAGAAAAAGAAAAGGAAACACCAATCTCCATGTTATCAGAATAAGCCTCAATTTGTCTGAAGACTAAGCCTGGCGTTTGACTTCTGTCTTTGAACGGACTTAGATAAATAAATTATAGGCATCCTTTTTGTCCATTCACTTTTTGAACTTTAGTCTGCTTGTTCTGCGGGTACTGCTGCACCCCAGCTTCCAGCGTTTATGGGATTGCCCTAAGAGTCTTCCTCAAAAGTTTGAGCTGGAACGAGAAACAGGATAGCACCGACTTTACCGATGCCTCAAGAGAGACTTCTTAATCTACCTTAAAACCAAGATTTGTTGCTACCTTCCCCGACACAGGGGGGTCTACTAACTTAGCAGGCCAGAGAGTCAGGTTCAAAAATAGAAAAATTTGTTTTGTCAAAATTTCATTTCAGGCACAATTTCTACATGCACAGATGAATGGCTGACAGGCATCAACCTTGCAAAGACTGAAATTCCTCCCCATAATAATCAAAGGAGAAAAAAAAGCTGGGGGGCATTGGCATGTAAGGTACACTCCGAGCCACACGACAGAGTGATACTTATGCGGGACTGTATGTAGAGTAGACAATAAACAGTATTAGAGCTGGATTTAAACCTAAAAGGGTACATAGAGTTTAGTTGTAGTTCGAAAAAAAATTAGGAGAACCAAGCCAAGGCAGTCCCTCTTAGGCCTTCATCAGCCACACCGTCAATCAAAATGTTATGATCGACCATATTAAAAGTAGCGGAAAGAATTTAAAAAATCATAGCTACCGAAAGCCCTTTATACAAGTCTACGTTTACTGGTCTAAAAGGGTGAACAACATATCCTCCAACTCTATATCTGACTTAAACCATTCTGTGCTATATCCAGGACATTGTTCTGCTTTAGCTAGTTGGATAACCGTTTTGACACATATTTTTCTAGTAGGATGGAAAAACTTTAGAAATATCTAAAGCATGTGTAACCACACAACCTACAAGCTCATGTGCAGCAGCTGTGGTGGAGTGGGGCTCCCTCTGTCGCAGCTGTGCTGCCGAAAATCTGCCCACCTTTTTGTCTCTCTTGCTTTCTTAATGTAATAAGCATTAGAACATTGGAATTTTGGGAGCTCCATTGCAGACAATGGAGTGCTCCCTGCTTCTACGGGCCGGTAAAGGCCCGCAGAGCAACATTCCAATGTTCTACAAAGGCTTCTCGAAGCTCGAGGGGATTTATATCCCCTCGAGCTTCGAGAACCCTTTGTTTAATTTGTTAGAACATTCTGCCCTCTAGTGGCCTTATAGCCCTTTGTAGCAGGGCTATACCGGCAATTAAAGTCCCGCTGTCTCGTTAAAGTCCATCGCCTTCGGCTCGGGCCTTTAACAATTCAGCGGGCCTTTAATAGCCGGTATAGCCCGCTACGGCAGGCTGTAAGGCTATATTAAGGATTTTTTTGGCAGTTTCCAGTTAATGTATTATAGTAGGAGAAAGATCTGTCATATATAGGGTTGTCAAGTTTCTTACCGCCGTCTTCAGTTTAGTACATTCTAGGCCAGAGGTCTGCCTACCTGTGTTTGGATCACACATCAGCCTACCTATCAATGCCACTTTATCTGGTGTCCGATAGTACCTTCATTTAGTTCTCTCTCATTCTCGAATATGTGGTCTTAGAATGTTCTTCTTGGGGGGAGGGTCTTGAATTTATTAGCTTGCGTGCATCAAAAGGGGGTGGATCATGACAGGTCTGAAGTTTAATCCCAATTGTATTAACCAGCGGCGGCTGCTGCCAATCAAACCTGGGGGGGCAGCGCAGGGAAAAAAAATAATAATAAAAATAGACTTACCTTTCCATCCCGGCCGACGCAATCTCCTGTGCCAGGCCTCGCTGATTCTCTGCTCCTGGTACTCTAATACCAAGGAGCACAAACTCCCAGACTCCCTATGCAATCCCATGCTGCTCCCATGCTATTACTCCCAGCATGAGAGCAGCGCTGGGATTGGGCGGAGTGGGCCAGTATCACTCTACAACAGGGAGAGGGAGCCTGTGCCTTGAGCACTGGGGATATGTCCAAGGAACAGCCTGGAGATGACCAAGTGCGCATTTTGGGTTGGCCAGCCATGGACGGCTGGCTAAACTGACATGCGCACTTTCAGTGCCTACTACCGCTCCCCCTGCTGCTGACGCAACGTGGCCCGCCCTAGACTTGCAGATATCAGTCAAAACTAAAATGACAATAAAATAGTTTTATTGTCATTTTCTTTTTCTTCTGCCTGCTGCGTTTCAGCAATGGGGCGACGCTCCTCCGCTACAGCAGAGGAGCCCCCCTGTTTATTACTGAGGGGTCTGTGATGCCACTCTCTAGTATGTAACAATAAGAAATGAATGGAAGTGGAATAACTTGAATCAAGAAGTAATTTATTCAGGAGGAGGTATGGTGAATACAAAGTAGGAATGTATAATCCATCTACATGGGTGTAGTAGGTGCTATATGACAAACAGATTATAATGAAAAATAAAATTGCACGACAAAGCCTGATAGTTGCCATTACACGACTGATACAACAGATTTGTCTACCAGAGGCTCAGATGACATCTTTAAGTGTCACCCCATCCACAAAAACTGAATGATTTCAATTTTACAAATATTCTAGCCAGTTTATCTCAAAATTATTTGTTCTGGGTATTAGGTACATACATGAATTCAGTTATCAATGCAGCATGAAGTGGTGATATTTTTACGAATTAATTCAATTCAGGCCCTCCAGGGCTACGATTCCTGAGATCTTACTTCAGGTAGAATTTACCTAAAGGGGTTTGCCACTCCCCACTTTTTGGAAAACGATGTTACGCAAGAGGGGATGCCCTGTACCACCACTTTAAGGCTACTGCTAATTAGTTTTGCTGATTCTGTTTCTGATAGATCTGTCTCCTATAAGACAGCAACAAGAGAACTTTTAGGTACTGATAATGTAAAATATTTACTCTTTTCACATAATTGGTAATTCTGGAATAGAACCATAAAATAATTGCTCTTGGTGCCTGTAATATTCATAACGGTACAAAAAGATTAATATGTGTTGGTCGGTGTCAGAAGTGTACGGTAACCCTCGGATTTGTGGCTTAACTTTGGGCATTACCAAGAGTAGGATGAAATGCGATCAACATAAAGCTGCAAACATGGGAGTGGATCCAGCACACCTGTCATGGCCGAGACAAGGCTGAGATATATTTACTCTGTGTCCCACCTCAGTCTGTAAACGTATACTGGTTGATCGAAAACACTCCAACCAGAGAGGAGGGAAAGGCTCCACCCAGGGCAGCCAACGTAGATATCAATAAGGCGTGGTAAGAATATGGCAGAGGGGAAGCTTGAGTGTGTGAGTTTAGTATGGTGCACTCATCACAAGACAACTTAAGATCTGGAGCTATGCATGCATGTCGTGTAGCAGCACCTGAGCTAGTTCAAAACATTTGTGAGGGAGGCTGTAAAGGGTAAGAGATGCCAGGTAGGTGCAGAATATAGTTAGAAGGGAAGACAGCAATTTGGTAAACACAAAGGGAGGGCCAGTGGAGATTTAGAGATTTAGAGATGTGCAAGTGTTCACTCCTAACTCATATATCTTTCACACAAAGAAACGACCAGGTCTATAAAGAGGTAGGAAAACCTAGCTAACCAGAAGTATTCCGTTTTTAGGATGAATGTCCTCACCCATCCAGAGGGGGCATGCGTCATCATTGGGATTCTTCTCGCACAGTGACAGCATATCATGGTGAGGGCTACAACTCCCTCTCTGAGAAGGAGATCTTCAAAAAGTCCTATGGAAAACTAAAGGGTGGTGAGCGTGCAATATGTGAACATAAAAGTGATTCAAACCGATTCCATGGCAGGCATACAACGTTATTCTTGCGTGCCTGTGCCAGAATTTAAAAATGAAGAGACACTGCAGCGATTAACTGACCATGCTTCTGTGTGTCACTGGTTATTGGTCAATATGTTTCTACGAACTAAACCCTCAGAAAAGGTGTATTGGCATTCATCAGGACCTAGAAGTATTGCTTCTGCTCAAAACGAGTGCCCATAAAAGGAAAAAAATATAAAACCGAATTAAGTAGTCCCCAATAAGTTTCAACAGTGGATCCACTGCATTAAGACCCTCAATCAACGGATGTTGTACCTCAACTCAAAGGACCCTTGTGAGGGGCTCAGGGTGCACTCTGCCTGTGATGTAGTGCCCCTGGAAAGTTCTGTGGTATTTGAACCATTTTGATATAGAACAGGATCATAACTAGTGTCAATTTTCAAGATATAATAATAACAGTAATAGGATAGCCGAGAGCAGAGAAGGTCCAACTTTTATATTAAATGTATCTCAGAAAAGTGGTACCTTCGGTGACACATTTAAAGTTTAAGGCAACCGGTGAGTAAGACTGTTAATACTACAATATTAATGACATCAGCAGGATTGTGCAAAGAGAAGATTTCTGAGCCCCATTGGCCTTCAAGGAGAAACGTAATTCAGAAGAAAAATAGAAGTACGAATGTAGTTGGAAGGTCTGTTACTATTGTCGCATGTTGGGGGATCTTTTTTCAAGGGCAATTCAAAATATCTCTTTAGTTGGTCAGCCGTTCTACTATCTAGTGCAGGTACTCTCTGCCAGACCTGCTGGGAGCAGACCTTGAGAAAGAGCTCAGTTTCAGGTGCTGGTTGATTGGTTTTTGGTGCTAAGTATGGCCTTCTTTGGGAGAAGATGGCTGAGCAGGTTCAAGCACATCCATACAGCTAGGCTCTAGACAGTCCAGAAAATCTTCTAGTTTTTTGTTGTTGTTTTGGTGTTGTTGTTGTCTTACTATCAAGCTTGAGAATCATGATTGTGGGTGTCAATAAGGCCACATCTAATGCCAATTGGTGAAATCTAGTGCAAAGTCTCAAAAATCTTCTCCTCTTGAGGCTAGTGTCCAATGAATAGTCAGCAGATATAAAAATGGAAGGACCATCGAGGAGAAAGGGGGCGTTCTTTTTCGTGTCGCAAGAAGCACAATAGTATTGGACATAGTCATCTATTGAGACTTGTCTAGGCCTGATACAGTGAGTTCTTTGAAAATCTAAGGTTCAGCGAAGTCTATTTTGAGCAATATTGGGAGTAGGTCATAATGTCTTCCTTTTCTGCCTTGTCCAGAGAATTGGATGTTATCTCATTTAAAGTGATCTTCCATATCCATGACCTTTTTTTTGAGTTACCAGATGTCTAGACCCAAGTCCGAGATTTTATCAAGTCTCGTCTCCTCATCCAGTCTGTTGTCCTTTGAATGCACGTGGTATTGAAGGTAGTGATGTCATTGTGGATGGACTGAATCTCTGAGCACATAAATAAAACTGTGCAATAAAGTTTGGTAATTGGTGTGCTAATGGCAAAGAGTTCACTCATGACAAAGTCCACAGTAGCTTCTGGTCTCTTTGCGGTGTCTTGATGAGCAAAATGTCTTTTTCCAGTAAGTGCTTCGATGAATAGCAGTATCTAAGGCCGGCACTGATGGCATATATGCTGTAGTTATAGAAGTTGAGCAGTCTATTACACGCAGAGATGTCATAGGCAGGAGTTAAGTTGAAGGCATGAGTAGAGTGGCACCAATATTTTTATTTTCCCCAAGGCCTGCGCTCAAGCAGTAGAAACTAATGCCTCAATAGTAGACCAAACATATAGTAATGCAGTTTCTGGGCAAATATAGATGGCATAAGATCTGCATGGTGGATTCAGGGGATATCTATAGCCTGGAAGGTATTATTTGACTCCACAAGGAGGAACATTCAGCTGTAGACCACAGGCAATTATAAGGTGGTGGTCGGGTAGGCTGCCAGTTTAATCAGGCAGAAGGTAAACAATCCATGCATTCCATCAATGTTATTAAGACACCCCCACAGTGGTGGACATTGTGGCACTATACTCCATTTTGATTTGCCTATAGTACCTATAGGGTTACATCTTCTAAATGGATGCTCAACTGTAGCTACTCAAGTCACTGAAATTCCAAACAACTGTAGGCCCAATTCCAACATATGCACCCACATTGTTCATTCACTGGTAAGCCAAAAGTTTGATCTCTACTAAAGTGTGCTAATACATAAAAAAAAGGGGCTCACATATGAAGTACAAAAATGCAGAAATAATTTCCATAAAAATGATCCCCAAACATATTTTTAAACAAATCTTGGATCAGACACCATAGCAGATGCAGTACTTACAATGTTCCATGAGTTCTCCCAGCAGGCAGGCAATCGCATTTTATTTTTTTTCATCCGCAGAGCTGCAGTGATATACAGCATTATTGCCAAAAGGACTTGTCAGTCAGATCCCAGCAACAAAATATTGAGCCGCAAGCAGATGGGTCTTGTGGGATATCAGCCGCAATCAAGCTCTGCTTGGAAGATCATAACGAGAGTGCGACATTACAAAATGAGAAATCACCTAATCGAACGAATACCACATGCACCCAGCCAGATTTGCCCTGGGAATACCCCTGCGGGCTCTCTCACATGGATGCCAGCGGAAGCCCGCCAAAATAGCTTTCAGCGCACAGAGCTTCAGTTTTGGAGATCTAATGAGCTCCTCATCAACGACTGAATTAACTTTTTGTTAGCAGTATCTTTTCAGAGAAGGCACCATTTCATGAAGTCCCAAAAATATTCTTTTTTACTTTTAGGGTATTTATACTTCGATTGTGGTCCTTTACACATAGATGAAAGTATACAAAAAAGGTGATGCATCGGGAAATAGCCTTTACAAAGTGGTCCTTACCACGTATTGCCTTTACAATGATTCTGTAACAACGCCTACGTCTTTACCACACATGTCTTTACCACACAAAGTATATATATAAGGACAAGGGCATTTTTAGGGTTTAGGGTGGGATGAGGGTATTTGAGTGGCAAGGATATTTTTAGGGTTTTGGAGAGGTAAAGGTATTTGGGTGGCAAGGGAATCTTTAGTGTTTATGGTGGGTAAGGGCATTTGGTGGCAAAATAATTTTTAGGGTTTAGAATGGTTAAGGGTATTTGGGTGACAAGAGTATTTTTGGGGTTTAGGGTTGGTAAGAGTATTTTAGTGGGAAGGGTATTTTTAGGGCTTAGGATGGGTGGGGTTACTTGAGTAGCAACAGTGTTTTTAGGGTTTAGGGTGGGTAAGGGTATTTGGCTGGCAAGGTTATTTGTAAGGTTTACTGTTGTTATGGGGTATTTGTGTGGCAAGGGTATTTTTAAGGGTTTTTGGTGGGTTAGCAAATTTTTGGGGGTTAGGATGGGTAGGGTTTAGCAGTTGGAGGCCGATAAGGCAACTGTTAGACCTGGCATCCATGGTGTGGTTTCACCTGTCATTTTTACTTCTGGCTCCTGTATTTTTGACTGTATGCTGGACTTCATTTTTGCTGTTGTTTGAACTTTGGGCACGTTACCACTGCTGAACAGTGCTAAACTGCAAGTGCTCCCTGTGTAAAATACTATTGTGATTGGTTCTCCATGATTGTCATATACAATTTACTGGGAAGTCTCTAGTAAAGTGCACTGCGTGTGCCCAGGGCCTGTAAATCAAATGCTGCTAGTGAGCCTGCACCACTGATTGTGCCACCCACATGTCTCAGGTCTACCACTGCAGAGTCTGCAAGTGCAGTTTTAAACTCTCATGTCGACCTGGCAAGTGCACTCACTTGTCAGGCTCAAACCTTTCCTTTTATTACATGCAAGGCAACCTTAAGGTAGGCCCAAGTTAGCCCTAGGGGTAGGGTGCAGTGTATGTGAAAGGTAGGACATGTACTGGTGTGTTTTACATGCCCTGATAGTGAAATGCTGCTAATTTAGTTTATCATTATTATAAGGGCCGTCTCTCCCATAGGTTATCATTGGTGGTGCCTTGTAAGATCTTCCACGTGTAACTTCCAGTTGGGAAGAGGTAGAGATTTGGAGTTTGGGTTACCTGAACTCAGGATTTAAAGACACATCTTTCTGTGGAGGTGGTTTTTAAATTGTGTTTGTGAAAATGCCACTTTTAGAAAGTGCAATAACAATAGAAAACCTGTTATCCTACTTAATTTTAATACAACAACCACACTATATTCCTTTAGTGGTGGGGTTATTTATTCACCCTAGTTTCTCAATAACTCTATTTCATATTTTGTAAGGAAGCTCATATCCTTATAGAAAACACATATAAAATGACATTCACACTTTATACAACATTTAGAATGTTCACCACAAATACCATAGACATTAATTTAACATCAAAAACATAAATATAACACAAAACCATAGAGAAATCCATGGGGCTTGAAATGTGTCTGAATTACAGAAACGCCAAATAAAAGATTGTGGAGTTTTTTTGAACATACATGTTACATTTGAGTTGTGTTATAGTTATGTTGAAGTTTATGACATATTGGTTTTGTGTTATATTTATGTTTATGATGTTAAATTAATGTCAATGGTATTTGTGGCGTATATTCTAAATGTTGTATAATTTGTGTATGTCACTTTATATATGTTTTTCTATAAGGATATGAGCTTCCTTACACAATATAAAATAGAGTTATTGAGAACCTAGGGTGAATAAATAACCCCACCACTAAAGGAATATAGTGTGGTTGTTGTATTAAAATTAAGTAGGATAACAGGTTTTCTATTGTTATTGCATTTACAAATTGCCCTCCCTGGGTCCTGTTCGTTGGGCCTGACCCCTTCTTTGTTTAACTTTTAGAAAGTGGGCATTTTCTTGCTTTAGCATCCTGTGCCTCTGCCTGCCTGTTTAATCCACGTCTGGTCTATACTAACAGTTTAGCGTTTTGTGAATTCATTCTAGACACTCACACGAAGGGAGCTGGGGTGTTCCATGCATATTTTGATTGACCATCACCAGGCTGATAGGCCTTGCTGAGCTAGCTGGTGGGAGGAGTTGTCACTGACACCTGAATAGGGATGTGCCTGTTCTCTAACAATGCTGTCTCCACCCACCCGACAGTGTGTCTGGAGCCAGGTCAGGGCAAAGAAGGATCTGTGCACTACAAAGACTATCCTTTGAAGTATACCTGTAACCCACCATTATTTAGAACACTTATGGATCAAGAGGAGATTCTGCCAAGAAGAAGAGCTGGAAAAACTGAAGGAGGAGAACTGCCACCCTGCATGTTGCTGTGTTGTGATGGCCTGCTGCTTTTGTCTTGTGCAGAGCAAGGACTGGACTGTACTTATCCTGCTTATCAAGGTTGTCCAATGGATTGTGCAAGCTTGCCTCCTGTTGGAAGTCTCAGGGCCATCAAAGACTTTATCTGCAGCTCCCCTGAACTCCTCTGCTGGGAGTTCTGACCTGCCAGTGGTGGCAATTTCAGCTCTGGCTGGAGTAGAACTGACATCTCCATTCCCCTGGGGCTCAAGAATCAGTGCATCGCTTGCGTTTTCCGATGTTTCCCTCCTCTGTGGCTGTTTTGCATCTCAGATTTGCCCTACATCAAAAGTACTTTGTGCTAAAATTGACACTTCTATAGAGTTCTATGGACAAACTTTCTGAAACTTTAAAAAAAATTATGTATATTGGATTTTTGTTATTGTGGTCTTATTTGGTTTAGATAAAGATTGATTGTTCTAAACTGGGCTGGTGTCCATTTGTAGTGTTTTGCACTGTGTTACTATGAGGCATATTCTCAAGAACTCATTACCGATTTATCAGCACTTTAGCGCCACAAAAGTGGCGATAGGTTGATCGCCCTATTCACAAGCTGGTGCAAACTGCCGATATCGCTAGTTTTCCAGCAATAGCTGCTGCAAAAATCATTGCCACGGATGAGAGCGACAACTAACGCTAATGATGTGCAGAGTAGGCTTTTCTGTGCACAAACACGCAAAAACACCACTTCGCGACATTCTCAACGACCATCCAGATCTGCGATGCGATCCAAAAACAGGCGATAAGGCATGTTAGCAGCAGGGATTCAACACATGCCTTTGGCTGGTGTTAAGCAGGACGACAAACTGCAGTATGAAAGGGAGCCCAGCCCAGAGCAAAATCTGAAGACCAAAACATGTCATGGAGCTACTGATCGGAGACCCAAGAGGGCCACAACACCTGCCACCACCCCCAGGACTCCCCCGCCCGGACCCCTTCCCTCGGGCTACCACAGAGGAAGCGCAGAACAAGACAGCTGACCTTCTGAAAATGTGATGGCCCCCAGCCACACAATTGCAGAATGTGGGGAAAGGTGGACCCACGTATGTGTGAAGGAGGCAAGTCACCCATGAATAAGAATGTACACAATGCCAAGTGTAGCGGTGATGTGTGGAACAGACTTCAGTATGCAGAGCACAGACATATTCATGTGGACATATAGCGCTGGTGTTTGTAGTGTTGTGGACAGTGGACGCAACCATGTTACCTCAGGCAGTGGGGAAGACCACATTCATGTAGCTTTGTCGTTGCCTCCTGTAAGCGTAAGCGGAGTGGGCTGGTCCGGCGTACGCCAGTCCAGCGTAGAAGTGTGAATAAATAGTCCGGGGCTCTGGACATGGTTCAATTCCGTGATGGCCAACGCATCTGCCAGGGTGGAGCCCCTCACCCTGCCACCAGTCTGCTGCCGTGACCACCATCCTCCTCAGCCGATCGCTGTCCTCCGCGACACATGCCCCCAGTGCACCCAGCGGCACAGCACCGTGGAGTTATGTGTGTGCTGACTACTGTCTTCAGCCTAAACTGCAGTCAGCAGGTCCCCCAATTCAAATCGAGTCTTGATTTATTTATGGCAAAGTCCAGTAGGCAACAGACATTGTATCCAGTGCGGGCCGCCCGGACAACGCATCATCGCTGGCTGCATACACGCTGCGCTCATCAGGTGTGTGGCTGTGGGCCCTTGCTGGCTGCAGCCTCCAGCCTACACTGTGGTCAGCAGGGCCACATATATCAAATCCATTCATGACCTGCAAGGACACGCCATCACCGCAGTCTTCGCAACCGCTGAGTTCATCAGGTGCCACTAACTCTGTGCAGCTCAAGTCAATGACACGTGGCTGTGGGCCCTTGCTGACTGCTGCCTCCGGCCTACAATGCAGGCAGCAGGGCCACACATATCAAATCCAATCATGACTTGCAAGGACACGCCCTCAACGCAGGCTGCACACACGCTGAGCTCTTCAGGTGCCCTCAGTGCAGCACAAGTCATGGACCCTTTATGATTGAATCTTTTGTGTGTGATTCCAGATCTGGTGCCCCTACCTCAGTGCAGCACAACTCATGGCCCCTTTACAATTGAATCTGTGTGTGTGATCCGATTATCACTGTTCTAGTTGTTGCCAGCACCAACCACTCCTTAAGGGCTGGCTTACACTAACCCCCCACCCATCCAGCACAGGCGTCACTGGACATGTGACCCTGGTAATAAAAAGGGGCCGGGCGCACGTGCCCATAGCCAGTTCCACTATCTATCTAAATGTGTCTGTGTGGTCATTATGTATGCATGATGGGCCTGGGCCCTACCACATTACATTGTGCTGTGGACAGCGGACACAACCATGTCACCCCAGACAGTGCGTAAGACCTTCGACATGTAGCTTTGTTCCCCCCCCTGTAAGCAGAAGCGGAGTGGGCTGGGCCGGTGTATGCCAGTCTAGCATAGGGGTGGGAAGAATTTGCCTGGGGCTGTGGGCGTGGTTCAGTTCTGGCCTGGACAAGGAAGTAACTAATGCGTGTGTCTCTGTTGTAGTGTCAGCGCAACACAGCTCGCAATGGACAATGTTGTAATGTAGCATGCACCCGGACGGTGGGCTCGCACGAATGGAGAAACGAAGGAGCGCAAGTCCGCTCAGGGTCTTTGCTCATACATGACAAGTGTTGCGTGTATCTGTATTTCCACAACATGAGCCAAATGCCTAGCCCTACTCGCAGCGCATGTTCAGCCAGGCATGAACTCTAAATCTGTGTCCGCCCTATCCTTACCATGAAACTACATTCATGTGGCTGCCCACCTTCAAAGGCTAACATCACTGTGTCGTTGTCAGGCTTGTGGACATGCACAGACAGGCATGACAATGGTGTGCCGTAGCAGTGCAAGTGATGCAACAGCGCAGCGCACACAAGGAAATAGGCTCGGGCAGGGAGGAGCAGCTGTGAGGCAACATAACACACAGTGATGATGCACAAATCCCACCCCACCCCGATCAAGCCACATCACAACACCTGCATGCAAGCAGATGACAAACTAACATTAGGGATGAAAGCTCCTTTGTCAGAACTATCAGGCGGGAGCACATCTGCACCTCTGATCTCCGAATTGCATGTGCCCAGCACCCCCTGACAGATACTATAGCAGCTGATGATGACTCCCACACTAAGCACAGCCCGACAAAAGACCAATGTTTACACACTCACACAGAAGTCCTTGCTCAAAGTTATCTTGCATGGAATGGCCTTCACACTTACTCCCACACCATCCCAGGCGTACAACCGTTGCACACTAAACCACTCATTGATCCGAGCTGTGGCATTTCATCCACAGAACTAGCGTAGGTCAGAACAGTGGTGCTTCAACCAGAGCCACTGACGCAATGGCAGAACATCCCAGACACATGCACAATCCCTCTCACGTGGAACTGTACCATGTAGGTATGCTGCATTTACTGGGGGCACTGCCATTGGCAGTGCTGCGGATCAGTTACCGACTAAGCGTCCGCCTTGCCAACATCACCTGCTTTCAGCCTGTGTTGCATTGTCAATCGTGCATATTCGAGTGGTCCATGGTTGTCTGCCTATCCAACAGGAAGGTAGCTGAACTGGATTTTGACATGTGTGTGCGCCCCCTGTTGGCACACGACCAGGAGTGTCACAGTGATACCCGTTTATGGGATGCCTTGATACTTGGCATAAATGCTGGCAGCTGGACCTGGGAGATTGCACAAATCCTCGTGTGCAGTGACCACATTGAACCGCTCCCCTATTGGCCTGTAGTGCTAATTGGTGAAAGGGGGTGGACGCAGCACATCTGTCTGGACCTGCTAATGGATTGACTCACCATCCTGTTTTATGAAGTTGACAACAACCTCATGTTGGAAATGATGACCTATGAAGCTGCAATCGCTTTCATGGACGTGTAACTTTATACCTGCAGCCACAACTGATTGGGACCCATTGCACATGTCCCAACACCATGTTGCATCTTGGAGATCTGGTCACATATCCCATGTCAACAATGGACATGGCTGCATTCGCCTGGACTACGAATACATGAGGGTACAACAATATGGGTTAACACACACCTGTGAAAGGTTCCCCGGAGGGGACAGCGGCGCTTGGCAACGTTCCTCATTCTGACATACTGATGCATTGGTCTGCATGTTGTGGCACTTATCTTGCCCGTTCTGACACGCATATGCTAATAAAGTCTACGCACCTTCACTTGTATTCAACTGTGATGAGTGTTGATTTGAATGACTATGTGTGTCTCACTGCCTATCTGGGTCACGACTATACATGCGCATTGATAGCATTACCCATGGAGTACCTTTTTGTTGAGTCACTGCCCCTACATTCATCCATACTTTCATACTTGATTTATCACAGCCATGACACATCTGTGTGAATTAGAATGTTTTATTCACATTCAGTGGAATTTTGAAGCTGGCCCAGTACAGGGCCATGCAAACCCCACTTTACATTGTTGCCCAGTGGAGGGCCAGCCAGAGTCCTTTAGGGATTGCCAAGTTCACCGGAAGTGGAAGACTTCAGTTCGCAGTGTGATTGCTGTGTCATTGGTAACCAGACAAAATATGGCTGTCCATGTCGAGGTCCAAGGTGAGTTTCGCTGAGTGCATCGGGGAACAGAGGAAGGTGTTATTCCAGGGCATGATGCAGAGGGCAGAACCAAGCTGAAACCGGCCATATGGCAGAGATGAATGCTACCGCTTCATTCTTACCACAAAGCAAGATTCATCATCATTTTCGTCCTCTGATGTGTCAGGTGCCTCACATGTGGGTGGTGGTGTTTTGTCTGCATCACTGTGTGGCAGTGACACATCAGGGTCCGGAGGTAGAATGTCTGCTGCACTGTGTGGCACTGAAACTTCAGGGGGTGGAGATATGGTTGGAGTGGTAGCAGCAGCATTCATCTGCACCAGGCCTTGTGGTGGCAATTCTGACTTTAAGTATCAGGGTGTGCACCGCCTTGAGTTGATTACTGTCTTTTGAGCGTGCTCGAGGGTATCACTCTCCTCCTGGGGTGTAATTGAATACTTCTAAATGTAGCAGACCTACTGATCCATAGGCCTCTCACCCTTGGCACTGCAATTGGTGCTGAACAATATTCAGCAAGAATTAACGTGAAAAAATTCCTTTGTGCAATTCATGTTTTTATTGTGCGATTTGATTTCATTGTTTTCTTCCACATATGTTTTCAATCACATATTATAATTCGTTTACAAACATTCCTTGTTGTTCCAATGCATTTCGGTGCCCCTTGCACCTTCGTCAGGGAAAATCTAGAACATACAAATAAGCATACTTAATACCAAATACTCTGTATATCTTTGTTTAAATCAAAATAAACTGTTTGCGTGCATGCTAATTTCATCTGTAGCTATGCATTCTAGCTTTCTAGATTAGTTCATATGCAACCCTCCTACTATCGGAAGTTTAACACTTGGTTCTAGTGCTCTATAACCTGTTTGTTTTACCGATGTTCTCTCACTATAGTCAAACAGCTTTCGTGATGATTATTACCCTGTAAATCAGATGCGCCGCCTATTTGCTTGCCAAATTGCTACTGTTGAACGCACTTTATGTAAACGTGGTTCGTCTTACCTTGCAACTAGTTCTAACGCGGCGTCTTTCCTCCTCGAACTGCTTGTGGGGTTAGTGTTACAAAAGCCGGTTTGAGCCGGGCATTTACGGTAAGCACGTTACGCGCGTGGGACTTGCGAGTGGCTCTTTTTTTTCATCTAACTTTATTGACTACCGATTCTCTGTCTCTGTGTGTTAAATGAACGGTGTAATTCGTTCAACGCGTGCTGCCGCCAGTTAACATATCAACAACGAGTATTAATAGTCTTGTAAAAGCCAAAAATAACAAATAACATATTGAGTACAGTTCAAATCTGACAATCAGTCTGTTATAAGTAACTTAGAAATTCAACGCGATCATTAAGTCCATTTGCCTTATGACTGTTCAGATGATAAATCCAGTAATTCTCACGCTTTAGTAAGTTCTTCTTGTTTAGCGGACCCTCTACTTTGGGAACTACTTCCAATATGCAAGCTCGCAATTGGTTGATGTGGTGTCGTTTTTCAAGAAAATGTGTGGCCACTGTTGATTTCTGCGAACTGGTTCTTATGTTACTCTTGTGTTCTGTTAATCTTGTTTTAAATTTTCTTTCGGTGTGTCCCACATAGACTGACCCGCATGGGCACTTCAACATGTATATTGAGTTCATGGTGTCACATGTTGCGTTCACTTTTATAGGAATTTTGTGTCTCTTCATGGGGTGGGAGATTGTGTTGCCCTTTATTATGTTATGACAGTTACTACAGTTCATACATGGTATGGTTCCTCTGAATGTGTTCATAACGGATGGTTCTTTTCTGTGTTTTAACCTTTCTCCCAAATTCCGGCCCCTGGTATGGGCGAATAGTGGTTCCTTATCGAATACTCCTTTGAAATCTGTGTCCAATTTTAACATTTGCCAGTCTCTCTTTATGATTTTGGTGAACTGTGGGCTCACGTTAGAAAATTTACTGACGCAAGTAATTCTATTCTCTGCTGGTTTGTGCTTATCGATAAGTAGTTCTTCTCTTGGTTTTTGTAGAGCCCTTGTAAGCGCTGTTTTGATGATGGTAGCTGGATATCCCCTATCCAGAAATCTACGCTCCTTGAATTTCATTTGTTTTTGACATTCTTGTGTGTCTGAGACCACTCTCCTGACCCTGAGAAACTGAGAGTAGGGTAAGTGAGTTTTGAGCGGTTGAGGATGATGACTTTCGTATTTGAGAAGATTGTTCCTGTCTGTTGTCTTACGATACAAATTCGTGCGGAATAGATTTTCCTCTCTGGTTATTTCCACATCAAGATATTGTATGCACTTATGATTGATTTGCCACGTGAAACTAATGCGGTCGTTTCTTTGATTCAATACTTCCAGTTGAGTAGCTAAAGATTCAACATTACATTTCCATATCATGAAAATGTCATCTATGAATCTCACATACATGAGGAGTTGAGTTGCACATGCTTGGTTGTGATAAATATATTGTTCCTCGAATGATGTAATGTACAGATTTGCATACGCCGGAGCGGCGCAATTGCCCATTGAAGTTCCACTTTGTTGAATGAACCATCTGTTGTTGTATGTGAAATAACTGTTCATGTGGTGGCAATGCCATGATGAGGATCTGCAGGGAATGGAAGATCACAGCTACATCTCGCTGGTGTGCAGCCATGTCAAACATTCTTTCTGTCTGCATCCACTCCAAGCTCTCCATCATTCTCCTTATGTGTCCCAACTCCCGTCTGACTTCGCTGGAGCCACTCTGAATAGACAGTTGTTTTTAGCCCAGAATCATGACTCCAGTGATGTCAGCCATGGATTGTTGGAGAGCATAGAGCGGACAGTGGGTGTCAGTTAGGGACTGTAAGTGGTCCCTGAGGGGACTTAGACACCCACTTAAAGCATATAGTTTGGCTGCCATGAGGTTGAACCCTACCGCAGCTGATCAGCCATCTTCTCCTGGTACCCTAACATACGGCTTTGGAATGCCATGTGTTGGTCGTGAGGGTCCTGGGAGACAGCAGTGGTGGTGGGTACTTCCTGCTGTGTGGCCTGTGCAGGGGGTGGGGTCTCCTCGATGCAGCTGGGCTGCCCTGATCCTAGAGGTGGGGTGCCGGAGCTGTCCATGAGCTGTTGGAGGGCATCCGTGTCGATGTTGGGGAGGTCATCTTCATCATCAGTGCTGTGTTGTTGGGTTTGCTCTGCAGGAGGTGTTGATTCTCCCTCTGCAATGTGAAGGGGAGATGCAGATTGACATTGTGTTCACATGTATGTTCACGCATTGTACTAGTTTGCTAACAGACTGCATGACAATGTACATTGTGACTCTTTGTGAGGAGATGCCTATCTGATGTGGGCCAGTTGACATTTCTACACCATCACAGATGTGAGGTGGTACTTGTACATTGTCATCTCACAGATTCCTGCTATGCCAAATGCAAATGGCCATTTTCTGTACACAAGCGGCAGCAGTTGTGTCCTCTGTTCTGTTGTGAAAGTGTTGCAGTTTGTACCACATTGTTGTCAATGTTGGGGTGCTCTGATTCTTGTGTGTGTGCTGCATTGTGGGTAAGCTGCCCCTTCAGCTCTGTTTTGGCTGGTCCTTATCCCTTTCAGGCGGTGTGTCTTACACTTCTGTGCTTATACAGTGCTGAGACCTTACAGACTTGGGTAAATTGGGCTCTTGGTCAGAGTTGTGACTCTTGGGCATGGTTTGTCCGCAGACGTGCTATACTTAATAGTGCATGTGTGGCATTGTGCCCATCTCCCCCGTCCCCACAGTCCCTGGTCCTTACTCACCCTGTTGCTGTTGGTTGAGGTCATGTTCTGCAGTGTCTGGTCCCCCAACTCCTGCCACTGTCTCCCCAATGATGGTCCCAGGCTGGTCCTCTGTGGGGCTTTTGAGGTTCTGGTTGTCCTCCATGGTGCTTGGCAGTTGTTTGTGTTTTTTGTTTCTGCTTTTATAGGGATTTTTCCCGCCTGACTTGTGGGACTTGCAGGCATGGCGCTGCTTATCGCTGGATTTTTTATCACAGTTGGGCCCATTGCAACTTTTATCATGTTAAGGTTTAGATTTTTATCGCTGTCCCAGTGTTTTATCGTGGACATGTGACCCGTTATCGGGATACTATCGCATGTTACGGCCGTGTTGTGAATACGATGTTGACACAGATTTTTTTTCCGGCGATATGAAAAATTGTGTTAGCCTATTTTGGCAATGATTATTGAACGTTCTTGAGAATATCCCCCTATGTGTTTTATGTACAAATGCTTTACACATTTCCTATGTGAGAGGCCTGAGTGCTCCTACCAAGCTGCCAAAGGGGTGAGCAGGGGTGATCTTGGGTGTGTAACTCCCTTTCCCTGACTAGAAGGAAATGAGCCTACTAGGACAGTAGGTAGTTATAGTTACCACCATATTTACATAGGAAAAGCGTTTTGTGACTTCCTTATATCATTGGTGTTGTTTGACGAATCATCAAGCTATTTCCCCCAAAAAAGTGTCATAGTGACTCTTGTTGTGCACGGAAAGTTAAAGGGAGATCCATCAAGCGGGGACCAATAAAGAGGGGGGTAAAAAAAGGTGTGCTTCCTATGTTAAACCCCATAGCAGCCCAATGACCCACACCTCCCTGGTGTTATAGTAAAAAAAATGACTGGGGGGCCTCGCAGACCTCCCGGACCACAGGGACAACTACCTCCTCAGACAATAAAATAAAGTATGGGAGGGCCGCACGGTTCCCCTGGGCCCCAGGGACCATCCCCTCCAAGAAGCAGAGGCAGTGCAACTCTCCTCGAGAGCCGTTCTTGGCTCTAGTGACCCCACTTCCCTGGAGCAGGCCCTTAAAAATAAAAAGAGGGGGACCACATGGCCCCCCTCCTCGAGCCAATGATGGACCTGAGGACTGCCACCTCACCTTGCCAGCTCCTTCTATGCCCCTTATGTGCCCGCCCCAGGACATAACTGTTTGCTTTTGCTTGGCGGGAGCTGACAGCTCTTGCCAAGCAAAAGTAAACACTCTGCTTCCAGCAAGTAGGAGCTGTCAAAGTGCCCCCAACTGCTGGAAGAGGAGGTTTCATCTCTTTCACTGCCCACAGACTTGCAAGCAGGGAAAGAGATAAAACTACTGCTCTTGCACGCAGGGAGCTGCATTTCCAACAGCTCCCTTTGTGTGAGAGCAATGCCGGCTCCTCCAGAAACCAGGGAGTGGGCAGGGACCGCGGGGGCCTCGAGTCGCCCCCCATGGTCCTAGGAAAAAGCGCAGAATGAGACAAAATAGAGGTCAGAAAGGAGCACGAAGAGGCATAATAAAGGTCAGAATGAGCAAAAAGAGGCAGAATAGAGGTTAGAAGGGAGCAGAAACAAACAAAATAGAGGTTAGAAACCAGCAGCAAGAGAGAAAATAAAGGAGAGAAGCGAGCAGAGAGAGGCAAAATAAAGGTCAGTGAGCAATGAGCAGTAAGAGGCATAATAAAGGTGAGAAAGGAGCAGAAAGAAGTTAAATAAATGTCGACATTGAGAAGAAAGAGGCAAAATAAAGGCGAGAAACAAGCAGAAAAAAGCAGAATAAAAGTCAGAAGGTAGCAGAAAGAGGTAGAATAAAGGTCCGAAAACAGCGGAAAAAGGAAAACTAACGGTGAGAAAGGAGCAGAAAGAGGCAAAATAATGATCAGCAACCACCTGAAGAAGTCAAAATAAAGGTGAGAAATGAGTAGAAAGAGGCAAATAAATGGTGAGAAATGAGCAGAAAGAGTCAGAATAAAGGTCAGAAGCGAGCAGAAAGAGTCAGAATAAAGGTCAGAAGCGAGCAGAAAGAGTCAGAATAAAAGGTCAGGAAAGAGCAGAAAGGGGCACAATACAGGTGAGACACGGCGGAAAGAGGCAGATTAAAGGTCAAAAAGGAGCAAGAAGAGGCAAAATAAAGGTCAGAAACTAGCAAAAAGAGGCAGAATAACGGTCAGAAGGGAGCAGAAAAGCAGAATAAAGGTAATAAATGAGCAGAAAGGCAACATAGAGGTCAGAACCGAGCCACAAGAGGAATAATATAGGTCAGAAGCTAGCAGAAAGAGGCAAAAAAAGGTTAGGAGTGAGCAGAAAGAGGCAAAATAAAGGGCAGAAGGAGTAGAAAGAGGAAAAATAGAGGGCAGGTGTGAGCATCAAGAGGCAAAACAGAGGTTAGAAATGAGCAGCAAGAGGTAGAATAAAGGTCAGGAGTGAGCAGAAAGCGACAAAATAACAGGCAGAACGAGCAGAAAGAGGCAAACTAGAGGGCAGAACAAGCAGAAAGAGGCAAAATAGAGGTCAGGAGCGAGCAGCAAAGAGGGAGAAAAAAGAGCACAAAATGAGCAGGGGGGCACAAACCAGAAGTCAGCAGAGGGTAGTGAACTGCATGCAAGCTGGACAGGAGGGGGAGCTGGCATGAGGACCTGCTCCCGTTTGCCCCCTACTTTTTATGCCATACACCCACTGACAGACCCACTCATACACCAACTCACAGAGCAACTCACACACTCAGGTACACACTCAGAGACTCATGCACCCACTGACAGACACACTCAGGCATTCATGAACCCACTGAATTTCCCTCTGTGAATCAGCTTTGCTGTCACTTCCAAGGCTAGACCCGAACCTAGATGTTGACGATTTCACCTCCCAATGCCTCTCAGTCCTTGCAGTCGAAATCAATAATGTTGCTCCTCTCCAAAGCAAAAAGAAAAGGCCCATTCCCTCAGAACCTTGGTTCAGCAAATCCCTCTATGAAGAAAGGAAGCACGTAAGACTCCTGGAGAAACAATAGAGGCAAGCGCCCTCCACCGATAATTTGGCCACGCTTCGTTGAGCAAGATCCAAGTACCACAAGCACATCTTCCTTGGGAAAGCTTCACGCTTCAGAACCCTCCTTGACTCAGCCAAAAATAGACCCAAAAAACTATTTGATCTCATCAAGAACACTAACTGCTCTCCCCCAACCTCCAAGTTGGAGGATTCTACAAAGAAAGCAGCGGATTTCGCTGTATTCTTTGACGAAAAAGTGAAATCACTTGTGGATCAGGTCGCTCATCCTACCCCTCCAGAAGAGCGCAAATCACTAGCCATTTGGCAGAACTTTGACCCCATCTCTGAAGATGTCCTCCTCAAGTGCATCCTCGAAACAAAGCCCTCCAACCATTCTCTTGACCCCATCCCTAGTGCCATTGCCATTGACTTCTATACCCATTCTCTTCCCTATTGGACCACTCTGGTCAACCTCTCCCTCTGTCAGGGCTCCCTTCCTGTTCCCTTCAAAACTGGGCAGGCCACCCCTCTGCTTAAAAAACCCACTGCTGATGCAAATGACCTCAACAACTTCCACCCCATCACTAACCTACCCTTTCTTGCGAAGATCACAGAAAGATGTGTTGCGAAACAACTCTCTCGTCATATCAAGGACAATGATCTTCTTGACAATTTTCAGTCTGGCTTCATTGCCTACATAATATTTGTTCTTGTGTTTGAGTGTCCTCCATTTATTGCAGTATTATACCTCTACTTGTACTTTGTACTGTTTTGTAACCTGCACACATGTCACTTTTTCCTCCTGTAATGCACCGTTTGCTACCTCTTGTATTTTGTTTGCTCACGATTGTCACTTTTGCCTCATGTAATGTAATGTTTGCTTTTGTAATTTGTTCACTTGTAATGATCTCATGTATCAGTTCTGTTCCTATTGTGAAGCGCTCTGACACCTTCGGGTAAAGTCTGCGCTATATAAAAACGCATAAATAAATAAATAAATTCAAGCAATTATTCACACACTCACAGACCCATTGAGAGGCTTGCACACATATTCACATATGCATTTAGAGACTCACACACTCATGTACCTACTCACAGACCCACACAGAGGCTCATACACCCACTCATAGACCCACTCAAAAACTCTTACATGCTCTCACAAATCTACTCATTCACCCACTCACAGACCCAGTCAGATACTCAAGCATCCACACACAGATCTACTCAGAGAATCATGCACCTACTGGCAGACATACTCAGACACTAAGGAACCCACCCAAAGATCCATTCAAGCAATCATTCATACACCCACAGACCCACGTAGAGACTCACACACACACAGATTCATTCATAGACTCACACACTCATGTACCTACTCACAGACCCACTCACACACTCATGTACCCACTCACAGACCCACTCAGAGACTCACACACCCACTCAGAGACCCACTCAAAGACTCTTACTTGGTCTCACAGATCCACTCATCCACCCACTCACAGACCCACTGAGACACTCGTGTTTCCATTCACAGACCCATTCAGAGACTCATGCACCCACTCACAGATCTACTCAGAAAATGATGAACCCACTCAGTGATCTACTCAGACACTAACCACCCACTCAGAGACTCACACAACCACTCACAGAAGAAACCCTCCACCGACCAGAGCAAACTACAGAACTACCTCCCTATCTCGCTTCTCCTTTTCCCCGCCAAAGTTCTGGAGAGGGCAATCAACCAGCAGCTGTTCACCAAACACCTGGAGAGAAACAACCTGCTACACACCTCCCAATCTGTTTTCCGCACAAACCAAGACTAACCAAGACCACCCTGATCATCGCCACTGACGACAGCCACACCCTACTCGACAGCTGAGAATCGGCAGCCCTGATCCTCCTCGACCTACCCGCAGCATTCTACACCACATCCTATCACACCCTCATCAAGAGACTATGCCAGATTGGTATCCAGGTAGACGCACTCAAAATGATTGCACCATTGCTCACGGGACAAAGGGAGAAAAACCACCTACCCCCTTCTCCTTGGAACCCAAAAGCACCATCTGCAGTGTCCCTCAAACTTCATCCCTCATCCTCTTCAACACCTCCATGACACTACTAGCCGCCATCGTCAGAAACCACGATCTCGACATTAAATCCTGAGCCAACGATCCCCAGCTCATCCACTGTCTCTAAGCAGACCCCACCACCTCAAAGACCAACTTCCACAACTACATGAAGAATGTTGCAGACTGGATGAAGGCAAACTGTCTGAAGCTCAACACCGACAAGACCGAAGTGATGATCTTTGGCAACAATGCCTTCCCCCAAAAAGACACCTAGTGGACTGCTGACCTGGGACCCACTCCCACACTGACAAACTACACCTGCAACCTCGGCATCATCCTGGACAGCAAACTCACCATGAAATGAAAGATTAACACAGTGTCCTTCCCCAATGCTTCCACATGCTACAAAGTCTCTTCACATGGCTCCCCATCGGCATGAAAAAAACGGACATGCACGCCTAAAGTAATGCACTGTAAGCGGGTACCATCACAGAACTCAAGAGAAGACTTTAGACAATACATATCACAGCGGCTATACTTATTCTCAATTTGCCCAAATGGACCCTATCATCACACAACTTAGGAACCTCCACTGGCTCCTTGTTCAGAAGAGATGCCAGTTCAAGATATTAACAAACGCCTACAAAGCCCTCCACGACCAATGACCAGTATACATGAACCACCACTTAAATGTCCACCAACCATCCAGTAACCTTTGCTGCTCCTCCCTCGGATGGACACTGCACATCCACCGAAACCACAAAGGAATCCATTCCTTCTCCTACCTCATCGTGAAGTCCTTGATTGGCCTTCCCCTCCACCCCCGAACATCACCCTTGCTGTCAAATTTCAGGAAGAGACTCAAAGCCTGGCTTTTCAACAGCCCAGAAACAGAGCACCTGGATACCCTTATGGGTGATAAGCTGATCTCTACAACTACTGATTGGTTGATCTGAGAATGAGGGGAACTAGTTCTGGAAGGTGGAGCAATCTCCAAAATCTCCTAAATGTCTTGAGCCTCCTGGGTGAATGACCAGTCGGTGCTGGAAGGCCAAGTTTAGGAATCTAGTTAGCTGGCAGAATAAGATCTTGATGTGGTTAATCTGGTCTCTGTTTCCCCCCACAGAGTGTTTTAAAATGGGATCTTTGCTTTAATAGGAGTGAGTGCAGGGACCTCATGGACAGGCTTATGAGTCCAGTGAAGACTGTGCAAGCCATGTGGTTCTGGGACCCCTGAAGTTTGTTCGCAGACTTCGGAGATAGACCTGGATGAATGGAATTGCAATGACAATGGCATTACAATGGTCTAAGCAGGGAATCAGCAGTGTTAGGATCAAGACAGTATTATGAAGGGTGGTCAGCAGCTAGAGCAAGTTTTCAAGAAGTGACGGAACACTGATTTGGGGTAAGAAGTACAGCTAGGAGTCGAAGAGGATTCCGAGGTCCTGCACTTTCATGTCAGAAATGGGGTTTAACATGTCCCCTCAGACGTACTCTAATCAAAGGCAAATTTAGGGTTTTCCTAGTGTTCGTTGCTTATTTGATTTATTTCCAACTAACGGAGGCAGAAACTATTGGGTATCTGCCGCTGATTGCTTCCTAAGACCAAGTGTAGTCAGTGAGGTCATGAAAGAATTTCGTCATCTTTCTGCATAAAATGAGTCATTTTGATTGGTTGGAGTTGTAAGAGGAATCATTTAATAGCATCCCTTTCAAGCATTGTGCTTCTAACATAGCTACCTACAGGAACTCTTTTATCTGTTCCGTGGGTGCCCCCTGTGATGAGCTAACATTTTGTTAGCCAGCGAGTCGTGCCTGTTGTTGTAGAGGAGATCCTGAGGCTCATCTAAATGTCCTAATTTTACCATGTCCACAGAGTTTGCTCCACAGACATGCAGCTTCAACAGAGACACTGCAGAGACCTGACCTCCTTAAGCCATCAGCATGGCAGGTGGGGGCAATATGGTCAAGGCACACCTAGGTCTCCTACTTGTGCAACCAAGAGCCCTGTTTAGAAATTTGGGACTCCAGAAAGGATGCACAAGACAGACAGTGCTGTAAGACCTTCTCTTTGGTATCTGGCTCTCTGTACTGCTTACAAATCCCTTGACGCTTACAAACTAGAGGGTGATAATGGGACAAAAAAGTTGAGAGAGGGTATTTTACAGTACTTGATCAAAGTTATGAAAGCCTACCAATTTTGTCAAGTTCAAAAGCTGAGCCCACTATTAATGGCCCTGTGGCGAAGTCATGTCCTTGCCTCGTCTCTGCAGAGCTAATCTGCTCTCAACCATGCCCTCTCAATATAATTCTCTCTTGACTAATAGCCCTTCCAATTGGACCGTATCCTGACGATCAAGTTTTGGGTAGATTAAAATCTCCTCAACTACACCATGTCTGTGGAGCTAACTCCCACCCCAAAAACACAATTGTTTTATTATATGATGGCATTTGTAGAGCACTGGTTTACTAGAGTTTCTCTCTGTTATCAATTACAAAACTAATAACAAATACTAAAGTTACAGATATTAACTAAGAGTTAAAAAGGAAAGTTATCAAGGATGTATGAAAACTTGGCAGTGTGGGGGTGCAATGAAGCTTTTTCCACTCCTTTGCTGCTGCCACTAAAAAGGCTCTGTCCCCTTATGCTGCCTGTGGCTTCCATCACAAAGAGCTGTGGCTGAATGGAGCCTGGTCTAGAGTTCTAGCTGTAACATCTCAGGGGATTTCATAATGTTTTTGAGGTTTGGATTGTGGCAGTTGCTGTAGACTATGGCTTAAGTGCCAAATAAAGGAGCTGAAGACCCACCATACCCTCTTGTGTGAGTATTTATCTTGCATATCACACTGGCGACGAGGATGGGATACAAACACATGCATACTTGGATTTTTGGGGATACCTAAAAGGAACTCAACACATGAGCGCAGATGGTGTTTTGAACAGTGTAGATGAAATCTGGAGGTGATGAAGTGGGGAGCAGTACCATAGATAGCCCTGTCAGTTCACAATCGTAAGGTGTCTAAAAAGAACCCTGTTTCTAATGGGCATCCAGGGGAGGCACACAAATATGGATGTAATGTGTTCTAATTGGTTTTGGTTGTCAGAAGCCCCAGGAAAGAGGGGTTACTATAGTTTAGGCAAGACTCAAGAAAAGTAATAACCACTGGGATTCGATGAGTAGTATCAATACATGGTAAAATTTTCTTGAAACGTTTAAGCTGCCGAAAACAAGTACAGGTTACTTTGGAAGTCTAGTATTGCAAAGAGAGATCAACATCTAGATAGATACCTAGATTATGAACTGCTCCATGGCGCAGAAATAGAACTCATTACGTCCTGCCAGTTCAATTTTTTGTTTCTGTTTTTGGGTGATGAGCAGCTCTGTTTTGGAAGAGTTCACCGTTAAAAAGTTTTAAATAATCAAGTGTCGTACTGTTGTTAAAATGAGGAAAAGTAGAATGGGGTGGGAGGTCTGAGAGGTAGACAGGCGAAACATCAACTATGTATCTGCTTATAGCTTAAAAAGGATTCCCATTGAGAGAAGGAGATGAACCAAAGGTTTCATATAGATGTTCTGTGGGCAAAGGGGCTATCCCCTGGGGCCTAGACTTCTTAGACAAGGCTTGAATTTAATGCATGTCTGCCAATTCCGGCTTGTGGTTACATGTTCCAAGCTCATTAAACTCAGAGTTCGTTATTGAAAAGTACAGGAAAAGTCAGTAAATTTTGTATATTATAGGAGTATTAGTGAATTATCACAGAAGGTAATAAAAAACACAAAGATAAAAGTTGATCTTGATTTTTTTTTATTTTGCTTTTCTTTTCTAGTATTTTATTTGTGTTGTGTTAGAAATTGGGTGATTGGTGGACTAGGGGGTGTGCCCTAGTCAAGCAGCAACCACGATCCTAGTCAGGGTAAGGCACAAGCAAACCCCAAATTCACCTGTGCTCAACCCCATTGTAGCTTGGCACAGAGTAGTCCAACTTAACTTAAAGTCAAAATGTAAAGTATTTGTGCAACACCCCAAACAGTAAAAAGAGTGAAAACACCACACAAAATGATCCCAAGCCAGGTTTAGAAGAATAGAGTACTCTTTCATTTATAAAGCAAGATCAAAAAGGCAAAAGTTCAATTAGTAGAACCGGAGATATAAAATGTTAAATTTTTTAGTGGAAATAGCGCCAACAAGCACCAAGCCCCAACTGAGGATATCTGGTCGTACTGGACTTGGATTAGGTCAAAAGTTCAATCTGACTGCTATGGGGAGCAGGCCGGCTAGAGGGACCCAGTTAGTCCCACTGAAAAAGGTACCTTAAATCACAGTTGCAGAGCGTTTCGTAGATCCATGTCGAAGATGTGCCATGCAGCTGAAGCGAAGCGTAGGTTCCAAAATGCGGCATGACTGCGGAGCGAGATCCTGTTGTGTCATTGTCGAGGATCCTAACGGTGGTATGCAAAGTCCGGCATTAGGGATGCGGGGAGCAGCTGGCTATGCGTCAGTTACGAGGAGTCGCGAGGCTGTGATGCATAGTCCATCGTCGTCGAGGCTTCTGTTGATTAGAGGTGTGTGGTCCTGGGATGTGGATGATCTCTACCATCAGAAGATACGTCAGTTCCGAGGACTTTAGGGGAGATCCGAGTCTTTGCAACCAGTCCAATACACGCAGCAGCAGCAATGTGTCAGTTCTGTTCGGGAATGCGCCACTCAGCCAAGGAGATGTGTTGTTTCCGTTGGCAAGCACCTTAGGTCCACTTCCCCAATATATCCCCAATAGGTCCCTCAGGTCCTTGTCCGACTTCCTAATGAACATACCAAGGATAAAGAGATCAAGATGGGGTGGGAGATCCTTCTCACACCTGGTCCCAAAGCTTTGGAACTCAATGACCACAAAACCGAGGCTGGCTAAAGATGAACAGAGTTTCAGGAAAAAACTTAAAACTTGGTTGTTCCCATGATTCCCTACCTCTACCCACTGCCTCCTTTCGGTAGCACTGGGAAGCCCTTGGGTAGCCACGCACTTTATAAATCCCATAAACATAAACGTAAACAAGGGTTCGGGACTGCGGTGGCACCACTTGGCAGGGTAGACTCACAGATGGCAGAGTACAGGTGTAGGTGCAAGGTTGTTGGCAGCTTGCTATGTCCCTGAGACTTTAGATCAAAAGCCTGCCAACTAGCCCTTGGAGTCTCTTTGGGTCTTGGGTTCAAGAGACGCAGGTCCAAACCTTCTCACCCAGGCAAGAGAACAGCAGGCAGAAAGTCAGCACAGCAAAGCAGGAGTCAAGCAGAGTTCAGGCCAGCAGAGTGGCAGTCCTTCAGCTGCACAGTGGTAGAGTTTCCACAGGTCCAGAAGAGTACTGTAGTGGTGATATATTTTATACACAGTGCCTTTGAAGTGCGAATAAGCATCTAAGCATGTCTTTGAAGTGCACAGATGCCCTGCATTGGCTCCAGACAAACTACAGGGGCTTTGCAGCCCTTTGTGTGGAGACCGGACATAGCCTATTTAGGAGTAAGTGGGGCTGGATCTGTTTCTCCTTCTAATCCTGGCAGTGACGGCCCATTTAGTCAAACCTAAGCTTCCATAGTCTTTGACTGTCTAGGAAGAATACACAAAGCCCAAGTGCCAACTATACCTAGTCATGTGACCAGAGAAAGGTTGCAGGCACCAAATGGCTAAGGCAAGAAAATGCCAACTTTTAAAAATAGCATTATCGGAATTGCAATTTAAATTATTATTTTATAATTATTTGCAGCTTATAAAGCACCTGGTTACTCCAATTTGGAGTGTCCCCGCGCTGGACACAGACTAAGCCAGAGTAGGAGAGACTGGGCAATTGGGCAGAGCCTACTATTGGTTAAGTGTTTTCTGACATAGCCAGGTTTTGATGCGTTTACGGAAGGCCAGATCAGAAGGCTCTAATCTGAGATCTACAAAAACTGAAGGATGTGCTGCCAAAGCATTTCCTGTTGTATGAGAGGACCTTAGCCAATCCAGTGCCAGCTGATCTCAGCAGCGCCCAGGATGGTAAGGTTGGATCATCAGGAGCAAGTAATGTTGGCCTTTGTCCTGCAGTATTTTGTGAGCATAACATAGGGCTTTGAAAGATATCCTTTCCTCCATGAGTAGCCAATGGAGAGTTTCCAAGGCCCGTCCTATGGGGGCAAATTTAGGGATATTCAGCAGCATACGAGCTGCTGTTTTTTGTACCCAATGTAACTTGTGTATACACTTCCTGTACGCCACCCGGTACAGGACGTTGCAATAATCTAATCTAGAAGTCACAAGGGCGTCGGTTGGCCTGTGCTCATGACGGAACCGTCCCGTCATGAGTCCATAAGCCCAATAGAACGTTCAGCACAGCGCAGGAATTTGCGCCGCGCTGAAGAGGTTAATAAGATAGAGGATCTTTCTGGTCATTTTTAGGGTCCCAAAGCATGAACCTGTGAGGGTGGAGATTTGGTCCATGAGGGATAAAGTAGAGTCAAGCCAGACTCCCAAGTTTTTTACTTTGCACCTTGGAGTTAGGGGAGATCCCAGATCACTGGGCCACCAGCTTGAGGACCAGACGGATGGTTGTTTGACTACAGCTAAGATGTCAGTTTTGCTGGCATTTAATCTAAGGCAGCTGTTTGTTAGCCAGGTCGGTCAGGCATAGCCTCAAGTCCTCTGTTGCTTGACCATTGTCCTGGGCCAAAGTAATGATCATCTGTGTGTCATCTGCGTATGACAAAGTCTGCACTCTATTCTTTACCACAAGGTCGGTGAGCAGACGCATGTAGAGGTCGAATAGGGTCGGGCTCAAGGCTGATCCTTGAGGTACGACCTGTTTCAACAGTTGAGTGAAAGAAACAAAAGATTGAAGAGTAATTTGGAAAGTACAGTCCTTTAAAAAAATTGGCTAGCCAGCCCAGAGCAGAACCTCCTACCCCTGCATGGTATAACCTATCTAGTAGTAGGCCATGACAAACCATGTCGAAGGCAGCACTCAGGCCGAGCAGAATTAGAGCCACAGTGTGACCATCGTCTGGTGTTTTCTGGATATGCTCAGTTGTGAATAACAGAGCTGACTCTGTGCTAAAGGAGGGTCTAAAGCCTGACTGTGTCTCGTGAAGGAGATTCTACTCCTACACAAACTGCATAAGTTGTTAATTCACACATTTCTCTGCAATTTTAGCAAAAAAAGGCAATTAGCATAATGGGTTTGAGATTTTCCAGTAGAGATGGATCTAGAGAAGGCTTTTTAAAAAATGGAGTCACCATAGTATGTTTCTCTTCGTTGGGAACTAATCCTGTGCAAAAAGATAAGTTTAGTAGCTCTGTAAGTTCTGGTGCAATGACTTCTCTTCCCCGTATTAAGATATACGGGGGACCTGGATCTAGCGGGGATCCTGATTTGCCTTTCAGCATAAGGCTGTTGGTTTCATCCTCCGAGATTGGTCTCAAATAAAAGAGTATGCCTGGAGCATCTACGGGAGAACAGGCAGGACTCGTCCTTCTGAAAGTCCTAATGCTCTCCGGGAACGAGGAGTAGATGGTGGTAATCTTATCAGAAAATGCTAGTGCAATCTGATTGCAGTGATCAACTGATGCTAGAATAAACACTGCTGTGCGCTCTAAGGCGGTTATAGATTTAATAATCTGGAAGAGCTCCCTGGACGAGTGTTTGGATTGCATGATTTTTTTAGCATAAAAATTTGCCCGAGCTCGCCTAAGCTCCTTTTGATCATTTTTTAAGGCGGAAAGATAGACAATTTTGTGGCGCTCATCGTAATTTGTGCACCACATACTTTCTAGCCTTTTACAAGATTTTTTTGTTTCCTGGAGGGCCACAGAGAACCATGGTGCGGAGGAGTTTATCCGCCTACTGGAAGCGGACCTCAGCGGAGCTAGGGAATCTAAGGCTTAGTTGATCCACCCCTTTAGTTGGGTATTTGCAGAAGATGGACAGACTGTAAGTGAAGGTTTTTTTGGTGTAAAACCGCTGGAAATGCTGTAGGAGTAAAACAGGCCCATTTACACGAGCAGCATTTTTGAGATGGTAGCACTGGTTGAGAGGGTTCTGAGATCCCAAACGGGATCAGGTGGTGGTCTGACCAAGCTACTGTTGTGGACGCAGCCATCATTAAAAAATGAAAGTTAATAAAGATAGGGTCCAGTTTATGGCCTAAAGCATGAGTAGGTGCCTCAACCATTTGGGTGAGTTGAAGAAAGCCAAGGTCTTCCACTAAGTCTTTAGCAATAGAACAATACACATTGTCTATATGGTTGTTAGGATCTCCTAATACTAAAACATTTGCATATCGAATTGCATAGTCTGGAATTACATCCATTAGATGTTTTACAAAAGTGGCAGCTGGGCCTGGGGGTCAGAAAATTAAAAAGTCTGCTAGTGTAAGCTGATTGTTCAGGACAAGACTAAAAAAGGTTGCTTCAGAATCAGCAATACTTGTCGGTTTCAGCTTTCATTGCAGGTGGCACATATAAATTATCAACAAATCGATGTGTACAGACTCTGTCACATGCATCAAGGTGCACTATTCTTGCCCATATGGTGCAATGATATTTCACAAGATTTCTAAATCTATTGTTATACGATGTTATCCTTCTAGCTCATTAGCCAGTGCATCAGCAGTAAAGCGATGTGCTCAATAATAATGATAACAATAACAACAGTAACCAAGTTCGTATTGACACATTTCTCGTGTCTTCTGTACTGTACAAGTTATTAATACACTCATAACATTATGAATTTCACATGATGTTTTTCTGTGCCGTGTTCCCAATGCAGTTTGCGAATCCCTTCATCAGGGGCACTCTACAATAACAAATAATACATGATTTTAACTATACTGTGTAAAAAAATATGTCAATTAGTATTGGGTTTGAACACCAAAATCACTTCACAAAACCGTAAAAATAAAAAATAAAAACCTAAAAGACACTTACTTCAAATGTCATAAACAAAGCGCCTAATTATGGTGTCGGGCAGACTTACGTGCACCCACGCACCGTTGCAGGAAAGGAATTGCCCGACCTTAGGTTGGCAGTTCTTATCGCCGTATTACAATATGACCACCCTAACCTTCATTTGTCATTTGGAGCTTCTGCGGCGGGCGGAAAAGGCCCACACCCAAAGCTTCCGTTGACAAATAGAGGTTTGTAAACATCCCTGAACCGTGTGGCACATGGTGCTGAGATGTTGTGGGGGGGCCCCATTGCGGAGGGCCAGGGGAAGTGGGCCCTGCTAAGGGCTCCCAATATCGCTTTCCGACAGCCTTTCCATGCCAGAAAGGACAACATGGATGGCTGGCAGAAACCGAAATCATAATCCCGATGGCGCAGGTGTTGTCAATAACAGATTACGCTGTCTGTTCAACGCATTGACGGGCTCCTTGAGCCGGTCGGAACCATGTTGGAATCCCCCACAGGTTTACCTTCGCCTGCCCTCATCCTAATACGGTGGTAGGATTTTAAACCTACCATGTCAGGTGGAAAGTCTCCGACAGCTGGTTGGAGGCTTTCCGCCCGGCATCATAATTAGACTTAATATTTTTGTAAACAATATTAATGACTCTGATAGCTTGAAAATCAATATTACTTACCTTAAAATCAATATTCTTGACAATGATATTCTTGCAGATATTATTTCCATATCATGATATTTTAGAGACAATATTTTAATTTGGATATTTTGTCTGCATACTGATCTGCTTGCATGCAGAAAATATGTCAAGGGTAGTAAAAAAGTAGCTCCATTAATATTGCCAACATTTCTTTGATATTGGGTAGTGGGTGACGATCCACCCACATAGTCCTCTTTAGAACTATCAAACCAACGCATACTCTTAAGTTGTCATTTGTCTTGTGAATCACAACTGTCTACAACCCTTCTGGTGATTTAGTTTCTTCAATTACACCCTCCCTAACCAAATGTTCCAATTCACTCTTCAAATCATTCCTTACAGACAAAGGAACACTCCTCACCTTGTGTGCCAGAGGAACAGCATTCATTTTCAAAATAATTTTGGGCTCAAAGCCTTTCAACAGACCAAGAGAGCCAGTGAAAAATGTTGGGAATAATTGTTACCATTTGTCAGATTCATATGCATCTGTGATGTCCTCATACCCAATTGCCTGGTTGGGATGATTGGGATCTAATTTCACAAAAAGCTCTCTTTGTTGAGGTCATCCAAGCAAACATGAACATTTCATAATGGCATTAACTGTTGTTTGAATATGCATATCTTTAATTCTAAAGTGGTGATAAAATAGCCAACCACTTCAATAGGTTATTACCATGACCCACCAGTTTGATACCGATGGCTTAAAAAACATACCCCAAAAGGGTACTGGAAATCATCCCTATAAACATGTACTTGGTATCCAAATCTGCTGAAACTTAGTCCCCCCCCAATAAGACAAAGTGGTCCATCTTTCTTAACTTGTCCTACCTCATGCATCTATAACACAAAATGATCAGAACTCGCTCTTTCTTCCACTTCCCTCATTTGTGCACACAATTTAATTTTTCTTTATGTCATGGTGCCTTACCTTTGCACACTCTTACAAAATGTCCTCTTGCTTTTCCATTTATGACATACGTGGCTGATGAATGGCGGGAACATTTTTATTTGTTGCCTCATGCCTATTACGCCCACAACAGAAGCATACATACACATCATTTTTAGTCTGATTCAGACTCCTTGGCACTATCAAATTCACATTCACACTTTCTTGCATTTGGCAACTACCTTTCTTCACACAATCAATAAAACTATTATCCTTGGGAAGGTGCTTGAAACCTTTTAGTAATTTTATTTGCTTTCTTCATAGTTAAATTTGCCTACATTTTAGCACTGTGCCCATGTTTTCATCACACCTGCTTCACATTTAGGTCGCAGGGAATCCACCCCGCGTGCTGCTCCTTATCAAGCACAAATATCGGGAATCCTACAGCATGTGACTTGTTCCACCTCCTCTTGGGGCCCACTCATTGCCACTCAAAATACCTTCAGACCAGGAGGGCAAGAAATGTAACCATATATTTACTGAGCATAGAAAAAGATACATCTTAAAGAGTAGGGAAGCTACCCTTGGATTTATGTCCCCATCATCCCATGACCTAGTAATGCCATCTTACACATGTTGAGTACCACAATTGGACAAATGCCATTAAACATTGGACCTTTGGAACTGCAACGCACATCACTTTCAGAAACGAAAAAAAATTGCACCTCTAGCACACATGTGTACTGCACATAGTACCATCAGCTGAAAGCATTGCATTTTTAATCCTAAACCACAATTCATATGCAAAGTCTTTATCAACGAACTTCAGTATTCCACAGTAAATGATTGACAGTTAGAAATCTACTGACAGTGTACAATATACTCTTCAGCAGACACAGTGCATACAACAAGCAACATCCAGAATATAAAACGCTCAGTGTATAACACACCGCACATAGCTCAATAAAACTTTACTGTGACCGCTTACAAAAGGAGTGATGACAGACACTCCATAATCACACCTTTTAGGAACAGCTTGTCGCCAAATATATGGGGCATGTTCTAATTATAGAGATAGATTAGGGCCCAATTTAGTAAGCATGGTCATGCAGGATTTAACTGAATGCACCTTTGCTGGGGGAGGGGCTTATACCGGAAAGGAAGGAGTCCAAGTTTAAGAGTCCCCATGGTTGGCCCTGGCTCTTGTCATTTTTGAGTTTGATTAAAAATATGTTTCCTCTACTTAACTGTGGTGCAGTGTAAAGATGCCCACTCTTTACATGTTACAAAAACCTAAATACTACTGATACCTGACACATAAAATGAACGTGCACTTTGCACATGAATACTGTTTGTCATTGTGATTTTGACACAGCGTACACTCGATACTGCTGATGCAGTGAGCCTTCACTTAGAGTTTAGGTTTTACATTGAATGTCTTACTAATGTTGAGAGATATGCATTTGATTAACATAAAACTTGCATTTATTAATAAAAGATGTCTCTAAAAGAAAATAATGTTTTTAATAAAGTGACTGAAATGTATTAAAGCATTTACATAATTGTTGCTACTAAAAGAGATTTATGAATAATTACACGTATTATACTGAATAATGAGACGTTTGCAATGTGTAACTCACCTTTTAGACCATCCTTTCATTTCATTGCTGAAGCCTTTCACTTGAATCATAAGTGTGTGTAATTTAGTCTTTATAACTGCTAGAAAGGTCCTCCTTAGCTTCAAATGATCCTTACATTTGAAAGATGTCAGAATAATTTAAATGATAAAGTTTCATCAACGTATACATTATCTTTACATGTATAAACTCTTGAATTCTGTTCTCAAGTACATTTACTGTCAAGCACTTTCATTGCTTGCTCCATGCTTTAATGATCTAAAAATACTAAAGAAATATTTTATACGTATATGTTTAAACGTGCACATGCATGTAAATTGTGCATTATAGAAGTTATAGTCTTAACTTAGCTGCATTACAATAACGGCCTAATTTGTGGTCCCATGAGAATTCATTTCATTCTGCATTTTGCTGACTTGCTTACTTTTCAGGAGTTCCCAACAACTTTTAGTTTGATTTGATACATTTTTGTAACACGTAAAAGATACATGTCTGGCAACTGATTCCTACAACTGGCACATGTAAATACTTTGGGCCAGATGTAGGTCGGTCGGTAACGGCCCAAAATCGGTATTTTCGTCCGTTACCAATCGGTAAATAGGTGATCGCTATGTAGGGGGCATTATTTTATCGAATCGGTAAAATTACCGAATCTGTAATTTTACCGATTCGGTAAAATAAAAAATCGGTAAATTTACCGAATGTGAGCCACCCAGATGTAGGTGGGACTCTTCAGAGTCCCAAAGGCCTTACCGAATCGGTATTTTACCATCAAATCCAATTTGATGGTAAAATACCGATTCTGGTGTGCATGCACATTTGTGCATGCACACCTATGCCATGTGACAGGCAGACCTGCCCTTAGGGCATGTATGCCTGCCACATAGCACCGAGTCTGTTTTGGGGGTGCCAGAGGGTGTCAAAGTGACACCCCCTGCACCCTTGTGAAATTCGGTATTTACCGATTCGGTAAATACCAAAATCCTCCGATTCGGTATTCCAGCACATCTGGAATACCTACATGTCCAACCCATAGATTTACCGATTTTTAATTACCGAATCGGTAAAATTCGGTAATTGAAAATCGGTAAATCTATTTCACCTACATCGGGCCCTTTGTTTTTATTCATGATTGTGGGACCGAAGTGATGTTCCCATGTTTAGTGTGTGAATTTCTTACGATGTTTCAGTCTAAATACCATGTGCAACTATATGGACTTTTGCAACAAATACAATGGATAACTATTGATGACGTATAAAAAGGGGCGTGACAAAGAAATTTGGGGACTATAATTTATCGGTTGCCTAGGATGATGCACACAAATGAAGGGAGATGTGGACGAGAGATGATGAGGGCAGATGATTTCGGACTTTCTTTCTAGACCGCAAGCTGAACTTCTTTAATGAACTCTTTCTGTAAGGTCTTTGCAGAGCCTTCCATTTGGGCTCCAACCCGAACCATTTTCCCCAATGGCCCCAAATTACATGCCTCCTTAAATGGACTCTTAGACACATTTCCCTATGTCATATTAATTAACTGAAGTGTGGATTAGACCAGCACTTCTCGACCCTTTGAAGACTCCTGATTGAGCTTCTGCAATGCTGTTGCTAATACTCCTTGAGCTCTTTTGCCTAATCCCTATTGTCTTGCAGATTTGTGCTAAAAGCAGTTACGTGCCTTAGTTTTTATTAAAGGGGATTAAATTGCTTATACCTAAGATAGACCAAGCTAGATTGTATTCTGAGAATCAGATATCAATGTTGTTATTTTGTATAATGCTAGAGCTGCTTGTTTGTCTGATTCTAGTTCGCTTGAATTTTTTCAGGGGGCTAGGCCTCCCTGTTGCTATACAATATCCATACAGCCTGATTTAGAAAGTAATCAACTTAAACATGATCTCTAATTTGTAATAAACACTATTACATTTGGCTACAAATTACTGGTCCTCACTGTGTGGCCAAGCTGGTTGCACTGTTATTTGGATTTGATTGGACAAGTGATGCTAACTCTCTCTCGCCTCAGTGCGACATCAAAAAAATCCATCTGAGGACCAAGTTAGCAAGTAAGTAAAGAAGTTGTGAATGATCCAGCTGGAAGAATAAAATTCCCTCAAGTAAATTAAAGGGAGTTTTGTGTCCAGTACCACGAGATTGAATTTGCTGGATCAACCGCAAGTATAATCGATTTATATGGCTGCCTAAGTCTCACCAAGGGAGATAGTTGCTGGGCAGCAGTGTAACACTGCATTTCCATGCCAGCAATAGCCCCCAGTCTTCACCTCCTCAAGGTTAGAATGTGAAGAGGTTGCAGAAAACTGGGAATTGCACCATTTGGGCCCCCTTAACTCTTCCTTTTGGTTAGGGTACTTCGGAGATAGGCGCCTGGAGGCTTAATGTCCAGCTGAGATCTTAGTTTAGCCTCTTTGCCGGGTTGCAGCAAAATCCATCCTATCATTTACCCACATTAGGATATGATTAATGTGCATTTTCTTTGTAAATCTTGATGTTCTCAGATGTGTGTACAGTGTTATGAGTTGCAGGCAGAGTTGCAGGGTGATCCAACAGTTTTGGTATTCAATATCTACCAAGAAAATCTCTCCAGAAAAGTGGACTTCCTGACAATACTTCATAAATCGTGTGTCAGGGCCTTGTTGAAAGTGACGGTGTCCCTGTATTCCCTGGGACTGTTGCAATACTGAGCAGTGGGTGGGCTGGCATGTGATATTTCAACCTTCTGTGGGAGCTATGTCCTTCATGATTATGGTATCTAGATGAGGGCTAAGCCCATTTGAAGCCATTTGTACTGCATCAGTTGTATGTAGCCATGATGCTTGTTGGTTACACAGACTGGAAGACAGCTTAGGTTGTATTGTCACTGGCTACTTATGGATTGCTTATTAGTTAACACATTACCTTCTTCAACAAGCCTGCAGCACAATTATCCTTCAACTAAAACTGTCTCTAATTGAATTTGATCTGCATATGTTTTAAGAATTCATGTACTTGTGTTCATGAGTTTGGGTTGGTTGCTTGGCATTGGGATATTAGAGCTATGCTCTTCAATTTGTGTGCTTGAGGTCAAAATCCCATATGTATATACCCTTCAGTTTGAGATGCTTTGGATTTGTCCACACAGAGAACAATTGGTATTCTGACCGGATACCTCTCAGGTAATCAATCAGACTTTAGTGTATTCTCAGAATCACTAAGCATGGAGAACGCAGACCCAGGATGTGGAGTGGTTGACACAAATGAAAAGCAAAACAAAAATCAAGTACCCAGGTTAAAAAAACATTCCTTTGCAATGTAGTTTTGTGTTGGAGGGTTCTACCTGCCACTATGTTAAAATGGGCCAAATGCCCCGTCTTAAATATCATTAATACTGCAACACTGGTCAGTGTAGGTTTTACAGGCCGCTTTATAGGGTCTATCACAAATATTGTTTGGAAAATGTAATGGTATACGGTGTAGCTGAAGTGCACTGATACACTGTCATTTGTGGACATCTGAAGGGATTAAAACGTTTTCGAAGACAGTCTTGCAGGTTCCCGTTGTCACTTATTTTGCCTTATGCCCCTATTTCTCTTTTAACTTCCAAAGAGAACATCTGCTGACTTGAGCAGGATGTTTGCCAAACTAGCTTTCCGTTAGCCTCACTCCACCTGACTGAAGAAATTGTTCATGAAATTGCAAAGCTTGATAGAATGTAAATTGTTCTTGGGTGTGGTAAAGAATTAAGATCCGGTGTTTGGATAGCTTCACACATCAAGAGTCCCTTCAATTTTATGACATAGAACGGGTAGGACAGCGTTGATGCTCAATGGGTCATTTCTGATTTCTCGGAAGGAGTAAAATCAAATGGGGAGGAACCACTTGTATCCCAGAGTCACACCCACTGTTGTTAATTTTTACACCTGTCTTCTCTCCTCCTTATGTGGCAATCCCCCCAAAGAGGTCTGCAGCCCAGGACAATAAACAAGCCACTGGGCTTGAGAAAAAAAGTGACAGTGTTGCAGCCCACCCCCTATTCCTGATCTGCGACTCAGATGCCCCCTTTGTCCAGAGTCACTAGCATCCATTGGGCTTCCACCTTCTGTGAGCCATCACCAGTCCACAAGCTGCACCATTCTTCTGAGCCATGACTGCCTCTGATCACATGTTCATGTTCAAAGCCATCCAGGGGCAGCCGGCACGGATCGGGCGTGGCGGGGAGCGGGATTATGACAAAATAAAAAAACACTGACCTTATCACCCTGTCTCTCCTACACGTTGGCCAGAACAGGAAGCATCCAGGCTCCCCTAAGCCAAACACAATGCTGCAATGCAGCATTGTGATTGGTTTTGAGCATGGTCTGAGCAGGTAAACCACCTTCACCCCACATCTGTGAACCCGGATGCTGTCAGAACGCATTGTTACAACTACCGCGTTGTGACAACGCATTCCATTACTCCGCAAGTTGTTATAACGACTTGCGGAGGGGGGGAGTAGGTGTTGGATTTAAAATCCAACACCTTCCCTAAAGTCCGCACAGACTTGAGTTGGAACAGTAAATTTTACTATTCCAACATCCAGCACCCCCCTCGCAAGTCGTTGTAACGACTTGCGGAGTAATGTGATGCGTTGTCACAATGCGGTCATTGTTACGGCCGAGTTGTGACAGCATGCGGATAATGGTATGCGGAGTGAAGAGGCATATTCGTCTGAGCAACGTGGTTTGGAACTCAGACAGGGGCTGGAAGCCTGGGCATGTTCTCCACTGAGGCTGTAATGCAGCCTGGGTGGACAACATGTAAGGCTCAAGACAGCCAGCCTAAAATTCATGCCCACTCTACAGAGTGTCCACCACTCCTCCCCAGCTCCTTGAGTAGACCAGTCCCACCCCCCCAAGCTCTGCAGCAGGAAAAAACAAAATTATAACATCGAGTAATTATTTTATTTTTCCTTTATTTACACTGCTGCAAAGCAGTGGGGCGACACTCTGCCCCTGAAGTCATCACTGTTATCTCCCCAGAACTGTTCTCATCATACCGGCCCCCTCAAAGCATCCTCTTCCCCAAACAAATCCTTTGCATGACCTGATATCTCACCAGGGTTATATGAAGCATCAAGTCATAATGATCCAGAATCAAAATTGGCCATTACTCAGTGATGGAACCGTGAAAAGGCATTCTTCAGGCAATATTAGGCATGGCCTTTCATCATCCATAGATTTGAAAGAGTCACACATAAACCATGGCAAGTAGGTGTTTTCCTTTGGAAGTGGAGGGGTACAGTCTATATAGACTAGTGTGTATAGGTTTTGGTGGGCTGTCCCCAGGCAGTCGTGTTGCTCTAAATAGAAAGGGAAGATTCCATTAGGGACATCTCGTAAGTGGAAAACCTTCAGCAAAAGAGAAGTTTAAGGTTAATTTTTAAAATCGACAAGACAGACAGTGCTGATCTGGGGGTCCAGGGAGTTCCATGAACCACTGCTTTGCACCTCTATAAATTTGGTGGCATATTTGGTGCATCTCCAATCAAAGCAATTGATTTATTTGGAGGTGCTGGATCCGAGAGAGTGGGAGGAGATATAAAAGTACTCTGCTAGTGCACTCCTGTGTGCCTTTCGCACAGTACTGCAGAATCTTGAATTGGGTTCTCTGCACCACTGGTATCCAGCAAAGTGTTTTCACAGCACTGTGGTGAAGTTTCTTCTAATAAAGGCAGCATCTAGTGAACAAGCTCTGAATACAAACTTCTCTTAGAGGAGGAACATTGAGTTGGGTAACAATTAACATCTGTTATTCAGCGCCAAGATACGCCGTTAGAGGTGTGGTGCACTTTACAAATATACATGTTAAGTTATGTTATGTTATGTTAGGACCAGGTGGACCCTGTAGCAGTTTTTCAAATGAGGGAACGCTAATGCCATGGTCATCCCTTGGGCTGGTCAGGGAAGACGGACTACGCATTTTAGCATCATTCACAGGGAACTGGAATCCCTATTAATGGGTTTGGTTTGGGGTAGGGTAGGATAGGTCTGATTCAAAAATACCCTTGAGATCTTTATTTCGCTGTGATGTGGGTAATTGAACCGAGTTTAGTTTCTAGGATAAATCACTAGGTTCTCGGATTTTGATTTGTTAAAGCAGTGGTATTTCTTCATATAAATCAGATGTCTTTTGGACAGTGGGTGATGCTTATGTGATAGGCTTGATCTTGCCGTAGGTGGATTTGTCGCCCATCAATGTATCTTTGGAATAAGACTTCTTGTAAAGATTTCACCTCTGCCAAGGGTCATATGTATGCACTTAACAGAGCTGGCGACAACAGCGACACTAGGATACTAGAACATGTTTAAGTTAATTCTAGCTTGCTGATGTGGTGGGTGAAAGATGAAAAGTTCTCAACTAATGCCTGATGGATTATTAGCATCAGTTCCTCCTGTTAGTCTGGGAATGTTGCCTTGGTCTCTTGTGTCACAGGACACTGATGAATCCAGATGGATTGAGACTTCTAGGATATCATTCGCTAGTGATACCTGAAGATCCTCTCAGCTTTCGATGAATTTCACCAAGAATGAATCAATACATCAGGCAAAGTCCCACCTTCACTCTATCAGACCCTAAGTTCCTTCTTCCCTTAGGGATGGATTTTATTTAGTTTTTTTTCTCCAAAAATCCTCCATTCTCAGAAGTAACAGTAATATGTTGCATTGCACTTCGGAAAACGAAGAAAAAAGTATGCAAGACCCTCTTTGCTTCTGAAGAAGGGGGCCTCTGTGGAATTTGGAAATGCCTGAAACTTGAATTTTGGTCACACAGTAAGCTCCTGGAATTCCATGAATACTTATAATTGGCTATTAACATCACCGCCCTGGACCTTACTAGGGAAGTAGAAGTTGTGAATGGATATCTGATGAGAGAAAGCATTTCGACTATCCATTGCCTTCTGAAGGGGCGGCATTATGATTATAGGTTGTTGCTAGAGAGTGATACCTATTCGCAGGGATCATTCAGATCTTGGTATCGTCTGGATGCAGAGCTCTAATATAGTATTAATCGAGGATTGTATTACTGAATGGCTCAATGCTTTGACTCTACCTGCTGGCTGAATTTCTTGCTTTAGCTCATGGGTTTGAGGCAGTGTGAGGATTCTTGATGTGAAGGGGGTTTATATATAAGAGCATAGGGTGTTATTGCCGTGTCAGCCAGCAGTGCACGTCTGATTGTTGTTATGTTGTTGAAGAAGAAGAACAGATATTCTTTGTGTTCAGGAGTGGCACAGGGTGTGTACCTTGTGAAAGCAGAATTGCCAACTAATAAGGCTACATCGTTTGTTACACAGTATCAGCCCTCTTCACACAGGCACACCATGAAGAGGCTTCATCACATGGTGGACACCAAGGTGAGATAGCTTGGCTTACAGGGCAGGTTTCCAGCTTATCTGTGCCGGTTCTGCATTGTCCGAAGACATTGCAGGATTTAAAAACTCACCAGGGCATAGCAGATGGGTTTCGATACTTTTGTTTGTGTTGTGCAGTTAGGGAGGATATTTGTTGCTGGTTAGGAAGTGCTGGTGCGGCAAAGCCCTGCCCTTTCCCGTGCCACAAGGACACCCCTCCTTCTCCATCGTAGCATCACACTGTGAAAATAATTACAAGGCTGCCAGTTCTGTAAAGGTCCCTCGTGTGAGCGTCTCAAAAAAGTGCCTATTTGGTGGGTTGCCTTCCTGATACTTGCTGTACACTATTATACATGCCAATAGGCCCGATTCAGGCGGGACACTACCGATTTTTTAAGCCACATATGGCTTTATTTTAGCTGTCTCCCGTCTGAAATTGCAGTTTCTACAATAGAAATCAATGGGGAATTTTCAGTCTCCTAATTTTTTATTTTAAATCTCCCATGTCCCTGTCCTCAAATGTTGGCATGAATGCAGTGTGCTTTTGTGACCTACGTGTTTGCTCTATGGTAGGTACCCATGTGCACCTGGCAGCCAGTTGTGTTCCCCTAAGTCTGTTGTTCTTCCAGTGGCGGCATTCTTAGCTATTTTAATCTCTACAGGTCCACGTGACATTGTGTTTGATGCTCATTGGAGGTGAGAAACGAAAGTGTAAGGAAAGGGGCCTTATTTATGAAGGCCTTGCGTCAGTTTTGCGCCGCCGGTGCGTCACTTTTTGTGACACACCAGCGGTGTAAAAAATGTGCCCTGTTGCGCCATATATAAAAAGTGACGCATCTAGGTAGATTCAGAAAAGGGGGTGGTGATGAACAGAGTGTCTGAATTAAGCAGACCACTCTTACCCAGTCCAAAGATCAGGGCTTGATCCATCACCGTTTTTTAGCTCACTGCCCATCCCAGCTCAGAACTTGGCTATATGCAAATTAGTCTGACCCTGGCCCAGTGCATCATGGGAACAGGGCAGACCAAACTACCAAGCCAATTCTTATACTGGGAAGGAAACAAGCTACCAGGGACCGGTTTCTGGCATTTCAGCCGTCTTCGGCCCGGCTTGCTTGAATCCTGATGGTGCAATGAGCTAGGGACTCACATCTGAGTATACCCTTCCACGCTTATGGTGGACAAAAATGATTCAGAAAAGGGGGTGGTGATGAACAGAGTGTCTGAATTAAGCAGACCACTCTTACCCAGTCCAAAGATCAGGGCTTGATCCATCACCGTTTTTTAGCTCACTGCACCATCCCAGCTCAGAACTTGGCTATATGCAAATTAGTCTGACCCTGGCCCAGTGCATCATGGGAACAGGGCAGACCAAACTACCAAGCCAATTCTTATACTGGGAAGGAAACAAGCTACCGGGGACCGGTTTCTGGCATTTCAGCCGTCTTCAGCCCGGCTTGTCTCCTTTCTGGTGAAGAATTGGCTTGGTAGTTTGGTCTGCCCTGTTCCCATGATGCACTGGGCCAGGGACAGACTAATTTGCATATAGCCAGGTTCTGAGCTGGAATGGTGCAGTGAGCTAAATAACGGTGATGGATCAAGCCCTGATCTTTGGACTGGGTAAGAGTGGTCTGCTTAATTCAGACACTCTGTTCATCACCACCCCCTTTTCTGAATCGTTTTTGGCCACTATAGGTGTGGCAGGGTATACTCAGACATGAGTCCCTTGCTCGCTGCACCATCAGGATTCAAGCAAGCCGGGCCGACGACGGCTGAAATGCCAGAAACCGGTCCCAGGAAGCTTGTCTCCTTTCTGGTGAAGAATTGGCTTGGTAGTTTGGTCTGCCCTGTTCCCATGATGCACTGGGCCAGGGACAGACTAATTTGCATATAGCCAGGTTCTGAGCTGGGATGGTGCAGTGAGCTAAATAACGGTGATGGATCAAGCCCTGATCTTTGGACTGGGTAAGAGTGGTCTGCTTAATTCAGACACTCTGTTCATCACCACCCCCTTTCCTGAATAGCATCTAGGTAGATGCGTCACTTTTTAAAGCCCTGCGCCAAATTATACCTGAGCCGGTAGAATGTATGCACAGGGGGCGTTCCCCCGCAAAAAGCCTCGTAATAGTGACGCAGTGAAATCTATGAGATTTCACTGCGTCACTTTTAGGATGCTGTTGCGTCAAAATCTGGCACCTGCCTCACAGCAGGCGTAAGACTGACACAAGCACTTTCACATGGGGCTTTCCCCATGTAAAAGGATCATTGCTGGAGTTGCGTTACTTTTGTGACACACTCCAGCAATGCGTCACTTTTGCACTTACAGCTACGTCAGAAATACTGACGTATCTGTAACTCCTTGCGACATGATGCGTCATACATTAAATATGACGCATCAGGAATGTCGCAAGGGGTGCGCAGTGAAAAGTGACGGATCGCTGTTTTCACGCAGCGATGCGTCACTTTTCATAAATGAGGCCCAAGAATTTACTGACAGACGCTGCATCTCACCTGCTTTATTTAAAGTTATCTTGGCATGATTTATTTGTGTGTAACAACCTCGAGTTACTTCCAAGCACTTTGTAGTTCTTGTTCACCCTGTCTGTTTCTGTTCTTTCAACCAGAGATTTGAGAGGGAAACATTTATATTTTGCTTTAAGTAACATCAGTGGCCATTAGGAGCTCAAACAATCTTTAAATATTCCTCCTTGATTACAATGCGGTCTGCAGATTATTCTCTCAGACAGGCTCCGAAAAGCCAAGTGATTAATAATTCATGCTTGTACTGGAATCTATCTCAGATAGTGTTTAACAGCAAAGAGAATAATCCTCATGCAATTATGGAATCACGTTCATTTGAGAATTCTAGAGATACAATCATTTCAAAAACCCGTTCAAACGCTAAAATGTGGAAATACTAAACTGTTATCAAGGCAAGATAACTGCCAACGTCTTGAATCAATGCCGGCACTGAAACACTGGTCTGCACGGAAAAGACCAGCAGTCAGTTTCTAAGACATATGTTGCTTAACCCCTTCGATGCTATTGACGGAACGGTTCCGTCATGAGCTTCGGTTGGCCTGTGCTCATGACGGAACCGTTCCGTCATGAGCTCGTTGGCTCATTAGAACGTTCAGCACAGCACAGGAATCTGCGCCGCGCTGAAGGTGTTAAAATTACAGTGCCAAAATATGCTGTTTGAGGGCGCATCATAACCACCAATACCACCAATCAGCCTTCGGGTGCTTGTTGACCTGGTCACCCTTTGTGAATGCCTTGCCGGCACAGACCTGGCCATTTCTGCTTATGTTATATTGATGCGTATATCACACTAATTACTCGAGAGGGTATTAAAGCCTTGGGCAGGTGTGTAAGTATGTGGTCCTCAAGGTGCTTACACAAAGAGCCAAGTCTTCAGCTTCTTGTGGAGCTCAAGACTTGAGGAAGAGACTCTGATGTGTTGAGGGAGGTCATTCCATTTCTTGGGTGCAATATAGGAAAATGAGCAACCTCCAGTTATGCTTTTGCAGATGCTGGGGATGTGTGGGGTAGAGTGTAGGTGTCTGGTGGGTTGATGAAAGTGTATTCGGCTGTTTAGGCATTCTGGCCCTCTATTGTGTAGGGCTTTGCGTGTGCTTGAGAGGTTTGAATTGGCTGCGCTTGTGAATGGGGAGCCAAGGAAGCTTTTTGAGGTGCGATGTGATGTGGGTGCAGCATGGGAGATTGAGTATGAATCTTGCAGTGGTGTTCTGAAAGGTCTGCAGTCTGTGTAGGAGTTGTTTAGGGATTCCGCAGTAGAAAGTGTCGCCATATTCCAGTTGGCTAGTGATGGGTGCTTATGGGGTCTGGTGTTCTGAAGCAACCATTCGAAGATCTTTCATAGAATGCATAGGATATGGACGCAGGAGGTGCACAGTGCCTTGACTTGAGCCATCATGTTGAGTTTGTCATCTGGGATTATCTTAGATTTATTGCGTGGTCTGTGGGTGTGGGTGTTGGTCTAGCTCCGAGGTCCACTAGGTACAGTCCCATATGGAGGTATTGTTGCCGAAGACCAGTACTTCTGTCTTGTTGAAGTTGAGCTGCAGGCAGTTGGTTCATATCCAATCTGCTACCATGGTCATGCAGTTGGTGAAATTGGTCTTGGTGGCTGTTGTCTTGTCTGTCAGGGAGAGGAGGGGTTGGGTGTCATTGATGTAGGATATGGTGGTAATGTCTTTGGTTCGGATGCTGTTGGCGAGTGGCATCATGTATATGTTGAAAAGGGTGGGTGTGGGGGAGGATGCCTGTGGGATTCCACATATCAATCTCTTGGTTTTGGATGTGAAGGGTGGCATCCTGACCCTTTGGTTTCTTCCAGTGAGAAAGGAACAGATCCATTTGAGAACAGATCCTTGTATGCCAATCTTTTGGAGTCTTCTAATGAGTATGTTATGGGAGACAGTGTTGAACATCACAGAGAGGTCAAGCAGAATGAGGGCTGTTGTTTCTCTTCCATCCAGGATGATTCAAAAGTCCTCAGTGGCCGAGATGAGTGATGTTTCTGTACTGTGGTTCTTTCTGAATTGTAATTGGCAAAGAAGATGGCAAAGTTCGAAATGAGTTGCTTGTTGATGCCAGTCCAGGTCATTCAGTCCGGATACTTATACAGTTATGCTGTGTCTGAAGGGTGTCTGTAATAGTTGTATAATACCTGCTGTCTGTCTGTAGTGTCTCTGTTGAACAACCCAAATCTGTGATTAGAGAGTTTTTGAGGTTGTCTGGGCTGTCTGCAAAAGGTTTAAGGCATATTCTTACTACTGATTTTGAGTGGGTTGCCAACAGGTTTTACACCCATTGAGCAGAATGTACTCAGTCAATGTAACAATTCCTCCGACAGCCTGGAGGAGTAGGATCCGTTGGATATAAGCCATCCAACCATCCACCCTGTTTGAACAAATGGTCGGATGCTTTTTTACATCTTGCCTAGAGTCAGCACACATTTGCTGCTCTGCGAGACATTCTGTATTTGTTATGAGGAGTTTGGCCACGCCCACCACTTTTAATTGGTTGCTTTCTGTGCCTTCTAACTACTTTTCTTTTAGTATGGTGAATGGTACCATTTGTCCCTCCTTAAGGTGTGTTTGTGATGCCCATGGTGACTGGCCCTCTTACATGGGTCATTTGGTTTCAGGCCATTTCATACTTGCGGTGCACTCTTTCTCAGCATGTGCTTTTTGGATAGAACACTAGCGATCATGTTTTCAGTCGCTGCATGCCTGTTTGGGTACTGAGTTCCCAAAGAGACCAACACCACCCCTCTCACTCATGACACGCCTCGCGCTCCGCCAACACACCATCCCTTCCCGGCAGCTTGCCCCATGGGCACTCTGTTTTGATACCCAAAACAGCGATCTTTCTCTTCATTCTGCTCTGAAGTCTCTGTGCCATGGCGGTGATGGTTTGAGTGGAGAGCCTGCAGTAGAATTGCGGGCAGCCATGCACAAGCTCCTCTGCAGCTCTGGCCCTCGGAAACATGCATGCCCCTCATCTCAATTTGGTGACAGTTCTCCAACACCACACTGTCCCTGCAGGGCAATGCCAAAACAGACTGTTACAACCCGTGGTTCACTTCCACCTTAGTTCCTATTTTGCACTGTACCTTTTCTGGGTTAACTTTGATACGTATATTCTACCCTGTCCATTTACCTTACTTTCGGGTCTTTTTTTCCTTTTTCTTTCCTTCCTGGTGATTGGTGCTATTTTTGATTTCTGGTTCTGCTTGCAGGGATGTTTTGGGCGCAGCCGCAGTGATGTTCCCCTACGTGGGTAGCGAGTGTTTTGGAGTCACCTACCTGCTCCTCGTTGCTTGGTTTTGTTTCCAGTTCCTGCCCCGGAAGGACTCTTGCCTTCAGCAATCGGCTGATTAAACATTGTTTCTTGCCAGCACCTCCTTGGATTCCTTTTCATTTGATTTGCGGGCAGTTCTTCAATTTCCTTCATGTGCTGTTTTTGGATGTATTTTATCCTTCCTAGGACATGGAAATGGAAGCGGGTGTCGGAGAACACCTGATTTATTGTATTCCTTTTTGTTTTCTTTTGTGTGTTGCAATTATCTACTCAGTGCACTTGATTCTTTTGGATAACCAAAACTAATGACAAATCTGTATTCCTGATTTCTAAATACATTGTCTTTTTTTTTGCCATTGTGTTTTTTCCCGCTCTCCCCCTAATTTTTAACTTCAGCTTTCAAGTCTTGTCTTATGGAACGACTCTGATTCTTTTCACTCCTGGGACAAGAATATTGTGGAATTCTCATCTGGATTTTCCTATGGGACCCGCCTATATTTGTTAAGGGGTGAGCTGAGTGTATACTGATGTCAACAACTGTCTCTATGATTTATGTGTAGATATTTCCTTGACTATATCTGTTCAGGTACTAATCTTTACTCTTCTTTCTTTTTATCCTTAAAACACTTGTGGTTTTGCCTGGCTCCCAAGATACCCCCGGAGAGTGATATCAAGAACCGGCCCGTACCTTTTCCTTGTTCCCTTGTTTACCCGCCTTCCCCCGGTGCATTTTCCGCTCATGTCTGTCTTAGTCCTGGGCATGAAGGATTAAGGCACAGAATGAGTGGTGAGACATTCTTCGTTCCTACAGTACCTGGTTTTCAGGTGATTGGAAGCAGAACAGAAAACCAAGCCCACAAAATTTATACTGCCTGAGTGAAGATGGATCAAGAGGGACCTCTCCCTTTGTCCTTGGCGAAGTGGGGCATGGGGGTGGGACCTACATTCCAGGATCGTGCTATAGCTTTATCCACTATTCAAGCTGAAGTGCAGGACTTAAGGCTGGAGAAACAGGCTTTACCACATGAATTTATTTATAAAGCCAGAGATAATCCCTGGGGGTGGGCTCCTGGTACGAGACTCACGTGTATCTTAAAAAACCTGTGACCTTTCACTATGACAAGACATCTAGTACTGGCAGTGGTTCACCAGTTGCTCTTACAGTCCTGACACCGGTACCAGTACCTTTAGCTGTTCCAGAAAGGTTTTCTGGTGACCGCAATAAATTCAGCATCTTTATGATTCAGTGCCATCTTCATTTTATGTGTAGACCAGCAGCTTTTCAGGATGACTCTGCAAAGGTAGCATTCGTAATCTCATTCCTAGCCGGTACAGCCGTGATGTGGTTGGATCCCTTAGTGGACAACGACGATCCCTTCTCTACAATTTTCCAGCATTTAATGAACAGATGCGTCACTTGTTTGCTAAGCACACATTAATGCATACAGGGTGAAGTAGAGCTTCTTAAACTAAAACAAGGAATGAAGGAGCTGTTGGTGTATATTTCAACCTTCAATCGACTGGTCTCAGAAATCCAGTAGCCCCCAGAAAAGATGACCTCATTATTTTTATCAAGGTCTCTGTGAGGAACTTAAAGACATCCTGTCACAGGTGGTGAATCCTCCTGAAGAGTGTAGGAAGTTTATTGACCTGGTAGTGCAATTGAATCATAGATTGGTTGAGTGCAAGGGTGAAAAAAGCCAGATACACGCTCCTCTGCTGTATATGTTGTCTGGGATCAGAAGGAGGATTTGGGTTCTAAAACTCTACCGGAACCTATGCAAACAGGTGGTGTGCAGGGTCCTTTATCTAAGGAAGAAAAGAATAGGAGATGGATACAGAATCTTTGTTTATATTGTGAGAAAAGCGGACATTATGCCTGCGAATGTCCAGTCAGAACTTCAACTATACCAGCAAGAAAGACGGTGGCTTTCATAGAGCATGGAGATGTAGTGTAGTTCCTATTTTCCCAATAGGCCCTGCGCATTGGAATAACATAAACAGTAGTATCGACGTAGAAGTGCGAATCTTCCAGGCCTCCACTGACTATGCTAAACTTAATTGGGTTTGTTACCAACTAGCTCAGAGGTCACTGGAAACTTTCTTGACTGAATAGGAAGTGATCAGCTTCCCTGGCACAGCCAAGAAGGGATTCAGTTTTCCAACAACCGTGCAACATGACAACTTTGCTCCTCAGATCAGAGTCAATCTCTAGGGTCATGTGAAACAATAGACAGTTATTTTACTCAGTCAGTGGTTGTGCAGTTTAATTTCACAATATGTAGAGAATAGAGAGACGGGTGTTTGTCAATAAAGGGTAACATTTATTGAACAGTCTTTCTTCTCGTACAAGAGAAATGAATTGCCACAATTGCAAGACTTGTTCTTATAAAAAGTACGTACAGTAAGATGAGTATTGCTAAATAATACTGTAAAAGCATTGATATGGTTTCTTAGCCATACAATGGTTTAAAATGAATAAAACATATATACATTCATATATACATTCGGCTAAAATACTCAACTGGTGCTTCTAACTACGCCTACCCCAGTGTACCTGACCTAAGCCTAATACTTGGGAGGGGAGTAAGTAAGTAGCTTTAAGTTAAGTTGGTTTTGCCAAGGTTTGCTTCAAGAATTCTCTCTCAGGGTTTAGTCAACACCATACCTATGGAATAGAATGATGGAGGTCTGGTATCTCCTTCAGGGAACTTGATATCCCAGTCACTCGCAAGAGTGGCTTGGAAACGCCGGAGCTGGATTTCTCTGCAGGAGAAAAGACAGCGTCTCTCTCAGCGCGTCGAGGAGGAGGAGGGGCAGCGTCCGCGGGCAGCTTGCATCTGCTGGGCTCTTGCAGGGGACGGCTGTTCAGCTCCTAGGTTCACCACACCATCGTTCGCTAGTTAGCAGCGATAGCAGTAGCGATAGCAGCTATGGTATCATCAGCATAACAGCAACTTCTTCAGCAGCGAGACAGCGTTTGCTTAAGGCAACGTTGGTAATATTTATACCTGAAAGGTGCCTTGTTTGACGTAAGTTTTTGGACATAAGACGTCAATAAAGATGTCACTAGGAAGTGATCGTCTATCAGTGCTCATTAGAGTTCTATTACTAATCAAAACATAGCAAGTGGGGATTTCCAGGTTGCTGAGTTTTTATCTTGTTGAAGAACTCGGAGTGTTAATCTAGGAATCTTAGATAGTAACTTCTGCTATGTCATTGCACTAATTGGTTGCAAAGGAAGTGGCAGAGAAAGCGATTCTGAAATGTGGCTCTGTTCGTGTGAGGCCAGAGACCAGTTTCTGAATATTGCACTTGAACGGTTATGCCAATATAGGGAATAAATGGATTTATAGCCGAATAGGGGCATAAGGTCACAGTATCGATCAGGGTCCTAGATTAGAACGCTACACCCACTCCACGAATTCATGTCCATCAAATTACTAAAACTAGAGCAATAAGATGCATGTGTAACATTGCCCACCCCATAATACATATATGCATTTGAAATAGGCGTATTTGTAATACGTGAAAATTTAGGTCCTGTACGTTTTTGAAGCATAGTAATCATTCAAAAATTATAGCATATGAAATCAATGAACGATTATGCAAAAAGAATTACACATGAAATATCTCTGAATACAGAAGAAGGGCGAGATAATTTCATCAGATATAAAGGCATTGCAGTAAAATGTGCTAGAGGCTGGTGTAAAGTTATTATGTCTCCAGATGTATCTAAAAATAGAAGTAAAGGCTTCTGTTCTCTAAGAATAGTTCTACTTTAAGCAAAGAATATTTTGTGCCAAAAAAAGGTGAATATTAAAAAGTGTTCAATTCAAAAGAATTCTTGCTGAACGGGGAAAATAGAGTTCCAACGCTTTTAGCAGTTTTTGTTGTTCAAAACTGAAGGCCGAATTCAGAGTTCATGGGAACGCTGTGTGTCGGAATGCTTCTCTAAAGTTATTGTTTCTGTTCGGGTGAGAACATCATATCAGACAGGCTCTCAAAGAATTGGTCTACAAAATCAGGTGACAGTTCGACCAAATTCGATAGTGCTGTAACTTGGCAGGTGTGAGAATGATTGCTGTCATCAAAGGCTGAATCAGCAATGCTCACAGAAGGTCGTACCTGGGTGATGTTGCTTTTGTCACTCGCTCCACTGTTACCACCTGGTCGTAGCACAGGAGTCTCAACGAATGCCGTCATCAGGATTGGTAGCCGCTGGGGACAACACAATGCGTGAGCCGTTATCGGACTTAGCAAGGTATCGATATCCATTGGTACTGCTGATGGAAGTGAAAGACAGGTGTCCAACACGCACTCATCTCCGCATAGCATACATCGTAGTACAGGTAAGATGCAATTTTGCCATATCGGTCTGAATGAAAGGAACCAGGTCATGTTTAGATCTCTCAGCCTGGCCAATTCAAGGACTCTAGTTATTCTGTCCCGGTAGCGCACTGCTAGGATTGTTTCTTCCATTCCCATAGGAGTCATGTCTGAGCTGTGGCTTGCCATAACGAAGCAGGAGGGTCAAAAATAAAATCCCTGCTACAAGTCCCAAAAATAGGGGTATGCCGCCAAAAACAGAGTGGACAAAATTTGGAACGATTCCCAGAATTGCTTGAAATGGTGTAAGCAGTCCCGTAAAAATCGTCTTAAATATGCCTGGGATGCCTGTGGCACTAGACATGTTAAGGAGTTGGCTCAACATTTCTACGAAATGCACGGGCAATTTGTTGATAAAAGGTCATGAACCTCCGTAGCTGTCCTTGCAACTAGGAGATCATACGTCTCTTTTGATGACATGATGGGCACTGTTGTCTGCAAAAGCACAGACTTCATTTTGCTTAAAGTATCAATTCGGATAGAAGAGAAATGCAGACGAGGCCAGATGGGAGTCTCTATGTCTCCAGGCCCGCTCGGGAACAATGCTTGCATACAGCATTTGACCATGGAAGTTACGCTTACGAGATAACTTTTCCCTGGAACAAGGCCACAACATCTGTGATCCGTTCTTAGAATGTAACTCCCATTCGCGAGTTGCATAAAGAAAGGCTCTATCTGCGTTGCAGGTGTGACAAGCAGGTGGCATGAAAGGTTGTTGGAATTACCTTCACAGGCTCCGTGTAAATTAATACCCTGGCACAAAAGTATACCGCTTAGTGAACGTTTACAGTTCTCACCACTAAGAAATACATTTTTGTCGCTGTCACTGTAGCATGAATGTGTGTATGGTAATTTCCATGCTGACTTAACATATCCTTTACCCAATCGTTCATACTGGCCAGTAGGTATGTATTCAAGGCACTTCTTAAATCGGAAAGTTGTTATCGGAATAGTGATAATTCCGTGTATTATCCATTCAATGACAGGACTTTCTGACATTGTCAATGATAATCTCTCAAGTTTTTCGATGCTCAGGATTGTATAGTCTGCTCCTTTTTGTGCCAAGCTGATTTGTTTATCAGTAAGGTTAAAATTGGAAAATAATGACGTTGTGTTGATTAAACGCCAAGGCACATAGCCTGAACGAAGATTTTGCAGCGTCCAGCCTAATTGTACAATAGAACGTAATTGCGACTGGCCATGCTGTAACATTAGCAAGTCTCTGTCTATTATATCAAAGGCGGAGGATACAATATTGTCCAACGAATATATTCTGGAGGACAGAGTCATTAACCCATTGTCCACTACAGAAAGTGATTTTTCCAAATTAATACGATCAATTTCTCGTATTTTTTTTGCTGTTTCAATTTGTGTGACTTTCCAAGCCTCGTTGTACGCAGCATAGATACTGGTCGCTATGAAACGCTTTTGACGCTGTTTGCGTGTTCCCATAATAAAATCGCGCAAATCAGCACCATCTTTAAGTAAAGATAAGTGTTGCTTAATTTCAGCCAGTGTGGATGATCCTAGCCATTCGAGGCAGAGTTTCCCTACACTGTATGTTGTTACTATCCCTGGATGTTGTCTCTGGGAGTATCTAGGGTCTTGTCTGGTCATTTTTAACCCCTGTGTTTTATTCAGGAATCTATCTTGACAGTTGTTTGTGTCAGTAGGCCAGATTAACCACTTTTTCCAATCAGGATGTGTTCCGTTAAAATGTAAAATTTTAGTTACGTCTATCTCAATATCTGTTGTTGCATTTTCAGTTATTGGCTTTGGAATAGACGGTTTGTTTAGGTCTATGATCTTAGCTAGGCCAAGACAGGATGTTTGGTGAATTGTGTCATTTAAAAACATCATTTGTTCTGGTATCAATCAGGTTCTGAATAGTGCTTCTAGGCCTTGTACCTGCCAATCTTTCGTACCCCAAATGGTTTTTGTTTCAATGTTATTTTTCCAATAATCAAAACCAAATGTCATCATTTTTTCATAAAGTGCTTCTGAATATATTAATTTAGTGTTTGCCAGCATTGTTTTCATTCCTGTTTTATCTAACAGTTTGTAATAAAACGTTTCTGCATCACTGGTGTTAAACCCTGAGAAGTACTTGAATTTCTCAAAGAATGTTTTAGAACTGCTTTTAGGTGGTGTAGCACAATGTTCCTATTGATTATGCTTAAAAACATTTCTAGGCTGTGCAGATTTATGCAAATAATGATCGCCATAATGTGTATAACAGAACAACTGTTCATAACTAGACGAACCTTGTAAATAATCATGTTCTGTGAATCTAGCTGACATTACTAAATCAGACATCATGTCATTAATACTGTTAAAGTCCCAATCATCAGAGAATGTACTAGGTTTTACAAAGTCACTCAAGGAAACCTTCAGTTGATGAGGATACTTCAGGATCTCGACCGGACCATAGATCTCATAGTCAGTTTTCTCCCATACTACCCCACCGGGTATTGGAATGGCTGTGACATTTACTGTTGACAGTTCTCTTTTCTTCACGTGGGATGATCTGTGGTTATATCTTTTCTCAGAGGGCTCCCTCTGGGGAGACTGGTGTTCTCGAGTCGGAGTTCTTTCCCTCCGTTGAGGAGACCTTCCTCTGGACTGGAAAACTTTTTCCTTGGGAGTGGATTGTTTATTTCCATCCCAGCTCTTTTTAGGAGTGTTTGAATTATTTTTAATAAATAATTTTTCAGGATTTTCGAGCAGTTGGGGCTTTACTGGTTTCCCACCCAAGCTGTCTCTACCTAATTCTTCATAGCACTTTTCTATGATTCTGGCAAGCTCAACTGGCTGATCTGTTACATCTGTTTCCTTCAACTTCTGGCGGATCGCCACAGATGCTGCTTCTCCTTTTATGTTGGCTAATAATATAGCCGAGACCTGCTTGAAGTCTTTCAGTAATTTCATACCAAGAGTTAAAGCAGGTTCAGGACCGTATTCATTTTGAATCTGTCTTAGTACATCTGGTATTACCGCCATAGACGGAACACCATGTGTTTTTGTGTAAATGGAAGCAAAGACTGTACCCCAAGTGTCACAGTCCTCCACGTGTGGTGCGATTCCCATAGGAAGGCAGATTGTCAAGATTCTGTGTTTCTCAATAGGGGTAGTATCCGAAAATACTGCCTCTATTTGAGTGATTTTTTGTGCTAACCAGAAAGGAATTTGTTCCCGTTTTACGGGTGTTTTACCAAGACATGACTGTATGTTCTGTGGTGTAATTTTATTAGTGTTCCCCTGATGAGGGGTCAGCTGTGGTACATTAACAGCTGGTTGGACTGTTGCAGTCCGCATTACATATTGGACTAATTGCCTATGTATTTTAATTAATGTTTTTAGCTGTACTAACAGCTCTTCTCTAGACATTTTTGCAATGTCCGGATGTGGTGTGTAGCTGGCTAGAACCGGCCACGTTGCTCCTGGTCTACCTAGTGGACCGAGCCTGGTAATATGATCATTATGTTTTAGGGCGCCATTAAACCAGAGCAGGTGCTCTTGGAATTTTAGTGGGATTTCAGTTTCCTCGAAAGGAGCGTACTCTTCCGGTGGTTTTTCTATTTTGTAATAGTGAAACTCTTTTGTTCTAGCGTTTGCCGCTGGAAAGTTTATCCATGAATAAAATACCTCTGTCTGCCGATATTCGTGTGCCTCTATCATGAAAATTACTGTACCACCTTGTGGTGTCAGTCCGTTTTCTATAAGTTTTAACGGTATAGATTTTCTTAAATGTGCCGGGATGATTATTGCACCCGGTACCGTGTCGTCGGGACCCTGCTGAGTCGCATCTGCTGCGGCCCCAGTGGTTCCGTTTTCTAAGTCTGACATTTTATAAATGCAGGGTTTGCAGAGCAGGTCTCCAAGGAGACAAAGATTAGGTGCACAATATTTTGGAACACTGTATCCTTCAACGTTGAATAACCCAGAGCTTTACATAGGAATCTCTTCCTACTGAGTTCGGGCGGATTTTAACCTTTCACTCACTCCAGACGTCTGTTGGAGTATTTACGGGAGAAAGGGGTCTGTGTGAAATATGCACGACTGAGTTACTCTAACGTCTTGCGTTCGTTTATCGCCTTACCAAACGTTTGGGCGCCATGTAGTGTAGTTCCTATTTTCCCAATAGGCCCTGCGCATTGGAATAACATAAACAGTAGTATCGACGTAGAAGTGCGGATCTTCCAGGCCTCCACTGACTATGCTAAACTTAATTGGGTTTGTTACCAACTAGCTCAGAGGTCACTGGAAACTTTCTTGACTGAATAGGAAGTGATCAGCTTCCCTGGCACAGCCAAGAAGGGATTCAGTTTTCCAACAACCGTGCAACATGACAACTTTGCTCCTCAGATCAGAGTCAATCTCTAGGGTCGTGTGAAACAATAGACAGTTATTTTACTCAGTCAGTGGTTGTGCAGTTTACTTTTACAATATGTAGAGAATAGAGAGACGGGCGTTTGTCAATAAAGGGTAACATTTATTGAACAGTCTTTCTTCTCGTACAAGAGAAATGAATTGCCACAATTGCAAGACTTGTTATTATAAAAAGTACGTACAGTAAGATGAGTATTGCGAAATAATACTGTAAAAGCATTGATATGGTTTCTTAGCCATACAATGGTTTAAAATGAATAAAACATATATACATTCATATATACATTCTGCTAAAATACTCAACTGGTGCTTCTAACTACGCCTACCCCAGTGTACCTGACCTAAGCCTAATACTTGGGAGGGGAGTAAGTAAGTAGCTTTAAGTTAAGTTGGTTTTGCCAAGGTTTGCTTCAAGAATTCTCTCTAAGGGTTTATTCAACACCATTCCTCTGGAATAGAATGATGGAGGTCTGGTATCTCCTTCAGGGAACTTGATATCCCAGTCACTCGCAAGAGTGGCTTGGAAACGCCGGAGCTGGATTTCTCTGCAGGAGAAAAGACAGAGTCTCTCTCAGCGCGTCGAGGAGGAGGAGGGGCAGCGTCCGCGGGCAGCTTGCATCTGCTGGGCTCTTGCAGGGGACGGCTGTTCAGCTCCTAGGTTCACCACACCATCGTTCGCTAGTTAGCAGCGATAGCAGTAGCGATAACAGCTATGGTATCATCAGCATAACAGCAACTTCTTCAGCAGCGAGACAGCGTTTGCTTAAGGCAACGTTGGTAATATTTATACCTGAAAGGTGCCTTGTTTGACGTAAGTTTTTGGGCATAAGACGTCAATAAAGATGTCACTAGGAAGTGATCGTCTATCAGTGCTCATTAGAGTTCTATTACTAATCAAAACATAGCAGGCGGGGATTTCCAGGTTGCTGAGTTTTTATCTTGTTGAAGAACTCGGAGTGTTAATCTAGGAATCTTAGATAGTAACTTCTGCCATGTCATTGCACTAATTGGTTGCAAAGGAAGTGGCAGAGAAAGCGATTCTGAAATGTGGCTCTGTTCGTGTGAGGCCAGAGATGAGTTTCTGAATATTGCACATGAACGGTTATGCCAATATAGGGAATAAATGGATTTATAGCCGAATAGGGGCATAAGATCACAGTATCGATCAGGGTCCTAGATTAGAACGTTACAGAGATACATCATCATACCAGGAATCAGTTGTTAATACTAATGCTTATGATGTAGCTGGTTCTGTTTTAAGAGTACTATCACTATAACAGTATCCTTGGTGATTACTAATAGTAAAATAACTAACTTCCCATATTGCTGGATTCTGGAGTAACGGGAAATTGTATGGACATTCAATTGCCTGTGAAGCATGACATTCCTTGTATTTACAAGAAGCAACCTGAACCAGTCAGGGCAATTGATGGTACTGACCTTTCATCAGGGTTGATAACTAAGCAAACTGAACCATCTCACATTGATTTGTGATAATGGTCATTCAGAAACTGTTAGTTTTAACTTACTTGATACTCCTACCTTTGGAGTTATCCTTGGGGTACCATGGTTACAGTTTCATAATCTCAAGATAGACTGGGCGAGACATACTGTCACTTTAGACTCCAAATATTGTTTACAACATTGTTATTAGGATTCCATTGATTGGACCTCTACTTTGGTATGTGCTTCAGGTATCACTTCTGAATCTCCTTGTGTTCCTTCTCAGTATATTCAGTTTTCTGCTGTTTTCAAAAAATCTAAAGCCATCAAATTACCACCACACCATAATTGTAGTTGCTGCATAGATCTGGTCCCTTGTGTCACCTTGCCCTGTAGTCAGATCTATGCTCTTTCTGAACCGGAAACACTGCATTTACGGGACATTAGACAGTCTTCTTCTCCAGTATCATCTCCCTTGTTTTTTGTGCCAAAAAAGGCAGAATTTTTGCCCCTGCATTGATTACAAAGCCCTTAATAAGGTAAAGATCAAAAACAAGTACCCTACGCCTTTAATCCCTGAGTGTTAGATCAGCTGCGACATGCTACAGTGTTTACTAAACTGGACTTGCGTGGGGCATACCATCTCATTCGAGTGCGAGAAGGAGTTGAGTGGAAGACCGCTTTTTGGTAAGCCTGGGCATAGCAGGCGTAGTGGGGCTTCGCAGAGCTACGCGAAGTGGGCGAGAAACTATGCCCACCTCCGCACTCCACGTAGCCCCACTGCGTGCTTCCCTCCCGCCTTCCCCTACTACTTAATTTTTGTTACAGAGCCATAATAAAGTAAATAAAACGCACTAACCTTGTCCGTGGGTCCGGGGCTCCCTCTTCTAATCGCGGGCCGCCGTCTTGGATCCCAATGTGCATGCGCGGGCGGCCGCGCATGCGCTTTGGGATTCAAGATGTTTTATTTACTTTATTATGGCTCTGGTGACAAAAATAAAGTAGTAGGGGAAGGTGGGAGGGAGGCGGGTGGCGGCCAACTCCGCTGCGCCCATGGAGTGGGCATAGTGCTGCCGGCTACGCCTACTTTGCAAAGGGCGGAGTAGGCAGCACTACGCCCACTCCGTGGGCGTAGCGGAGTCCTCCGCCCAGGGTTACTTTTTGGACGACATTTGGTTTGTTCAAATATTGTGTCATGCCTTTCGGTCTATGTAATGCCCCTGCTGCTTTTCAGTTTTTTTTATCAATCAGGTACTTCGGGAGTTTCCTGATTTACGTGTTACTGTGTATAGAGACGATATCTTAATATTCTCAAAAAACAACACAGAACACAAATGCCATGTAAAACGGGTATTGCAGAAACCATGAGAAAACCATTTGTTCATGAAATTAGAGAAGTGTAAGTTTCAGGTTTCTCGAGTTGATTATCTGGGTTTCATTATTTCTTCAGAAGGAATCCAGAAGGATCTTAAGAAGACTGACGCTATAACTCTGTGGCCAGTTCTGACTTGTGTGAGGGATATACAGGTCTTATTGGGTTTTGCCAATTTTTCTCTGCAGTTTATTACCCAGTTTTCGGATATCGCTACTCCCATTACTGCATTATTACGTAAAGGAGTTTCTTTTCTGTGGACTACTGCTGCCCAACTTCCTCTGGAAACATTAGAGGATGATGCCTCTCAGTATGCTGTGGGCGGGGTATTGTCTCAACAGGATATTGAGACGGGTCTTATGCATCCCATCGCTTATTTTTTTTAAAAAGCTACTACCCGCCGAACAGAATTATACTGTAGCTGAAAAAGAGTTATTGGCAATCATACTCGCTTTCCAGGAATGGAGACATCATTTATGTGGAGCCAGACATTCCATAATGATTTAAATCGATCATAAAAATCTGGAATTCTTTCGCTCTGCAAGAACCTTGACCCCACAGCAAATGAGATGGGTGTTGTTCTTTAATGAATATGTTTTACAATCATGTACAGACCCGCTGCTCAACAAGTGAAATCTGACACCCTGACCAGTACACATGTTGCCCTTTTACATAATGCCAAATTCCTGGAGGAGACGCCTATGATATCCAAGGATAGGATCAAAGGATGTTGCTCCTCTGATGAATTTCTTTTTGAAGTCAAGGAACATCTGGCATCTATAGATATGGCTCCTTGGTTGCTGAACCCTATGTTTCAATTGAGGGATCTGGTTTTATATCACAGCACTCAGCTATTCATTCCCCCAGAGCTCAGGGATAAAGTTCTAACCTGGTGTCATTCCTCCTCATTGGTAGGTCACCCTAGCATAACCGAGACAAGAGATGTATGCCTTGTATTGGTTCTGGTGGGATACTTTGGGTTGGGTCATGATCTACAGATGTTTGTGTCTTCATGTCTGGTTTGTGTCATCAATAAGGCCTCACATAACCTTCCTGCAGGTCTTCTACATCTTCTTTCAGTTCCTCCTACTCCCTGGCAAACTTTCAGTATGGACTTTGTTACGGATCTCCCCAAGGAGGGAGGGTTTACCACCATTCTTGTGGTTGTTGTAGGTCTGTTTACTAAATCCGCCCATTTTGTCCCTTTGCCTAAAATACCTAGTGCAAGAGAATTAGCAGACACATTTATACTACACGTGTTACGATTACATGGCATACCAACAGCTATTGCAACACACCGGGGGCACAGTTCATTTCCCAAATTCTGGAACGAATTATGTCCTTGATTGCATATGGAACTCTGGTTGCCCTCCGCTCACCATCCTCAATCTGATGGGCAAACAGAATGAATAAATCAAGCCATGAAACAGTATATCCATTGTCTTCTGACCTCACTTACTTGTAGCTGGGTAAAAGCACTTCCTATTGCAGAGTTTGCCTACAACAATATTCTTCATTCGGCTTTAGGTATGTCTATTTATTTATTGATTTAAGTGTTTATATAGCGCACTGCTACCCAAGGGCGTCTAGGTCCTTGCAGAATGGGCACACAAAATACACTAGATGTTATATTTCCAGTCCTTGCACATAGTTACAGAGTAAAGAGCCATGTCTTAAGTCCCTTCCTAAAGGACAGTTGCTCAGAAGCATTCTTTAAAAAGAATGGTAGCTTATTTCACCATCTTATAGTGATACTGAAAAAGCTTATACCACCCCATCTCTGAAGACAGAAAGTAGGCTCTATTACTAGCTTCAGTGAGGTCGACCGAAGTGTATGTGCTGGAATATGCCATTTGAAGCGCTTTATCAGGAAACTAGGGCCTGAATATTGTAATGCTTTAAAGACAGTACATAAGGCTTTAAACTAACCCTGGGCGTAGTGGGCGTAGTGGGGCTTCGCGGAGCTACGTGAAGTGGGCGAGAAACTACGCCCACCTCCGCACTCTGCGTAGCCCCACTACGCAACTCAGGCCTCCCTCCCGCCCTCCCTAAATACTTTAAATTAAATGTATAAAAGAATTAAAAGGCACTTACCTTGCCCGCCGCTGCCCGCCGCGTCTCCGGGGCACCCTCTCTTCATCGCCGCCGTCTTGTGTACTAATGCGCATGCGCGGGCGGCCGCGCATGCGCATTTCTCACGAGAAATGCGCATGCGCGGCCGCCCACGCATGCGCATTAGTACACAAGACGGGAGCAATGAAGAGAGCGAGCCCCGGCGACGCGGCGGGCAAGGTAAGTGCCTTTTAATTCTTTTATACATTTGAATTAAAGTATTTACGGAGGGCGGGAGGGAGGCGGGTGGCGGCCAGCTACGCTCCGTCTGCGGAGCATGCGTAGTGCCGAATTCTACGCCTGCTACGCAAAATGCGTAGAAGCCGGCACTACGCACACTCCGTGCACGGAGCGTAGCTGCCCGCCTACCCCTACTTTAAACCTTATGCGCTTCTCCATAGGTAGCCAGTGCAGAGTGCTGAGGGCCTGTTTAGCTGATGAGTATTTGGCTAATCCAAAGAGCAGTCTCGTGGCGGAGTTCTGAAGTACCTGTAGCTTTGCTACAACCGATTTGTTTACTCTGACCAGCAACCCATTGCAGTAATCGAGTTTCGATAACACTAAGGCTGACACCACAGTTTTCTGTAGGTTTGTTGGCATAAATTGGAGTGCTTTCCCCAGGATTTTCGAAGTTTATTAAGTAGATGCAGTCTTTATTCGGCTTTAGTTATGTCCCCTTTTGTTTTGTTGAATGGGTTTTCATCATAGAGCCATACCTATTCAGCCCACCGATAAAGTACCTGCAGTAGATACCTTATGTCTTACCCTGACTGATATCTGGAAAAAGGCTCAAGGACATTTGTTGGCAGCTAAGAGGAGTATGAAGGAAAGGGCAGATAGGCATCGACATCCTGCACCCTCCCATGCTCCGGGTGATATGGTTTGGTTGGCGTCAAAAAAACTATGTTTACGGGGACCCAGAAAGTTGCAACCTCATTATGTAGGGCCATTCAGGATTTATCAGGTGATGACTCGCACACACCCCTCTCATGGTGTTTACCCCCCCAAGACTCTCTTCTACACTCACCCTTGGACCCACTCCTTTGCCTATGCGATCCAACATTTGGAGGGAGGATGGCTCTGGACATTCATGTTTTTTCCCTGACCCCTATCTTGTTCGATGACTCTTCATCTCTGTTCTTTTTTTTGTACCTTGTTTCTCCCTGAACCTCTATCTTCCATTGCTGGTCCACTCTGATCTGATCATTTTTTCCACTCCCTTGATTCCAGAGAGTGAAATCAAGATCCGACCCATATATTTTCCTTTTTCCCTTGCTTACCCGCCTTCCCACGGTGTGTTTTCCACTCATGTCTGTCTTAGGGTTGGGCATGAAGGGATAAGTCATAGGGTGAGTGGTGGGAAATTCTTCGTTCCTGCAGTACCTGGTTTTCAGGTGAGTGGGGGTGGAACACAGACATGCCTGACAGCAGGGGTGAACCCGCTCTGCAGCACGCCAACTGCTGTCAATCTGGCAATAATATACAATTAATTCTGGGTTTTCTAAATGCTTGTAATGTTGCTATTACCCCAAATGAGGACGCTACAGCAGTAGTATGGTTAACCAATATTTAATAAGCAATCTTCCCTAAAGAGCGCTGAGCCGCTAGCTATCAGTTCTCGGCTTTCGCCCCACTGAATGCTCGATGCGCGCGCAGCCCCAAACATGGCCGCTAGCACGTCACGTCGGCACGTGACGTGCAACCACTAGACCGCGCCACCACATAGCTCCCTTTTTTCCCAACAAAGAAACTCTTAACTCACAGTCCGCCGTTCATGTCAAAGTCTCGGAACCTTGCTGGTTTGACCACCGCTCTACCCCTCCGGGTCAGTCTCACCGGGGTAGTTGGGGTCTCCCCTTCCTTAGTCCCTTCGTTCCTTCCTCCACTTCCAAGCGCAGCCGTGCTTCCATCTCGTCTGCTCATGTCCCCTTCACTCACCAACTCCTGGTTGCCGTTGTCAGTCCTCTCTCCTTGCTGTTCTCCTCTTCTCACGTCCAGTTCCACCTCTGATTGTTCTTGCTTCCTCCTCGTCTCCTAGGTCTGCTCCGCCTTGGTCCCATCGTAGGACTCTGTTGCATCTTGCCATGCGGTCCTGTGACCACACGTTTCCATCGCTCAGCAGGGCCGCTCTGCCCAGCACTTCCTTGACCTGCATGGGCTTACTGTACTTACTGTCTCCTTTCCTTTGTAGCGTGGCCACCTTTACTCGTAGCCATTCACCTTTTTTCCAATTCTGTCTCTTTCACGTTTTTTCTGTTGTTGTAGTGTCTCGAGTAAATGGCTTGTGCCTTTTCCAAATTGGCTTGCACCACTGCAGGGGACCACTCGCTCGTTATGGTTTTCTCCTTCCATACTCTATTGTCTCGTGTGAATGGTTCGTGGCCCCTCAATATTTGGAAGGGGCTGTAACCAGTCCCTGTGGGGGTAATCCTGTACGCCCACACCATGTGCCATATCTCCCTTTCCCAGTCCTTGTTGTTGGAGATAGCAGCCTGGACCGATCCCATCACCACTCTGTTAAATCGCTCTGCTAGTCCGTTTCCAGCGGGATGGGATATGGATGTGTGCTTGGCTAGTATACCATTCCTCTGCATGAAGTTGCTCCATTTCTCTGATCTGAATTGGGGGCCATTGTCGCTTAGGATGGACTTTGGGATACCTTCCCCCACAAAAGTGTCCGCCAGGAACTTTATAATGGTCTCTGTGTCCATCGCCTCATCTACCTTCAACTCTGGCCATTTCGAGTACCTATCCATGAGGACACACAAGTACTTTTGGACTCCGTGTATATCTAGGATCGGGCCCAGAATATCCACTGACAACTCCTCCCACGGATTCCTCGGGGGGTCAAATTTGCCGAGAGCTGGGCGCAGTGGTTTGAGTGTTTTATCTGCCCCTTGGCACTGTGAGCAGTCCCTGACGTGCCTCTGGGCCCTTACATCCATCCCTGGCCACCAGTAGTTTTGCTTGGCCCTCAGCTTCAATTTTCCTATTCCCAAGTGTCCTTCGTGGAGCATGTCTAATAGTTTGGGGATGATGCCTGCCGGGGGATGACCTCCCCCCCCCTGTACACAAATACTCCTTGGTCGTCCATCGACAACTCTTCCCTGACTTCATAGAATGGTTTGAGGTCCCCACGGGTCTGTCTTTTGTCTGGCCATCCCTTTGCGATATATGATTTCACTTCCTCTAGGGTCTGGTCTTCATCGTACGCCTCCTTCCATTCTTGATCACCCATTGCTTTTTCCTGGTCTTCCGTGAGTGCTACTGCTTGGTCTTCCCCGCTCGGCTCCATGGCCGCTGCTCTACTCAGATAGTCCGCCACTCTGTTCCTACTGCCTGGGATGTATTCTACATCATATCTGAATTCTAGCAGTTTCAGAGTCATTTTGGAGATCCTGGGCGTTGCATTGGCATGTCCACTGGATGTTAGCACTTTCAGTAGGGGCTTATGATCCGTTCTCAATTGGAACTGTGTGCCCCATCGGAACTGCCTGAATCTGGTCATAGCCCACACGACTGCCAGCATTTCTTTTTCTATTACACTGTACTTCGTTTCTGTTTCACTCAGTGTGCGGGATGCGAAGCTGAGCGTCTCCATCCTTCCTTGTCCTCGGTCTTGCATCAGGACGGCACACAGCCCCTTGTCGCTGGCATCAGTGGTAAGCACTGTCTTTCTTTGGGGGTCATATCCTTGGAGTGGTACTGCCCCTGCTACTTCTTTCTTGATGACTTCAAATTCACCTTGTGCTTCCTCCGTCCAGCGGAATTCCGTGCTGTCTCTCGTCAGCTGCCTCATGTGATGGGTCTTGGAGGCGAAGTGCTGCACAAACTTGCTATAATATTCCGCCATACCAATAAATGATCTGACTTCTTCTTTGTTAGTGGGCAGTGGCGCTTCACAAATCTCTTTCGCGTTCTCTGCTTTCGAGGTCACCCCTCGCACCCCTACTTCGTGTCCCAAGTAGGTCACCGACTCCATTCCTATCCGGCACTTGGTCCATTCGGCTGTGAGGCCCTTACCCTCTAGGATCTTCAGTACCTTGCCGAGTTTCACATCATGATCTGGTCTGTCTCGCCCCATTACCAGGATGTCGTCCTGGAAGTATTGGACGCCGTCCGTGTCTTTAAACAGTTGGTGCATCAGGTTCTGGAACACCGCAGCCGCCGAGGCCAGCCCGAACGGCATGCAGTGGAACTGATAGCACCCAAATGGGGTGATGAACGATGTTAGTTTGCGGCTCTCCGGGTGTAGTGCAATCTGGTGGTAGGCAGAGGTCAAGTCTATAGTGGAGTACCACTTGATTCCCCTGGTGCTGGCCAGCATCTCCTCAATTCTAGGCAAGGGGAACTTCTCCACCACAATGTTCTTGTTCAGTTCGCGCAGGTCGACACACAGCCTGACCTTCCCGCTTGGTTTCATTACTACCACCAGGGGCGCCAGCCACTCCGCACACGTAATCGGTTCAATGATCCCTTTCATCTCGAAGTCCTGTAGTTCTACTTGTACTGCTTCTTTCACTGCCAAAGGCACATTTCTCACTTTGTGGGCGACCGGTACGGCATCTTCCTTCAAGATAATCTTGTGTGAGAATTTCTCCATCCTTCCTACTGTGCCTCCAAATACTTTGGGGTACTCACTTCTCCATTTGTCGAGGTCTGGCCAGGTTTCCGGCTCCGTAGGTAGTATTTGTTCTTTTCCTCCAGGATCCAACTTGATGCCCAGGTCACCTTGGTCCAGCCATCCTAGGACCGAGGGTCCTCTCTCCGATATGTAGAGTTTGCAGAAAGCGGACCGGCCTCTAAACTCGAATTTTAATGGTCTGAATCCTGCCATGGGTATGCGGTCCCCATTGTACATGACTGGGCGGATATCCAGCTTTTCCAGTTCTGGGCCTAGATGTGGTGCAAAGCTCTCCTCCCACACCGCTCTCTGTACGATGGTGTAGGGCGAACCCGTGTCAGCTACCACGCTTATCAGAATTCCCCCTATCGACATTTCCAGGACAGGCTTTGTCGTTCTTCTACCATCCACGCTCAGCACTTGGCCATCCACGCTCAGCACCTGATCGTAGATGCAGAGTACCGTGACAACATCCTCCTCTGCGCCTTCTTCTTGTTCTTCGCTTTCTTGACCGATATATTTCACCATGCCTTTAGAAGCCTTCCTCCGACATACCTTCTCATAGTGGCCCACTATGCCGCAGTACATACATTTGGCGCGGAATGCTGGGCACTTCCTGTCATGCGCTTCCTGGGACCAGCTCCCACACCTGTAGCATGACTTCTTGTTGCTTCCCACCTGTTTTCCTGGGGGGCCTGGATTGCCTTGCCATTTGTTGGGTCCCTTCACCGACGACCCCTTGTACTTGTAGTCCCTGCGGGGCTCCTCATCGTCTACTCTGTTTACCATGGCGCTGGGCGCTGTTTCCTTCTTCCTTGCCTCCGCACACCTGCGTTCCAGCTCTGCTCTTTTGACGATTACCATCACCTCCTTTAGTGTGGTGTCCCAGCTGGCCCATAGCTTGTCCTGCACTGCTGTGCTCGTGGAGTGCATCACCACCTGATCTTTAATGAACTCCTCTTCCCAACTGTCATATCTGCACGTGGACGCCAGTCTCTTCAGGGCAGCCACATATTCCTCTACCGTCTTCCCTGGGCGTTGTTTTCTTTGCTGGAAATTGAACCTGTCCACAGATACACACACCGCCGGTCTGTAGTGTTCATTCAGGTCATCGATGGCGTGGGCATACACATCATCGTCAGTGCTTCCTCTTTGTTTTGGCACCAGGCTCTTGTAGATTCTCAGACCTTCCGGGCCTAGGTTGAGCAACAGGATGCGTTTTTTTCTCTTGGGGTTGAACTGTTCCTCATTCTCGTCTTCCAAGACTCCTATGAAATTATCAATATACTCTCTCCAGTCCTCCCACTTCATTAGTGGTTCCCCTGGTCTGGGCAGAAATTGCACTGGCGCCATTGCGTATCCTGCTTGCGCACTCATCTTCTCACTCTTGATCGTGGGTTGTGTGTTCCCTTGGCTTCTGGGACTCCCCGGTGTGTTGTCCTGCTCTTCTTTACTTGCGTGGGCCTGGGGACTACCTGCGTCAGCCCCCTCGCTCTTTTGTGAGGTATCCAGCGCGGTTCTCCCTGTCTTGTGGATTGTTGCATGATCTGGCGCGCTTTGCTTTGTGCCTCTGGGGTCTATCCACCCCCCTTAGCTTAGTTGATCTGCCCTCCTGGGTGATTCTGGGCTCTGCCACGCTCTTTAGGGTGAGGTACCTGTGTGGTAGCTGTTGGTCTCTTCTTGACCACTTGTTCCTCTGGCCACCTGGCTCCGTGGTCCTGCTCGCTGCTGAGTGTCTTCTGTCCACCGGTATGGTTGATGTTTCCCTCGGTGACTTCTTGCAGTGGGGGTTGGTTCTCTGTGGTGGGTAGGGATCTATCATCCCACCCTCGTCGCCATTGTAATGTTGCTATTAACCCAAATGAGGACGCTACAGCAGTAGTATGGTTAACCAATATTTAATAAGCAATCTTCCCTAAAGAGCGCCGAGCCGCTAGCTATCGGTTCTCGGCTTTCGCGCCACTGAATGCTCGATGCGCGCGCAGCCCCAAACATGGCCGCTAGCACGTCACGTCGGCGCGTGACGTGCAACCACTAGACCGCGCCACCACTATGCTTCAAACAACTGACCACAGGAAAGCTCAGGATCTCCCCCGCATGTCTCCTCTCCTCTCCATTTGCTCACTCTCCCCTTCTCCCAGCCCGCACATTTGTGCTCCAGGGCCTCCACATCCCCCTCATCTCTTCTCCTACTTCACCACGCTCCGCTTCCAGTGTCTGCCTTCCCACAGTAACACCTTCAGCCATAAATCCTTTGATGCATGGGCAATTACTTCCTATGAGGGTCTTGTTGTTTTTGCATTGACCTTGGTCCTGCCACTATAAACCTGATGACCTGCCCCTTCGTTCCTTTTATACAATCATGGTCATATGCATACATCACTGCTTGGGCGTGTCAGCACTTCTAAGGCCCGCCCCATACCATTTTGCCCTTTATTGTTTGAGGCTCACCCCCCTACTTTCTTATTTAATACTTTCCTGCAACTTCTACGACTACTACTGACCACCACGTGACGCCATGTCTGCTCTTAGTGCTCAGATCCATCGGCCACTAGTCAGCTTTTCGTCGCTGAACCAGTCCTTTCCCATTCACAAACATTTGTTTGCATCGGGGATCCGCAGCAGTACGCCACCCCCAGCTAGTTCAAAGGTAAGTGAAAGGGAGAGTGTCTTTCTTGTGTTTATCTCGCAGCACCACGGCGGCGGCGTGCGTAAGAGGAACGGCACTTATGTGCGTTCAGCTAAAAGGTGCGAGAAAGCTACAACTTCACCTATTAATGCTCGATGATGTTTCTGCAAAGAAATATTTGCAAAGCCTAGGTATTAAGTAATGTAATTCTCCTAATTTCAATAAATACATGCAGTGACACTTTTTTAATCGAGACAAGCGCTAATCAAGACAAGCAATTGTAGTCAGATCAACTTGAAGGACCCACAAGGTCATCTTGCAACAAATTATATTTTGCCTAGCTTATTTTCTGACAATTAATAAAGTATGCAATAGTCAAAATATTTTGTAAGCAATACAGTTAAAATCTAAAAAAGGCTTGGTGGTCAGATGAATATCCTACTGGTAATTTTGATAAACTTGCCATAGTGGTACCTTTAATTTTCACACATGAAAATACTTAACATTTCAAACGCTCGAATGAACACTGTGTTCCCCTTTTGGAGCCCTTCACATCAGAGGAAGCTCTGATGTGAAGTGTGAGGCCATTCCACCCACGTTTTAGGAGTGGTGTACGAGAGGGCTCCACCACCGGTTCTGTTTCAGTGAATTTCTGGAATGTGTTTTAATAGGGGTTCGGCTGAGTGGTGTGGCACATTCAGTGGGGCAGGGAATGCTATAAATGAAAGCAGCACTGTGTCCTTGTATAGTTATGTAACTGCTTCTCATTAATAGTGTTCCGATACCCTTGGTTCAATTTCCCGCTATATAAATTTATAAACATGCTTTCTCGCGTGCAGGCAGCACCAAACATAGGGGCATATTCTCAAGGAGTTATTGCTGAGTTATCTGCACTTTATCGCAGCCAAAGTCGCAATAAATGTATCTCCCCATTCTCAAGCTGGTGCTAACAGCCCATAGCACCAGTTTACCTGCTGTAGCAGCCGCACAAAACATCGCCATAGATGACCCCCGCAACTATCGCTAATGAGATGCAAAGCAGGCCTTCCCGTGCAAAAAGCGGCAACCACACCAGGTCACAACATTCTCAATGACCGGCCAGATCGGCGATAAAGAGCACATAACATGCAATAAGGTGTGTTAGCAACAGGAAATTTACACCTGCTCTGACCTGGTGTAAAGTCGGACCACAGCCTGCCACAGAAAAAGGAGCCCAGCCCACAGCCACACCAGAAGTACAAAAGATGCCATGGAGCCACTGATAATGAAGGTGGGAGCCCCAACAGGGCCACAACACCCACAGCCACCACCCCGAGGACCCCCCTAACCTCCCCGCCCCCCTCAGGTCAAAGACATTCCACATCAACTACACAGAATCATGTACCAAATAATCAGCCTGATGTCACACAATCACATTTGGTGACATGCATGTGTGGTCATAAAACTTATCTTCACACATTCACCTTCGAATTACCAAATGAAAATGTATTCAAATAAACACAGAACAGAAATGAAGACAATGAGGACAATTTGTAGGTCACAGCCTGCAAGACAAAAATCATGCTGAGAAGGTGTGTCTTGCACACATCAAAGGACAGCGAGAGAGCGAAGGAGATAGAGAGAGACAGAGAGAGAGAGAAAGACGGAAAGAGAGGGAGTAAGACGGACAGAGAGGGGAGAGAGAGATAGACGGTTAAGAGAGGGGGAGAGTGAGAAAGACGGAAAGAGATGGAGAAAGACGGACAGAGAGGGCAAGAGAGAGATAGACGGAAAGAGAAGGAGAGAGAGAGAAAGAGAGGGAGGGAGAAAAACGGACAGAGAGGGGGAGAGAGAGATAGACCGAAAGAGAGGGGGAGAGAGAGAAAGACAGAAAGAGAGGGAGAAAGGCGTACAGAGAGGGAGAGAGAGAGAGAGATGGACAGAGAGGGGGAGAGAGATGGACGGAAAGAGAGAGAGAACGACATACAGAGAGGGAGAGAATGAGATAGTCGTACAGAGAGGGGGAGAGAGAGATAGAAGTACAGAGAGTGTGAATGAGACACAGAGAAAAGAGAGGGACAGGGAGAGAGAGTGCCGACACTGCACACCTAGGCCTCACTGCTCACTTGCTAACACCGGTGTGTCTCCAACCACGTGCCCGTATGTAGTACAGTTCACCAGGTCCCTCATCTGAACCAGATCCGTCATCTGAAACAGAGTCCAGATACATGAATGGCAGAGTACATACAATTGCACACAACATCATCACCTGTCCGCCCAGGCGCACCCAGGCAGCTGCAACCCTGCCCCTCCCACCGCCCAGAGGGACATGACCCCCCTGCGCACCCAGGCCTCACTGCTAACCTAGCGCCACCGGCGTGTCGCAAAGAGGGCTTACCACGTGCCGGTGCTAGCCCCAAGCCTGGGGCCCTCAAACATGGCACCCTCCACATCATGGAGCTCCGCTTGACAGGCTACCAGGTCTCACATTTGATTCTGGGTCTTGATTTCACCATGACAGAGGACATACCAGTGCACCCGGCATCATCGCAGGCTGCACACCCGCTCAGCCCTTGAGGTGCCACTAACTCTGTGATCCGGGAGGCAACGCCACGTGGGGTTAGGCCCGTGCTGCCCACTGATTCTAGCCTACACTGCAGTCCAGCAGGGCACACAAATCCTGAGCAGTCCGGACAGCCGGGACGGGGCATCATTGCAGGCTGCACACCCGCTCAGCACTTAAGGTGTCCCTACCTCAGTGCACCCAAAGTCACCGTCCTATGGCAGTGTGCCTGTGCCGGCCGCAGTGTATCCGGTGCCACCAAGTCTGTGCCCCAAAAGTCATGGACCCTGTATGATTGAGTATCGTGTTGTGGATGCCATCTTGTCACCTCCGGTCCTGGGGAGTGTGATGTTGCAGGGACCTAGGACCTCATGCCTACATGAACACCACACAGATACACCCAGATAGAGAGTGGAAATGGCATATTGCATGTGCACCCGGCCCTTTTTATTGTCAGGGTCACATGTCCTGTGACACGCATGCTGGATGGGTGTGGTGTGGGTGTACACCAGCCATGAGGAAGTGGCGGCTGTGGCATGCTGACAACTAGACCTGTGATCAGGAGATCACTACCATGAAGACCTGGGCCATGTTGCGTTGTTGCCCCCCCTGTGAGCGTAAACGGAGTGGCTACCCTGGTGTATGCTGGTCCAGTGTAAGGGTTTGAACAATAACCCCAGGGCTCCGGATGTGGTTCCATACTGGGCTGGACAAGGAAGTAACTAATGCGTGTATCCCTGTTGTTGTGTCAGCGCCACCCGGCAATTTGGCCATTTGGCAATGTGTCACCCTGTGACCCCAGTTGAACGGCGTGAGCCACATGGACGTAAGAGGAGTCCAGTGAGCCTACATTCATCCATTCTTTCACACTTGAAAGACCATAGACATTACACATCAGTGTGATTAGGAATATTTAATGCACATTCAGTGGAGTGTTGCATCTGGAGCAGTACAAGGCCATGCAAACCAAATATGACAATGTTGGCCCGTGGAAGGCCAGACAGAGTCCTTCAGGGAATGACAAGTCAAAAGGAAGAGGAAGAGGAAGAGTTCAGTCCGCAGTCTGATTGCTGTGTCATTGGCGATCAAACGATTCAGAAAAGGGGGTGGTGATGAACAGAGTGTCTGAATTAAGCAGACCACTCTTACCCAGTCCAAAGATCAGGGCTTGATCCATCACCGTTATTTATCTCACTGCACCATCCCAGCTCAGAACCTGGCTATATGCAAATCAGTCTGTCCCTGGCCCAGTGCTTCATGGGAACAGGGCAGACTAAACTACCAAGCCAATTCTTCACCAGAAAGGAGACAAGCTACCGGGGACCGGTTTCTGGCATTTCAGCTGTCTTCGGCCCGGCTTGCTTGAATCCTGATGGTGCAGTGAGAAAGGGACTCATGTCTGAGTATACCCTGCCACACCTATAGTGGCCAAAAACGATTCAGAAAAGGGGGTGGTGATGAACAGAGTGTCTGAATTAAGCATACCACTCTTACCCAGTCCAAAGATCAGGGCTTGATCCATCACTGTTATTTATCTCACTGCACCATCCCAGCTCAGAACCTGGCTATATGCAAATCAGTCTGTCCCTGGCCCAGTGCATCATCGGAACAGGGCAGACTAAACTACCAAGCCAATTCTTCACCAGAAAGGAGACAAGCTACCGGGGACCGGTTTCTGCCAGACACTCTGTTCATCACCACCCCCTTTTCTGAATCATTTTTGTCCACCATAAGCGTGGAAGGGTATACTCAGATGTGAGTCCCTTGCTCATTGCACCATCAGGATTCAAGCAAGCCGGGCCGAAGACGGCTGAAATGCCAGAAACCGGTCCCCGGTAGCTTGTTTCCTTCCCAGTATAAGAATTTGCTTGGTAGTTTGGTCTGCCCTGTTCCCATGATGCACTGGGCCAGGGTCAGACTAATTTGCATATAGCCAAGTTCTGAGCTGGGATGGTGCAGTGAGCTAAAAAACGGTGATGGATCAAGCCCTGATCTTTGGACTGGGTAAGAGTGGTCTGCTTATTTCAGACACTCTGTTTATCACCACCCCCTTTTCTGAATCATTTTTATCCACCATAAGCGTGGAAGGGTATACTCAGATGTGAGTCCCTTGCTCATTGCACCATCAGGATTCAAGCTAGCCGGGCCGAAGGCGGCTGAAATGCCAGAAACCGGTCCCCGGTAGCTTGTTTCCTTCCCAGTATAAGAATTGGCTTGGTAGTTTGGTCTGCCCTGTTCCCATGATGCACTGGGCCAGGGTCAGACTAATTTGCATATAGCCATGTTCTGAGCTGGGATGGTGCAGTGAGCTAAAAAACGGTGATGGATCAAGCCCTGATCTTTGGACTGGGTAAGAGTGGTCTGCTTAATTCAGACACTCTGTTCATCACCACCCCCTTTTCTGAATCATTTTTGTCCACCATAAGCGTGGAAGGGTATACTCAGATGTGAGTCCCTTGCTCATTGCACCATCAGGATTCAAGCAAGCCGGGCCGAAGACGGCTGAAAAACCAGAAACCGGTCCCCGGTAGCTTGTTTCCTTCCCAGTATAAGAATTGGCTTGGTAGTTTGGTCTGCCCTGTTCCCATGATGCACTGGGCCAGGGTCAGACTAATTTGCATATAGCCAAGTTCTGAGCTGGGATGGTGCTGTGAGCTAAAAAACGGTGATGGATCAAGCCCTGATCTTTGGACTGGGTAAGAGTGGTCTGCTTAATTCAGACACTCTGTTCATCACCACCCCCTTTTCTGAATCATTGGCGATCAAACAGCATATGGCAGTCCATTTCGGGGTCCAAGGTGTGTGTCGCAGAGTGCATCGGGGGACAGTAGAAGGTGATGATGCAGAGGGCAGGACAAAGAAGAAACAGGCCCTATGGCGGAGATTAATGCTACTGCCTCTTTCTTACCACAATGGCAGATTCATCTGCATCTTCGTCCTCTGCTGTTGCATGTGCCTCACGTGTGGGTGGTGGTGTTCTGTCTCCTGCACTGTGAGGCAGTGACACCTCAGGTGCCGGAGGTGGAATGTCAGCTGCACTGTGTGGCACTGACACTTCAGGGGGTGGAGATGTGGATGTATTAGTAGCAGCAGTATGCATCAGCACTAGGCCTTGCAGCAGCAATTCCATGAGGATGGTCTTGAGGTCATTGAGGAACCCATCTACCACTCGCTGGTGTGCAGCCATGGCAGCCACTCGTTTATTACCCTCCGCCTATTTCCCAACTCCTGTGTGACATCGCTAGAGCCACTCTGACTGGACAGTTGTTCTATTCTCTGAGTCAGGGCTCCAGCGATGTCAGCCATGGTCCGTTGGAGAGCATGGAGGGGACTATTGTTGTCTATTAGGGACTGTGAGTAGTCCCTGATGAGTGGTCCCTGACAACCACATATGGCATCTAGTTTGTATGCTATGCACTTGAAGTCCACCGCGCCTGTTCAGCCAGATTCTCTTGGCACCCCAACACAAGGAATTAGAAGGCCATGTGTTCTTCGTGGTTTTCTGGGAGGGAGCCTTGGTGGTGGGTGCTGCCTGCTGTGTGGTCTGTGCAAGGGGTGTGGTCTCCTCATAGTAGCTGGGCTGCCCAGCTCCGGGAAGTGGGTTGCGGAGGCTGTCCACAAGCTGCTGGAGAATGTCTGAGTCGAAGCTGTGGTGGTCATCCTCTTTATCAGAGAAGAGAGGTTCTGCCTGCTCTGCAGGAGGTGTTGATTGTCCCTCTGCAATGTGAAGGGGGTGCAGTTTAACAAGTGTCCACATGTATGTTGTCGCATTGTACATGTTTCAATACAGTCTGCATGACTGTGTACATTGTGGCTGTTTGGGAGGTGCTGCCTATTTCATGGGGACAGTGGACATTTCAACAGTATGGCGTTTGTGTGTTTGTACTTGTACATTGTCAACTCACATTTCCCTGCAATGCCAAATGTGACTGGCCAGTGTCTACACCCAGCCGGCACCAGTTGTGTCCTGTGTTCTGTTGAGGACGTGTTGCAGTTTGTACTACATCGTTGTCAGTGTTTATGTGGTCTGCATGTTATGTGTGTGTGCTGCATTTCGGGTGAGTCACCCCTGCAGCTCTTTATTTGCTGCCCCTGATCCCTTTCATGCAGTGTGCCTTTGACTTCTGTGCTTATACAGTGGCGAGATGTTGCATACATGGGTACATTGGTCTCTTGGTGGGAGTTGGGGACTGGGGCATGGTTTGTCCGCAGATGTTCTCAACTCAATTGTGCATGTGTGCATAGTGCCCATCTCCCCCGTCCCACCAGTCCCTGGTTGTTACTCACCCTGGTTCTGTTGTGTCGGTCATGTTGAGCAGTGTCCGGGCCCCCAACTCATGCCACCATCTCCCCACTGATGGCTGTGGACACCCCTCTCCATGTCGTCCAGCTCCTCCTATGGTGCTGGACACCCACCTGCAATCTGCATTGCTGCCTTCCGGTTGTTGGCGGGTTTCAGCTTGGTTTTGCGCTTGACCTAATTTGCGTGCCTCTTGACCTCTTCCATTGTACTCTTCAGCACTCCAACTGCATTCACCTTGTCCACGATGGACTGCCATAGTCCATGTTTGGTTGCCAATGACTTAGTGGAGGTAAAGAACAGTTGTTGATGGTGTTCTACCACCTCCATTAGCAGGATCCTTTTTTTCCTGCGGACTGAAACGCTTCTTCCTACTCTTCTTCTCCTTGGCCTTCCCTGACCCCGAGGTCCCAGGCAGGTCTTCCGGGGGGATTGTGAGGTTCTGGTTCTCCTCTGTACCTGCTTCGGCAACGTCAATTGTGCTTCACTGTTGTTTGGCATTTGTTTGTCTGTTTTTTTTCTACTACTATTGTGATTTTTACCGCCTGACTCGTGTGAATTGTAGGCCTGTCTCTGGTTTTTGCTGATTTTTGTATTGCGATTGGCCACATCGCAGCTTTTTTCGCATTCGTGTTTCGCAGTTTTGCAGCTTCTATTTGGTTTTAATGCGATCATTTGACGCGTTATCGTGAGACTATCCCATGGTACTGCTGTGTTGTGAATACTTAGTTAACACGGCGTAATTTTCCCGAGATAGACTGCAATATTGAAAGATGCGTTAACCTAATATTGTGATACTCATCACACGTTCTTGAGAATATCCCCATAGAACCAAAACATTCACCAATATACCAAATGCAATGTCCTTGGAATCCCCAACAATGGCGCCCTGTCTACCAAACAACTCCATATCTATACAAACAGCATGCAGATAACAAAAATTCTCAACTGGTCAGCCCACATGATAAAATCACATCTTAAACAAATACAAATGGCTACAATGTGCATTTTCGTTACAAATAAACAATAACTCCAACATCGGCCTCACTTCAACACCCGCAGCACCTCTCCAGGAGACCGCATCGGCCCCCTCGCTTCATTCGCCCAACAGCGTCCACATTAATCCATGCTGCCTCTCAAACAAAACAAAGCAAAGTCTGCGCCTCAAGACCTCCGATGAATGCCACACAACGGTGGCTTGGCTACGTTAAAACACCTCTCCTGTTCCCTTATGTCCCTCCTGGGTGAATAAATACACACTGTCCCTCCATACATTTTCGCTTCGCAAAGCAGCAAAACTTTGCGTGGTCTCACACTCTTCTTTTTTTGGTAGGACACAAACATCCATTGCCTTTCATATTCTCCCTGCCCCCCTCCCATCTAGGCCACACCACATGCACAGCTTCTGCAAAGGGAAGCATCTCCCCTAGCTTTGTTCACCCACACACCTTTGCAATTCTCATATCAGACACAGAGCACCAGTTTCAAAGCTGGACCCTGCCCGTGTTGCCAATTTTCCCATAAACTCCAGATGCCACAAAACTGCGTCTTTGCCCATGACAACATAATAACTCTATGCGTGTCGTGATGGAGCCTGGGCAGCACTTTTATTGCCTTTCTGTTATTCCAACAATCCAAAGTGACGCTGAAGACGGAAGCTGCATGATTTCACAATATATTACTTCATAGTACTTTGCAGTCACACACAGACTGTTATAGTACTGTTCACATGCATTGAGGTACTTTTCTTTCTGTCTGTGCGTTAAAAAGCCTTCAAATCTATCTATACATTTTCCTGAGGCAAGCAGGTATTCCTGCAGCAGACTGCATGGCCCAGTGTGTAGTAAATGCATAGCTCATCAATCCCTGACCACACAGCACCCAGGATAATGTGCTGCATAGCTAAACACTTATAAGGTCCCAATGGCAAGACCTATTGGCTATGTCAATGCCTTTCCGAATTGCCTGTTACAACAAATTGAGAAACAGTAAAAAAAAAAAGACCTGCAAACCATTGGAAAAAACATCAATGATGTGGGAGCCATTTGTTTTTTTATTATTAAAAAACAAACTCTTAATTTAGGAGGTTGTTTTGAAAAATAAAAAAAAAATGTACAAAAGTTTGATGTCATGTTTAACGGAGGTGTCCATCAAACTTTTCCTACATTGAGAGGAACTGCCATGACAGTGGTTCCTGCCAATGTATGGAGATGTCCCCTCCTCGCCACTTCAGCTTTTTCACTAACCCAGGAAGGTTGCTCAACCAGTCTTTTTCAACAATGTAGCTTCCCTCCAGGGTCGCAGCTGATATCGGGATGTACCAGGGATCGTGTGGTCCAGGAAGACTTCCTCAGGTGATATAACTTGGCCTTTCAAAGTATCCAAGAGGCCTCGATGGTTGGTAAGGGCAGCGCGCTCTACTAGGGTTGACGGCACCTCCTTGTAGGGGGTACTATGCACCCAGGGCTTTTTGTTGGTGACTTGAACTGCATTTCTAGTTGCGAGGAGGACAGTTTCCGGGCCACGCCACCTCGGTTTCAGGCTATTCAACCTCTGGTAGGCTTTCACCATGACCTGGTCAACAGGCCGCAGGTCATGGCCATCACCCTGGGATCTATCAGGAAGAGCTTCTCGAACCTGTTGATGAATAGAAAGCAAGCTGTCAGTTAACTGGGACAAATAGTCACTCATCAAAATGTAAGGTACATCATGTATAGGGCGTGGCTTAGGAGTCCCCCAAATATTCATGGGCCTTCAAAACACTATCTCATACAGTGTGAGGCCAGATTGTGTATGTGGTACGGATCTAATGGAAAGCAACGCTAAAGGTAATGCATCAGGCCACTTCAAAGATGTAGACGCCTGTATTTTCGATAACGTCTGTTTGAGTGTAGCATTATATCGCTCCACTAGTCCTGCTGATTGTGAATGAAAAGCAGCATGAAACTTCTGCTTAGTTCCCAACCCTTCAGAACATACTCAACAACTTGCCTAATAAAATGGGATCCATTGTCACTCCACAAAAATCTGCAAACACCATATAAAGGGAAGAATTCCTTCAGAAGCCCCTTGGCTGTAATAAGAGCTGTATTCTCTTTTGTAGGATATGCCTCTATCCATATACTGAAGGCACACACCACTACAAGGACATACTTTAAGTTATTACAGCATTCAAGCTGGATGTAATCCATTTGCAGAACCTAAAAAGGTGCAATCGGTGTAGCAAACCCTCCTGTGGGAGTTCGTGTTCCTTTCCCAGGATTGTATTGTAGGCAAATCAAACAGGACTGAACTATCTTTTTAGCTGTGCCGACAATTTCAGGATGATTCCAAACTTGCATAAGTAACTTTGTTACTGAGGATGCTCTAAAATGTGTCGGCCCATGTGCCTTATGAATCATAGGTTGTATATAGGCTGCGGGCAGTTTCCACCTAGTCATGTCCCTATCAGCCCTCATCATCTAATGTTCCCTCCTTGACCAATTGTTCTAATTCCTCTGCAGAAGCAGATCACTAGATGTCCAGCACTTCTTGTCTGGCATCATGCCAACGATCAAGCTGTTACTTCACCACATACATGGATGTAGTGCTTCGCTGCATTGCTGTTTCAGGAGCCGTGTAATCTACTAAGGCATTTCCTTGTCCTATCTTATCAGTCACTTTCTTGTGAGCACTACATTTAACAATCGCTACTTTCTTGGGGTATGTCAAGGCAGTTTGGAGAATATGCACTAATTCTCCATGCATTATCTGCATCCCATGCGATGTAAGGAAGCATCTTTCCTTTCAGAGTAGCCCAAAATCATGTGCCACTTTGAAATCATACCAGCTATCGGTGTAGATGTTAACAGACAAGTCAATGCTAAGTTTACACGCTCTCATTAATGCTATTAGCTCAGCTGCCTGAGCTGGATTTTGTGGAATGCAAACTGTCTCAACTACAGTCTGAAGTGTAGTAATTGCATATGCAGCTGATGTCGTGCCATCTGATAACTTCAAACAGGACCCATCGACCCATATTTACCCATCTACACTCGAAAGGGGCATACCTTGCAGGTTGATGCAACTCTTTGTCTTTTCCTCAGTAAGAAATATAGAATCATGAGGTTCCTGTGACTGAGAATTAGTAGCTGGGAATGGCAATAAAGTAGCTGGATTAAGAGTCAAACACCTTTTCAAAGTGATATGAGGGTCCAAAAGTGTCAATTCATATCCTGTCAAGCATGCACTAATTAAATGCTGTGTTTTGATATGGTTCAAAAGGGTATAAACTGCATGGGGCACTAACACCAGCAATCTATGTGACAAGACAATACCCTCACTCTGTCGTATAGACACAGCTTCCGCTGCCACAGAACGAAAACACCCAAGCAACGCACGAGCAACTGGATCAAGGACAGCTGAAAAATACGCACAAGGGCGCTGCTTATCACCATGTGTCTGTAATAAAACTGAAAGAGCGCAACCATCCCTTTTGTGTACATAAAGTGTGAAGGCTTTAGTGTAATCTTTAGTCCCTAACACTGGCGCAGAACATAACACTTGACATAACTGTTGGAAAGCATTCTGACATTTAGTAGTCCATGGAAGAGGCGTTGGAGTGTCTTTAGTCAAAAGAGCCAACAAAGGTTTAACAATGTGTGAAAAATTAGGAATCCACTGCCTACAGAAAGAGGTAAGACCAATCAATGCACGAACCTCCTTCTGAGTGCAGGAAACAGGCGTGTCTAAAATAGTATGTATGCGATCTGGTGTAAGAGCACGTCCCTCCTTAGACAGTAGGTGACCTAAATAGGTAAACTACTGTCTACAATATTGCAATTTCTTCCGAGAAACCTTGTGATTATGAGATGCAAGAAAATAAAGCAAGGACAGTGTTCTGGGGAACTGAAGTCTAAATTAGGCCTTAAGAGTAAGTCGTAAACACACGGTCACGGTTAGAAGTTAGCGTGATGTATCTATTTAGTTCAGTATAAGCACTCATGCATTAATAGGTATCACCTAAATCGATACCACGATATTTAGTTGTTGTTACTCGTACAAAATAAGTCTCTATCTTTTGACGGGTATTATAACTTTACCCGACAAGCGCCATTTTGTGGCCTAGCCTGACTGTAGCACTAGCAAAACCCATCACGCCTTAGTCAATAAGGGTTGCTCTTTTCCGAAATTTCATAACAGAGGTAACAAACTGCTGCTCCTGCATGTTAGGCCTGTCAAGGTTATAGGTGGGGGTAGACCGGATAAGACATTCCAGGAGGCGCTGTGCGAGCCCTCCTGAACGATAGGCAGAAGGGAGTCACCCTCATTGACCTTGCTATATATAATGAGCTGAGCCGAACTGAAGCTGCTTTGTGTGGCATATATGGTTCTTCCTTTCCAGCAACCTGTATCAACTTGTATTTTTCCTTCTAAGGTAACGGTTTCGAAATGTAACAGTATATATGTGATCTCTTGAGAATGTGCCAGCAGTCTTCTCGGCGGACCTTGAGGGGTTAGGTCATGAGAAGCTCCTCTGGCAAAGTCTTTGTATAATAAATGATTGAACCTTCTTCACTGCCAACTGACTGGTTATTGGTAATTGGTATTGGGGGCTATCAGTAAGTATAGCTCTATATGGCATTATTTATTTTCGGTACTTCAGTTGGCGACTCCGCCAGGACTCCGCGTTGGGGTCGTCCCTCCGTAATCTGAAAAGAACAGGACAAATGAAAAGGCGATCTTGGTCAAGGGGGTGGACTGACCTAAGTTTGGGAGTTACTCCGCTCTCCCGATCAGAGAGCCTCTGCTGCTAGTGGCCCCCCGCCGGAGTCCTACGGGTGTAACCCAGAAACAGACCGTGTTGGTCTTCAGGAGTTGGCAGTGGAGAAACTTGCAATCAAACCTGAGTGCACCAGGTGAGTGATTCTTCTTGTTTTGGGTTGGATACACTTTGATTTTGGTTGTCGGTATTTGGTGGTTTGAGACCACGGAGATCTTGATGGAGGTCTGACAGGGCAGTACTGAGACTGCACGGGCAGATGCTCCTGTTTTGAGCAATCTTGGTGAGTAATAGAGATATGAACCAGATGCCTAGGTGTGACTTGTGATAGTTCGCACCCGGCCGGACTGCTCTCAGAAATGCTGGCAGTTAAGATTGGGTAGCCCTTGGGCAGATCTGGAGCAGCGCTTAAACAGTGGGCTAAGCCAGAATAGTCCGGGACGTGAACCAGGAAAGCTGTCAGATGGTCCGTAGGTCGGTCTGTGGTTTGAAAACCTTTGTGGCTATCTCTGGGTAGACTGAGGATAAAGAATTGTAAAATACACAAGTTCTCCATGAGTCGACGGGCTCTGCCTTTTTGTTTGGTAAAGACATGTCAATTTGAACAGTTTCTCGTCTTTTATGCTGTCAGAAGATTGTTGTATGTTCATTGTATGTGAATAGTGGAAGTTGCTTGGACATGGCCATGTGTATGAGAGTGCTGTAATTAACTTTCTTTTTCTTCCAGACAGAAAAATTAGACCTGAAAAAGAGAAAAAATGCTGTGCTTCAGTAAGCTATGCTTCGGCTGTATTTGTCGTAAAGGCACAAGATTAGATGAGAGTCAGCCGGCCCCTCCGGAAGGGAGCTCTAGTCATGATATGTATTGCAAGCACGGGATTACCCCACTCCTGTTTAATACCTTGTGGCACAAATATACAAAGGACAATGGCCGTTGACAGGGTCTTTTGATGAGAAAAAGATTCAATATTTACAAGATCGTCTGTTCTCGAAGTGAAGCAGACAAGCCATGTTTGACACCCTTAATATGTGGCAGAAAGAAGCAAAGCGCAGGCGCATCAGAGCAGAGAAATTAGTAAAGATAAAAGCAGGACAGACTGTTACCCAGAAAGCTGTTGCTTATGATAAAAATCAGACTGAACCGAATACTGATTGCTTGAATAGACAGTTCAGATTGCAGACGGACAAGAGTTATGTTACTCGAAAAGATGCTGAAGACGAAAGAGAGGATTTATTGGACGTTCGACCTCCCCCACCGTATGCGCCGCAGCGCGTGTATCCCGCTGTTCCCCTCGAGGTGCCCACTGCTCCCCTAGCACCGGCCCCCGTTGTAGCCGTATCTCTAGCTACTGCTGGTACTTCGAGTCCCACACCTACCTCACTAAGAGATACAGCTACCCTAATTCCTGGTTTGCAGCCACCCATAGGAAGTTCTCATTTAATTTTAGCATCCCCAAGTCCTATATGGACTTCTCAGTCGCCTGGTGCAACACCTGAAGTAAGGGAACAGACTCCGATAGGGAACACAGGTGGACTAAACGCTAGGCGACCATTCACCAGGGCAACAGTTGGATATAGCGAAAAAGAAGCAATAGCAGAGCAGGCAGTTAAATGGATGCGGAACAATGTGTACACTCTTACTGACTTATGGAGTACCATTAGGGATCTTGAACCCGTCATGCAACAGCATGCATTATATCAAATGTCCCATTACCTTATTTAAATTTGGGAGCAATGTTTTCGAGACAGGTTGGCCCCTCAGATATTGTATGACATTCCGGACCAAACTCATAAGTTTGATCTAAGTCCAGAGGAAGTACAGGAATGTGGAGACATTGGTGAAATATCGAAGTAGGATGTTTCTGAATTGCCCCAATTGGGATTCTCAACATCCCATGAGGGAAGTGCATCCCATTTTCCATCCTGAAATACCCAAACTACGTAATGATCAGGATATAGTAACGAGAGACAGAGTAGAGGACCGGTTTCAGGAGCAATGGGTATACACTCCATGGAAGAGAAGTGAAGTCCTGGCCCTAAAATCACAGCTCCCCAATCCCCGTAAGAATCCCACAGCCTACTATAAGGAATTGACGGAAGCTGCGGCTTCAGCAGTAATGACTTTAGCCGATGTTGAATTGTTTTTCGGGCTGTTGGTCCCTGTGGATATATGGCGACAGGTGCATGACACTGATCATATTTCAGAATTAGGAGGAACATGGGAACAGTTGAAAGAATTGGATAAGGACCGCAAACCAGGGGACAAGCCAAAAACTGAAATTACTACCCGCCCAGCCAAAATTATCGCTTATATGCATTCTTTGATTCCCCCTCGCAAGGTTGATTGGGACAAATTGACAGCCTGTAAGCAAAAGAAAGATGAAAGTGTTTTGGATTTCTTTACCCGATTTGAAGGCACATTCATTGATTTTAGCGGACAGGACCTTGCTACGGAGGGTGGGATCCGGTTATTTGTAAATCGTTTTGTGACCAACTGGTTACCAGAAGTCTCTACCCGGCTACAAGCTGCAGAGAGCACTTGGACTACATCCACCCCTTCTGTTATATTAAGTATGGCCCAGTATTATGAGCATCGGGAAAATGAGAGTAAGGACAAAATAGAAAAGAAAGCTAAGGACCTCAAGACTCGGGTGTTAATGCAGCAAGTCGTTCGAGGACGAGCAGGAGGAAGGGGCGGCCGAGGGCCCGTGTCCAGAGGGGTGGAGACAGGAAGGGGGGGAGGCCCAGTCCCGTCTATAGGGATAAATCAATGTGCGTACTGTAAACAGGAAGGACATTGCAGAGCCCAGTGTCCGTTGTTGTTAGCATAAAACGGAGCTGTCCGAGGGCGTAGTTGTGGCAGAAGCGGTCCAGACCACAGTGATATGCGTAGAGGAGAAGCGGCGCAAGGACATTCTGAGCGAAATCATTTTGACAGTCCGCAAGGTAGGAAGTACTTTAACGAGGACTACGAGTTTAGGGACCAAGATGGGTATGCTTCTACGTAGGACAGCCAAGGACAGAGTGGGGGCCAAGTGTCTATACCTGTCAATCAACAAGGACCCTATGCTAAGGGGAAATTGATGGGGATTTCTGAAAAATTTCGGATTGACACAGGAGCAATGAACAGTTCTGTTGCGCGATCATTGGTCCCAGGGGCTGCTCTGTCTGGGCAAAATAAGGTTTCGGTGGGATTTTCAGGAGTTCCAGTGGTAAGCCCCATCTCCAGGCCGCTCCCATTCACTATTGGTCCAGTTACTGTTGACTCCCCCTTTCTGTTGACCTCGCATTGTGGCGAAAATTTATTGGGTCTGGATATGTTAAAGAAATTGAATGCGAAAATCCACTGTTCTCCGGACGGTGTCTATTTGACAATACAATCCCCCAACCAAGATATGAAACAGTACTTCGCTAAAAACGAACCCCTCCCACCTGAATTTGCCACTGTTCCCTCTATGCTGTGGGCTACGGGGGATGCGGATGTCTAAAGGTTAGACAGCCCTCCTGTACATATAACATTGAAACCTGGTGTGAAGCTACCACGGATACCTCAATATAAGATTTCGCCAGCTGGCGAGCGAGCTTTACTTTCCATTATACAGGATTTGATCGATAAAGGTGTGGTAGAAGAGACATCTGCTAATGTTTGTAACAGCCCTACTCTCCCGATTTTGAAAAAAGCTTCTGACCCTGGGAATTCAGAAAACATTGATACATATCGTTTTGTGATCGATTTACGAGAAGTTAATAAAATCGTGGTACCCCAGTATCCAATGGTGTCTGATATAACAACCATACTTACTATGATTCCCCCAACTGCAAAGTATTTTTCGGTCATTGAGCTGAAGAATGCCTTCTTTAGTATCCCAATCCATCCAGATAGCCGTCAGATTTTCGGCTTCTCGTTATCTGGCTTCAGTTTCAGATTTTGCCGCGCTCGTCAAGGCTACACCGAAAGTCCTAGCATCTATAGTCAGGCTCTTAAAGCTGTTCTAGATGATTTAATTTTGCCTACGGGAAATATGCTCCTTCAATATGTGGATGACTTGTTAGTGGCATCGGACATTGAAGAGGGTTGCAAAGACGCCACTGTTAAATTATTGCACCACTTGGCAGCGAAGGGTAATAAAGTGTCCCTGTCTAAATTCCAATATTGTCGACAGGAGGTGACCTACTTAGGTCATCTACTGTCGAAAGCAGGGAGTCGTTTGACTCCTGAACGTATTACTACCATTTCTAACATGTCAGTGCCTTGTACCCAGCGTGATGTTTGTGCTTTTCTTGGCATTACCTCCTACTGTCGCCAATGGATTCCTAACTTTTCTCTTCTTGTTAAACCTTTGGTATATTTAACCACTAAAGATGTGCATGAACCTCTTCCGTGGACCGATGAATGTCAACACTCTTTTGACTCTCTGAAATCTGCTCTTTGTTCTGCACCCGTCTTGGGTACCCCTGATTACCGTAAACCTTTTGTACTTTATGTGCATGAGGTCGACGGTTGCCAGCTTTCAGTGTTAACACAAGGATTTGGTGGTAAGCAAAGACCTTGTGCTTATTTTTCGGCCACATTGGATAATGTTGGCCAGAGGGCTTCCTAGCTGTCTGAGGGCCACTGCGACTGTTGCGGTGGCCATCCGACAGTCGGAGGGGCTCGTTCTAAATTCTAGCTTAATGGTGATGGTGCCTCATGCTGTGGATGCCTTGTTAAATGAAACCAAAACACAGCATCTTACGAGTGCACGCCTTACTGGTTATGAATTAACTCTGTTTGACCCGCATATCACGATTAAATTATGTGCTAATATGAATCCTGCCACATTACTACCTCTCCCTTCAGATGAAACTGAAAACGATGTGCGTGATTTTATATTTCGGACAGAAGAAGAGACGAAGGGGAGAGTTGACCTCACAGACATTCCTTTATCTGACCCCGAAGGGGAGTTGTATGTGGATGGTTCTTGTTTCAAGTTAGCAGATGGTACAACAACAGCTGCATATGCAGTCACAACGCTAAAAACAGTAGTTGAGACTTCTCGAGTACCCTATCGATCAGCCCAGGCTGCTGAGCTAGTGGCATTATTATGAGCTTGCGAATTAAGCGAGGGGTTGGAGGTTAACATCTATACTGACAGCCAATATGCCTTTGGCGTGGCCCACCGTTTCGGGCGGCTGTGGAAGGAAAGAGGTTTTCTTACCTCTCATGGTCAGAAAATACAGAATGGTCCCTTGGTGTTGCGATTGCTCACGGCCCTCACATTACCCAAAAGAGTCGCAATAATAAAATGCAGTGCACATAAGACAATAGTGGATGATATCGGGGAAGGGAATGCTTTTGCTGACCAAATCGCTAAACAAACTGTCCAGTCCACACTCACCTCTATGTTCGTAACCTCCTCTGCAAGGTGGGTGGAAGAATCTGATTTGTTTGATAGAACCATAGAAAGTGTGCAAGAAATACAGAAGGAGGCTACCCCAGTTGAGTTGGCTCGATGGGAGCAGGAGGTAGGCAGGTTGGATGAAAATAACTGTTGGGCTGATTTGACTGAAAGACAACAATGGTTATTGCCTAATGCTCTCGTACAGGCCGTTGTGACTATGGCTCATGGCCCAGCTCATTTTGGGGCAAAAGGCATTTGTGCCTTATTGGACCCAATATGGAATAACCCCAATATTCAGAAGACAGCCGTCCATTTAGTCCAATATTGTATGGCCTGTTTGCAACACAATCCGGGAAAAGGGGAAACTGTTCAGAGTAGGAACTTTGCACCCCGACTTTGCCTTTTGAAGTGATCCAGATGGATTATATCCATATGGAACGCGTCAACAACCTGAAATACGTCATAGTGGTGGTCTGTGCCTTCAGTAAATGGGTTGAGGCCAACCCGACTAAAGAAAACACTGCTTTGGCAACAGCAAAAGCTCTTCTCAAAGAGTTTTCCCCCAGATTTGGGTTGCCCCATTTGATCTGGTCAGACAATGGGGGACACTTTAATGGGGCCCTTGTAAAACATATCTGTAACGGTCTGCAGATAAGACAGAAATTCTATGCAGCTCGACATCCCCAGTCAGCAGGATTGGTTGAGAAATATAACGGAATCTTGAAACTGAAAATGGCAACAATCCAAGAGAGTACTAGCCTAAAATGTCCTGCCACCCTACCCTTGGCCCTAATGTCGTTACGAGTCACCCCTCATTCCTGTTGTGGCCTGTCGCCCTATGAGGTGGTTTTTGGATGGCCTGCTAATGTGTGGGGGGTGCCTAGACCGAGGTCATTTAAAGATGTTGAATATCCTATGTTGATAGACTATCTGTACGCTTTGACTAAAGATCTTCGTTCTATTCATCAGCAGGTAGCATCGATGTTGCAGCCACTGCCAGAGGGCCCCGGACACCGTTTGGAACTTGGCCAATGGGTGCTGGTCAAGAAATATCTACGAGATCAGCGGATTTTATGGCTTGCTCGCACTGTTCGCATGAGTTCGTGGCTTGTCAGTACAACTTCGCACCCCGCGAGTAAGTGCTAAATTGCAGAAATACGATCTTAGCAAAACTGAAACTACTTACCAGGTTCAAAAGTTCAGGCTCATCATTAGTAGCCATTTCCTGTAGTGCTTCCTGAGGGGCCCCTCCAGAGTTCAGTTGCCAGTTGCAACTATTATGTGACCCTGCTCTGAACCTCAGAATAGTTACACATATGCCACAAAGGTCCTGAATTACAGCTAAGGGAGACAAGCAGGAGCCAGGCTGGAAGTTAAAATCCATTAATCAGCCCCTAATTCATTATTGACAGTTGGGGCAGGGCAGGTGTTGTAACTAATTTTGCAACAATGAAAGCACTTAGCAAGTGCAAAAGATCACTAATCAGGAAGCACTAAGGAAGCAGGTGCCAGCTAAAAAAATATTCTGTGACACATTAATCAGCCCCAAATTAATTCAGGTCACTTGAGGCAGGGAAGGTGTGCTTTGCTTTGCCGAAAATAATGTACACTGGACAACCAGAGGGTGTGGTGATGAAACAGAGGGTGGCATGGGTGGGCCAGAGGGTGGCATGAGTAGTCAGAGAGTGGCAGTGGTGACAGAGAGTGGCAGTGATGAAGAAGTGTGTCCCAAACAGGCTGGACACGTAGAAACAACAAGTTCGCAAAACTTGCGACCCGACAGGTAAGTTCGCAAATTGCGAAATTGTAAAAACCCTCGCGAACTGGCAGAAACACGTGCGAACACAAAAAAAAAAAACCGCAAATTCGCGGGAATTCGCGGATTTTGCGGATTGCGAGTTCGCAAATCCGCAAAATTCGAGAACGCGAGATTCGCAAAATTCGCCCATGCTTAATTCTAGCATATATCGAGACACACCAAGGTTTTGATCCGGCAGGGAAGGATGGGGAGGGATCTTTAGATCCAAAAACCTGTATGAATCTATACACTACTCATGAAAACAGTACTTGGTTGAAAAATGAACTTTTTGATTTCACTAACTTCAATCATACACAGTATTTTCAGCAGTTTATTACCAGAAATGTTACTAGAGATCGGATTATGCCAGTACCCATTTTGAATACTTCCTCTGCTTTGTGTGTACAGGGTATGGGACATGTGCAGGTCGGGAATAGTCTATGTAACTATACCTACAGAATGAACATTTTCAGCAGCCCGCCGTTATTGACCCCTCCAAATGTTCATTTTGTATGCGGGAAAATGCCTATTCTTGGTTGCCTCGAAGATGGGCAGGTCGATTTTATTTGTCTTTCCTGTACCCCCCAGTGTATATAGCACCTTCAAACTATCACAAGACTCACCAATTATATGATTCTGATACAGTTCCTACTAGATGCAGGAGGCAACTTGAGATGTCTGAAGTTGATCAGACTGATACTTCATTGCAACAGTTTTATGATGTTGCCAAAGGATTATTTCCAATCTGGGGTCCAATATTCACAAGTAGAGAAGTTAGACGATTGTCCAGGGTGGTGGAGAGAGTCATTAATATTACTACGGATATTATGACAAATATAACAGAAGAACTTCAGGCCACGAGACTTGTCTCGCTTCAAAATCACATGGTTTTGGACGTCATCTTGGCTGATCGAGGAGGAGCATGCCGCGTGATCGGCAGCTCCTGCTGTGTTTATATTCCAGACTCCACCCCCACAGTTCATTTAGCCATCCAGAAGTTACATCTCTTAGCTTCAGAGATACATGCAGACAATGGGTCCTGGTCACTCTTTTGTTGGTTCTGGGGACTATTGTCAACATGGGGATGGAAACTGTTAATGATAGTGGCCGGGGCTGTAGGCATCCTATTCACTTGCTGTCATTGTATGCAATGTGTCCTGCCTGTTGCTCTTATTGTGCCACTAAACTTACAACTCTGATGGTCCCCTCTCCCGTCCCTCCCAAAACTCAGATGCTCCAACAGGAGATTAATGAGTTGATGGCCATTGATGAAGAGGTTTTCCAGGATTAGTCCTTGTTTAGTTAGCTACATCACGCTAAAAGGAGGGTTTGAGGAACTGAAGTCTAATTTAGGCCTTATGAGTAAGTCGTAAACAAACGGTCACGGTTAGAAGTTAGCGTGATGTATCTATTTAGTTCAGTATAAGCACCCATGCATTAATAGGTATCACCTCAATCGATACCTCGATATTTAGTTGTTGCTACTCGTACAAAATAAGTCTCTATCTTTTGACGGGTATTATAACTTTACCCGACCAGCGCCATTTTGTGGCCTAGCCTGACTGTAGCACTAGCAAAACCCATCACGCCTTAGTCAGTAAGGGTTGCTCTTTTCCGAAATAGCATAACAGATGTAACAAACCGCTGCTCCTGCATGTTAGGCCTGTCAAGGTTATAGGTGGGGGTAGGACGGATAAGACATTCCAGGAGGCGCTGTGCGAGCCCTCCTGAACGATAGGCAGAAGGGAGTCACCCTCATCGACCTTGCTATAATGAGCTGAGCTGAACTGAAGCTGCTTTGTGTGCCATATATGGTTCTTCCTTTCCAGCAACCTGTACCAACTTGTATTTTTCCTTCTTAGGTAACGGTTTCAAAATGTAACAGTATATATGTGATCTCTTGAGAATGTGCCAGCAGTCTTCTCGGCGGACCTCGAGGGGTTAGGTCGCGAGAAGCTCCTCTGGCAGAGTCTTTGTATAATAAATGATTGAACCATCTTCACTGCCAACTGACTAGTTATTGGTAATTGGTATTTGGGGGTATCAGTTAGTATAGCTCTATATGGTATTATTTATTTTCTGTACTTCAGTTCCTTCTTCACACTGTTGAGGGTTATTGGCTTCCAACAAGATGTCATCGACATATTGTATGCGAGCCACTCCTTTTGGTACAAGAAAAGAATCAAGTTGTTGTTTTAATGCCTGACTATAAATGCTAGGACTCTCTGTATACCCCTGAGGAGCTCTACAAAATCTAAAAGATCGATTATTGAAAATGAAGCCGAACAAATAACGCCTGTCAGGATGAATAGGTATAGTAATGAAAACATTTTTCAAGTCAGTTACATAGATGTGGTGGCAGTGGGCAGGACCATAGTCAAAAGTGTTGTGATGTCAGAGACTATTTGATATTGGGGTACTCCGCTTTTATTAACCTCTCGTAAATCAATGATAAATCTGTAGATTCTAGTTTCAGTATCTTTCTTCAAGGTAGGAAGGATTGGGCTATTACAAACATTGTAAAGGACTTCTTCCACAACTCCTACTGCAATCAAATCTTGAACAATGCATATCAGTGCCTCTTCGCCTTCTCGAGATATTTTTTATTGAGGCAATCGAGGCAATGAAGCGCCCACCTTCACTTGAATATGAACTGGGAGAATAACCATTTTCCCCACATCAGTGTCCGAAGTGGCCCACAAAGTATCAGGCAATGATGCTAGAGCAGTATCTTCTTTAAGAAGACAGGACCTCTCGTCCATAGGATAGTTATCATTTAAAATAACATGCACACCATCTGGAGAACAGCGTATCGTAGCACAAAAATAATTGAGCATATCGAGACCCACAATGTTATCCGGTGTGTTATGAGAAAGTAAAAATGGACATGCAGCAGAAAACTTATCAACATGAAATGCAAGTGGTTGTGACAGTGAGCTGAGGGAAGGTGTCCCATTGACTCCTATTGATATTATTTTTAAGCCAGACAGGGGAGCCCTAGGAAACAATTGTTTAGCCGCGGTGCTACGAGTAGCTCCTGTATCAACCAAAAACCAATCAGTAGAACCCAAAACATTTGCATTAACATAGGGATCCTTCTGTTTTACTGGGATTTCAACTGATTCCTTACCTCATCCTAGGTATTCCTGTGCATAATTAGAATCTTTCAAGTCATCGGGCAAATAATCAGACATCTGATACTGATTTCATTGATCAAAAGTATTAGAAGAATTATGAGCCTGTTCCACTGCTTCAAATCTAGCATGATTATACATACCTCTCCTAGCTCCCAAGTACCCTGGGCAACTTCTCGTTGGTCCCCTACCATGTTGAAAATTCTGACCACGTAAAGACGGACACTCAACACACCAATGCCCAATCTCCTTGCAATAAGCACAATGATCAGAAGACAAAGTTTCATGAGGAAAATAGGGTTCACCAGGGCGAAATATCGCACGTCCACCTCTTCCACCCCCTCTGTAAGAGGGGCCATATACCTGAGCTAACATAACCTTTGTCTTTAAATTCTTATTCTTTTTCTCCTCTCTACCTTTTTCCATCAATTCCTGATGTTCATAATACTGAGCCATAGTCAAAAGGGAAACGGGGAAGACGTAGTCTATGAACTCTCGCTGGCCTTTAAGCTATTAGCTATTCCCGGCAACATGTTTGTGACAAATTTGTCAACAAACAGATGTTTGCCCGTGTCATCTGTCAATGATTGTGCACTAAAGTCATGAAATTTCTCCTCGAAACGAGTAAAGACATCTGAAACTGACTCATCTGCTTTCTGCTTACACGAGGCTAACATAGTCCAATCTATCTTTTTAGGAGGTATGAGAGTTTTCAATTTAGTTATTTTAACCTTTGGAAGGTCTAATATCTCTTGCTGTGGTTTCTGCGCTGGCTCTCTTTCTGCATCTATTCTCTCTAGTTCCTTCCAAGTATCTCTGAAAACAGTTTGATCATCTATCTTACGTATAGATCTCCACATATCAGGGGGTAACACAGGACCAAAAAAATATCTATATCAGGCAATGTCATAGTTCAAGAACTAATAGCCCCTTCAACTTCTTCCTAAAAAGCTGCCTGATTTTTCCGTGGATCAGGCAAAGCAGCTTTAAGAGCCATAACATCCACTCTACTCCAAGGAGGGACATATAAAGGCGCAGCTTCACGCATTGGTTTCCCATGAATCACATTATCCTTATGTGTCACTGGGTCTGCCTCCTGCAACACAGGGGTCCGAGTTGTTTGTACTGGTGCAGCAGCTGCCTTTTTCTCCGCGCACAAACGGAACGCATCGTCTCGTAATTTAACCACACGTCTAATTGAGTCGGCCACCTAGGAAGGGAGAAAAACACCGTCACTCAGTTGTTTATGATCATGTATTATATCAGGAGGTTCTAAATCATCGGCATACTTTCTAAATTTCCCAATTGTTGCTCCAGTAAATTCCTGTGTAAAGCATAACTGCTTGGGATCCGCCCATTGCTGAACATCAGTTATAATTTCCAGAGCAGGAGTGTTACCAAAAGTCGCTTTACAAGCAGCGGATCTAAGAAAGGCTAATAGATCAGCAGACAAAAAAGAGCGAGTATTTCGTTTGGAGCCTACATCTGTCTCTTTCTGTCCTAAGTGAGATTTGTCATCATCCAAATCAACCACGGAGGCAGACGGGAAGTGATATGGAGGCGGGGATCGATCTAGTAAAATAAGTCATCTTGAGGTTTATTAAGCAGAGGATAAAAGGGGCGTCGGACAGGCTTTTGGCCATGTATCTGTAAACGACGCTCCCTATCCTCTGTCTCTTTGAAGCCTTTCATTTCTTTATATTTTAGCTCAAGCGCCTTCGCATAAATATTTTTGCGCTGTTCTTTTTCCACTAGTGCTTGTTCTTGTTTCATTCTCTCATGTGCTGCTTTCTCCCACACTTGCACAGTCAAACATATCTTGCCTACTTTTTTATTTAAACATACACTGTTCCACATACTCAATTTTTCTAACATTGAATGACCCATATATTTGCCACTGTAAATCAGGATCCTTCCTAATATACTTATTCCATAACGCACTATACATTATGGAAGAAATACTGGGGCATATTATCAAGCCTGCACGCTAAAATTATCGCCGCTTTATCGGGCGAAAACGGCCGATAAAGCGGCGATAATGGGCTTGATAATATGCTCTGTGGAATTCCAATCGAAGCCCATGTTAGATGTCTTCACATCTAACATGTGCTTCGATTGGAATTCCATAGAGCATATTATCAAGCCCATTATCGCCGCTTTATCGGCCGTTTTCGGCCGATAAAGCGGCGATAATTTTAGAGCGCAGGCTTGATAATATGCCCCACTGTGTTTAATGTACATATCTCTATTTGGTGTCTCCTCGAGGGAGCATTCTGATTTAGCTCTAAATCCAAATTGGTTTCTCCATGAAAGCAACACATCCTGCGGAGCATTCTTGAAACAGGCATGCCAAAAATATTATAGCAGATATAATATTATAACAAAGTGGTACTTAGCAAGGTGAGAACCGTTCAAGTTTTCAAAATTGAGAAAAAAATCTCCTCATTACCTGCCTATATAAATTGCAATTTATAGATATCCAAATCCAAAATCTTTGGCCAAACAAATAAGTCAAAAAGTGTTGCATCCAACCACCTTACCAAACAAGAGTTCTAAATCGACCAAACGGGCACTGCAAGATGAATGCTAGAAGGGATCTCAGGCGAGGACCGGCACCACCTGGAGGGTGAGATCAGTAAAAGTGGAAAAGCACTTCGATTTGCAAAGACAAGGGCCTCCTCATGCAGTGTACGTCCTCAGCAAGATTCCAAACTTCTTTCGGGACCACTCCTTCGGATATCCGAGTCACCGATGAGCCCGATGTTGGGTGCCAATTTGTGGTATGGGCCTTAGTAAGCCCACTGGTGCAGGGGTTCGCCCTTCTTATTGAACTAGTCGTTCAGACTAACAAAGAATAAATTGGCAACGAAGCTGCAATGTTAAACAGAGAATTTATTAAACCTCATGAGGTGGAACTACGTCTGTACACAACCCTGAGGCAATGTAAGAGGCAGCACACGAAATACAGACGCCGTGGCGCCTTTATACCAAAATATCTACAGAGTAAGCATGGAAGCTCAAAAGGATGTGGTACAAGTGTTCATGAGAATAGTCATATGTACATATATGGTCTAAAGTGAATTGCTTGGTCAACAAGGTGGGAGGAGATACACAACTGCTGACATTAGCTAAAATAGTCTGACAGTTACATTTATAACAATCGTATAGTAGCGACTACACTTTGTTCCGAACAACAGTGAAGACGGAAAAGCACGCGGTGAGCACATGGCTAACTAAAATGGCTGCCGTGAATAAAAGGGCTTCAGCTCATGCTAACGATGGTCACTGCCAATTTTCTACAATAAGGGATGCCATCAGGGACTACTTCAATAAAAATGCACAGTCAACGGCATCCCCACTCACTGAATGGGAAGCCTTTAAGTCAGTGCTAAGAGGCAGATACATCGCTGAAGTAGGGGGGTCCGATGAACACTAATAAGTGAGATAGAAGCCCAGGAATGCACTCTAATGGACTTAGAGAGGGGCTGCCCCAGAATCAAACAACTACAACAGCCACTACTCAAAGCGAAGGAGCAGCTGGCGGTATAAACAGGGAAGGTTCGGTGCTTCCACTATCAAGAATATATGACTAGGGCCCATTCAGAGCGAGACAAGGCAGGAACGATGCTAACCTGGCTCACCAATACCACTAAGGGTCTCTAATATTGTAAGTGGAATCAACTGCAGGAGAGAGCCTTTACAGGCAGGCACACATAAATAGTAGATTTAAAGAATACTATGCATTTTTGTATGCCCTATTTGGACCCCCACCAGAGACCCTGACCACCTTTTTGAGCCTGGCTCCCTTACTGCAGAGTACTCAGAGGACCTGGGGGCCCCATACCCCCATACAAGCAGTGTGTGCTGCCATTAAGGCATAAAGTGCCAGGGACTGGCGGCTTCCCAGTGGAGTTCTTTGCTAAGTAGATGGAGGAGCTGGCTCCCAAGTTGGTAGAAGTCTTTGCAGCAGCCCGAGAGGCCAGTTGACTGCCCACAACCAAAAGGGAGGCCCTGGTAGTCCCCTACTGAAGCCAGGACAGGCCCCCACCCCGCGATGTTCAGGAATATCATCTGCTGTCTATCCCTAACGTGAACTATAAAATAGTAAGTCGTGTAGTCGCTTCCTACATCCTCCCTCACATGTCCACGCTTATTCACCTAGATCAGACTGGGTTCATCATGAGGAGCAACACATCGTTGCATATCAGTAGATTGTTCTCCATCATGGATATGGTGCGACCAAAAGAGGTTGAGGTAGTGATAGTCTCAATAGATATAGAAAAGTAATTTGATAGCCTGCAATGGGACTATCTCTACCTGGTGATTGAAGAACTGGGCTTGGGATTTGTCCAGTGGACTGGGTTCCTTTACACGGGACCTTCTGCACGAGTGCAAACTGGCAGGGTATTATTCAAAACCTATGTGGTTGGGAGGGAAACATGTCAGGGCTGCCCACTCTTTCCCCTACTGGCATATCAGGGCTGATCCGTCAAGATCCATCCCACAGAATTGCACTATATGCAGATGATATGTCCCTCTTCCTAGCTAGTGCAGGAAACACTTCCTAGGTACAGTGTCACTGTTGAACCAATTCAATTGCATCTCAGGACTTCATGTAAATTGGCAGAAATCACTCATGTTAAACCTGTGCCAATGTATGCTGAAACCCCAGGACTTCCATGGACTCATATGGGAAGGAAAATGCCTGAAATACTTGTATGTCAGAGTCAATCACACCCTCAGAGATATCTTGGATAGTCATATTGGGGCGGCCATTATGGCTTTTCGCGCTAGCTTGGGATTTTGGATGGCCCATCCCCTATCTGTTGCAGGAAGGATACCAGTTGAAAAAATCGTGACTCTCCTCCCACCTGGTTTACTTTTTTGCCAGCCTGCCTATTGTAATTACCTTTTGCTTGATTACAGAATTAAACTCATTGCTGGTGGAACTGGTCTGAGGGCTGGGAGTGACAGGTGGCAATTACCAAACTGGGCAGACCCACTAATGATGGGGGATTAGCGACATCTGATTTCGAGCTCTACTACCTAGAGACCCACAATCAATGGCTTAATCAATGGCTGCACATGCAGTTGAACCCTGCAGGCAGTGACGGCTCGTGGAGGGAGTTACGGTGGGGCTGGAGGGCGGGGAGGGGGAGGGGCAGGGCGGAGGTTGCTAAAAACCGGCATATGGATAATTGCAGGTAAGTAAACAATTTAATTAATAAAACGAATTTCGTAGCTCGCACTGCATTGCATTTTGCGATGCAAGGCGCACTACGAATTTCGTAGTGCGCCTTCCATCGCAAAATGCAATGCAGTGCGAGCTACGAAATTCGTTTTATTAATTAAATTGTTTACTTACCTGCAATTATCCATATGCCGGTTTTTAGCAACCTCCGCCCTGCCCCTCCCCCTCCTGCCCCACCGTAACTGCCTCCACGAGCCGTCGCTGCCTGCAGGGGAAGTCCCTGGTGGTACTCCGAGCATCAGCACACTGTTCCAGGTACTGTTGATGCCCAAGCTGCCCCCTACAGGAGGCACTAGAAAACTGCAGATGATTTGTCCACCTTATTGACCCGACCTGCTGTTGCAGGCCCTAGCAATTATAAACAGAGCAAGGGCTCTACTGAGAGCATTAGAATGGGCATCATTGGGCATAACCCGAGTTGGTGACCTCTATAGGGATGGCAAGCTATTATCCATTGAAGAACAATCGGAGGTGCATGATACACCCCTGGAACACTTTTTGTTAGATCACTCAGTGACAATAACTATGCGAAACAACTGGAGGACTGAAACTGGAGAACCCCAAGCCCACCAAAGCAGCTACACGCTCTGTACCGCGGCAGATAAAAAACACATACAATAATAATATAATAATAATAATAAGAGAGTTTTATAAAGCGCCTGGTTACGCTCAGATGGCGTGTCCCCGCGCTAAGACAGGAAAACTCATGCAGGCTGGGCCGCAGAGTCCGCTCGGTTACCGTGTGTATAGTTATGTTTTTAGCTTCTACCTGAAAGGATCACTCTCCTATACAGAGCATTAAGGACAGACATCAACACACCTCTACAAGAGCTGCACCAAACTTGGGAGGAAGACATAGCATGCCAAATTCCTGAGTCACACTGGGTCACAACCCTGCAACATTTTCACGGTGTCCTGTAACACAATATTTAAACTCATTAATGATTACTTCCTGCACAGGACATATCTTACTCCAGGGAAATATTGTGGAACTATGGGGCACAGATATTGGAATGCCCTAGATGTGGGGAGATCAAAGCTGAAATGCTCTATGTGGTATGGGCCTGCCCGGGTTTACCAGGCTATTGAAAGGGAGTAATAGCATGCATTAATGAGGTTACAGATAGGACCCTTCCTTGCAATGGTTTGCTTCCTGGGGGGGTTCCCCGTCCCGCTAAACGTAAAGTGACAACAAAATGTGTACTGGCAAAACGCACAATTACAATGAAGTGGAAGGCCCTCACTGGACCCCAAGTATCCAAATGAAAAGTGACTATTGCACTATGGGCAGGATATGAAGGAGCAGTGCTGTTCCAAGAGGTAAAGAAGGGCTGCAGCACCATAGATAAGTCTAGGTCCTGGGACACATTAGTGAAATGCTTGCAAGAACCTGATGATGACTCCCCTGACATTTTCCAACTTCCTGACTTACACTTGGATCACACTTCAAGACTAATGAAGCGAGTAGCAAAGGCATCCAGCTGGCAATGCCCATGGCGTACAGAAAGAAGGCAACTCTCCAGTGGGCAGGTGAGCAGGCGGGTCTTATTGCATAAAGTCCTCGTCAAATGTATTGAGGCGGGCGATATGGGTGGGAGGGAATAGGTTTGGGTAGGCCTGCTTAATATGGAAGAAGCAAGTTGGCCAGAAACAAATGTACAGTATTATTCCGTGGGATGGATCGCAACTAATCCGACTTGTTCTGTATGCACTGTATTTACTTGCATTGGAATTTTACTAATGCTTTACTTTGGTACAGTGCTGTATATTGCACGTGATAAGCAATAAAATATGTTTAAAAAACAGGGGGCAGACTCGACCTCCTGTTGGACTCAGGGCAGGAGGGAGTTCTTTGATTTTTGGCTTTTTGGTCTTGTTTTATTTATTAAAGAAAGTCCTATTTTTGTAACTTGGTGTGGTATCCTTTTTGTGCGTTTTTATCACTGTATTACTGCTTGAAGTTTTGCACAAATACTTTACACATTGCTCTGTGTCAAGCCAGAGGGATAAGCACAGGTTAATTTACAGTTGGCTTGGGATTCATCTTCACAAAAATTGTGGTTGCTGCTTGACCAGGGCTCACACCCCAGTCAACAAATTACCCAATTTCCCACATCTAGCCAATTACAAAGAGATATATAAGCAAGGCATGCAAATTCGAATAAAACACAATTGAAGTCATTACCCAGATAAAGATATTTATATTAAAAGTTGTATTTAGAAATTGGTAAGCTGCAGAAAATATTTTACATGAATGCTCAAAGACTCACGGCCTGATTTAGAGTTTGGTGGGTGGGTTTCATCATCATATATGTGACTGACTTCTTGTCTGCCTTATCTCCGCTGACATTGGATATTACGCACTTCTAGTAAGGTGGACAGGATATCCATTACATTTCTGACAGAGTAAACCGTCAGTCAGACACAAAATCAGCCCTTAGGGCCTGATTTCAAATGCCCTTTCAATTACAATTACTGCACAAACAGCTGTTGTTGGACCTGGCACTCTCTGCAGGGTCACTCACAAACTTTTCCAAACTTTCACCCCTCCTATTTATTTTCTGAACCCATTTTTGTTGTCTTTTAGGACTTGTGCACTTTACCACTGCTAACCAGCACTACAGTGCTTGTGCTTTCACCTTTAAACATCGTCAAATAGGCTTTCACCTCATTGGTACATTTAAGTTACTTGTAATCCCCTAGTAAAGTGGTACTAAATGTACCCAGGGCTTGTAAATTAAATGCTACTAGTGGGTTTGCAGCACTTATTATGCCACCCACATAAGTAGTTCTTTAAAAACATGTCTCAGGCCTGCAATTGCAGCCTGGGTGTGCAGCTTTAAACCATTTTGACCTTGCAAAATTAAGCTTTTCCAATCATAAATAGTGTGCCAAGCGCACCAATGCCAAGGTACACAGCCATGCAGCTGGTAACCAAGCAATCAGAAACAAGAAACTGATGTAATCCACGTAATCCATTAAACTTGACTTTATTCATTTTATTATTTTCCTTCAAAGATTTTGGACTTCAAACGGAGGCAACATGGTTCCATTCTTACAATGCAGAAGAAATGCCCATCCAGGCTTTTTCCTAAAATATGACAAAATACACTATTACATCCTGGTACAAAATGTTCACCCAATGCATTTTGGGCTAAGAAGTCCTTCATCAGGGGGTAACTATAACATAAGGAAAGACCCATCAATAGCCATAAAAAATCACATATCTCAGCCAATAAAATGTGTAGAACATGCTTTTCATGCAGTCATTATCAAAATGTGCTACCAAATTATAATACATTAGAATAAAAATAAATAAACAGGTTTTCCAGTTCTAAACCTACCATTTTAACACATATATGCCACTCCTTGGGTAGACCCCAGTCCATAGGACAGAGTGTGTTGTATTAAAAAATGTTGTGCATGTATTTTTAACTATTACAATTCCAGATAGTGAAAACATTTCAAATTCGTTTTTTACTACTACATGGCCTACTTCAACCATAGGATGAAATTGGGTTACCTTATTGCATTTAATATGTGATAATTTTTGAGTGGGATCAGGTTGGAATTTAAAAAAAGCCTCTTTAATGGTAAAGTTGGATTTTAAGTTACAATTCTGAAAATGAGACTGTTAGAGAAGTTGGCATTTTCTTGTCCTAAACATTTGGTGCATTCAGCCTGTTTCCTGGGTCGCGTGGCTAGGTGTAGTATACACTTGGCCATTGTGTATTACTCCCAGAAAATATCACAATACAGGGCCTAGATGTTGGCAGGACAGGCCTTCTTGACTTGATTGGGGGGCAGAGCTTTTACCTGTTAGACTTCCACTTCAAAGACACGGCCTCAGCTCACACACAAAAAACTTCACACTATCTTATTTTGACTGCAAACACACTGGGACTAGGGCAGAGAGGCAAGAAATTCCAAACACCTATGAGGGAAAATTCCAGAAGCTTCTCTCATTTTTTAAGCCAGCACCAGGTATAAAAGTAGGATCCTCAGACCCACTCTTCAAATCACTTCTGGACCTGTGGAAGACTCAGAAGAAAATCCATTGCGCGGCCCTGATGCTGGAAGGAATGGACTGCTGCAAGAAGGACTGCTTTGCTGCTCTGCTGCCCTGTTGCCTGAGGAAGGAAGACTGCACCTGCTTCTTGAACCCAGAACCACCAGAGCGACTTCAAGAGCTAGCTCACTGGTCTCATTTTCTGAGCACCAGGGACATAACAAGCTCCGGACATCTGTTCAACATCTGTCCAGCTGCCCAGACTAAACTGGAAATGCCTATGTCCTGCTACTGACCTCTGCTGGAGTGAGTCCTGATCCCAAAGAGGAGCCCCCCCCCCAGGCCCTGGACACTTGGCTGGCATCAGAGCGCACTCCTAAAGGCTCAACTGTGGGTTTCCTCAGAATTGACACAGTGCGTCGCAACTTGACGCAGAGTGACGCAACTCGACACAGGACTTCACAATGCAGCTCTCACAACCCTTCATTGAAAATGACACAGCACAAAGCAACTCAACACAGGACCTCCCATTGAAGCCATCACAGCTCCTCATCTGAACCAACACAGTGCAACACAACGCCCCACATCAAGTACATAGAGCACAGTCCTCAGTGGGACTAACCTGGTCCATGTGTTCAGCCCATACTCCATTGCAGAGTGCCTGACCTTGTGACTTTGTATCAGTCTGGTATGACCAGATAACCACAGTTGGCGCAGTGTGCTTTTAGGAGCTATACCTCCCTCAAAACTTTGAAATTGCATATCTCTACCTCTACTGATTCGATTTTTGTCATTTTGTTGTCAAGTAATTGACTGCCCTTGTGCCAAGCTGCCAGAGAGTTAAGCATAGGTTAATTTAGTGACTTTTGTGGTTACCCTGCCAAAGATTGTGGTTGTTGCTTGAGGACAGTTTCACCCACCTCAGCCAACAGCAACATTTCTCACAGTTGTTTATGCAGGGATCACAAATACAATTGCAGTAATGTTTATCACACCCTGTAATTACCAGGTGTGAAAAGACTGCACCGTTTGTTGAAACTTCACAGATCAAATCTGCTTGAATCTAAAAATGGAGAAAAACTCGGTAAACACAAAAGTCTGCATGCTACTTCTAAAGAATTGGATTATGTGATAATTACATTTCTAACATCTTTGAGTTGGATTTTTAAAATTATCGAATCGATGAGGCCCTACTCCTAATCAGTGCCTACCAGTTCAGAGTAAAGATAAGCACAACAGGAACGCTTATATGTAAAGAATATTCTTTGAATAGTTTGGGACCTTACAATGCAATTTGAGGTAAGATTTTACAATGTAATTTATCACAGCATAAATTATGTGACACGGCATTAGATACATTACGTTAAGCTATGATAGTATATTGTGCTACATGTTAAATACTGTAGCCTTATATCCCGTTGCTGAGGGCTATACTGGTTGTTAAAGGCCCTGAACCCAAATGGGAGAGGGCCTGTAACAACCAGTATAACAGGAGGCAGAAGGGCAATAAGACTGTTAGAAAATTCCACCAACTAAGGGTAGAATGTTCCAAACTAAAAAGGGAGAAACATGAAGACAAGCATAGGAATGCTGGAACTAGGGGCTTATACCAGCTATTATAGGCCCAGAGCCACTCCATTGTCTTCAATGGAGCTCTCAAAATTCCAATGTTCGAATATAGCCTTAGAGCCCGACATAGCACTCTCTACTGGCCATTAAAGGCCCACTTCAGCGTTAAAGGCCAAAGGTGAGAGCCTTTAACAAGGGAGTGGGCTTGTAATGGCTTGTAGAACCTGCTAAGGAGGGCTCTTAGGCTATTAGAACATTCCGCCTCTAGAAGGCAGAATGTTTTAATTTGTTAAAACAAGGGCCTGTTGGAGCCCGAGGGGGTTTAAACCCCCTCGGGCTCCAAGAGGCCTTTGTTCACAGCAACAGCTGTGAAATGAAAACAAAAAGCATGGGAATGTTGCTCTACATCTTCTTCCCAGCCATTAGAAGCCCAGAGCACTCTATTGTCTTCAATGGAGCTCCAACACTCCAATGTTCTAATATATTATCGATCATTCTAGTCCCCATGACTGGGAACATCATGTCTAATTGACCGGCTGATACACGATCACATCTGCAACTAAGATTGCATGGTGATTATAGCTTCTCTGATAGGTAGGGTGCTGTAAATATTTTATATAAAATGCGCCATGGTAAATGTTATCCTGAGATGCTAAAAAAACTTCTGGGGCAGAAGACAATGACAGACGTCTGTGCAGTAACAATGAATTGGGTACTATTACTACTATTGGGTAGTTATATAGCAAATTGGTCACCAGGAATGCTCTTCAAGTTTCATCATCAAAGTTGGTGCATGCTAACACGGAACTGCAAATAAATATCACTTCACTGAGAAACAAAATCCACACTACACTCACTGAACTGTCACCAACATTGTTCCTTGCATTTCAGGGCAGTCAGAGGTCAGAGTTGTGAAGTAATTTATTACAGCTGACCTTGGGCCACAATGTTACTGATACCCAAACTGTGTAATTAAGCACTCTGTTTTAGAACTTGACTCAGGGTACTGAGACAGAGGTGCCCTATGCTTGCTCAAGAAGCTGGTGTAAGGCTATACACTGAGAACTCAGAAAAGAAATAGTTAACAACGGAATCTACTAGCAGTCCTTCACTTTATAATAGAAAAGTACATCAACAAATTACTCATAAGAATACTGTGCACAGAAAATAAGGATTAACACAGAAAACCTACCATCTTACTAGCCAGAGTCAGAAAGCAGGCAAGAAGATTCTGCTTACCACTTAGTTTGGTTTACTTGCGGGGAATCAGTGCTTTAGCCTTGCCTGCCCTCGGAGACTTTGAGTAAAGGAAAGGGTAGCAGTCATTCTGGAATGCTGACACTGACTGAATTCGAAAGAAATAAACAAGGGGCACCGTGCAATTCCTGGGAACCTGGGTAAAACAGTAGTATAATTCAACAAAGGTTCCCTCAAACTGTGTAAGCAAGGCATAGGAGAAGGCTGATATGAAACGAGATTATCTCTTAATGACTTTATTCATGGATGGTTATGGAGTTATGCCACAGCATTCCTCTATGCCTAATTAGCCAGTGGCGGACGGCAAGGCTAGCAATTGGTAGGGCAGGCGCCAGGGTCACAGGGGATGCAAATACAAAAGAAATAATAATAAATAAACTTACCTTGCCGCCGGGTCCCGCGTCTCTGCTCCTGCTCACCTAGTGGAACTCAAGGAACAGGAAGCACAGCAAGGCCCAACTGACCCATCACAACTTTGCAATGCAGCATTGTGATTGTAAAGCACCATGGCTCCTCTGACCAATCACAATGCTGAAGTGAAGCATTGTGATTGGTCTGAGCGTCCTGGTTGGATGCTCAGCCAAGTAATGGGGGCTTGGGCATGGCCTCAACGCAGGCTGTAACACAGCCGCATGGAGAACAGGTAAAGTGTGGGTGGCCCGAGAGGCCCGGGCAAACGGTGATGTGCAAAACTGCGTCTGAAGGGTTCTTAGTAACTCAGGAGATAAGGGCGCACTGCTATATCAATGGTTGTGTAAGTTGTTTCTAAGGTTACGGTGCCACTAGGCAAGGGGATAATTCCCTAAAACCCCTAAGTGTGTATAAGGATAACCCTACACTAAAATAATGTCAAGTAAGTACTGGGCACACGTGAACGAGATGTCAATCAAATGATAGTTTTGAAAGGTCCAAAAAGTCTCAAAATTCAGTCTTCAATCTTTTCTTGTCTTTATCATTCAACAAAGCACACAATGACCAGCCAACACAAGTTTTGTCGCCAATGGGATTTATCCCACGACTTCCTCAGGGCTTAGAGAGTTGGTGAAAGTCTTGGTACAGAATGCTCTGCCGGTGATAATTCCAACCCGGCTGGTATTGACCTTTCAGACGTGAAAGACACAAATGTCTTAAAACTTGCAAGAAGTTAAGAAATCTTCGTAAGGAACTGGAAGCCGGTGTACATTTTAATCCGGCTAAACGTTTCAAATTATAGTCAGAAAGTCCTGTATAGCTAATAGCCAAAGGCTGAAGTGTCACAGGCGTAAACATCTATGGCCCATAAGACCCACAAGCATGCATGTGGTACACCACAGCAATTCCAATAAATCACTACAGCAGATACGCTGAGGTTGTTATTGCAAGTCTCATAGGAGTGTAACCGTACTGTCTTTTTGGACGGAGAGTGATCCATGTCTCTGCAAGCGGGTGGGCTGTAGCGTTCAAACTGCCAATATGTGTGAAGCCGATCCGGGTCTCAGTTGTGTGCACTTAGAAGTGGGCAACCACTCCTCCCCTGCCCTGTTCCGAGAGCAGAGCAGCCCCGACCTCCCACCCACAAAGCAGCACGAGGCATGTATCATATTATCATTTTATGTTTCTACTTCCCACTGCTTAAAAGCAATATGCAACACTCCTCCGTCATAGTGGAGGAGCCGCCTCTGCAATTAGCTACTCATAAGATGCTATCCTGACGAAGACCCCGTTCAAAAATAATTCTTTGGAGTTTGATACTTCAAAGTGACTTTGTTGGTTGGGTTAAATAATTGTTGAATTTACAAACCCGAACCTGCATTGTAGTCAGTGTGTTATAAAATATTGTATAAATGGGTAACATTAACTTTCACTTATGAGCTGTGCACTTTTTCACTGTTGTCACAAATCAACAATCCACACACCATTATATGGAGCACCTACCTGTTTGTTCTTTTCATGTTGCTATAATATACATTAAAAATATGATTTTAGCAGTTTAATTCCATTTGTAATTCTATGATTCAGTCACTTGTCTATCTCTTTCCAGGACACTTTATTCCCCAACATATTTCCTCTTTAGTGCATCAGGACTACAGGGAAGTATCATGAAAGTCGTGTATTTATGCCAACAAACATTTGGACTAAATCCTTGAGTGTACTCTTTAAGACTGGTTACAATTATCTGAACTTTTAAAAATGGGTTTTGTTTATTCTAATAAAGATTTTCTGTGATTTCAAGTCAACAATATTACACAATTAAAGGTATACAAATGTCATGCAAACCTTTTACAGAAGTCAAGTGAGAGTTCAATTTAATCTCCACAAATGAATGAATATAGACAAAGATTGATTCTAATTGATGACGTTATTCAAAGCATAAAGAGAGTGTTAGTGCACTTGTACTTGTAAGATATGTATTCTTCAAATGTTTCGTTTTCAGAAGCTCCCAGGCTCACATCGAAATACAGAGAGTTGGTTACACAAAGATATTGTTTAGTTATATCCAGTTACAATTGCAGTTACACTTAGAGTTCTCTATGGCAAGCTACTTAAGATATGTCTTCATCTCATAGAGTCCCACTACAGCCTGCAGTCCTCCTTGCCAAAAGAAGTGATGAATCAGAAGGTGGACTTCAGCATCTTTTGTTTCACTCTTGTCCCATTGCCCTTTCCCCACTTCCATCACGGCCCTGTATATTCTGGTGTATGTGGTAACTGTTGGGAGCAGTGAGAGACAAATATCATGGCTTCTGCTGGATCTTGCACACAAGATTGGTGGACACCTGATGAGGGTTTGAAAAGGTGAACCTCATGAAGATGCAGTTCATGTGATCAATATGTGATCCTTGCCATGTGATCCCATCTCTCAAAAGTTCTTCGATACAGTGCTTCAAAATGTAGATGTTCTTGTTGCGACACATCAAAGGAGGGGTCACAGTATCAATGCCTGTGCTGCAAACATGTAGGTATAGTTACTGAGGCTGGACTTGTACCATGGTAACAAGGTTTCATATTCATCAGCTACAAAACTATCCAATCTAAAGCAACAGATGTTTCTCCCTGGCTCAAAGTACAATGCGCTCACCCTGTCTTGGCTAACACTGTTACTGTTGAAGAAGGTGCTGATAGGCTGTCCTGTCCTATGGAAGTTCACTAGAGATATAATAGGCACTAAGATATTAGGAAATTCCAATGCCAGAGGTGTCCATATGTCTAGGGGCAAAGATAACAACATCCAGAACAGCAAGGCCTATGCACCTATTGGTGTAGTGACCTGGAGTGCAATAGAGAATACCTCCAGAATGGTTAGGTATAGAAATGTACAGTTAATGGTCCTCGATTGAGGGTGAGCAGTACCTCTCATTCTGTGTAGGGGTGTGCCTTGAGGTGGGACACTTGCCTGTAGATACAGATATTTCACAGCTATCAAAGTTAGGTTCTCCTGCCCCTGAGCCAGCGCCGGACTGGCTACCGGGCGTTTTGTTGTGCTGCCGAGCAGGGGGCTTATGTCACTGCGGTGGGGGCTAATTTCGTTGATGGAGACCTGCGGGTGCTTCGAAATAAACAAAGCAAAACAAATTTCGTTCAGCACACACAGGTCCCCATCAATGAAATCAGCCTCCAGCTCGGCAGCATGCCAAAACGCCCAGTAGCCAGTCCGGCCCTGCCCTGAGCCAGGACAATGGTGATGTCCAGCAGCAGATGATGACAGAAGTCTTGCACAGCTGACTGGGGAGACTTCATGTCCTGGGTCAGACATATTCCAACGGAGGCTCCCACAGGTCCTTGGACCTCCTGAAAGTGTCCAACATATGCATGCTGGAGTAGGGGTTACAGTCTCCCTGGCAGAGGCATTGTGGCTACCTCAGAGTCTGGTGGGCCAACACCCCCACCCACAGTAGCAACTGTATTGGAAGCAGGAGGGAATGCAATGCAAATCATCCAACCCGGGTCAGGAGATTGTTGTAAATTGAATTAAGTAGGCAGCAGGACAAGCCTTCAGGTAATTAAGATGGATTTATTAAGTTACATAGAATAGGACAGCAGAGCAGTAAAACCCCACAGCTGACCAGACCAACTGCCAGGGCTGGAATCCTCCACACCACAGATAGAACACACAAAGGTACTATGGGAGATAGAGAAGGTAGGAACACTAAGGAAGGACTACAGACACCAAGTAGTCATATTGATGTAAGTATAAATATACAACAGAGATGCATGGCCAGTTATTTTGCAGAAAGCCATAAACCATTTTTAGGTCACAAACAAGGAGTCCTATGGACCACTTCATGCATATTGTCAGACTGACACACACAATCCACACTCAACTAACTCTACACAAGTGTGTGTCCAAGCAGCGTCCACGAATGTCCTAGATATGATGGAGGTAAAAGACCCTCGTAAGGGGAGACTATATGGATGTTTTACACAGAGGTGGCCAGTAGGCATTACCCCCAGATGTATGCACCTACAACAAAAACCTATCCTTTTACTATAATCTTTCACGACATCAATCCCTGTCAGAAAATCGTAGCCTGAAAAGAAAGCACAGTAGCCATGCTCTGAAAGAAATTATATGAAATAGATTTATAGAAGGGCACAAATAGCCAGAGGCATCAAGGCACCAAAGACTAGATAGTTCAGATGAGAAGAGATGGTAGCAGACTCTCTATTCTATGTCTCTAGGTTTATAACATGAAGAGCGAAGTTTTCCGTGCTTTTCTAAAGGATGTACGGATATCCAAGCTAGAAACATGACGAGGAAGGGACTTCCATAGCTAAGCTGAAGCCACTGAGAAGGCTCTGCCTCCCCACCTTGCCATCTGAAATTTGGGGACCATTACCAAATTTTGATTTGCCAAGAGAAGTTGTCTGGTAGGGACACATCACTGCAACATCGTTCTAATTTCTCCTGGACCTAATCTATGTAGAGCAGAGCTTTCCAAACTCTGCGTCGCGACACACTACTGTGTCGCCTGCCATGTGTGGGTGTGTCGCGCGATGTCGATGAGATGCACAAAAATTCAGAAGAGGGACAGCATTACGCGAGCGTGTGCGTATGGCGTGGCCTTGTTCCCTTTGCAGCGCGCGTCCAATGGGCAGGCAGTCCTCAGAGCCGCCTCTGCTCCGTATTCCATGCGCTCGGCACTGCGCAGTTTTGATAGGAGAGGAAGCTCCTGAAAACATGAGGTAAAAAAACATTGTCGCACTTAAATTATTTAATTTTACTTTGCATCACGAGGGATTCAGGGCTTAGATAAGGAGCCGCCGGCTGGGACCAGGAAAGTCCGCGAAACACTAGAGGAGCCCGCCCCGCCGAGAGCTGCTCCAGCCCAGTGCCAGGTAGAGAGCGCCTGCCGTGAGGCCAGAGTCCGCCACCCGCCTGCCTTGTCGAGGACGCACGGCTCCCTCTGGAACCTGCTGCATGCTTTCTGTAGTCTCCGTTATTCCCCCCTTTCTGAGAAGAGGAACAGAGTTAGCCTGTTTACCGAAGTGCCACAACCTGTCACACCATGCTGCTGGTCTGTTTCTTCCTTGTGCTCGAGGGGTTATTAATGGCCTGTAAAGTTCCATCTCAAGGGAGCAGTTGCTCTCTGCCAAACTGCCCCTTCCCACACCCACCTCAGCTCCAGATCTCCGCATTATGTCTGGAGCCCACGCTCCATCTTACTCAATGCGCGCGTATTGGAATGTTATTAAATACTTGATGTGAATGCAAAGCCACTCGGTTTTCACACGTTAGTACTGTGGGTCGCCAGGGGAAGCAGACATCTTTAATTGTGTTATTCTTTCTGATCTATACAGGGCCTACTCAACGTTCCTCCCTTTTGTCATCAATATCACGAGTGACACTGCGCCCAGAAAAAACGCACTACACTGTGTCCACAGCACCGCAAACTGCACCCCCTGGATAGCTAGGCTAGTTTGAGCAGATGCACTTGTTTCCATGCCAATGTGTACTCTGAAAGGGGTTTTATGTTTAAAGAGAGAGCACACCAGGTCCAACCTTCACCTACTGCTGATTTCTAAAACCGTTTTATGTTGTCACTTATAAGCCTACGACAGCTTTACAAGTCTCTACTGTGAATTATGACAGCCAGCCATTGGCATTAAATGCCCCTCCACAATCGACGAGTCTACCGAACAACTCTTGCTCGCGTGCGTGGCTGGTTCTGTGACGGGCCGGCCCTTCCTACCTGTTAGAATGGAAGCGCTATAAATAGCAGTTTCTTCGTTCAAATGTTCATTCTGATTTCAGTCCCTCCACTACTAACACAAATACTTTCGTGTTTCTAGCATAAAAGCTGATAGGTGCATAAGCACAGTTGCATTTCGTGTTTCTAGCATAAAAGCTGATAGGTGCATAAGCACAGTTGCAGAATTAAACAAGCATTTTGAAAGCTAGTAGGTGTTGCCTTGGCAAGTTGAGACATATTTTTAGGGAGGGAGACAGAGGGAGAGAGGCAAAGGAAGACAGAAGGAGGGAGTCAGGGGAGTCAGGGGAGACAGAGGGAAGGAGAGGGAGACAGACAGAGGAGAGAGGGAGAGAGAGGGACGGAGACATGGAGAGAGGGAGACATGGAGAGAGGGAGACAGGGAGAGAGGGAGACAGGGAGAGAGGGAGACAGAGAGAGAGAGAGACAGAGAGAGAGGGAGAGAGAGAGAGGGAGACAGAGAGAGAGAGGGATACAGAGAGAGAGAGGGAGATAGAGAGAAAGAGAGAGAGAGAGACGGAGAGAGAGACAGAGAGGGTGACAGAGAGAGAGGTTGACGGAGAGAGAGGTTGACAGAGAGAGGTTGACAGAGAGAGGTTGACCGAGAGAGAGGGTGACAGAGAGAGAGGGTGACAGAGAGAGGGGTTGACAGAGAGAGGGGTTGACAGAGAGAGGGTGACCGAGAGAGAGGGTGACCGAGAGAGAGAGGGTGACTGAGAGAGAGGGTGACCGAGAGAGAGAGGGTGACAGAGAGAGGGGTTGACAGAGAGAGGGGTTGACTGAGAGAGAGGGTGACCGAGAGAGAGGGTGACCGAGAGAGAGGGTGACAGAGAGAGAGGGTGACAGAGAGAGAGGGTGACAGAGAGAGAGGGTGACAGAGAGAGAGGGTGACAGAGAGAGAGGGTGACAGAGGGCGAAAGACAGGGAGACAGAGGGAGGGAGGCAGAAGGAGGGAGACCGAGGGAGGGAGACAGAAGGAGGGAGAGAGAGGGAGGGAGAGAGAGGGAGGGAGACAGAGAGAGAGGGAGGGAGACAGAGAGAGAGGGAGGGAGACAGAGAGAGAGGGAGGGAGACAGAGAGAGGGAGACAGAGAGAGGGAGACAGAGAGAGAGGGAGGGAGACAGAGAGAGAGGGAGGGAGACAGAGAGAGGGAGACAGAGAGAGGGAGACAGAGAGAGAGGGTGACAGAGGGCGAAAGACAGGGAGACAGAGGGAGGGAGGCAGAAGGAGGGAGACCGAGGGAGGGAGACAGAAGGAGGGAGAGAGAGGGAGGGAGAGAGAGGGAGGGAGACAGAGAGAGAGGGAGGGAGACAGAGAGAGAGGGAGGGAGACAGAGAGAGGGAGACAGAGAGAGGGAGACAGAGAGAGAGGGAGGGAGACAGAGAGAGAGGGAGGGAGACAGAGAGAGGGAGACAGAGAGAGGGAGACAGAGAGAGGGAGACAGAGAGAGGGAGACAGAGAGAGGGAGACAGGCAGAGGAAGACAGAGGTAGGGAGTCAGGGGAGACAGAGGGCAGGAGAGGGAGACAGACAGAGGAGAGAGACAGAGAGGGATACAGAGAGAGAGTAAGACAAAGAAAGGGAGACAAAGAAAGGGAGAAAGAAAGAGGGAGACAGAGGGAGGGTGAAAGAGGGCGACAGACAGGGAAACAGAGGGAGGGAGGGAGGCAGAAGGAGGAAGGGAGAGATACAGAGGTGGGATGTCCCAAAGGTTTTATGGACTGCTGTTGAGTGTCTCTCAGTTACATTGATTTGTTCCCTCTGAAAGTAGGAGTGGGGGTATGGGTGTGTGTGGGGGGTTGTGTGTGTGTGTGTGGGGTTGTGTGTGGGGTTGTGTGTGGGGTGTGTGTGTGGGGGGTTGTGTTTGGGGTGGGTGTGTGTGGGGTTGGGTGTGGGGTTGTGTGTGAGTGTGTGTGTAGGGTAGTGTGTGTGGGTGGGGGTGTGTGTGGGTTGGGTTGTGTGTGTGTGAGTGTGTGGTTGGGGTTGTGTGGGTGGCAGTATGCAAGTGACATCATGGTGCATGACATCGCATGAAGTAACATCACAGCTTGTGACATCACAACAGGCCTTGTTCCTTGTCGAGGTGGGCAGTCCCAAAGGTTTTATGGACTGCTGTTGAGTGTCTCTCAGTTATATTGATTTGTTCCCCTGAAAGTGTGTGTGTGTGTGTGAGTGTGTGTGGGAGTGTGTTTGTGGGTGTGTGTGTGTGTGGGGGGGGGGTGTGGGTTGTGTGTGGGGGGGGTGTGGGGGGGCTGTGTGTGTGGTGGGCTGTGTGTGTGGGTGTGTGTGGGGGCGGTGGGGGTTTGGGGTTGTGTGTGGGTGGGGTTGTGTGGGTGTGTGTGGGGGGGGGGTTGTGTGTGGGTGGGGTTGTGTGTGAGTGGGATTGTGTGGGTGTGTGTGAGGCTGTGTGTGGGTGTGTGTGTGTGTGTGTGTGTGTGGGGGGGTGGGGGGGTGGCATTGTGTGTGGGTGGGGATGTGCCGTAAATAACTGGGGCATGTGTCTATGTGTGCATGATTATATTCTTGTTTCATGCACAAACCTAACCTTGCTTACACTCAGTTTTGCCAGTCACTGGCTTTGTTAGACCAGATTAACAATTGCTTTATTAACCTTCCTGCTTTCTCAAATTTGCTTGGAAATGCACCATTTGCCCACTACTTTTTCAAAAAAAAATTGCAACCTCCTTAGGTGGTGCAGGCTCGCTCGCTAGGCTCGCTCGCGTTACCGTGTCCCTGAAATTTTTTTCACAAAAAGGTGTGTCACCAACATGAAAAGTTTGGAAAGCTGTGATGTAGAGCCTTGTGAGCAATGCACAAGGCATTTAACATGAGGCGCTTTTTCACAGTTAGCCAGTGAAGCTTATTTAGTTCAGCTGAGACTGACTGGTACTTGGGAATCTTTAGTATCAGTCTTGTTGCTGCATTTTTGACCATTTGCAGCTTAGTTAGGGCGACTTGTTAATGTCATGATAGAGTGCATTACAATAGTCGAGCCGGTACAATATTAGCGTCACTACTACATGTTTACATGTCGATATTGGAATGAAAGGAGACACTTTACGAAGAGTCCTAATGATACAAAAATATGTGGAGACTGTACGATTAACTTGATGGTCAAATGCCAGATTTTTGTCAACAACCACACCCAGATGTTTTGTCGAGTCGGTTGGGATAGGCAATGATCTCATCATCTCTGGCCACCAGTTGTTATTCCATATAGATGGTTGATAGCCAAAAATTAAGTCCTCCATCTTGTCTCCATTTAGTTTTAAGAATCAAAAATAAAAAAGAGTCCTACTCTTTATAAAAATAACTCTCTACAGTGAAGAAAATTCAGGGTTTTCTTCGATAACCCTCACCCCCAGGGTTGCCCCTTGGTGGTATGCTTCATCACTGGGTTCATCCCGTTCCGCTGCGGAACAAGGCATGCTTAGACGTACGTGTTACGTGGGAGCACTTTTTAGGTGTTTATGATGTGAACCAATGACAAAAAATAGGACTGAGGGGTGTTGTGTGTATTATTTAAAGAGTGGGATATAAACATAACTGCCTAGCAGGTAAAATATTATTTATTTAGGCCTCTAGTCGGTATGGTTAAAACAGGGGCAATGAGACAGAGTAGGTTATAATGTGCCTACATTTATAAAAGGTCAACCTGTTTCAAGCCTTGCCCCAAGACTTTTCTTCAGGACCAAGGAAACTAACTCCATGGAGAAGTGGAGAAGTGTGGCTCAGGGGTTAGAGGCGGCAGACCCGGAAGCTGAGATCGGCCCGGGACCAGGGTTCAATTCCCTGCCTCGGTGGGTCTTGGGCTAAAAATTCCACGGACTCGATAATTCTCGCTCCGGTGCCTTCTCGACTCACGGGTTCACACTCTGCGACTCTGGGCAATAGCTTGCTTAATCTCCACAACGGCCCCTCGCGGCGGGATGCCTGGCTTTCACCTTGTGGATACCCTGCTGGGGTTGTCTCACAGGGGAATACCAGGACGGGTTCCCTAAGCAAGCGCCGGGACACCCACTGCGGGTAGCTGTGCGCTATATAAGCTCAAATACATTTACATTTACATACCACTCCTGTTGTTTTATAATAGCTGCACACACTCTGCATGCCAGTGAAAACATAATTGAAGTGTTATTCTGCCAGACAACACTGGCTAATATACGGTTCGACGCTATTGACGGAACCGTTCCGTCACGGCTCGCGGGTGAGCTGTGCTCATGACGGAACGGTTCCGTCACGGCCCGCTCGCCGTGCCTGCGCGGCGCGTTTTATTAAGCGGGCGGGGCCATGACGGAACCGTTCCGTCACAAGCACAGCTCACCCGCAAGCCGTGACGGAACGGTTCTGTCACCCGCGCAGGTGAGCCGTGCGCCCCCCCCCCCCGCGACCGTTAGCGCTGCGGCAGAATAGCCGCCGCAGCGAAGGTGCTATACAATGTTAAGAAACATTCATTTGTATGTACCATAATGACTGTGGGCGTCATAATAAACTTTAATATGCTCGCCTCATTGTGACTATTGTGAAAAAAATGTTATGAGGTGGGCACTTCTATTGAAACCAAATAACTTGTGAAAGACATTACACAAATAGAGCCCAGTTAAAACACCAAGCACATATATAATACAGTATTTTTGCCTCATGGGTCCTCCGGCTGAGAGGTGAACTTGTAGTCACACCATACGAAATAAAATAAAAGCGAAATTAACAACAGATATGCCAGCTATCTGGATAGTTTTATGCAATAGAATATCCTTGATGTTGGACGGCTATGCCGTACTTACTTCGTCATGGTTACACCCCTGTGTAATCACCTAGAAACGTTCAGCTCGGTCCCACGTCTTACCATCTTTACTGACAGCGGGATGTTTTTATCAGGAATGCACCAGATAGAGGACAAGCCGCCGAAACCCCTTCACAAAGTGACAGCGTTGGATGTTTTGACACAGGACACACACAGAAGGTCTTAATGACAACATACCATGGGGGCAATTTACTTTTTTGAATGGTATGCACCTTTCAATATCATCCAATATTGCTCTAATCCCTCCGATCCTGTAGGACGCAGTAACACCACGAGGAGATTGTAATGTAAGAGTGATATTATAAATCATGTAATACCTGAATGTCTCATCATACAAATAAAGAAACAATGGCAACCAGAGCAGCAGTAGACAGAATAACTAAACCAACACACTGGTGAGTAACTGCGTGTCCCATAATGGTACTGAGGTTCCCTTTATTTCTGTGAGGCGTTTTAGTTTTTAAGCTTCATTATTACACTTTACTAGTAATTTGTACCTACCATATTATTCAAATGTGATGGATATACACTTCAAAAAAAGCTTTTACTAAGGCCCCCTTAGGGGGGCATCATCCACAGGCAGCACTGGCAACATGACGCCTAATTGGGAGCAATATAAAGACAATATACTCCAACCAGGGCCGGACTGGCCGTAGCGGGCACCGGGTGTTTCCCTGGTGGGCCGCTATGGTGGGGGGCCGTTTTTGTTTCAGGGCAGCTTTTGCAGCATAGCTGCAAACTCGGCTCCTGTTGCAAAATCGGCCGAAACCTGCCCTGGAAACAGCTCGGCTGCTCCCAGGGTGGGGGGGGGGGGGGTGGGGAGCTCTTTGCCAGGGCCCATTTTGGTTCCCAGTCCAGCCCTGACTCCAGCGGCCGATGGAAAGTGGAAGCAGTTCCATTGACGGTCGCTATTTTGAGTTTGCGGTCCAGTTGTTTTCCAGCTAATTTTTAAATATTAATTATTATATTAGATACAAAATGTATTTATGTTTAATTAATTAATAATAGATATTCATTTTAATATTTTTGAATAATATATGAAATATTTACTTTCCCTAATGTTGTATTCTCTGGAGTGGGAATAGTAATTTTAACCCCCACGCTATCCAACGCTTTCCCTACTGTTGCATCCACTGGGGTGGGAATAGTAATTTTTACCCCTACGCTATCCAACGCTTTCCCTACTGTTGCACTCTTTGGAGTGGGAATAGTAATTGTAACCCCTATGCTATCCAACACTTTCCCTACTGTTGCACCAACTGGAGTGGGAATAGTAATTTTAACCCCTACGCTATCCAACGCTTTCCCTACTGTTGCACTCTTTGGAGTGGGAATAGTAATTTTTACCCCTACGCTATCCAACGCTTTCCCTACTGTTGCACCCACTGGAGTGGGAATAGTAATTTTTACCCCTACGCTATCCAACCCTTTCCCTACTGTTGCACTCACTGGAGTGGGAATAGTAATTTTACCCCCTACGCTATCCAACGCTTTCCCTACTGTTGCACTCACTGGAATGGGAATAGTAATTTTTACCCCTACGCTATCCAACCCTTTCCCTACGGTTGCACCCACTGGAATGGGAATAGTAATTTTTACCCCTACGCTATCCAACCCTTTCCCTACTGTTGCACTCACTGGAGTGGGAATAGTAATTTTAACCCCTACGCTATCCAACGCTTTCCCTACTGTTGCACTCTTTGGAGTGGGAATAGTAATTTTTACCCCTACGCTATACAACGCTTTCCCTACTGTTGCACCCACTGGAGTGGGAATAGTAATTTTTCCTCCTACGCTATCCAACCCTTTCCCTACTGTTGCACTCACTGGAGTGGGAATAGTAATTTTAACCCCTACGCTATCCAATGCTTTCCCTACTGTTGCACCCACTGGAGTGGGAATAGTAACTTTAACCCCTACGCTATCCAACGCTTTCCTTACTGTTGCACCCACTGGAGTGGGAATAGTAACTTTTACCTCTACGCTATCCAATGCTTTCCCTACAGTTGCACCCACTGGAGTGGGAATAGTAATTTTAACCTCTACGCTATCCAACACTTTCCCTACTGTTGCACCCACTGGAGTGGGAATAGTAAATTTAACCCCTACGCTATCCAACGCTTTCCCTACTGTTGCACCCACTGGAGTGGGAATAGTAATTTTAACCCCTACACTATCCAACGCTTTCCCTACTGTTGCACTCTTTGGAGTGGGAATTGTAATTTCAACCCCTACGCTATCCAACGCTTTCCCTATTGTTGCACCCACTGGAGTGGGAATAGTAATTTTTACCCCTCGCTATCCAACCCTTTCCCTACTGTTGCACCCACTGGAGTGGGAATAGTAATTTTAACCCCTACGCTATCCAACGCTTTCCCTACTGTTGCACCCACTGGAGTGGGAATAGTAATTTTAACCCCTACGCTATCCAACGCTTACCCTATGCTTGCACTCTTTGGAGTGGGAATAGTAATTTTTACATTTTTGTTATTGTAAGTTAAAAATATTGGCTATTATTTAATTATATTTTGTTACTATATATATATATGTTTTAAGAAATATGAATTAAAACATATTTTTTTTAACTTTCATTAATTATTTAATTATTATAAGTTAATGCAAGTATTTGTAAGTATATTTTAGTAATTAATTTTTAATTTTAATTTAATTTAACATTGTTTTTAGTAAAGTCGATATTTTTTATAACTATATTTTTGTAAACGATATTTTTAACTCGATATTTTTGTACTTACCTGTTTGTAGATAGAAACTCGATATTTTGTCAGTCTATATTTTGTCGACGATATTCTTGATAGTCGATATTCTGTCTCTCGATATTATTTCAGTGATCCAAACATTATACCTGACGCAGGTATAATGTAGCGCAGGGGTTTACAAAGGGACGTATCTGCTTAGATGTTTTACGCCGCTGATGTGTCACAAAAAGTGACGCATCAGAAGCGCAAAACTGACGCAAGGCCTCATAAATGTCTGGATCAGTTTTGCTAGTGAGGAGACATGTAGATTGAATAATAAAAATTGACTCAAGGAAGATCCCTAAGGACGGTGAGCTGGGGGCTTTTTTTGGTTTATCATCAGAAGCACCGAGAGACTCGTTGGTGTGGCGGGGGGTTCCTGATTATTCTCTACCAAAACCCTCTGGTCTTAGCCAGCAATTTTTATTCAAAGTGTGTCCCTACCTAAACGCGCCTGACTTCAAAATGGCGCCTGCCGCCAATCCTCACCAGGGAGCTAAGATACACCACAATGGGATGCTCTGTGTCTGTTTCCTCAACTTTAAAGCTGCAATAATAGACTGTAACAGTATTCATGGATCTCAGACCTACTGGGATGAACCCGATCAGCCTGAGGATTATTGCGAGAAGAACTTTGCCTGACCACAAATGGCCGCCACGTTGACCTCACCATGATGTACTTATACTCCTGGACTATCAAACATTTGCTCATCGACCAGACCTTGATCTTAGCCCTCATCCAACCTGGATCCTGCGCACCCTTCATGACATTTACCCTGTAATCTGCCCCTCGACTGCTGAGACCTTGCTACCTGACCGATGCCCGGTGGAGCTACCCCGATAGCTATAGCGGAGATGGGCTGTGGATTCCCTCCTCAGCCGTCACCTACCCAGCCTGACATTGGGCAGACTTTCCTTTGTCTCTCCAGCCGTCATCTCCCTCCTTCCCTCTACACCCTTCCCTCTTCCCTCTTTCCGACCTGGAACCTGCACTCCCTTCAGGACATTTACCCTGTAATCTGCCCCTCGACTGCTGAGACCTTGCTACCTGACTGATGACCGGTGGAACTACCCTGATAGCTATAGGGAGATGGGCTGTGGATTCCCTCCTCAGCAGTCACCTACCCAGCCGGACATTGGGCAGACCTTCCTTCGTCTCCCCTGCCGTCATCTCCCTTCTTCCCCCGATACCCTTCCCTCTTCCCTTTTACCCCTCTCCGACCTGGAACCTGCACACCCTTAAGGATATTTACCCTGTGAACTTTCCCTTGACCGCAGAGACCTTGCTACCTGACCAACGACTGGTGGAGCTACACCAATACCTATAGGGGAGATGGGCTGGGGATTCCCTCCTCGGCCGTCACCTACCCAGCTGGACATTGGGCAGACCTTCCTTCGTCTCTCCTGCCGTTATCTCCCTCCTTCTCCCTTACCCCTATCCACCCAATTTTATCCTTCCACCATACTCCTTAATTGTGTTTTCGTTTAACCAATGTAAACTGCAACTGTTTTTAACTGTGTAATGATGTGTTTCCTAATGTAAAGCGCTCTGATACCCACTGGTCTAGCCAGCGCTATAAAAACTCTTGAAATAAAAATAAAAAATAAATAAACCCCACATAGCAGGGCGAAGGAGTCTGACTTGAATTGGTTGATGGTAACAATATAGATCTATCTATAAGAAAGGATCTTAATAGTTTGAGTGCTGAGCCTTTACTCCCTAGATCTTATAATCGACCTAACAAAAGAGTCGGCAAGGTATCAAAGCATGCAGACAGATCCAATAGGATCAGTACATTAGCCTGACCCATATCCACCATTGATGTTATACTGTCCATCGCTGAAACCAAAGCAGTTTTCGTTCCATGGTTGCTCCTAAACCCAAACTGAGAGACATCTAGCAGATCCTGTTCCTCAGTATTGGGCATAAGTAGTGCATTTAAATGTTTTTCCAAGATAGATTTTCGCTGCTACAGGTAGCAGGGAGATGAGCCAGTAGTCTTTTAGATCATTGGAACCTGGATTAGGCTTTTTCAGTAAAAGCCTGAGCGCCTTCTCTCTCCACAGACGTGAATATCATCCTGTGCTGATGATTGTCTATAATTGAGGTCAGGGGAGAAGCAGTAGTGCTGGCTACTAAATGTATTATCTTAGGAGGGCACGGCTCAAAAGGGGACCCTGGCTTACTACGGAGATGAAGTTCTATTTGTTCTACTGAAATATGTGTAAAGGATGCTAAATCAGATGTATGCTCACTTTGGTGCCACATGGACCTCAAAGCACTGCTTCTGGGCCTTCTATTAGTAAGATAAGTGATCCCTCAGTGAGCTTGTTTGATTGTCGAGCACACTGAGGAAAAAAGTAACAGAGAGGGCGGTTTGGCGGTGAAGAGCTATGCAGAGTACCTTCCAACAAAAACACATTGTAAATGATTGGTACATGTACATAAAAATGAATTTATAAATGCCTGATGCTAAAAAGTACATTTTGACACAGAACCATAGTTATTGGAGTTTCATTGCCCTAAACCAATTCTGTGTAGAACCAAACTGCTTGGGGGTTCACCCACAAAGATTCAAGGCCCACCAGGGACTGACAGTGATCGCCCCACATGCACACTTTGAAGCAGGATGCCCATTCTTGCCCACTGTGTGACTGCCTTGATAACGCTTTGCCATTTCTGTAAGGTTGCAGTTTCACAGAGCTCTTTGAAGCGGCTCTAATGCGGCAAGGGAGGCTACACAGAGCACTTCAACACACAAATAATGCACCTCAAACAGAGTTGCAGTGTTCAACGGAAGAACCGCCCCCATCAAGGAGAGTGCCCTCTGTTTAGATTGCAAATTGGGTTCCTCTGCAATTTTCCCTAATGTTGGGCAAAACACCTGGGGTGACGGGAACTATTCATATATGACCCATCTCTTAATTCTTCATTCAGCCAACGAGAAGTGAAACTCGGACTTGAAATTGGTAAGCTAGGCGGGGGAGGGTCAGGAGGTCAGCGATGTAATGTTCCTGTACCCATATCACTGCATCCTGGCCCCTTACAATCAGCACTCTGCCCTAAGCTGTTCATAAACACTGCACCCTCATTGCCTCCCCCTCCCCTTCTAATTCTGTACTCTATCCTTCTTCTCACGCCTGTGGCACTCACACGTTCACTCACTCACTCACTCCCAGTTCCAGCAGTACCGTTACCTCAGTCAAGCTGAGACCCCAGGTCCCTCGGTAAACTGATGCATTGTTTGTGCATTGTAGAATCACACTGGCTCCCTCGAGTAGCATAGCGAGAATGCGATGGCCATGGGGCAAGCAAGGAAAAGGCCTATTTGACTGCTGTTCCAGTAGCAAATACAGCAAATATCAGAGTTCAATGCCACTGTACCTGCTGCACCAACAGTAGCTATGGTCCTAGATCCCTCCTTCAACAAAAGGCAGTAAGGGGGGGGCAGATACAGTGGGGCTATGTAAATAACTTCCATAGGAAGCTGTCTCTGGCCAAAGAAGCGCCGAGGCAATTGTTGCACCACTTTTCACCTATCAGACACCAGTGCAGGGTTTTTGAACTCGGAGGACTCCCCTAAAGCTCGCCCTCATCTGAATGTGTCCCTGTTCTTGTTAGAACTGGGGGTCTCTAGTTGGCAGAGGTAGGCACCACTGTCCAAATAGAGACCATTGCTTCTAGTCAGGGCAAGGAGGAAACTCTCTAAGATAACCCCTGCTCACCTCTAGGTAGCTTGGCATGAGCAGTCAAGGCTAATCAGAAGGCAATGTGTAAAGTATTTGTACCAACACTCACAGTAACACAGTGAAAACACCACAAACTGACTCCACAACAGTTTAGAAAAATAAAGGTATTTAATCTAAACTACACAAGACCAAAACGACAAAAATCCAACATACACAGTTCAAGAATATGGTTTCAAACGAGCTCTTAAGTTTGCAATAAAAAGTTCTAGGTTGCGATAAAATAATCCACAGTTGCGTGAAAAGTTCACAGTTGCGTCACGTTTCAGACACAGTACCTTTAGTTGCGACAAAGTTCCAAAAGCAGAAGCTGGTGCGGTGGAAAACAAGCGATGCGTTGCTCCTGAGACCCTGGGGAGGCGTTTGTGACAGCCCCGCTGCCGCGGGCATGTTGCGACGAATCCGGTCTGTATGGGGAGGGAGGCCACTTGTATGGATTCCGGTGTGCAGGTTCCGTAGGAAGTTTGTTCTCGCAAAGGCACGATGCGTCGATCTCATAGGGGCTGCGACGATCTCCGGGGCGACGATGCGTGATCCAGCGGTGATCTCTCTCTCGCAGCTCCTCGATGCGATGGCTTCGGCGATGACTCTCGCAGCGACGTGATGCGGTCCGCAAGCGGGCGGTGCGGCGATCTCACCCAGCCACGACAGGCTCTGCAACGACACTCGCAGCGATGTTAGGCTTCCTGCACCGATCGGGTGCGTCCCGCAGATGAAGGATGCGATGGCTCTGACAGCGGCAACAGGCTCTGCGGCGATCTCGACCTTCGTAGCGGCGGGAATTTCCTCGCACTGTTGGGGATGCGCTCCACAGCGAGCGATGCGATAACTTTTCTGTCCCAAAGTCTCTCAAATCTTAGTTTCCAGCTTCCCAGCACAGGTACAACTTCCAGAGGCACCACTTATGGGCCAAGCACTCCAGGAAGGACAGAACTCTCTCAATAGAGCTCAGGGGAAGCTGGGGGTGAAGTCCTTTTGTTCCTGGGACTTCAGAACAGGGAGCCAGCTCTTCTCAGGCCCTTAGAGATTACTTCAAGCAAGGGGACACAGCACACCAAAGTCCTTCCCCTCCCCTTGGCAGCAAAGCAACAGCAGGGCAATCCAACAGAGCAACAGCTGGACAATCTTCCTTCTTCAGTTTCAGCTTTCTCCTTGGCAGAGGTTCCTTCTTGATTCCAGGATGATCTAATTTTCTGTTGTCCAGGGGTCCTGTACCTATACCCCTAAAAGTCTTTGTTCTCTTTGTGCAAGTGGACCCTGAGCCCGGTCTGAACCAGTTCTGGGTGTTTCTTGAGCACTTTGTTTTCCTGGCTTCTCCTTTCCCTTCAGAGTGAGGGGCAGGGTCATCAGCCGCCCAGCAGGAGGTGGAGCCAGCATTGTGGAAGGCAGGCACAGCCCTATTCAGGCCCAGGTGCTATCTCCTCCCACCACTCAAGTTGCAAATGCAGTCATTCAGCCTAGGGCTGACTCAGCCAGCCTCCCGGGGAATCCCCAGCCCCTGTCACTCTCAAACCAGACAGTCAATACACAAACAGGCCAAGGCGCACAGAAGAGTCAGACAAGAGAACAGCAACCTTCTAAAAGTGCTGTTCTCAAACACAAGATTTAAAAACAACCTTTCCTAAAAGATGTGTTATTAAATTCTGAGTTCAGGGACTAGACTCTGTCCTATCTTGTTCCTATGGGAAGAAATGCTGGTAGCCACTGTAGCCAGCATCCCCCATGTTAACCTATGGAGCAAGATAGCCTTACAATAGTGAAAAACGAAAATGGCTGTAATTCATTACCAGAGCATGTCACCTGCACCAGTACATGCTCTATCTTTCACATACACTGCACCCTGCCCAGGGGGTTCCTTGGGCCTTCCATAGGGGTGACCAATGTGCACAAAAAGGGAAGGGTTAGGCCTGGTCAGTGGGGAAACTGACCAGGAGGACATGGCAGTTCACAGACTGCACACAGGCACCGCGGTGGCAGTCCTGAGACACCATTTTAGGGCTACTCATGTGGGTGACACAATCAGTGCTGCAGGCCCACTAGTAGCATTTGTCATCACCAGTCTGGCACACCCAGTTCACTTTACTAGGGACTTCATGGCGATACAAAGATGCCAATCATGTACATCCAATCATAATAACAATTTACACAGGGAACAGTTACACTCTGGCACTGATCAGCAGTGGCAGAGTGTCCAAAGCATTTAAACCAGCAAAAACGAAGTCCAGCACAGCATCAAAAATACAGGAGGTAGAGGTCAAAAAAACAGGGGTAACCACGCCAAAGATGCCAGGTCTAACAGATCTCATATAAGCCACTTGCATACAGATATTTCAGAATATTGGCTGTTCTGGGCTGCTTAGTCTCAAGATGCTCTTAAGTGGTTGAAAGGCAGCATTTTAGCGCTATATAAACACATAAACACACAGACAATAATTTGGATAAAGCGTTTCCACATCTGGGAGTTTGGCAATGAAATCAATGGATATGGATGGTTATGGGGTACATTCCAGTCCTCTGGAGCCAGTAATTGCATATTTGTCGCGTACATTCGTTGCTTTCCATCTACAGAAGGCCCCACACCATATCCTTGAGTTTTTGTTTACACTGAAAGTTATCTCAGCTTTGTGATTGTGAAATTTATGAATTTAATTTTGTGGATGCCCAATAAAACAATGTGCAGTTGAGTGAAATGTGAATTGTTATTATCCTAATTGTTTTTTAGATGTTAGAATATTTATGTGCTCAGTGAATCACAAATGAGATTTGTCTGTGACAGCTGGTTTATCTAATCAAATACTTTTAATTAAATTGTGTCCCTTTATACCTTTGTCATATCATTTCTCAATAACTGCATCGTGTCTGTGTTCGTTTCTGACAATGAGCGATAATTATGCAATCTGTATGCAAAAAAAGAAAAAAACTCAAATGTAACTCTTATTTAATAGCAAAAAGAAATTGATGTTAGAAATGAAAAATTGTACCCTTCACATTCCATTCCTCCATTCATCCCTCTCAGCACGCCCTTCCCTGATTTTTCTGTATAATACATGAAATAAGAAAATATGTTATTTGGTGTGTGATAAGGAGAGATGGGATGGAAAAATGTCAGAAACATAACACCATGATTTGGTCCTGTTTTATGAAAACTACATAAAAGACTTTTAAGGTTTATGAACAACTCCTTTTGAGATTGATGTAAATGTATTTATATAGTGCTTACTACCCCTGATGAGGCGTTGAAGTGCTTTTTAGCAGTAGCACACTACTCTGGAACCCAAAGGTGGATTTGTGGTGGACTAGTAGGGGGAAATATAAATAGTTATTGAAAGTGGTGTGATCGGTCGATATATGAGTTGAATAGTTGGAAGAATAGGATAGAGGATGGATGGAAGATGGATGAAACTGTTTAGTGGGCTAATACATATATCACTTATGAACAAAAATGTATATACTCCAATATATTTAGGCTTAACAAATATATATATATATATATATATATATATATATATATATATATATATATATATATATATATATATATATATATATATATATATATATATATATATATATATATATATATATTAATATTACCTACTGGCGATTGCCAGTAGGTAGTTATAGTTAGAGCCTAGTTTCATAGGATTTTTTTTGATTTGCTAATAACTTTGGTGTCGTTTGACAAATCTTCGCGAAATTCTATAAAACAAAAATCTATCTAGATTAGCTCCTATCGTGAAAGTTTGGGGGTGGTTCGTCGAGTGGGGGCTGAGAAAAAAGGGGGGGTCCCAAAACGCATTTTTTGTGTGTTAATTTTCATAGGAAATTTTGAGACAGGCTACAGCCCGAACTGCTGAACAGAATTACACCAAATTTGGCAAAAAGGTAGTGCTTGGTTCAGAAAGCGACCTTTTTTTTAAATGGTAAATCCTTTCAGCAGTTGCTGTGAAATTCAAAAAATAGGAGTCAAAAAATCAATTTCCCATAGGAAACTTTAGGCAAGGCTACAGTCCGATCTGCTGAATGAAATTACCCCAACTTTGGCAAAAAGGTAATGCTTGGGTCAGAAAGCGACCTTTTTTTTGAATGTTGTAAATCTGTTCGGTAGTTGCTGAGAAATTAAAAAAATAAAAGTTTCGATATCTATGGCTGCGGTGGATTTGCAAACCCTCCTGACCACAAGCATTATTCTAATTGGCAGTCAACACTCCAAACCAGGAAGTGTTGGCAGCCATCTTGTGACTCGGTATAACCGAGTCACAAGAAAACAGAGAATTAAGCATGAAAAACAAGAAAGGGGGGCAGGGTAATAGCACCCTGACCCCCTAGGCCTGCTCAGGGGGTTCCACAAAGATCCCCAGGCAAAAAAAAGCATTTTTTAAAAATAAAATCAGCCGAATTCACCCTGGGTACGCAAATCCAGACCGAAAATTTTAAAAAATGAAGCACGGGCTCCTGCGCTTTGTTTACAAAAAGCCCATGGGTGGGCCAGGTCCCGGGGGCACTAATAAATTATATTGCAGGGCCCGCAGTCCCGGGGTCCACCACCTCCCCGGGGCTTATTAAAATAAATGCGGGGGCACGCAGCCCTCCCATAGCCCTGGGAACCGCCACCTCCCCTGGGCTTTCTCAAAAAACTGTGTGGGGGTCCCAACACCCCCACGCTGCTCCGGGGACGGCCACCTCCCACAGCATTTATCTAAATTGGCGGGGGGACTCGCTGGTCCCCCCAAGCCCGGGGACTGCCACTTTCCCGGGGCTAAAACAAAATTAGTGTGGGGGGCTGCAGCTCACCCACACTGCCCCTGAGACCACCATCTCCCCGGGGCATTTAATATTGAAAGATGGGGGTACGTAGTGGACCCTCAGCCCCGGGGACCACCACCCCCCTGGGGCTCCACACATGTCGGGAGGGAGGCCACGCGGCCCTCCTCCTGGGGCCCTCAATGGACCTGGGGACCACCACCCCCCAGGGTCGGCTCCTACAGTGTCCCAAGGTGCCCACCCACGGGATACTGCTGTTTGCTATGGCAGGGTGGGAGCACGGCTCCTGCCCTGTCATTGCAAACTTGCTTTGGATTTTGGAAGTGAGAGCAGGTTTCCTGCTCTTGCTTCCAAAATCCAAAGCAGATTGCTATTACACAAGGGGAGCTGCATGTTAGCAGCCCCCCATGTGGAAAGGCAATGCCGGCTCTCACAGGATGTGGGGAGCCGGCAGGGACTGTGGGGGCATTGGGGCTCCCCCCCACGGTCCCCAACGGAGTGGCCATGCCCCGGGGATGGGGTCCCCAGGGCTAGAAGTGGCCACGTGGCCCCCCTCGCTCAATAATTTTTTTTAAAAAGAGGTACTGCCCCGGGGGATGGGGTCCCTGGGGCCAATAGAGGCCTCAGGAGGGGGGCCACGCAGCCCCCTCCTTAAAAAAAATAATATAAATATATATATATATATGTGTGTGGTCATGCCCCGGGGATGGGGTCCCCGGGGCCGAAATTGGCCTCTGGAGGGGGGCTGCGCGGCCACCTACCCATTTTGTTTGTTTTTTTAAGTAAATAAAAAGAGCAGGCCCTGCAGGACGGGGCGCCCAGGCCCACAATTTATGTAAAAGAAGGGGAGGCCACACAGCCCCCCTTGTAAAATAAAAAATTAATTTAAAAAAGCTGACAACGCGGCTAGGCCTCGCCCCCTCCCTGCAGCACTCAGCAAACGTGCCCCCTGGCACGTTGTAAGTTGGGGAATTAATTCCCCTTGAATACTGAGGGTCTTTGGGGGCCAACTAGCCCACCAGGTACCACCAGTATGCACCACAGAGCTGCGTTGCAGAGAGGTGTTCTGAGGCCTCCCCCCTTTTTATTCCTCTCTGCAACGCAGCTCCGTGGCGTTTACTAGAGGTACCTTATGGGCTAGTTTGCCCCCAGGGACCCTCAGAACTCAAGGGGAATAAATCCCCCAATTTACAAAGCGCCAGGGGGCGCATTTGCACAGTGGTGCAGGGATGGGGCCAGGCCTGACATAGCAAGTGTTCAAATGCACCCCCTGGCACATTGCAAATTTGGGCGATTAAGTCCCCTTGAATCCTGAGGGTCCCTGGGGTCCAACTATCACACCAGATACCTCCAGTAAGCGCCACAGAGCTGCTTTGCAGAGAGGTGTTCAGCGGCCATGCCCCTTTTTACACCTCTCTGCAACGCAGCTCTTTGGTGCTTACTAGAGGTACCTGGTGAGCTACTTGGCCCCCAGGGACCCTCTGGACTCAAGGGGAATAAATCCCCAAATTTACAGCATGCCTGGGGGCGTGTTTGCATAGTGGTGCAGGGAGGGGGTGGGCCTGACATAGCAAGTCTGCAAATGCACCCCCGGCACATTGTACATTTGGGGGTTTAAGTCCCCTTGAATCCTGAGGGTCCCTGGGGTCCAACTAGCCCACCAGGTACCTCCAGTTAGCACGACAGAGCTGCGTTGCAGAGAGGTGTAAAAAGGGGCGTGGCCTCGGACCACCTCTCTGCAAAGTAGCTCTGTGGCGCTATTTGGAGGTACCTGGTAAGCTAGTTGGCCCACAGGGACCCTCAGGATTCAAGGGGACTGTGACCTAGCTGACAGAAAAGAACATATGCCAGGTCGTGAAGTGTAAGGCTTTATTGTTTTAAAGGATTTTTTTATAGGATTTAACAGTCTCTTTCTGTTCTCGGGGAAGGAATCTGTGATGTAACCAGGGAGACTCTGAGCTGAAGGTGTCGGTGGCAGAGTAAGGGCTGTTGCATGAGCTTGTCTCTCTATTCGGTAGGATAGCGGTTCTGGAAAACTCACGCAGGGGTTGGAAAAACAAAACAAGAAACACTAATTCAGCTAGACGTCCTCATCTTCTAATATCACCCAAGGGGAAAACCGGGAGTGCAGGGACCACTTCTATCTGTGGCAATAACGGGCAGCGTGGTGGTGGAATCACACGTGAGAGATAGGTACATGAAGGAAGGCACACATGAGTGCGGTAACAGGTGGAAACTGTGCCCTTGAATATCGAGATAAATGAAGGAAGGGAGGAATGGGGCAAAGAGAGAGAGAAGCTGGGTGTGAGCTGGGCTTTCACTCCGATGAACTCCGCTGCCTCCCAACCCACCCAAAGACCTTCCTCCGTACCTGGAACAGCAACGTTCCTCCTGGAACGTGGCTCGCAGTGTTGCGGGGTCTTTGGCCTTTAGGCTCCGTTGTCTCTGTCCTTGGTGCACTTCGGGCGCCGTATTCTTTCTCCGGTCTCGGCTCCTCAGGATCACAGTCTTCTCCTTCCCAGTACGTCAAAAATGCCACCAACTCTCCTTCCGTCTTCTCCGCGGCTCTTCCTCGGCTGTATGACATTACAACGCATACTTTTACTACGCATGCCTTTACATCTCAAGTTTTACAACGCATGCTGTTACAACGCATAGTGTTGAGGGGTGCTGGATAGTGAATAGTTTAATTTACTATTCCAACTCCAGTCCCCGTGGATAGTAGGGAAGGTGTTGGATAGTAAATTAAATCTATTCCCTATCCTAGAGCGCCCCCCAGCGCAATGCGTTGTAATGACATGCGTTGTAAAACTTGCGATGTAAAGGCATGTGTCATAAAAGTTGCATTGAAAAGGATGTTCCCCCTCTTCCTCCCTTTTCTCCAATGGCTGGCCGCTGACGTCGTCGGAGGGCGGTGCTCCTTTGCCTGAAGTGGCCTAGTTAAAGGGACCCATGTTGAATTCTTTGTCCACGGTGCTTTCCTGGAGTGTGCTGCTACTGCTCCATCTACCCTGTAGGGAAGGGACACAAGGAGGTGTTGTAGGTGTCGCTACCCACCATTCTCTAGCGGGACCATCTGAGGTTGCTGGCAGGCTCACCCCGTCACAGGGACTTAATCCCCTAATTTACTAGTGCTAAGGGGGCGTTTGCACAGTGGTGCAGGGAGAGGGCAGGGCCTGATATAAGAAGATAGCAATCCTGCTGTGTGGGACTTACTGGTGGTAATAAAAGGGGTAATTGGCCACCAAGGTTGACGTTGAGGGCTAACTACGCCTCCTGTTACCTCCAGTAAATCCCACACAGTGAGATTGCTAAGAGGAATTTCGAAGGCCATGATCACCTTTCTGCACCACTCTGAAAATGCAACTGGTATGTTATAGTTAGAAATTATCATGTAAAAAACATTTGAAATTCATTGAAAAAACCATAGGTTTTAGGCATGTTATAGTTAGAAATTAGCATTTAAAAAAACATTGAAATTCACTGAAAATACCATATGTTTCAGCCATGTTATAGTTAGAAATTAGCATTTAAATTTTTTAGAAATTCACTGAAAAATACATAGGTTTGAGGCATGTTATAGTTAGTTGGACATTTCACTCGTACAAAACCAAAGAAATTCGGTGTTTAGTTAATTCAGCTAACTATAACTCGCGCCCCCGCAATGCACTGCTGATGACGTCACATATTCATGACATGGTCAGTGACATCGCTGATGACATCATTGATGACTTCTCAAATGACATCACTGATGACACCATCCAGTGACTGAATAAAAGTGTCCTACTGAATGCAGGGGTTAGTGACTAAACTGTGTGAATGTCTGTATCAGTCTGTCTGTTGTTGTGTAAGCTGCTGCATGGCTTGGTGAGTAGCTACATGAGTGTCTATATAGGTTATTGATTGGTTGCCTGAGTTTGTATGACTGTCTGAGTGTGTGTGTGTGGGTGGGTGGGTATTTAATGTGTAACTCTCTGCATAGATGTGTGAGTTGTTGATTCACTGGGTGTATGTGTTCAAGAGTGAATGATAAAAAAAGAGGGGTATGGGTGGGTGAGTGTGTGTATGTGTGTGTTGGTGCGTGAATCGATGTCTCAGTGGTACGTGTGCGATAACTACATATGTAAAAGGCAGTTTATGTGAGTAATAGTATATATAAATAACTGTATGTAAGAGTCAGTGATTGTGAGAGTGGCTGCATGGATGAGTGTGCACAGTGATTCTATAAGAGAGTAATTATGTGTTAGTATCTGTATGAATAAGTGAGGTGGTGTCTGTTAAGTGAGTAAATGGAAGTATGATTGTAGAAGTGAAATGCCCAAATAACGATACCGTGCCTGAAACCTATGGGTTTTTCAGTGAAAAAATATACATATATATATATATATATATATTCCTTCTCAACCATCCCCGTCGCAGAGGGAACTCTGTATGCCGGTGCCCGCGTTGGAGACCTGAAACGTGTCTCTGTTAATTGCATAAACAAAGAATCACGCGGCACACTTCTTGGCAGTAAAGATGTTGGTTTATTCACAGGTCAAACGCAAAACTCCTACGTGTTTCTAACTAACGTTCTTGGTCACGGCAGAAAACAAACCAGGAAGTGTTGGCAGCAGTCTCGTGCTTAGCGAGAACCGAGGCACAAGAAAGCAGTGAGAAAAGCGCAGAAATCGCAAAAAGGGGGCAGGGTAGAAACAACCTGACCCCCCTAGGCCTGCTCAGGGGGTCCTTGTAAGGCCAAATATATATATATATATACTAGCAGCCCGCCCCAGCGTTGCCTGGGGCAGAAAGGGGCTGGGGGCAGTACACCCGCTCCCGCCCCCCTCCCGCACCGACTCCCTCCCGCCTGACTCACTCGCGCCCCCCTCCCGCCCAGACTCACTCGCGCCCCCCTCCCGCCCAGACTCACTCGCTCCCCCCTCCCACCCAGACTCACTCGCGCCCCCCTCCCGCCCAGACTCACTCGCGCCCCCCTCTCGCCCAGACTCACTCGCGCCCCCATACCGCCCAGACATTTTCATTTACTGCTGCCTCCTTCTTTCCTCCCCCTGCATCACAGTCTCACTTTCCCTTTCCTTACCTGTGCCTCCGCTCCTCACTGCACAGCCGCTCGTCACTGCACCGCCCTCCTCCTTGTCGTCATCACGCACGTCGCGTCGTGGCCAGCGCTAGGTCCTGGCTGGCGCTACTTTCGGGGGACTACTTTGTTTACAAATGTAATTTTTTTAATTTACTTTTTTATTTTATTTATATAGCCTATGTCCATCTACACACCCTGACGTTTTCATAGATGTATCGGGTGTGTAGATTGGCGCTGTGATTCCCGAGTTTACCTGGCCAAAAGGTGCAAGTTCTCTCTTTATAATAGTAGTATAGATATATATTTTTTTAATTGGCAAAATCCGCGCAGGGTGCACGGATCCTGCCGATAAAAAAAGCAAAAATGAAGCGCAGTCTCCCGCACTTTAATGCTAATTATCCCCAGGGGGGCCAAGTCCCGGGGCATTTAGAAAATAAAGTGTGTGGGGGGCCCAATCCCTCCCACACTGCCCCAGGGACCGCCACCCCAGGGGCAAAGTATGAATAATTGCCGGGGGCACACAGCCCCTATAGCCCCAGGGACTACCACCCCCCGGGGCTTGACTTGATTGTCATTGCAGGGGGCACACAGCCCCCCCACATCCCGGGACCACCACCACCATTTTTTTTAAAATAAATGAATACCTTGTGTGGGGGGCTCAAGGTCCCCCGGATACCCCAGGGACTACCACCTCCCCGGGGCACTAAAGATTGAAATTGGGGGGTCCGTGATGGACCCCTCAACCCCGGGGACCAGCACCCCTCAGGGCTTTGTAAGTTGCAGCCCCCCTCCTGGAGCCATTGATGCCCATGGGTATCGCTACCCCACAGGGCCGGCTCCTGCAGTGTCCCAGGGTGCCCACCCCGGGACACTGCTATTTGCAATGACAGGGTGGGGGCCAGGTGGCCCCCTCCCCAATAGTTAAAAAAAAAAGGCCATGCCCCAGGGAATGGCGTCCCAGTGCGATTAAGACCTCGAGAGGGGGACCACGCAGCCCCCTTCCACATTTAAAAAATTCCCCAGGGCCAAAAAAATAGAAAAAGAAGGGAAGCCCCCTTCTTAAAAAAATAAAATTAAAAAAAGACCGGCATCGCGCCGGAGGCCACGCCCCCTCCTTTCATCACTCTGCAAACGCGCCCCCTGGCACGTTTGCAGAGATGGAACAAATTCCTCTTGAATACTGGGGGTTCCTGGGGGCCAACTAGCCCACCAGGAAAATCCAGGATGCGCCAGGGGGCTGCGTTGCAGAGAGGTGTTCAGAGGCCACCCTCTTTTTTACACCTCTCTGCTAAGCAGCCCTGTGACGCTTACTGGAAGTAGCTGGTGGCTAGTTACACCCCAGGGACCCTCAGTATTCAAGGGGAATTAATCCCCCAACTTAAAACGCACCACAGGGCGCGTTTGCACAGTGGTGAAGGGAGGGGGCGGGGCCTTAAATCACATGTGCAAACACACCCTGTGATCCGGTTTAAGTTGGGGAATTATTCCTTGTCAATCCTGAGGGTCCCTGGGGCCAACTAGCCCACCAGGTACCTCCAGTAAGAGCCACGGAGCTACGTTGCAGAGTTTTGTAAAAAGAGGCATGGCCTTTGAACACTTTTCTACAACGCAGCACCCTGGTGCATACTGGAGGTACCTGGTGGGCAGTGATATCATCAGTGATGTCATTTAAGATGTCATCAGTGATGTCACTGACCATGTCATGAATGATGTAATATGTGACATCATCAGCAGTGGGTTGCAGTCAGTACAACTAACTATAACGGAGGAATGTCAATGGTTTTATACGAGCGAAATGTCCAGCTAACTATAACACCCCTAAAACCTATGGTTTTTTCAGTGAATTTCTAAGGTTTATTAAATGCTAACTCCTAACTATAACATGTCCGAAACCTATGCTTTTTTAAGTGAATTTCAAAGGTTTTTTAAATGCTGATTCCTAACTATAACATGTCTGAAACCTATGTGTCTTTCAGTGAATATGTATATACTTCCAAATGCTTGTGTAGAGCCGCCGCAAACTCCTGAACAGCGGGGCTCGTCGTCGAGCGGACCACCCAATAACCTGATTAGGAGTATACCCTATGGGGAGCATTTGAGAACTATGCATAATTGCAGTGAGCCAGAAGTTGCAAACCATGAATTAGGGAATTTACACTCTTGTTTTAAATCTAGAGGGTATGGTGAAGAATACATTGCAACTGCAATATTTAAGGTTAAGAGCAAAACAAGAGAAGATAATTTGTTCAAAACGTCTGAAACCATACAAGAAAAGAAAACCAAAAGTGGGGAAGCAACTTTGAATGAGTGTAGAATGATAACTACTTTAAAAAAAACAACATGGCCAAGTTAGAAACTTCTTGTCAAAACATTAGCATCTAATACGTAATGACCCCATTTTGAGCAAAATAGTACCACGTAAACCTTTGATTACATTACGGAGGGCAAAATCTTTTAAACAAATGCTAGTTAGCAACATAACATAAAGACGGCTTTATAAAGTGCATGAAATGTAAAGCGTGTTTACATAGAAAGAATACAACATCTTTTTTGACAGGTTGCTCAAAAATTGAGAAAAAAATAAAAGGGTAATATAACTGTAAAACAAAGTTTGCTGTGTACATGTTAAGATGCCCTTGCAATCTTCAATACGTGGGCAGCACAATTCTACTGGAACATAGAAGAGTGCTACAACACCTTAGAGCGATGAAACACGGAGATAAAGCATATCCAGTGGCTCGCCACTTTAAAAATTTCACGGCAGCTATGTGTCAGGCTTAACTTATGTTGTCATAGACTCTATTGCTCCCAATGTTAGGGGAGGTGACAGAGAGAAAAGCCTAAGAAGATTAGAATTGCGCTACATTTTGGAATTAAATACAAGAGCCCCTATGGGTCTCAATATGGAAGAAGATTTATATACACATCTGTAATCCCTCCATGTGCGTAACCTGAATGTTAATTTGAAAGTATTAATCATGCAATAGACAGATAGGGCCCAATGTAGGTGGCCATTTACCATCCAGTAACGGCCGAATTCGGCCCTTACCGACCGGTAAATGGGTTTTCTGATGTAGGGGGCCTATATTTTACCGATTCTGTAAATTTACTGAATCGGTAAATTCACAAAATTGGTAAAATACCGAATCGGTATATTTACCGATTCGGTAAATCCACATGTAGGTGGCACTCCTAAGAGTGCCACAGGCCCTTAAGAATCGGTATTTTACCACCCAATCCTATTGGGTGGTAAAATACCGAATTCAGGTGTGCATGCACATCTGTGCATGCACACATGTGCAATGTGACACACAGACATGCCCTTAGGGCATGTATGTGTGCCACATGGCACACAAATCCGGAATTGGGGTGCTAGAGGGTGTCAAAGTGACACCCCCTGCACCCTTGCTGAAATCGGTATTTACCGAATCGGTAAATACCGATTCGGTAATGCCCATTGATTACTATGGGCTTCAATGCCCTTTGGAATCAATGGGCATTACCGAATCGGTATTTACAGAATCGGTAAATACCGAATCTTAACGATTCGGTATTTACCGAATCTGTATTACCTACATCCCCCCCCCCTCTATTTTACCACTTCTTAAATACCGATTCGGTATCATTCGGTATTTAAGAAGTGGTAAAATGTAATTACCTACATCGGGCCCTTAGTCTCTAGTAAATCTCTGTTTTAATGTTTTTGTGTTTTGAAAGGGAATTTAATTTTAGTTATCACGTTTATCACATTTGCATTTTGACTAGAACTACACCTCTCTCAAAGAACACTGACGACAGAAGAGATTGAACTTCTTTCACTCGGTTTGTCTTTTTGTCCCACTAATAATTTTAATTTTGCGCAGACGCGGATTGATTTATTCAATTTTGCGTGTAAGTTAAAGGTAAAAAAGTGGTTTGATACTAAATGTGTAACTAACACTGTGACCATTCAGGGGTCGGTAACCAGTAATCTAGATACTGGAGATATTGAATTACTTAATGTTCTAACCTCACAATCTGAACAATTGACAAGAGATACTGTTATGATGTCTTACTTGCAGCAATATGATATTGCTGGTAATGTTAATCCAGGAAGTGGTTTTCGACCTAAATCGGTATTTTTGCCACAAATTGAGTGTGAGGCTATTGATGTGTTGGAACGTGGGGTGTTGCATGATTTGAAAAATAGGAAATGTATGAAAACATTTTGTGGGAGAAAGAATCTAACCCATGAACAATTGCTGGCCTTAGATAATATGAAAATGGATTCCACCATTGTAATTCGAAGCTCAGACAAGGGTGGAAATGTCGTGGTGTTAGACAAAACAGCGTATTTGAAAGAGGGCATCCGACAATTATCTGATAGTACTTGTTATTTAGTAACTGACAAGGGTGTAGTAAACAGTTCTAACAAAGAATATGGTGACATGTTAATTCAGTGGCATGAAAAGGGCACTGATGGAATAGGATGAGTATAACTATTTGAAATGTTCACATCCTAGACTTCCCATTTTGTATTTGTTGCCTAAGCTACACAAAAATCCCACTAATCCATCTGGGAGGACCATTGTTACATCAATGGGCTTTCTATTAGAGAACACTGCTTGGTTTGTTGTATATGAATCTAGAACCCTAGTGTAATTTTCCCGATTCATGCCCATATATAGGTATAAATCACTGTATCCTTAAATAGGCATAGAAATCATAACCATATTTAGACTTAGCTTATGCAGCCCTAATACGGCATGGCTACTTCCACTAGTTCCGAGAATCCACACCGATTTCTTGGAAAAACCCGCCTTCAGCATTCAGGAACGTCCCCTTGCTTGAATATTGACTTATCCAAGAACTCAAGAAGTTTTCAAAGAACTGAGTCTTTGATGACGTTATTATGTTCAACCTTAGGTCAAACTCAGCACCTTCAAGTATAAATATGCCCGCATTTGCCCAGGCAAACACACAGTGGTTTGGAGCAGTTCGACTATCTACTTGCCCCACGCGCCCTGCAGCAGCAAGTGCCGAAGGAAGCCGACCCTCCAACTGACGCACGGAGAGACGCTGTTTTTTCTCCTGCCGAGAAATCCAGCTCCAGTGTTTCCAGGCTATCCTTGCGGGTTTCTGGGAAATCGAGTACTGCGAGAGAGATACAAGACCTCCTTCATTCTAAACCAAGGTACAGAGTTGAATAGACCCTTAGAGAATTCTTGGAATAGATTCTTGGCAAAAGAATACTAAACTTAAGCTACACCTCACTTACTTCTTCCCTCGTACTAGACCTAGGTTAGGTACACCAGGGTAGGCGTATTTTAGAAGCACCAGTTGAGTACTTTTAGTCATTATTTATTAATGTATGTATTATATATTATTTTATATGGCTTAGAAACCATACCATGCTTTTACAGTATTATTTCATAATACTCTTCGTACTATATGGACTGTACTTTATAAGCAGTATTACGATTGTAGCAGTACATTTCTTATGCTTGAGAAAGATGACTGTTCAATAAATACTTTTTACTGAAAACTTCGGTCTCTCTATTTTCTCAGCACCTCTAGTGAAACGAAGCGTGCACGATTAACTGAGTAAAATAGCTATCTATTCTTTCCACGACTCTAGAGATTGATTTCTTATTCTTGGGAAACAAAGTTGTCATGTTTATGCGGTTGTCAGAAACTAATCCCTTCTTGTGTATTCGAGAAAGTTTCTAGTGACCTCTGAGTTAGCTGGCACTCACAATTAAGTTTAATATATTCGATAGAGACCTAGTCGACCTACGTCCTATGTCAAATCTATAGTATATTTTATTCCAATGCGCAGAGCCTATTGGGAATATAGGAGCTACACTACATGGCGCCCAACCTTTGGTAAGGTGATAATTTAACGCTAAATACTAGAGCAACTCAGTCGGGCTTTTCAGACAGACCCCTTTTTCCCGTAAAAAACTCCAATAGACGTCTGGAGTGGGTGAAAGGATAATATCCGCCAAAACTGAGTAGGACAAAAAATCCTATGTATTAGTTTTTGGTTTGTTCAAAGTTGAAGGCTACAGTGTTCGAAAATATTGTGCACCTAATCTTTGTTTCCTTGAATACTTGCCCTGCACACTTTCGGTCAACAAAATGACGGATAGTGACGAGCAATTGACTAGAGCTTCAGCAGCAGCCCAGGAAGCTTTAGTTAATAGAGCACTACAACAGAATGACCCGGATGTTATAATCATCCCAGTAAATGTAAGAAAAACTATAACTTACAAACTCATAAATAATGGGGTATCATCGAGAGGTGGTAAAGTAATCTTTGACATAGAGGCACATGAATATCGGCAGACAGAGGTATTCTATTCATGGATTCAGTTTCCTCTAGCAAAAGAAGGAACACAGGAGTTACACTACTACAAAGTAGAGGAACCTCCAACGTAATACGTTCCTTACGAGGACGTTGAAATTCCATTAACTTACCAAGTGCATCAGCTCTGGTTTAAAGGCGCCCTACAACATCAAAATCACATTACCAGGCTCGGTCCACTAGGAAGACCAGGAGCAGCATGGCCGGTACTAGCCAGCTATATACCACATCCTGACATAGAAAACATGACAGGTCCAGAACTGTTAGCACAGTTAAAACAGTTAATTAAAATACATAGACAATTGGTTCAATATGTCATGACCTTAACAGTCCAACCTACTATAAGGATTCCACAGGACACCCCACACCAGGGGAACACAAACAAAATAACACCACAGACTATACAATCAGTCATTGGTAAATTGTCCGCAAAAAAGGAACAAATTCCGTTTTGGTTAGCCCAAGAAATTACTCAAAAAGAGGCAGTATTTCCTGATAGTACACCTCATGAGAAACACAGAATTCTGACAATCTGTTTACCAATGGGGATAGCACCACACGTGGAGGACTGTGACAATTGGGGTACAGTCTTTGCCTCAATCTACACAAAAACACATGGTGTTCCGTCTATGGCGGTAATACCAGACGTCCTAAGACAAATTCAAAATGAATACGGACCAGAACCTGCTTTAAATCTTTGTATGAAATTACTAAAAGATTTCAAACATGTCTCGGCTATACTATTAGCTAACATTAAAGGTGAAGCAGCATCCATGGCAATCCACCAAAAACTAAAAGAAACAGATATAACAGAGCAGCCATATGAACTTGCAAGAATTATTGAAAAATCATATGAAGAACTAGGAAGAGATAATTTGGGTGGGAAGCCATTAAAACCCCAACTAACAGAAAATCCTGAAAACTTTTTTTTTTTAAATAATCTCACTACTCCTAAAAAGAAGCGGGAAAACAGTAAACAGACACTTCCTAAAGAGAAGCGTTCTCAGTCCAGAGGAAGATCTCCACAACGGGGAGGTAGATCTCCCCAACGGGAGACTTCTAAGAAAAAGGTATCACCTCAAAAACAGGGATAATTTGAGAAAACCTGATAGATATCATGATACTGATACTCGTTCCTCTCGTACCTTTCAGACTTCCTAGCAGAAATCCGAAAGAAGAGGACGATCAGAACAGAAGGAAGAACGTGTAACGTTCAAAGATGAACAGCACGGTCCAAAAAATAAGAAAACTCAATTTACAAAGAAGAAGGTAGCAAGCGTAAAGATCAGACATGCCGAGGATCTTGAGGACACAACTCAGGAATGGGGAGTGGGCCCAGACAAGGCTAGACAGCACATTAGAGGTAACCATAGCTCGCAAGATCTTGATGGATCATCTGGAGACAGTGGACTTGAATGAATGCATTCAAGTGGAAACTGCCGACTCCCGGGTTAGTGTACCCCACAAGTTATATGAGGTAACACTCCAGATGGAAGGGGACATACCTAGGAAAATAAAAGCACTCTTTTGGGAGAAGCTATCTAAGGGTTATGATATTCTTCTAGCGGAACAAGACTGGCCACCTGAATTTGTCAGGGAGTGCCCACATGGCAAAGAGATAATTATGCTGGCCTTCTCAAATTCCAAAATAAACCTATGCCAGAAAATGTGCTGTAGCCCAGGCTCCAGCATCATATAAAAATCATGTAGGAAGGGATGAGGACTCTACTCACCATAAAATCCAGTTGAAAAATCAGCATACTGCACAAAGGCAGTATCCAGTTAAGCAAGAAGCTAAAACACAAGTCAGGGAGATCTTAGATCAACTTGAATACCAAGGGGTGATTGAAACATGTACCTCGTCTATGAACAATCCTTAGTTTCCTGTCTCCAAACCAGACAATACATATTGTCTAGTTTTGGACTACATACATTTAAACTCTTGTTGCAAAACTTTTGCAGTACAAAATTGCACACAGTGCAGCAATGATGAATAACATTGGGCACAAAAAATATAAAACCACATTAGATATTTCATATGGTTTCTTTTGTCCAAACATTGCAGCAGAAAGCAGGCACTTGACCACTTACTCAATCATGGGGACACAGCGACAATTTTACCATCTCCCCCAGGGATTCAAGAATAGTCCAGGGTTATTTTCATCCAGGGTAACAGAGTTACTACAAATGTATGAAGATGAGGCATTATCTAATGTAGATGACATCTATCTTATAGATGACGACTTGGACGTGCACTTGAAAAGAGTGAACACCATAATAATTGGGTTCGCTTCGAAAGGGTACAAATTCAATTTTAAGAAATCACGAACGATGTTGACACCTTACTAGGTCCGGTAATGACTCATGCATCGTGTTGCCCCCAAGGGCTACCAATCCTGATGACGGCATTCATTGAAGTCTAACCGACAAGTCTAAATGAGGGTGAGATAAATGTAACTACAGGCACACAGGTACCAGCTACTGCGAACATTGCTAATGCGACAACCGCTGACGGCGATGATCCTCATTTGTGCACCTTTGATCTACTTGATGAAGTAGTTCCACTTTCACCTACTGTGGTAGATGATTTCTTTGCCAGCCTAGATGATTTGATGTTTTCTCCTGACACCGAGAATAACTTTTGAAATCTGCACACAGTATTCCATGAGCACTGAATTCGGCCTTCACTTTTCCAAAAAAATCATTCTAACTTGGGAACTCTATTTTTCTACGATCAAAATTTGAAATGTTTTCCAAAAATAAAAGCCTTTTATGGCACAGAGTAATCTGCTTAAAGTAGAACTATTCTTAGAGAACAAGAAATTCTTTTTGAAACAGTTCCTAGACAATATTTGGCCTTGTCCTCAACACCAAAGGAGTTTTATATATTCTGCTATGGAATGCTCTCGACCTTTTCTTCTATATTCAAGAGCCATTTTCAGAAATGTAATTTCATGATTCATTCAGTTTTGCATTACCGATATCATGCTTTATGCTTAAGAATGACATAAATTCCTTTAAATGGGTACTATTGACATCCTCATTTTCCGTGTACAGCCATTTCAAATGCATTTTATGTATTTTGGTTGGGATTGTAAACACATGCTTTAGATATGTTTAGATGCTTATAATTTAGTAATGTCGAACATATTAAAGTGGAGTGGGTATTGTATATGAATCTAGGACCCTAGTGTAATTTTCCAGATTCATGCCCATATATAGGTATACATCACCCTATCCCTATATAGGCATAGAAATCATAACCATATTTAGACTTAGCCTATGCAGCCCTAATACGGCATGGCTACTTCCACTAGTTCAGAGAATCCACAACGATTTCTTGGAAAAACCTGCCTTCAGCAGTCAGGGACTTCCCCTTGCTTGAATATTGACTTATCCAAGAACTCAAGGAGTTTTCAAAGAACTGAGTCTTTGATGACGTTATTATGTTCAACCTTAAATCAAACTCGGCACCTTCAAGGTATAAATATGCCCACATTTGCCCAGACAAACACACAGTGGTTTGGAGCAGTTCAAAAATCTACTTGCCCGACCAGCCCTGCAGCAGCAAATGCCGAAGGAAGCCGACCCTCCAGCTGACGCACTGAGAGACGCTGTCTTTTCTCCTGCCGAGAAATCTAGCTCCAGTGTTTCCAGGCTACCCTTGCGAGTTGCTTGGAAATCGAGTCCTGAGAGAGAGAGAGATACAAGACCTCCTTCATTCTAAACCAAGGTACGGAGTTGATTAGACCCTTAGAGAATTCTTGGAATAGATTCTTGGCAAAAGAATACTAAACCTAAGCTACACCTCACTTACTTCTTCCCTCGTACTAGACCTAGGTTAGGTACACCGGGGTCGGCGTATTTTAGAAGCACCAGTTGAGTACTTTTAGTCATTATTTATTAATGTATGTATTATATATTATTTTATATAGCTTAGAAACCATACCATGCTTTTACGGTATTATTTCATAAAACTCTTCGTACTATGTGGACTGTACTTTATAACCAGTATTACGATTGTAGAAGTATATTTCTTAAGCTTGAGAAAGAAGACTGTTCAATAAATACTTTTTATTGAAAACACCTGTCTCTCTATTTTCTCAGCACCTCTGGTGAAACAAAGCATGCACGATTAAGTGAGTAAAATAGCTATCTATTGTTTCCGCGACTCTAGAGATTGATTTCTTATTCTTGGTAATCAAAGTTTTCATGTTTATGCGGTTGTCAGAAACGAATCCCTTCTTGTGTATTCGAGAAAGTTTCTAGTGACCTCTGAGCTAGCTGCACTCACAATTAAGTTTAATATATTTGATAGAGACCTAGTCGACCTAAGTCCTACGTCAAATCTATAGTATATGTTATTCCAATGTGCAGAGCCTATTGGGGATATAGGAACTACACTACAGGTTTATTGACCACTATTTAAGGCCATATGTGGTCGATTTACCATCATATTTGCAAGACACTACCCACTTCTTAACCATCATAGACGGTAGTCTAACTATACTTTGTTGACCATAGATGTGTGCAGCTTGTACACTTTCATACAACATAATTTTGGCTTACAAGCCATCAGACATTTTCTGAGATCTAGATCAGGCTCTTTATTGGGGCACTCAGAAGTGATTTTGACCACGATTGAATTCGGTTTGAAGAATAACTTCTTCCTTTTCAATGATGTCATCTATCATCAGTCACAGGGCACAGCCAATGGCACCTGCTTTGCCCCCAGCTATGCCAATTTGGTTATGGGCTGGTGGGAGGAGCAGGTGGTTTCTCAATTGGCAGAATACGATCAATGCGTCCTGTGGCTGCACTTTATAGACGACATCTTTGTTATTTGGGATGGTGATTTAGATTCCACTAAAGCCGTTGTTGCCAAATTGAAAACCAATGTTTACAATTTGCATTTACAGAACATATGAGTAAAAGTGAAATATAATTTTTGGACATTATGTGTGAAATCAAAGAAAATCTGATTTGTACTAAACTATTCCGTAAGAGTACAGCGGGGAATAGTCTACTTAGTGCGTCAAGTGCACACCCCAAAAGTCTTGTACGAAGCATACCGTTTGGAGAACTACTACGTGCTAAACGCAATTGTTGTTCTGAAGAAGGGTATCAAAATGAAAAGAAAACCATGGTGCACCAAAGATTTTGAGATTGGGGATATGGAAATACCATAACAGCAGCATGCAATAAGGTTGACATGGTGACTAGAACCCAGTTTTTACATCCTGAGATCAAGACGAAAGAGAGAATAAGCTCAGATTCATTACTATGTATTCTGGGCAAGCCAATGATGTGAGGACGACCTTAAGAAAACATTGGCATGTACTATTGACGGATCCTCATCTTAAAAAATATCTGAACAGTAGGCCCCAAGTAACTTGCTCTAAGAATAGATCATTGAGAGATGAATTAAGTCCCAACTTGGTTACTGATATGGTTAATACACAAGCTATGGGAAGGCCAGGATTCAAATGCTGCCGGAACTGTAAGGCCTGCAGCAATAGTGTTGACTGCACCAGTCTGAACATCAGCAGTAGTAGAAGAGAGTTGGTAATAGAAAAGACGTTAACATGCAACACAATGTATTGTGTTTACGCTCTAGTATGTCCTTGCAATAAGGCATACATAGGAAGCACCATTCACCGTGCAAATAAACGGGTATTAGAACATGTCAGAGCTATTCGGCACAATAATCAACAATATCCTGTGGCCCAACACTATTTTGAGAAACACATGCAAAATGAATGGTGGTAATTGACTCTGTGGAAGCGAATGTTCGTGGAGGTAATAGATTACTTACTCTACGTAAATTGGAGTCCAGATATATAATAGACTTGGACACTATGTCTCCAATGGGGCTGAATTCGAATGAAGAATTATCTGTACATCTGCATAATTAAGAGGGTACTATGATTTATCTATTTGCTGTACATAATCTGTAATTGAAATATTTTTAATCTCTTTCACTTTTAGGTGTTCTTTTGCAGTTTTGTCATGTGGGGCTGTAAGATTCACTGATTTAGGACCACTTGGGCGTAATTGTATCTGTTATGCAATGCGAAGAATTAACAACTTTCATGGAAACCGGCATATGAACACGTACATATTATCCAAAACTTGAATGGACACATGGGAGAATTTAGTGCAGTAATTGCCCACTTGGGTGAATGGGCTAATAACATTTGTAGACTGAGGATTAAGGTTTATGATCATATAACTGTCGGGCACAGCGCGATCCTGCTAATGAGCTTAGTACTATGTGTCCAACAATATTGAGATTGTACATATTTATAAAGGACATTTGATGCTATGCTGCCAATGGGCTTATAGCTATAACATCGTAGGTAACATTTGTTTATTAAGGTTTCCCTTATTTTGTTCATTATGAATTTCATTTTGTGAATATGAATTCTCTATTCGCAGTTTGCATATGAAAGCAACTCTGTATTGGATTTATCCATGATAAGATGACCACCACTTTTTATGTATTCACGTGGTTCACATTGTCTGTTGTTTATGTTTACACTGCTGAAAAAAACTTTATAAAAAAATGTGCAAAAGACGCCTGTCACGTAGCGTGAACAAGGCGTAAAGCTGAAACGCGTTGCTGTGCTGTGTGGCTGAATAAACTTTGCTGCAAACGAATCCCTTGTGCTGTCCGTAAATCTTTTTTTTTTTTTTTTTTAAATATATTTTTATTGCAGGAATTAGCAAAATGTTACATATACGACCAGCATTATAAATCCAATAAAATCAATGAACTGCATCCCACCTACCCCCCGCAGCATGTTTTCATTTACAATCATTCAGCCCACAGCCCAAAGGTCAGGCGACAAAATCCAGTGGGGGCTCAGCAGGAAAGCAAAGCTGGTCCGGATAATCCACTGTCCGTCATCTGCTTTTCTAAACAAGCCCATAAAACCCAAAAGAAAATCCCTCCCACAAAACACTAAATTCCAAAGTAATCCCTCCCCAACCCAACCCCGCCATCAGTGTATGGTAGCAGCCGCAGTAGGATTCATGAGAGGACCCAAGAGGGGAGTATCAGAAACAGAAATTGCAATCGCCTATCGGGACTCGGGGCGCGCTGCACTCTCGCTATCAGAGTCGCTGGGGGCGCAATAGTCCCTGAGGGCCTGCACTAGTGTCTCCCATTCTAGCGCTGCCTCCTGTGCCTTTTCGTTATGTTGTCTCCCAGCTAGTTGGTATCTCAGCGTGCTTTCTCCCGCCGCCCACTTCAAGAGTTCGCTGTGCCACCTGCTCCCAGTCGGACCAGCTCGTGCCTTCCAGTTCCTGGTCACCTCTCGTTTAGCCAGGAGAAGCCCCAAATCAATGAATTTACTGGAAATTTTGTTTTTGGGGGTATGTGGAAACCAATGCAAGAGTCCCACCGCCGCATCGACCGATAAGGGTCTCCCCGTCACCTCCGTCAGGGTCTTCCCCACTTCCACCCAGTAGGAGGCCAATCCCGGGCAGGCCCACAACATATGGAGGAGGTCTGCCTCCGGCGCCGGGCATCTGGGGCAGGTCGCTGAGCCCGTGGCGAAGTACTGTTGGATTTTCGCCGGGGTCAGGTATGCCCGATGGAGTACATAATAATGGACCAACTGAAAACGGGCGTGGCGCGTCCCCTTCCAAGCCCGCCGCACGAGTTGAGACCAGGTCGTCTCCGGGATCTCCTTGCTTATGTCTGCCTCCCAACGGGCTCTCAAGGTCGTAAGGGGGGTCAGCCCTTCATTGATCAGTCTACCGTAGAGGCAAGTGACCGCCTTCACCGTGCCCGCAGACATCATGACGTATTGGCACACCGGAGACGTAGGAGGTTCCTCCTGTCCGCCTTTCCAGTGCGCCTGGATCGCTCGGACCAGGGCCGAGTGCAATAGGAAGTCTCCGCGGGGAATCTCGAAGCGGTCAATGAGCTCCTGAAAGGGCAGGAGCACCCCAGCCTCATAAAGATCCCCCACCAACTGCAGCCCCGCGTCCTCCCAGTCCGCCAACCGTGACCAATCACCGCCATGGGGCAAGGCCGTCAACATCCCTAAAGGTATTTCAGGCGCATACGGTATTCGCAGTTGGCCCCGGGCGTGGGCTCGGTTCCAACACAGGCGAATGGTCTTCTCCTCCAGCGTCAGGTCTTGCAAGGCCAGACGTTGGCGTAGAGCTATGAAGGAGAGAACATGCCTGGCCATCCCCATACCTCTCCTGTCCTCCGGGCCCCGGAATTCCCTGGCGATTTCCTGGGTGAGGGTCTGGAGCTGCGCCGCCAGATAGTATTTCTCAAAGTCCGGCACCGCGAGCCCACCCTCGGCTTTCGGCCTCATCAGGGTTTTAAGGGCCACTCTTCGGCGGCCCGAGCCCCAGAGGAATCCGACTATCATTGACCGTAGGAGCCTAAATGTGGCTGGCGGAATCCAAATCGGTAGCGCCCGGAAATAATACAGCAACCGGGGAAGAGCTACCATTTTGAGCAGAGCGACCCGCCCCGCCATCGAGAGCGGTAGCGTAGCCCAGAAGTCCATATTACCCCGTAGCGCTCGACTGCATCTGGCAATGTTTCCGTCCAGGAGGTCAGATGGTTCATGATAGATATACACTCCCAGGTACCTGAAGCAGTCAGGTTCCCATCTAATCTCTCTATTGAGGACTGGGCTAGGGGTGCCTCTGCGAACCGGGAAAAGGCATGTCTTAGCCCAATTCACCCGGAGGCCCGAGACCTCCCCAAACGCCGTGAGCGCCGTCGCAGCCCCATGTAGGGCTACAACTGGGTCCTCAAGGAAGAGCAACAGGTCATCGGCATATAACGAAATGTAGTGCGGGCCCGAAGGTGTCCAGAAGCCATTGTAATGAGCCTCCGATCGGAGTAGCAGTGCGAGAGGCTCCAGCGCGAAGAGAAGTGGGGATAACGAACCGCCTGTCTCGTGCCTCTTTCCACCGGGTACTGTGAGGAAATTAACGGACCCGCCCGAACCCTGGCCGATACGGAGGTATACAAGACCGCGGTCCATCTGATGAAACCCTCGCCGAGGCCGAACCGCCGCAACACAGTGTGCAGGTAGTCCCATTCCAGGCTATCAAATGCCTTCTCTAAATCTACCGATAGGACCACCGGGCACGGAGCGTCCACGAGCGGTTCACCCAGCAAGCGGAACAACCTACGGATGTTCATGGTCGTGTTGCGCTTGGGGATGAACCCAGCCTGGTCTTCATGTACCAGGGAGCTCATGTGGCCCAGCAGTCTCGAGGCTAAGATGCTGCTCAGAATCTTATAATCGACCGTCAGCATCGATAAGGGACGGTAGGACGCCGGATCGGCCGAGTCCCGTCCCGGCTTGAGGAGGGGAACCACCAGGGCCTCGCGCATCGAGCCGGGGAGTCGGCCAAGCCTCTTCGCCTCTCTATATACGATCACCAGTCTCGGAGCTAGGAGGTCGGCATAGGCCGCGTAAAATTCCACAGGAAGACCGTCTAGACCCGGGGTCTTATTCCGCGCCATCTTTTTAATGGCGCTGCGGATCTCCCCCAGTTCAATATCGGACCCCAGGGCTTTCGCCACGTCAGGCTCCACCGCTGGGAGCTCCAGGGGCCGCAGATAGTCCTCGAGAAGGTCAGGGTCTTTGGCAGCACGACTGCGATATAGCTGATCGTAGTAGTGCCGGTAGCAGCTTAGAATCTCCGGTTGAGTGTGCACCATGGTCCCGTCCGCCATGCGCATGGACGTCGTCAGTGAGGTCTGGCGCGTAGGGTTAGCCAGCCATGCCAGCAATGCGCTCGATCTATCCCCTTCTGCGAGGGACCGAACCGTATAGGCCTTGTAGTCGAAGCAGCGCAGCCGTTCGACCTCTGCCGCCACCGCCTCCTTCGCCTCTGCCGTGCGTCCCTGAAGTTCAGGGTGCCCGGGGCGGCGGAGTTCCAACTCACGAAGCCTCCGATCAGCCACGTCTAAGTCATCGAGGATAACCCGCCTCATACCTACCTTCTTGGTGATGCAAAAACCCCTCACCACTACCTTAAAAGCGTCCCATTCCAGCGCTCTCGAGCTCGCAGTGCCCCTGTTGGACGCGAAATACTCCTCGATCTTATCTCCTAAGTCCGCTTTGAATACAGTGTCCTCGAGGATCTCAGGACGTAACTTCCAGGTGGGCACCGCCGGCGCCCCCGGAAACCAGCGAAGGGCCAGCAGGAGGGGGTTATGGTCCGAGATGGTCCTAGTCAAGTATTCGGAACGGATCGCCGCTGAAACCAGTTCAGTCGAGCCAAGAAAGCCGTCCAACCTAACGTGCAACTCGTGTAGGCCCGAAAAGTAGGAGTAGTCTCTAGCGTCGGGGTGTTGCGCTCTCCAAATATCCGTCAGACCCCAACGTATCTGCCAGTCCCTACGACCTTTAGCCACACGGCGGACCGGAGAGTCAGGGAGGGGCGGGTGCGAGCGATCGGTTTCCACATCCACTACCGAATTGAAATCCCCACCGAGCAGGAGGGGCCCCGTGAAAAAGTGGGCCAACGAGCCCGATAACCTAGAAAGGAAGGCAATCTGGTCCATGTTAGGTGCGTATACACAGCAAACGTTCAGGTCCCTCCCCCCCAGAGTGCCCGAGATGGCCACGTAGCGCCCCTCTGGATCTACCACTGAGTTTGTGACCTGGAAGGGAACCCCAGCTCTAATCCAAATTAGCGCCCCCCTGGCATACGCGGAGTACGAAGTGTAGAAGACCTGCCCCCTCCACCTACGCTGTAGTGCCGCCCCTTCCGCCTTGTTCAGATGGGTCTCCTGCAGCAGCGCCATTTGTATTCCCCTACGCACTAAATAAGCATGGACTTTGTGCCGCCTAGACATGGTATGAAGCCCCCGCACGTTCCAAGTAATACATTTCACATTAGCAACGTCAGCCATTGTCCCATACTGTTCGTGCAAAGTCTCCCCATCTGGGTCCCAACAAAGAGCAAACAACAATCAACCCAGCACTGATGATTAATAAAGCTAAAAACTCATCTAAAACGCTCTTTAGCATTGTTAAAGATTTTATTAACCCTCCGGCCAGGGCTCCTCAGAACACCGCGAGTCAGGCTCTTTGCGAGGGACTCTCAGACTACTTTCTCGAAAAGATTAACAAACTCTGTGTCTCCTTCCCCACAGGGCCTGTCACCTTGCCTTTTCCCACTAGTCCCCCAGAGTCACCGTCCTTTCTTTCATTTAACAAACTTAACCAGGACGAGGCTATCAGACTACTTATTCACTGCAAATCCGGTGCCCCCTCTGATCCTGTCCCTGCAAAAATCATGGGAGAACTGGCGCCTTCACTCGCCTGCCCCTTCCTCTCCATCTGGAATGCCTCCCTTCACCATGGCTTCTTCCCTACCACCTGGAAGGAGGCCTTGGTGATCCCTATTCTAAAAAAAGCAGACGCTGATCCCACTGTTTTTGCTAATTATCGTCCCATTTCCCTTCTTCCTAAACCCGCCAAAGTCCTGGAAAAAGCCGTGCAGCTGCAACTCACGGAATACCTAGAAAACCATTCTCTGCTGCATGGATCACAATCCGGATTCAGAGCCGGATTCAGTACTGAGACGGCCCTGCTGGAAGTATCCGAAACAATTCGAGAATGCGTGGACAGGGGCGAGGAGGCCATGCTGGTTCTCCTCGACTTGTCCGCAGCATTCGATACGGTCTCTCACCCCATCCTCCTTGACCGACTTAAGCAGATAGGCATTGGTGGCACTGCCTTCAGCTGGATCGAGTCCTTCCTCTCATCTAGAAGTCAAAGGGTCCTGTTGCGTCCCTTCAAGTCTGAGAAAAAAACCTCTGTCATGTGGGGTGCCGCAAGGCTCCGCCCTCAGCCCCCTGTTCTTCAACGTCTATCTTGCCCCCTTGGCTGACGTTGTGGAGTCCTACGGAGTCAGGGTGGTCTCTTACGCTGACGACACACAGTTGGTGTTCTCCTTCAGGGACCATTCGGACTCCGCATTCGTCAATTTTCGCCAATGCCTTAACAACATCAGTATCTGGATGACCGCGAATCACCTCAGATTGAATGCAGACAAAACGGAGGTTCTGTTTTTTAATCAGAGAACCTCCATCCCCTCCTCTTGGTGGTGGCCCACGGCGCTTGATCCCGCCCCGTCCCCCGTTCACTCGGCTCGGAATCTAGGTTTCCAATTTGACGACTCCCTGTCATGCAAAACCCAGGTTAATAAAGTCACCTCCGCCTGCTTCATGAAACTGCGCATGATCAGAAAAATCCTTCCCTATCTCCCCCTGGATTCCCGCCGTACAGTCACCCAAGCCCTCATCACGTCCCACTTGGACTATGCCAATAGCCTCTATGCTGGTGCCCCCCAGTACCTGATAGGCCGGCTGCAGATTGTCCAGAATGCTGCAGCCAGACTGATCGGTAATATCCCGTACCGTCAATCTGTTTCTGCTTATCGGAGGGAACTCCACTGGCTTCCAGTGGCTAGCCGCATTCAGTTCAAGGTCCTCACCCTCACCTATCGAGCCGTCAACGACTGCGGACCTACTTATCTGAAAAAACGGGTTTTGATATCCCGCTCCACCAGATCCCTGAGATCTAATGACCTCCGCCTCCTGATCTCGCCCCGTTTTAGATTATCTAGAACTGGTGGCAGAGGGTTCAGTGTCATTGCTGCCAAATTGTGGAACTCCCTTCCAATTGAGCTGAGATTCTGTCCCTCTGAATCCATCTTCCGAGCCAAACTTAAAACCTGGCTCTTCTCCGGACTTTAGTCTCTCCACTGCTCCTCTTGCTTCACTCCCCCTTTCCCCTGGTAACTCTGGATTTTAGCGCCGGGACACCCCTTCGGGGGTAGCTGCGCGCTTTACAAACTACATAAAATAAATAAATAAATAAATGGCGGCCATTTCCCCCAACCAAAACTCAACAACTCTTATTCTAACCAAACCCCTGCCCACCCTCCCCAGAACAGGACCCAAATAGCTCCATCTAGTTCCCATCCAAACCATGCCCTCAGAAAACCCTTCGTCCCCAACTAATCCTACGGTCGCCACCGTAGGAAGGCCTTAAGGGCCAGGTGCGGGCTGGGTGGTGGCAGTGGGCCCTCGATGCCCTGGCTACCAGGACTAAAGCAAGCCCAAAACAGTATCGGAAACCCTCGGGGCAAAAGCAAGGCACCCCACCCCCCGCTTCTCCGGAAATCATGCTCAACCATCGGCTCCCGCCACCCCCGCTACGGGCCCCCACCCAAAAGGATGCAGCTCACCCCGTCAACCCTGTCCATCCAGAAGGTCCTCAACCGATTTCGGCGTGATCACCGGTGTGTTGATGCTATCTGTCACCGAGTCCTCCGAGTCCGTCGATGCCCCCTCGTCACCAGGGTTCTCTTCTTCTGCAATGGTATCATCTCGTGAACCAGACAGTGCAGACAACACCTCTAGTACTCCCTTCCGCTCCGTCGATGTCTCCGCAGTTGAAGGGCCGCCCGACCGGCCCCGGCAACTCCGTATCCTCTTAGATCGCCGTTGCTGTCCCGGCTCCACCGCTGGCTGAGATGCGGAGGCGAAACCATCTTTCCCAGCTCTACAGAGTTCAAGCCAGTTACAGACATCCTCCGGGGTATCGAAAAATTGAGTCTTGTCATCGACAATGATGCGGAGCCTTGCAGGAAATAGGAGCGAGTATTGGATGCCCTCGCTCCGGAGCTCGCGCTTGACCGCCAAGAATAAAAAAAACGCCTGCGTTGGGTTTCATAGGTGTAATCCGGGAAGATGTTCACCTGGCTATTCTCCACCTTGAAGGGGCCATTATGTCTAGCGGCATTGAGGATGAGGTCCCTGTCGCGAAAATGCAGTAGGCGCGCCACCACCGGACGCGGTGCACGGCCCTGTTGCGGTGGCCTTGCTGGGACTCTATGAGCTCGTTCAAGGGTGTAGAAAGAGGATAAGCCCTCCGGGGCCACTGTGTCTCGGAGCCAGGCTTCCAAGTAGGCCACCATGTCGCCATCTTCGATCTTCTCCGGCAGGCCTACCACTCGGATGTTGTTGCGCCTGTTACGGCCTTCCGCATCCTCCGCTCGCTGCTCCAGGGCAGAAATCCGGGATAGGGCATCTTTCATTGTCGCGGCCAAGGATCGCTGCGCCGGCTCCAAGGTTTGCACCGAGCCTTCCACTTCTTTGACCCTGTCCGACAGCTTGCCGTGATCCGCCCTAAGGAGGCCCAGGCTCGTCGCCACCTGGGCAATGTCCTGCTGAAGGGCCGAGCGTGTGGTCGCAATCGCCTCCAGGACGCGGTCAAACTGTTGCTGCAACGGCGCACCACCAGCACTTCCCGGGTCTCCATGACCCTCCTTGTCCGGGGTCTCCGAGTCAGAGGCGGCCGGGGTAGTCCCCTTGGCTCCCCTCGGCTTCCCCATGTCGCGGGAAGCGCACAGTGTGGACTCAGGTAAAGGCGCCACCGAGTGCGGGCGTCGGCTATAACTCTCCCGATTGCTGGCCCTCAGGTTGAGGGCTGGTGATCCTCTTCTCCAGGGCCAGGTGGACCTCCACAGTTTCGGCTCGCGCCACCACCGCGTCGTCGGAGAGCACTGAGGAGGAGGCGGAGACACTCGGCGCCAGGCCGGGCAGGCCCGTCTGGTTAACGAGGACCCGGAGCGAGGGCCACCCACACCACCAGAGACTTTGTGGCGCCAGGGGGTAGTGCTTCCCATGGGATCGGGTCGATCGGGGGGATGCAGTCAAGTGCTGCGTCGGGGGTCGGCACCACCGTCAGGACCTCCAGGCGTCCATGTGCCGGGGTTCACTATGGTAGGGGCATCCGACCATCCAGGCGCAATCACCAATGCCAGAGTCTCATCAGGTCAAAGTCCAGTTCCTCACTTTCCAGGAAGACAAAAGAGCGGAGGGCACGCTGTAACCAGCGACGTTCCTCCAGTCTAATGGTCCCGTCCGAGGGGACAATGGGGTCCGGGCGCCATGTTGGGTCGCTCTCCTCGGGACCACAAACTTCGAGTTTCGGGCGGATCACCACCCGTCCAGGCTGCGCCAGGTGCCTCAGTAGGGTCCAGTCGGGCCGAACAACGATTTGCGGGGGCTAGGGTGCCCCGCGGCCTCCGATTAACAGGATAATCCCGGGCTCAGTCCCGGAGCCGAGCTCTCAGGCGACCATCGGCGCCCAAGCCACGCCCCCCCTGCTGTCCGTAAATCTTCTGGATGGTTGAAGGTTGTGGCTCATAATAGTACAGGGTTGCCGGTATCCTGCATACAGACCGCCTTGATTGACAGCGTCTCCACGACCGGAATCCTTGTGGTATATATATATATATATATATATATATATATATATATATATATATATATATATATATATATATATATATATATATATATATATATATATATATATATACCAGTGAAAGTCCTTAGCTGTCTGAAAGAACGGAGAGACTCAATGGGGTACTATAAGAAGGGGCTTTATTGCACGAGCAGAGGCATGACGCGTTTCGGCTTGGTGCCTTTTTCAAATGCCAGCTCTCACCCCACCATTCAGCAACAGTCCATTTTAATGCTCCCAGTCGCCCCGCCTTCAATGGTCATCCTGATAGGTCGGTTGGAGTCACGAACAGTTCAGTAGTTTATGTGGTAAACTACAGATCCCAGCATGCACTGCCACGGCATACGAAGTAAGTGTTCCTCCCAACAACGGCGTAGTCCGTGATTATCAGGTTTTTTACAGGGGCGCTGTTGCGGAATGCAGCTGACAGGGTACTTGAAACAAAGCCATCCTTCTGAGTCCCCAAAACGCCTCACATCACACAAGTCCGCTCCTGTAGGTGGCCTGGAAACCCAATTGCAGTGAATGAGCATCCTTTGCGTAGTCACAAACCGCTATCCGCAGCGGCCAGGTAACGAGGGCGGGTGTGATGGAAAAGAGCATTTCACTACCGTGAAGGAGAAAGTTGCAGAAGCTTGTCCGGTTTGCTCTTTCCCAGTGCTGAGACGGGTCTCTCCCATGCGCGCCCAGGACTGCACGCAGAAATATGCCAGAGAAAGTCCTTAGCTGTCTGAAAGAACAGAGAGACTCAATGGGGTACTATAAGAAGGGGCTTTATTGCACGAGCAGAGGCATGACGCGTTTCGGCGTGGTGCCTTTTTCAAATGCCAGCTCTCACCCCACCATTCAGCAACAGTCCATTTTAATGCTCCCAGTCGCCCCGCCTTCAATGGTCATCCTGATAGGTCGGTTGGAGTCACGAACAGTTCAGTAGTTTATGTGGTAAACTACAGATCCCAGCATGCACTGCCACGGCATACGAAGTAAGTGTTCCTCCCAACAACGGCGTAGTCCGTGATTATCAGGTTTTTTACAGGGGCGCTGTTGTGGAATGCAGCTGACAGGGTACTTGAAACAAAGCCATCCTTCTGAATCCCCAAAACGCCTCACATCACACAAGTCCGCTCCTGTAGGTGGCCTGGAAACCCAATTGCAGTGAATGAGCATCCTTTGCGTAGTCACAAACCGCTATCCGCAGCGGCCAGGTAACGAGGGCGGGTGTGATGGAAAAGAGCATTTCACTACCGTGAAGGAGAAAGTTGCAGAAGCTTGTCCGGTTTGCTCTTTCCCAGTGCTGAGACGGGTCTCTCCCATGCGCGCCCAGGACTGCACGCAGAAATATGCCAGAGAAAGTCCTTAGCTGTCTGAAAGAACGGAGAGACTCAATGGGGTACTATAAGAAGGGGCTTTATTGCACGAGCAGAGGCATGACGCGTTTCGGCTTGGTGCCTTTTTCAAATGCCAGCTCTCACCCCACCATTCAGCAACAGTCCATTTTAATGCTCCCAGTCGCCCGCCTTCAATGGTCATCCTGATAGGTCGGTTGGAGTCACGAACAGTTCAGTAGTTTATGTGGTAAACTACAGATCCCAGCATGCACTGCCACGGCATACGAAGTAAGTGTTCCTCCCAACAACGGCTTAGTCCGTGATTATCAGGTTTTTTACAGGGGCGCTGTTGTGGAATGCAGCTGACAGGGTACTTGAAACAAAGCCATCCTTCTGAGTTCCCAAAACGCCTCACATCACACAAGTCCGCTCCTGTAGGTGGCCTGGAAACCCAATTGCAGTGAATGAGCATCCTTTGCGTAGTCACAAACCGCTATCCGCAGCGGCCAGGTAACGAGGGCGGGTGTGATGGAAAAGAGAATTTCACTACCGTGAAGGAGAAAGTTGCAGAAGCTTGCCCGGTTTGCTCTTTCCCAGTGCTGAGACGGGTCTCTCCCATGCGCGCCCAGGACTGCACGCAGAAATATGCCAGAGAAAGTCCTTAGCTGTCTGAAAGAGCGGAGAGACTCAATGGGGTACTATAAGAAGGGGCTTTATTGCACGAGCAGAGGCATGACGCGTTTCGGCTTGGTGCCTTTTTCAAATGCCAGCTCTCACCCCACCCTTCAGCAACAGTCCATTTTAATGCTCCCAGTCGCCCCGCCTTCAATGGTCATCCTGATAGGTCGGTTGGAGTCACGAACAGTTCAGTAGTTTATGTGGTAAACTACAGATCCCAGCATGCACTGCCACGGCATACGAAGTAAGTGTTCCTCCCAACAACGGCGTAGTCCGTGATTATCAGGTTTTTTACAGGGGCGCTGTTGTGGAATGCAGCTGACAGGGTACTTGAAACAAAGCCATCCTTCTGAGTCCCCAAAACGCCTCACATCACACAAGTCCGCTCCTGTAGGTGGCCTGGAAACCCAATTGCAATGAATGAGCATCCTTTGCGTAGTCACAAACCGCTATCCGCAGCGGCCAGGTAACGAGGGCGGGTGTGATGGAAAAGAGCATTTCACTACCGTGAAGGAGAAAGTTGCAGAAGCTTGTCCGGCTCCTAAGAACTGATCGGTGGACAGGGGGCGGCACCTCAAAGGTTTGATTCTCTATGTGCACCGTCCGGCGCCTCTTAGAGGGTGGAGGTCGAGGTTGTGTATCTTTAAGTCCTTGCGTCTTGTATTTGTGGGAGAAAAAGGGGTTTCCCGTCTGAAATGATTTGCGAAGAAGTTCTCCGACCTGGGTTGGCGGCGTGTGTCGTTGCGGCCCAGGTATCGTAAAGGGAGTGCTTGAATTGAGCTCCATATACGAGGCACGCTGTCCGAGGACAGTTGATGTCCACAGTGCGAGGCTTCTCGTATACGGAGCTCAATTCAAGCACTCCCTTTACGATACCTGGGCCGCAACAACACACGCCGCCAACCCAGGTCGGAGAACTTCTTCGCAAATCATTTCAGACGGGAAACCCCTTTTTCTCCCACAAATACAAGACGCAAGGACTTAAAGATACACAACCTCGACCTCCACCCTCTAAGAGGCGCCGGACGGTGCACATAGAGAATCAAACCTTTGAGGTGCCGCCCCCTGTCCACCGATCAGTTCTTAGGAGCCTGATAATTACAGACAACTCACAAAGCCCTGATGAGGGTTCGAACACGTTTGATTCGAACCTGAAACGCGTCGGCACTCCGCAAGAGCGCATCAAAACATTAAATGTGCCTATGCTAATGAATGAACGTTGTATAAGCTCTTGCTTTTTCACTTCGCTTTGGTTGTCTCAAAACAGGAATTTATTTGTAACCATATATCACTAAATGTGTTAATATTTTTGTCCTGTGTATTTACGTATTTCATGAATTGTTGTTTTTCATAATTGTTTACATTTGCATAATTATTGTGTTGATTGTGTTGGTATATCTTTTTCTTGTTCTTAAAAATTTTCAAAAAAACATAAAATATTATGAGTAGTGGGTATAAATAAAAGTACCTATACATGTGTCATTGAGTTACACTTGTACCCTCTTTTTGAATCAATTCCATTCTATGAGGTGTGGGCAGTCTCTATTTTTCTGCAATACTTTTTGCTGAGGCAAAGAAAAAAATACTTGTTTCCGGTGCTAAACACCCATTTGCAGAAGAAAACGAGTATGACGATGTGTATGCATGCTTGTATCATCACGAATGCCCAATTATGCATCATGGCATATGGTGGCCCAGCAGTATGACACATACATGTACATGCATCACCACTGCTGTTCCCTCTTAAATGCACACTGTGATGACCACTCAGTTTCCAATGTATTGCTTGCACTGAGCCGGCAGGCTCGCGTTTTATAAAGGGTCCTCCAGCTCGGCAGCAGGAGAGCTCTTTGTGTTAGTTGGGGGTCAGGCAAGAAAACAAATGAGGAAAACTGAAGCAAAAATGTAAGTGGAGGTTTGGCTTTTTAAAAATGTTTTTTTCACTTGCCAGGCTATAATTTCATTGTGTGTACACATACTCTACACTTCTGACCCTACATACTATACAGGCATTACTGCTGTACCATTTTTAGGTCTTGCTTACTCAGCGCGCATGCGCTGAAAATGCAAAAAGACCTTTTGCGATCGCTTGGGCTTTTCAGTCCAAGACGTGCACGCGTTCCATTGCCTTCAATGGCAACGCGTGCTCATCTGAAGATTCACTTGAAGGAGCGAGGGCGGGAGCAATTATAGCTCCCGCAAGTGAATCGCACAGGCCCCCCTCTTCCCCCCTGCTGCCACGCGAGGCGCGCGCCTCCCCCTGCTGCTGCACGAGCTTTTGATTGTTTACATTGACATGATTGGCCATCCCTACCAGGGTGCATTCCTGTTATTACAGGCAGGTCGCTTTGGGGCCTTCCCCTTTTGCTGTGATCTGATTGTGTTGGGTATCAATTTCAATCTTCCCGTAACACGTTCACTGTTCTTTTTTTGCGTTGACACGCGTTTGTTTATTTGGTGTCCCTTCACGTCTGAATACTTGACCAATTGGATCACTCAGGATTGATAGGGGTGTGGTGCTGCACAGTTTACATGGGAGTGCCGTTGTATGGGATGGGCGGACGAATCCGCTGCGGTTTTTTTCCTACTTCAATGCGTGACTTTAAAAATGTCCGGATGCCACTGGGTCAGTTGTTTCTGACCAGGTTGGTGTTGTGATGGTTTGCTGCTGATTTCTGGTAAGGGACACTCACTTTCTCTGTTTTCTTGTTTGTTTTTGTTTACGGGGATATCTTTTCTCTTAGTCATCGCACCTGCAGGGGAGGTGCACGTTACTGTTTACATGCTTTACCTGACCGGGCCCGGGGTCACGACTTGCGTCCCCCTTAACCACTAGGCATTTTTATGGTTGATTCAGTGCTTGCCGCTATAATACTATTAGACACGTAGTATACACTGTGCATTTTCTTTTTGCTTGGCTATTCAATCCTACCCCCCCCCCCCCGTTATTGGCCCATTCACCCAGCGTATTTACTGCAATACTGTGTACAGCGCCAAGATGCCTTTTTGGAGTTTTTGAGTGCTTAATACATATTATAACTTAACATATCAACCCCAGAGCCCCCCTGTATCCCATCTGCCTAACGATGACGGCTCAGTGGGACAATGTGCTTGATTCAGAAATGGGCAGATTCACAATTTAGCGCAGAGTGATGAGTAGAACATATCAAAGATTCATACACAGTAAATTTATCAGGATAGCATCGGGATATTTTTGGGAGTGTGTTTTGCAGAACAATTTTGTGATAATTGTCATCATTTAACAATTTGCATAGTTGTGCGTTGCGAATTTTGCAGATTTGAGAATTCGTAAAGTGGTGCTCCACAGATGTAGCAGGATGGAGCAGTGAAATTGAATAGTGATGTGATATACTGTGATGTGCAGATCAAGGGTTTGAATTTCTGCTATGCTAACAGCTTTCAGACTTTAACCCGTTTACCTCGGCGATAATTTCGCCGCAGTGCGGGGCGTTCTGTTATGTGGGCGGGGCCGCGTCAGCCTCGGACGTGCGCAGCACTACCAAGGTAGTGCTCATGATGGCCGTTGGCGGACGGCAGCAAGGAAAGGGTTAAAGGTGGATAAACTGAATACTATGACATTATTTAATAGTAATACTGGATTTCTATAGGATGTACAAACAACACAAATGCATTCTGAAGCGGTATTTCAAAACAAGTTAATTATTAGACAAGAAAATGTATACATTTTACCCACGTACAACACACAACCACACACACAACCACACCCAAGCACACCCAAACACACATCCACACCTGCACCCACAGCAGCACCCACAACCGCACCCACAACCGCACCCACACCCACAACCACACACACACAACCACACCCACACACACCCACACCCACACACACAACCACACACACTGCCACACACACACAACCCCACTAAGCATTGGCATAGCCAATAGGTTTCGCCTTTGGGACCTTATAAGTGTTTAGCCACGCAACAGTTGATGTGGTTGCACAAAGGATATTATGCTGCATAAATAAATACTAAGAAGGCCCCAAAAGCGAGAACTATTGGCTATGCCAATGCTTGGTGTGGTTGTGTGTGTGTAGTTCGTGCTATATATAATTAAAAAAACAATTGCAATGCAATAGATCTCACATTACTGAATCTTTGAGCTGCTAGTGTTGCATTATTATTAGCAATGCCAAAAGCTCAAACTTTTATAATGCGAGACCTAATGCATTACAAATGCTTGTTCTAAAGGTTACAAAAAAGAATCTGCCTGTGGCAACGTTTCACTTTGCATTTCACCCCTTCATGGTTCTTAGCCTGTGAGTAAGCTGTGGAATCAGCAGACCCCATTTTTGCTCAGTTGTGCAATTGCTTTCCGTAGGGTGTTAAGCCCCTCCTAAACATTATTATGTTTGTTGAAGACAATGATATTAACATTAAAAAATACCCTTTCTTCGCACATGCTTATATTTATAGTTACATGACCTCTTGAGTGGTATTGATTTGGCATGTGATTCATGTATTTATTGAATTCTGTGTAGCAATTTAGCTCTTAAAATAATTACACCCAAAACATTACCACCAGGACCACACACCAACTTCACCAACACCATTATGGACTACGTTGTACTACTCGTACTCAATGGTAGCAATTACATCCTACTCAAAGACCTTAACTTTCACATGGAAGCCATGCAGATCCGAAATCGAGAGCACTCGTTGAAGACCTTAGATGCCCAGGCCTCACCTAACAAGCAAAGGGACCTATCCATGTCACTGAACACCTTGCAGGGTCTATTTTGACCAACTTTGGAACCATCCGAGTTGATGAGCCCACACCAGTTCCATGGATAGACCACGCCCATGTCAAGTTCAGCATCCCTCCCCCCAGTCCAACTAATATGCACTGGTGCCAGAACTGGAACTGCATTACTGACGAGGACTAGAACACCAATTAGAACATCCTCCGACCGAAATGTAGTGATAGCCTCCCAAAGCCATCAAGAATTTCAACACTTGGATCACTTTTTTGCGCCGACTCTATGGTTCCACTCAAACGCAACAAATCAACAAGATCCATGCCCCAGACCAGTTGGAACATGGAGTAACTCAAACTGATGAAACACCAGTGCAAACAACCAGTGCTCAAATGGAGACTTAGCCATGATAATGTAGATAGAAGCACATTCAAATCCACCCCGAGATGCTGACCCCATATTATCCAGACCATCAAACGTCATACACCGGTGGACCGCATTGATGCCAGCACCAATAGAAGCAAAGAAATCTTCGCCATTGTGAAAGATTTCACCTCACCATCGGACACCTCCAACTTGATCACTCCATCACAGGTCCCCTGCAACAATCTCCCTCAATTTTTCAGCAATAAAAACACTTCCTTTTCCAGAAACTTCATCCCACAACCGGACCCCACAGACATTGCCAAATGCCTCCGAATCTTATCCAAAGGAACAATGCTAACTACATGGCCTGTCATCATCCCAGAAGAAACCACCTCCGCCATGATGCCCAACCACTCAGGGTCCCCATCAGACCCCAGCCCCCACCATGCCTACTTCAGAGGACGATCCCCCCCGTTATTTCTTTAAAGCCTACACCTGCCCTTCCCTGTCCCCCTGTATAATATTGTATATAGATTGTAAATGGGTAGGCTTTACATGTGCAATGTACAAATAATCTTTCTGTTGCACTAAATCACTTTAAAATCTATACTTACACCTTCCTTCACTTGAGCACCAACTCTTTTTCCTTCCTTTTCCCTTTTGCTGAATTTTATGAATTTGTAAATAAACTGCAGTAGCATTTGTTGTATTACTGTTGTGTTGGGTTTCCTGCATTTTTTGCATTTTTGAGCTGAATTAAGCTAATAATACATCTCCATGTGTTTGTATGTTCAGATTTAGTCTGATCTTCTGTTGATTGTGAAGTAGTAATATTCACATCACTAGTCGTGTTTAAAACTTGTATCTAGGACCACCTTCTTTACATATATACTTCAGAGGACAGCAACATGCCAGGACCATGATCAGACCCATTCTGAATGCCTTTACCTCTTCTGTGACCTTCCCAGATGCTTGGAAACAAGCAACTGTCCTCCCATAGTTGGAAAACCTTCTGTGCATTCTTCTTTGCTCGCCAACTACGGACTGATCTCCCTGCTACCATTCCCAGAGTGGGTCTTAAAGACAATCATGAACAGACACCTCCCAAAAATACCTCATTGACCATCAACTCCTCTACACCAGTCAGTCTGGTTTCATACCAAACCACAACATGGAAACTGCCTCCGATGGCACCTACATGACTCTGGACAGAGGTGATATGGCGTCCCTCATCCTCCTGGACCTCTCCACTGCATTTGACACAGTCTCCCACCGCATCCTCATCCAACACCTACACAACATCAGAATCCAAAGACACACACTCTGATGGAACAGCTCTTATCTGATTGGGAGGACCCAGTCAGTCAGCCTGGCACTGTACACTTCTGACACCTGCGGCCTCATCCGTTGAGGTCTGTAAGGATCCTCCCTGAGCCCGACCCTCTTTAATTCATATACAATCCATCTAGCCAGCAATCTCCACTCTCATGATATCAACATCCTCTCCTAGGCTGATGACATGCAACTCATTCTCTTCCTCTTGGACAAGACACCCAGTGCCTGGATCAGGTTCAATGCCTGCATGACTGAAATCGCCCACTGGATGAAGACCAACTTTCTAAAGCTGAACACCGACAAGACCGAAGTCGTGATCTTCAGTAAGCGCACAACACCCTAGGACTCCACTTGGTTGCCAACAAAGCTAGAACTGACACCCAACCCCAACACTCAAGTCAAGAACCTCAGGATCATCATCAACAGCAAAGTTGACATGACCGCCTGAGTCAATGCCAACACCACTTCATGCTTCCATGCCAGTGTTTAATTTTAGCCGGTGGTTTCCTGTCCTCGGCCCCAAGTTAATTGTCATCACCGGCCCTTATGATAGTCTGCCATATGGTGCTGGTGTTTGTGTAATTTAGAGACAGGCACAATACACTTATTTATTCTTTCAATATACATAATAAATGATTACTATCTGGTGCCCAAGCCATTCTTACAGCTTTGGGGCTTATCCATACTAATATAATAAAGAGAGAGCCCAAACCTTTGAGGCGGGTAATCTCAGGAACCACAGCACCAATCACAACACCCAATACAGCGTTGGAAAGGGCAGTTGCAGCAGAAGGACATAGGCTATGCAGACGCCCACCATATACATTTAAAAGGTTAAAGAACCGAGCCAGCAAAGTAGTCCCTTGTCGGCGTGTCTGCGTTGTGCAGTGGGCATGTGCTGGGGGCGTGACAAACGCTGGGGGCGTGTGGTACGTTCCGCCCTTCATGCCATGTCTCATATCGTGTGCTAATCCCACCCTGCTGCCTTTAAATACCCCTGCACTCTATAATCATAACCCACCCTTACTCCTTAAAATACCCCAACACCCTTAAACAGTAACCCATCTTACCCCTATAAATATACCCTGTACCCCAAAACCCAAACCTATCCATAAACCCTAAAAAGAGTTATCCTTAGCAAATCATTTAATTTCTCAGCACCTCATATTCCATTATCATCAATTTTTAGAGAACCTTGAAGTAACCTAGTTCAGAATGTGTGTAATACAAAAACGTCAAATTTATATAGTTAAACAGACATTAATGGTAATCAGTCTACAATGGTATTTTCCTTACACACATACTGTGCCCGTGACAAACTGATTTGCTATTTTTGATTCCCCAATTGCATCATTGTCAGCAAACAGAGATCATGCATATTTGTAAAGCCCGAAAATGAGTAAGGAAAGTACTATTTAGATACCAATACGATAACATACACACAACCTGCAGTTTCTCGGTTTGAAACAATTAGATAGATTCCATCTTCATTGTGTGTCTTTTGTCAGCACAGGCCTGTTGCTCCCATATTCCCCAACTCTCCCTTTGTAATTACCCAGATGCTCCATGTTTATTTCTTTTAGCATGCATGTATGGAGACAAAAAAATACTATTGCTGCTTTAGATCTATGTCTAAATTGCCATTTTAACAAACAACAGAGCATATTAGCAAGAACCTCGTTAAAAACTGCCGCTAAAACTGTGATAATGGGCTTGCTAATAAGCGGTATAGAATTTCAATAGAACTCCAGGTTAGATGTGCAGGACATCTAACCTGGGCTTCTATTGGAATTCTATAACGCATATTAGCAAGCCCATTATCGCCGTTTTAGCGCCAGTTTCCTGCCGCTAAAACAACGATAATTTTAACAAGGTTCTTGCTAATATGTCCCAACATTTTTTATTCATTTTTGTTTCTTGTCATTCCCCTTTTACAAGCAAGTGGATTTTCAAACCATTTGCATCCTACTTTACTTTGCCATTTCAAAGCTATAATTTTCTGTGCAGTTTCACTGTGCTGTTGTGGCACATTCATGTAGGTCTTTAACTTTCCTGCACCAACTACTTTTACATGTTTATTTATCAAGGGCTTGAGAGAGAGTAAGTGTTGAGGAGAGTGTGGAGGAGTGAAACCGAAAGTAAGTTACAGAGCTAAGGAGAGAAATTGAGTAAGATGGCAATGTTACGCGTGAACAAGTAAGAACATTAGTGACAGGTCAGAAAACAAGCAAGGGAGACTTAGAAGTAGCGAAAGAGTGACTTTGGGAAGGGTTGACTGAATGACATGGAGAACATATCTGAGGGGGGTTTAGGGGACAGTAGACTCTGAATAAAAGTATCAGCATTTCTAAACATGTCCAATACCATTGTCACACATGTATCAAAGGCAGTGTCCCAGACCTAGAGGGTTTTTGAGGAAGGAGTAGTAGAAGGGGGCACTTCACAGGAGTACGCAAATTCAAATGTCAAATCCAAAAACTTTATTCGGATTACATTTAAATCCATAAACATACATAAAAAGCTATGCCTAATTAATTATCAATTTCATACACTTAAACTTTATTTAAAATGTATTAAAGATAATATCTGTTCAGGTGGTTAAATTTGTTTTGGGTTTTTGTTTCAGTATGGCTAATAAGGAGAATCTGAAAGTGGTCTCTTTTAACGTCAATAGTCTCAATAATAAAAAGAAAATGCGGGCAATTGAATTGTGGATTAAAACAGAAAATCCAGCGGTGATTTTATTGCAAGAGACCAATATACTGGTTGCAAAGCTGCCAGATTTTTCCATGTTTAGGTCTTGGGCAGCCTATAGGGGATTTTCTTCATCTTCAGCTTCCCATCGAGGGATGGCAATATTTTTAAGTAAAAGATTTCAGACGGAGGTCGTTAATTTTTAGAAAGATCAGTATGGTTGTTGGTGCTGGATCACCTGTATTGCTGGACAGAGTCAGAGACCGATAACCTTTGCCAGTATATATGCCCCAGTAGATGATAACCCAAAGGTATATGAGGATCTCTTTCAATCTCTAATTCAAACATCCAGCGAGCTGATTCTGAGGGGAGATTTTAATGTTCTAATGAATCCTAAAATCGACTCCTCAGCACTGGCTAAAAAACAATTGAAACCCAAAACCTTAAGAACCATAGAACATTATGGGGTAACTCTTGATCTACAGGATCCATGGCGCATGGCTTTTCCAACTAAAATTGCGTATACTTGTTGGTCAGGTAGATTTCACACCTCATCACGTATCGACTTTTTTTTGGTCTCTCAGAGAATAGGTTTTACTCAGCAGAGATTCCTGCATAACGGATTCTCAGACCATGCTATGCTGGTACTTGACCTACAACAAGGAGATCGTGCTAGGACCCCTAAAAGATGGACGTTAAATAGGCAATATTTAATGGAAGAGGACTGGGTGGCTTTGAATGAGATAGAGATTAGAGAATTTCTTTTATGAAATCACGATTCTGCCCAATTAAATGTGGTTTGGGACACACTTAAAGCTTTTATCCGGGGGTTAATTATCGGAAAAGATGCTGAAATTATAAAAAAGTTAAGGAAGATAAGCTAATCTTAGAGCAGAAGGTCAAAGGTCCTATTCTGTATTTCTAAAAAGTCCTACTGTGTTTAACCAGCATCAGCTGGATCAGGCTAAACGTGATCTCAGTCCAAGATATTACACTCAAAGTGAATCCTTTTTTCAACATTATAGGCAAAAAACAGACGAAGAAAGCAATTTTACGGGTAGGTTCTTGGCCTAGCAGGCTAGGGAGCAGTCTGCCTCTCATCAGATTAACGCGTTAAAATGCCCCTTAACTGCCTCTCGCACGGATGACCCAGTAAAAATTAGTGAAATAATGCTACAGCATTGTGGATCCATATATGGCCAACAACAGACTGTCGATATTACATTTCTGAGGGGCTTCCTTCGGAAAAACGTATTACAGACACTTTCAAATATCGAAAATTCAACCATGGCAAGACGTTTTACAAAGGATGAGTTGGAAGGGGTTATTAAGAATCTACCAAATGGTAAGGCCTGCGGTCCGGGTGGTTTCCCATCTGAATGTTTTAACGTTTTTAACAGCTCCATTTCAGACTTCCTTCTACGGTTAGTAAATTCAATGTTAGAAGGTGGGGCAAAACCAGAGTCTTTTAGACAAGGTAATATAGTTAGTTTTTTGAAAAAGGGAAAAAATAGTGAGGATATGAACTCTTAACGTCCGATTACGTTACTAAACTCAGATTATAAAATTGTTAATAAACTTTTATCTATTCGATTTAATCAATACTCCTCACATTTGATTCATCTGGACCAAAATGGTTTTATTCATTGCTGGCAGGCAGCTTAGTGCAAATACACATTTTCTAACTGAGGCATTGAACTATTTTGAGACCCAGAGGATACCCGCATTAGTTCTTCTTTTCGATGCCGAGAAGGCATTTGACCTTGTTGTTTGGGAGACCCTGTTTGTTATTTTACGAAACTTTGGCATTTCTTCTAAGATCACGGGGCTGATTCAAAATGTATATCTTAATGCTGGAGCCAATGTAATTATCAGTACTTCAGTCGATGGTCAGGTTAAAGTAAAACGGGGGACAAGACAGGGGTGCCCTTTATCTCTGGTATTATTTGCCTTTTTCATTGAGCCATTTAGGAATTGTGCTGATATGAGTCCCCCAATTCCATCTATGGCGAAATTGAAATTATACGTGGACGATATTATGCTTATTATTAAGCCAGAGATAGATGTTCAGGCAAAAATCTTTCAGATTTTCGAGGATTTTGAGGTTTTAGGTGGGTAAAGAATCAATAAAAATAAATCTGAAGTCATTCAGTGTGGCGGAGCGGGCTTGGATTTGCACCTTGATATTCTCTCTTACGTAAACACCAAATCCAAGAGATATTTGGGTGTTTATTTCTCAGAAAGTATAAGTGAATTATAACATTTGAATTTTGTCTAGCTTTTAAGAAAAACTCAGGATTTGTTCTCACGCTGGAACTCTCTTCCACTATCTATTTTGGGCCAGGTTGCACTGTTTAAAATGTCTGTTTTTCCTCTTTTTAACTTTCTGCTCTCGACCATCCCATGTATTTTATCAGGCTCTTTTTTAACCCGAGTAAAGTCTATGTTTATAAATTTTCATTTGGCAAAAAAAAAAACACGTATTGCACTTAGCACTTCATACGAAGAGTTGGAACAGGGAGGTTTAGCTCTTCCGAATCTATTTTGCACAATATTTATTGAGATTAAGTCTCTACAACAATCAAATCTTTTTATTAATAGTTTTATGAATCTAATGTGCAAGGAAAGCCAGATCCACTCCCCTTTGTCAATTTTTAAATCCCCTAAACTGGTTCGGTATAAGTGCCTACAATGTGTTTTTTTTTTAAACGTCAGGCTCTTTATAAAAGATATTCCATCCCTGTAATTAATTCAGTTACCTCGTTGTCTGCCTTCTGTTATTGTCAGGGATTGAACAATCTTCAGAATTTACACTAAAGTGGGCCACAGCTGTATTTCGTAAAGTTTCAGATTTTTTGAGGAATGGAAGATGGTTGACTATGACTGAAATGTCACAATTAATTAATAAAGATTTTCTTCTTTCGGGGTCATAGAATATTTTTAGTAAATTCCTTAGTGAATTAAACTTAACCCAAATTTGCGAACAACATCATCTAGTTCATACACTTTTAGAGGATACGGTTGGTGAAAAACCCGGGGCATGGAAAAAGCATTTAGCCTCAGTTAAGGGCCCCGATCTTGGGCATAAGGCAATAGCAAAATGGATGAAACATGAAGAATTAGAAATTTCCGCTAGTATTTGGCCAGCTATTAATAGACTTAATTTCAGTACGCTAAGAGGTGCGAATTGGCGAAGGATGCTGTTCTTTAGTAAATGGCAACTTTACCGAACCCCTCTTTCCCTCTCTAAAATGTATACCAATCAATCAGTGTACTGCTTTCGCTGTATTAATCATCCTACAGCCAATTGGTCACACATTAGGTTGCCATGTCCCCGGATTCGGAGGTTCTGGGAGGATATTTTTTGTCACCTTGAATCTGAATGTAGATTCTATTAGAAGTAAATAATTTGTTAGTAATTATAGGTTTAGATCCAGATCTTCTCTTTCCTGATAAGCTTGTTAAATTTGTATACAATGGAATGGCAGAGGCCTGATCACTTTTCTTGCAAAGATGGCGTACTGATCTTATACCCTCTGTCTATGAATGGGCCCACAAGATGAAAGCGGTTAAAAAAAGTGAACTTTCTTATGCCTTATGAGTAGGGGGGCTTAAGAAGTTTGAAAAAATTTGGGCCACATACTTCGATTAGGATTGGGAGTGGATACTGTTTTATGCTTGTTGTAAAAAAGCTTAAATTATTCCTGTTTTTTTTTTTAATTATTCATGACCTTTCAGTATTTTTTTACTATTTATTGATCTTGTTTTCTAATATTTTGCCTAAAGGAAAATTCTTTTTATGAATGTATGGGTTTTAATGTATTTGTAAATTGGACTTCAATAAAAAAAAATATATATATTAATTATATCAGTCTCGATATGCACAAAAGGCCAAGAGCTCTTCAGAGATTCTTACATCCCAAGGGTACAAATTCAGTACCTAAAATACAAGCTTTCAGTGCAATGGGAGTACACAAAAGGCTGACTTTACATTTCGAGGTGACTGCACTTATAGAGAAAAGGGAATGTGTAATGCATGGACACAGAAACCTGTTCACTTTAGCCAGCTTCGTTTCCGTTACTGCTTTTCGAGCAGTAACGGACCCTTCCCCCCAGCGCCTTGAGACCCTCCGTGGTGAGTAGCGCGCTATACAAATCAGTGATTGATTGATTGATTGAATGGGTTCCTCCTAGGGTCTTCTTTAGGTCCGACATCCTGTGCCATTGGCTGACAGTCGCAATTACCATTATCTGCATCACTGGCGCAAGAGCACCTCGTGTGACACTAGAGGTACATACATATGCATGACCGAGTGGAGAACAATGTGATAGAAACACATATGGTTGAGAGTGAGCAAAAGATGAACGTGCAGCCCAAGGTAGTGGACCACCTACTCGAAGTACAGTAGATGATGTATTCCGGTGGAAGAGTACCTGATGAAGGAATCCCTGATGGAAAGACCATCACAGTAACTTGAGTGCATGTTCCATGGCATAGTGGACCTGGTCGCCATGTTTATTTTATTAGATACATGTGTTTTTATTAGATAATTTTACATAACTATGTTCCCATGCACTGTTCACGGGGATAGTAATGCTAACACTCTTACAGTCATAGTGATCTATGAAATGTCTCCATCGCGCACGCTTCTCAAAACAGTGTGCACACAAACTTTGCATTGTTATACACCAGGAAAAAATAAATTCGAGGAACCATCAATGTTAGATTTCAGTGGGTCACAGTATACATTAACTGCATATGCAGTGAATCTAAATGAAATTAATTTACATAGTAATGGGTTCTCCTGAAACTATTGTGCAAAAAGAGGACTTCTGGACCTTTGCTGGACACTTCAAAGTGCATTAATACACAAATGTATACAGCAGATTTGGGGCAACTCAGCACATTTAATCTATCTATATCACTGTTCTCTGTTCATGCATTGAATCTACACAATGACAGATGAGTATTTAATCTATTTCTGCTTCTTGGTTCTACCTTATTGTGTATATGGCAATGAGATTCTACCTATGGGTCCTAGTGTAAATACCATTCTAGGCAGGGCTTATGCAGAGTGGGGTGTTGACAGCAGGACCAAGAGGAATACCAGACGTAATGAGAGGGTTAAAAAGCTATCTGACATTGGATTGTACAGAAAGGAATGTTTATTCTTGAGGTAACCAGAGTGGCAGCCCCTGAAATGAGAATTCATGACCCATTTTGCTTATGAGAGAGAATTGCATGCAACACAGACTTGGACTGCAATAGCCCAAGGCCAGACGTGCGCTGCTGTTTGAAAATACTGTAAATATTGGGCCTGGTAGGTCAGGAGTTATAAGTACAGCACCTTGGGTTAGCACAGGACGGGAATCAATCGGGGATCTTATCGTGGCCATATGAAGATGAAGTGGTATGAACAGGATAGCTGTCTTGAGATGATACATATGACATTATCCTCCAAAACACTCCTCTAATATGTGAGCCCATGGCTAGATTCCCTTCACAAATGACACATAGTTTTGTGGCCTTATCTTTTTGCAAAGACAATCTCGGTTTAAAGAAGGAAGAGTTGATGTACCTTTCAGCAAAATCTTTGCAGCTCAATAGCGGGACCTCGGTTAAGCATCACTGAGTTGGAGACTGCACCTGTTCATCCAAACTCCTGCACTTCTGTTCCCTGCTGGTCTTCTCATGTGCATCTTAGTCAAATGGGTAAGTTGTTATGTCAAACACATATGAGTGAAATGTCATGTCTCTGGCTCAGTAAGTTTATACAGGGTTTCATGAAGATGTTAAAAGCAGAGGGGACCATGGGTAATGCAAGTACGCTCACATTTTGCCACCTCTGGCACATATTGGCATGCTCATAACTTATCTCTCTGCTTGCTTCCTGTCAGGAAAGAAAGCCATCATGTTAATATTGCCTCGTCTATCTAGTACACTAGAATGTAATGATCCAAAAACTGAAGGACTTCAACAACATCGTAGACTGATGTGCTAGGATGCCCCATTTTGTCTGATCCGGTTTATTTTAATTATGTTTAACCCTGTGCTGTGAACTCCGCTCGCTGAGTTTGCAGAGTTTTCTGCACTCCGCGTTACACGGAGCTTGCTGAGTTTTTTTCCTTGCTCGCGTTTCTCAACATCAAGTTTGCGAGCGCGAGTGTAGAAAATCAACATCCCATTGAGATTCTCAACGCGGGGGGTCAGGTTTCTCATAGCGAGTGGCAGCTCGTGTTGAACTGCCCATTCGCGTTGATAAAGCTGCTGCTCGAGTAAAAATCTATTTGAGCGGCAGAAAAGGAAAGCAGGGACCGCTTGCACTGTGCATGGTGCCATTTGCAATGATAGCACAGTGCGGACAAGCATACGGCACTGTGCAATCACCCCGAACTGCATTTTTCTATCGTATTTGCGTAGTGCAGCAGAGGTTTTTTTGCACTTCGGGATTTCCGCATAGGGCAACTCTGCGAACTCCACCCAGGGTTAATTATGTTACTGATTTTGGCCCCACAACTCCTTCCATTAACGTACCACCCTATCTGTAAAAAAGGGTCTTCTTAATTCAAGGAAGCCTCCCTGCACCGTGTCATATTCTGTTCCCCTATTCTAGAACCACACCTCTGTTTGAAAAAGTACAACTCTTCTACAAATGTAAAATGGTAAAATGTAAACATCCCTTGGACGTTTACATTTTTCCCTGGTATATTTCTCCACTCACCCCATTTACACTCGCAATATAGAGTGACGTATTTGCATCCCTCCTGCTAACTCTGAACAAACATTGAAGTCTTCACAAATCGAATACTAGGCCAGTGCCCGACCTTTATGTTGGATTTCGCAAATTAGTGCTTCAGTCTTCAATTGCTGAAGGATTAGATGAGTGCCTTGTTAGGAAGACAGAACACAACCCAGTACTTCCTAATGTCATTAACTTCCATTGCAGAAGGGCCCAGAATATACCTTACTTGGTGTCTGTGAATTTGTCATTTTAGTGGCATCTTCAACCAGCAGACTTCTAACACGATGTATAGACTTTCTAATTTGGGAGCCCTAACCAATGGATCACACTTCTATCTTTACCAAATAAATATGAGACCCCAGGCTACATAAATAACTGTCACAAGTTGATACCCATGATGCTGTCACAATTTGCCTGTCATATTCTGTTATACTTGGGCATAGATCATTTTAGCACTCCAAGGCATGTCATGCAGTCCCTGCCGCAGATCATTCTGTCACATCCTGCTTCACACCATTCCATCACATTCCGCCACGAATCATTCCGCCAGAGGCCGTTCTAACTGACTGCCATGCACAATTGTCTTCCACTCTTCTGTACATCATTCGCTCAAGCTGTGCCAAAAATCTTTCCGTCACACTTACAGGATCATTTAGAGATTCGAAAGAGGGTCACTGGGTCAGCGGTGGCCCACTCTAGCCTTCCGGTTGAAGACAGCCTGACATATCTGCAGAATCTCACTACGTCAGAAGACGCCATTTTACTGAACCATTTCTACCAGGGTGCAAGAGTTCTTTAGGCGAAACTAGATATCATACCTTGATGTTGTGGCCCGACAAGCCGAGGTGATTTGTTCGCAAGAAAAAAACATTTCAACTATGTACAGCTGTACTTAATTTTACTCATCCAAGTCTGTGATTCATTCACCCAGCGGGAAAAAAGAAGCATTGGCAAAGCCTGTAGGTCTCGCCTTTGGAACTTGTTGGTTTTGCCATTTGCTTTTGTTGGTGCTGTATGGCATTGAGATGCTGTGTAGCATCGTCAGAAAAAGGCACAAGGGTGGTCACTTCATTCCAGTGAAGCCCGCATGCTTGAGAAAGAATGCGCGCGTCATAGAATGACGCAGGCACCGTTTGCTATAAACGTTTTATTTACCGCTCCAAGATGGCATGCGCCACTTGGATTTGTACATTTAAAAAATGAAGATTATAAACACGAACGTGCCAATTTATAAAAAAACAAGTGTCGGTGGGATGGATGATAACGGTGCAGCGGGTGGGACAAGGAAGGGCAAAATAAGCACAAGGAGGGTGGGAGGAGAAGCACAAGAGGGAGAGAGTAAACCACAGAAGCCCACGGGCAAGAGGTCAACATGGAGCGTCTGGTGGGGAAAAAGTACATGGATGAGAGAGAGAGCAGCATAAGTAGACCGAGAAGCACACGGACGAGAGAGCAAGACAGAGCTGCAGTCGGGTGAAGCACACAAGGGAGGGCATGCGTGGTGGGAGAAAAGCACACAGATGAGACAGAGCAACTTGAAGAGGGAGCGGAGAGAGACACTCAGGATACAGCTGGAAAACACAGGCACTCTTTTCGACAATAGGGTATCATACTGAAATGCGGGTTTTGTACCTGGCCTCCCCGGACTGCCCAAGCACTGCAATGTATGGAGCTGCTCCCAGAAATGCCGAACACCTTCTTGTGGCAGACAGTGCGTGGATGGTGGAACTTTTGGAGTGTCTCCATCCTGACTTCGTCGGGTGGTTCCAAGGCTTTCCTGTTTCTTCCTCTGATCAATTCATACTATGAAAAGGGTGCTCTTCGGCAACACCACCTTGTTTCACATTGAGGAGAATGGAGTCAATAAACGTGTGGGCATGAAGGTATCTTTGTAAGGATACAACAGCCCTCACCCACCGAAGTGGCATGCTTCATCATCACACTGTGCTCTTTACTGGGTGGGTGCTGCGATACCCACCGTGCCCCACACAGCGACTCTTTTTCTGCCCAATATTTGCTACAGCAACAGATGGTGCCCTTGGTTAGGGAAATGAGGGGAGTGGTAGATTGGATGATAATGTAGTTAAAATTGGCTATGTGCAATCCTTGTTTAATAATCCTTCTATTGCCAGCCTATGTCCATGCCAAGATTAAAACAAAATGGTGACCCAAATGGACCAGAGGTACCACCGTTCATTCGACATGTTTCATGCCCTGATAGCCCAAGACGGGTCAAAGGCATTTCTTCTGGAAAGCAAATGGAAACCCTAATCTGCTAGTTAGGTTTGAATACCAACAATGTAAAGTAGTTGCCTCTGTAAATGATAACAAAAAGGTGTGACGAAAAAAAGATATATCATATCCCATTTAAGAGTCCTCGGTGACCCCATGGCCTCTAAAAAAAAAGGGAGAGAGACAGCATGTAACTGTTCATCATGGAATAGTTTGTCCTGATGTGACATCGTTTTGAATCACATTCTATTAGGTGGAGGTAAAACTCAATGCAATGGCACACGACACTCGTGATCAGAGTAAATGGTGGTGCATAGTCAAAAATGCTATGTCTATGTGGATTAAACCCAGATCTTTGTGACTGGGGGAGAACGTTTGATTTGTTCAGCATTGCGTCCATCAGCTTTTCCTTTTGCTATGTCTACAAACATATACTGATTTGCCATGTTTATATTTACCAGCACATACCGATTTGGTTGTGATGCCAGGCTCCTTATGGTAACTTGGAGCTGCTTCTTTAACGTCTGGTACTGAGCGAACACATGAAAGATCACTTAGTAAGGAAAATCCCTATCAAGTTTTCTTAAGTGTGATGGGAGTGAGGTGAAGGTCCTACCCTGTTTCCGAGATCCCTAGAAATGAAATGCCCAGGGACACAGAGGTATTTGAAGGAAGGGTTTATGCATCAGCAGTGCGCACAGCCCAGAAGTGACCAGTGCCGGCTTTAGTGCTGGTGGCGCCCGGTTAAACAATTTTTGTTGACGCTCCACCCCCCCATGACCTCCTCCTCAGATTCCCTCACTACCACTCGGCAAAAGCGCCACTCATCTCTCCATAGCCCCCCTCTCCCATATAATTTATTTGTTTTAAAGCGCTGGTAAAGGCTGGCTTTACTAATCCACTCAGCTATCCACTTTAAATACAGGTCTGTTCTTTGCAGCAGACATATTAACCCTCTATGCTACTTTATGGCGAGTCAAACTCGCCATAATAAAGCTTCTTCAAAGTACTTCAAGACGCCTCTGCTTCTTGTATCGATGTTTTCCTCCACTTTACAGTGGTATGAACAAAAAAGTATCCAAATCAAATCCCATACCATGTAAGGGAGAAGGTCCCCATCTTCAACGTGAAAAATGTTTGAGAAATAAAGTGAGCGTTCCTCGTTCTTATTAGGACCAGATAAAGGGGAATACTGGGAGGAAACCCAGAGTGTACCACCTCATGGTTACATAGTTATGAAGATAATGAAGACGGTACCTATTATCTGATCAGGTGATTCACACAGGGACAGGCACTAGCCCAACATAAATACGATTGCAGAAGGGATCTTATCGCAAATGTGGCAACAGGAACATCAGATTCACAGTGATTTCGATAGTGGATGTAGGTGCCTGTCAGTAACATAGCAGTGGGACAAATCTGTCTCATAGTTGCCACACTTATCTACTCTCTAGAGGATGAAGCAATGGCCATGCAGGCAACAACGTCAATGTTGGATTTTAGGGACCATGGAATCCCATAATTTAATTCTAGTTCGTATGTATGTAATCTGAAGGCTGATCGATGTTCCTTATTCAGGAGTCTCTCTTTGATATCTGGGCCTTCAGGTAGTTTTTCGATGATCAGCCTCACTACATCGCTGGGCGTGTGTTTTTTTTCTATATAGTGGTTGGTCAATTTTGTTGCCGAATGTCAACATCTAATGGTGCTTCTTCGTTTGTCGATTCTCACTTTGACCAGTCTCCTCATGTCTAAATTTTACAGATTGCATGAGCATAAAATTAGGTTTACACAATTTTGTGTGCTGTAATTTGTATATGTGTGGAGTTGCCATTTGCTTTGCAGTCCTAAATCTGTTTTCTTAATGGCTTTGTTATTTGGCAATTATTGCAATCCAAAAGGGGATAGTGTTCAGTCACCCTTGGGAGTCCGCATAGTGTATTCTCTGCTGAAGTATCCATAGATTTCCAAAGTCTGTGTTGAACAAGTGTATCCCTTTAATTTCATGACCATTTAAAAGAAAAGTTTTTACTGGTAGATTCAATTTCCCGGCGTTGAGAATATCCCACTTTTTGTTTATGATTTTCTTGACCTCATTTGAGGTGGGTGTATACGGGGTCATGCATGTCATTGTATCAGCAGGGGGTTTCAGTTTGCTCACTGAAACAGCCTCCCTGTTGGTGTTTTCTGCCGGTTTTTGCACCTGTTATATGATGGATAACCCTTGGATGTTAGCCTCTTTGAAAGAAGCCCTTCTTGGTCATTATAATCATCAAGACTGTTACGAGTCTTTGAAACTCGCCAAAGGGTATGTTCGGGCGTTATGACCTGGAATGGTAGCTGTTGAATCGCAAAAGACGTTTTTTTCATGGAATGTGTTGGTTGTGAAGGTGCCCCCTTAGATATTAGTGGTCACGTCCAGGAAAGAGATCTTGTTAGAAATCGTGGGACAAATTCTCAAACAGAGGTTTAAAGTGTTAATCCATATGAAGAATGTCTTTGATCTTCATGTTTCCCCTTCTGAAAATTATCAGAATATCTTCAATAAACCTGTGCCATAATGCTAATTCCATTTTGCATGGTTTATCATCATTACAGATGGAATTCACTTCAAAATTATTTGTATATAAGCAAGCTAGACTCGGGTCAAAAGTGCTTCCCATTGAAGTCTTTGACATTATAGATATAGGTGACCTTCAAATTGAAATAAATTCTCTTTAAAAGCCATTGAAGCACACATTAATTCCTCAAATCACCCATCTTTACTTGCAAGTTGCCCCACTCCTGTCTATTAGCAGTAGGTCGCTATAGTAGAATGCTAAGGCAGGGAAGAGGCCATTCATTCTGCACAACTAACGTTATTTGTAAGGAAATAACTATTATGTACTGTCACTAACTGTGGAACCAGCTTCTTTAACCACAGATTAAAAGAAAATTACTATAGATAATTATATTGCATGCAAAAAAGGCAACATTTCACTAAAGAAGACTCTCCCATGTTTAAAAGCATAAATTAAATATGCAGCATACGTACCTCTATATTATTCTGAGAAATCAAGACCTCACACTCGCACCGTAAGAGAACAGCTTAGAGATTTGGAGTCAGGTGGGCGCGTGGCTCATTCGGAAGAGCTGCCACTTAGCATGCAAATTGCAGACCTGCCTCTGACTAGGTGTTTAAAAATATGACAAACGCAAGTGGTGGGATGGGGTGAGGTGAAGTGTTATTCTTTGGCTAATTTAATCTCGTAAATTGGTTAATCATAAGGTGCAGTGCCTAGTCAAGTGCGACATGAGTTATCTAAAGGGCGGGCTCTTTCTTCCTTGCTCAAGCAGGCCATGCTCTGCTGGGTTTTAGAGAAAGTCAGGGCTTTGTTTAAGTGGATGTGGGCTTGTATAGTGCTTGCCTGCTCGAAGGCGACTCCAAAGCACCTGTTGTCACCTCATTCCAAGCAGTGCAGTTAAAATGTATGCAGTTTCAAAGCCCCCTGTTTATTAAGCTATTTTTTGCACTGATAACTTTAACTTTACACAGTGAAGAATAAGGTGCCAGGAAAATTGCATAAACAAATCTCAGGAGTGAGCGATATTTTCACTATTCCTGCTTGTGCACAAAGTGAAATAAAAAGTACACAACTACACTTGATTTTTTATTTTGCACACGACTAGGAATAAGGATCTCAGAGTCACTTTTAGTCAGGGATTTTTAATTGTTTAAAACCTTGCTGACCTTCAAAAATACTGAAGTATACAAAAATTCCCATTGGAGCAGGATCAAGACTGATTTGCATATGGCTGGTTCCAAACTGAGGTGGCATGGTGTGCAAAATACCAATGGATTGGGATGCGGCCCAAGTAACTACCAGTGGCTAAGATTAGCTCAAGCATTCCATCCTTCACTTTTGTGTATACTTTAGTGTGTCACCCTAAATTGGATGGGTATGCTCAGATGTGTGTCCTGTGCCCACTGTGTCACTGGAACCAAGCTATGCCTGGCTGATGAGCCTTATTTAGGGCAACACTAGTTCTGGGTTGCTTGTGGTCCAGTTCAGGTATGACCTGGCTAGGCAGTTCAGGCTGGACAGTTACCATTGGAGCAGGGTCAAGACTGATTTGCATATAGCTGGGCCCAAACTGAGATGTCATGGTGTGAAAAATGACAATAGATTGCGATGCAGTCTGAGTAGTTACCAGTCACAGAGATTACCTAAGGCATTCCATCCACCTATTTTGTGTATAGGTTGGACCTCCAAACCTAGGCATCAGGGGTGCATCATTAACATGTGCGCAGGTGTGGGGTACAGATATGCACCAGATTTTATGAGATTGCATTGTCTCTGAGTTAGTGCATGAACTGGAGAGATCACAGCTTGGAAAACAGGGAGGCCAGCACTGCTTTTTGAGTTATCTGCAGCTCATGCACTAAGTCAGTAAAATCCCATGTTAAATATATTTGCTCTAGATAACGCGGCCCATAAAAACAGGTGCGCATTTATTTTACAATCCCTAGCCAATGGCGGAACATAACATTTTGATTTTATGACAAGACTGAAGGCTTTCTTAATTGCTGCTTTTATTATAGCGGCCACGAATCACAGAAAACTGCATTTGCCAGAAAACCTTCGCTCAGAAACTACAGGTTAAGGGTAAATGAAACCACCAATCAGTAATCAGCTTCCTCTGTTGATATGTCACCACTAAACCCCTGATGACGAGTTGGCTGGTACTGGGGGCACCGCAAATCTGCATGTAAATTTACCATTATGATGCGGTAAATCCAACCTTATATTGTCCAATTTCCAGCTTTCTCCAGTCGTAAAATCACACATATTTCCTGATTCTGTGCAGTTGAATGCATTCATTTACCACCTGCTAAGAGCAGGAGTGTGGGGGCCTGGCTCCAGGTGGGATGAGAGGTGATGAAGAGAGGTTCGGGAGTAGGTGATGGGGGGAGCTTTGATCAGGCAGTGTGGGGAGCATCGTATGCTCCCCCCAGCCAAAAAAAAGGGGAATTAAGCTGGCCTGCTGCAATTTTACAATGTGGAATTACTGCGCGATAAAATCGGGCCCTGTATTCTAACACCCAATTGGACGAGGAAAACCCTCTAATGATTAGAGAAAACAGAATTCCATGCGGTAATTCTGCAAATCCTGATTCGTAACAAAGGGATCAGTAATATAATTTGTTTTCCTCTTCAGCCACGAGTTAAGTATTCCTCATCACTGTTTTTTTCTATAATCTATTGTTTGAATTGTGTTCTTTATTGCATATGTATTGGTGCTTTGGACATAATTGTGCTGTGCTTCACTGTGGCTGGGCTTCTCGTTTTGTTTCTATATATCGAGATAGATTTGTTGGCATTGCTTGCCCTTTCCTGCCACTTTAGCTTGACTGTTAGAACACACTTTATATTCCATGCAATGACATTTTGTTTAAAGACATGACTGGACGACCACAATAACCAGCATACATTGCAGTTGTGGCTTAGATACAGCCCTGGAGCAATTCACTAAATATAGGCCCCATGACTGCCCACATGCACTTAAGGCTTGCTCTAATGCCTTCCTGGGGGAGTATTGCAAAAATGTTTTGAAGAAAGGATGATGGCACTGTGCTTTAAAACATAGATTGCTTGATGCATAACGTAGCAGTAAGAAAACACAGTTTACATGACTCCAGACCTTTTGGTTTCTAAACACTGGATTTTAATTTATCTATTTGTGTGGACTCTGCGGCAGTTGGTTTTTAGTGTAAATTTGATATTAATAGGAACAATAAATTATGAAAGGCCAGGTGTCCTTTCATAAGATTCTACATTCACACAGGAATTCCTGATATAATAAAATCTACATTCTTTCCACTCTTCCGATTTAAAGTTGATGGGTTTAGATATTTTTCCCTCTATTGGCAGTGCATTTACTGAAACCCTGGCCTACCCTGCTTGTAGAAGCTGGCAGCGTGCTTCCCACAATTAAGCCGCACACTCTATTGGTAACTCTGTCTCTCCAGCAAGAGACATTCAGACTTTATCCAAAAGAAGTAAATGCTCTTTAATTCTAAACATGTACATTCTGCTGTCCAAGTGCCTTCTATGCAATCGATGTTCCACTATATCTGTATTAGCGGTTCTCAACCTGCCAAACATAATGACTAATGGGTGAATTATTTGATCGTAAATCATGGGGGAGGATCACTTGTCCTGCATAACCAGGGTATGCAGGTTTTAAAAACCGTGTATAAAAGTGGGGAGACAACATATACCGCTACGATCATCCAAAATACATGTGTATGAGGGTCTTTTAATTTGTGAGACACCACGTACCCACCTGCATACCCTGGTTATGCAGGACAAGTGATCCTTCCCCCATGATTTACTGTTAAACAAAGGAGACTGAACGGATCAGAACTCTACCTCCCCCCTTTTGATTTTTTGTGAATTATTTGATCCTCATACCTGTAGGTAGAATGCAAACAAAGAAATGACCTAATGTTATTTCTGAGATGGCACAAAAGGGTGATGTGATAATTGATAACACTAGTTCAGAAATAGGGACGTCTTAAGGATTTTGGTGCTCTTGCCAAACGTATTTTGGGGGCCCCTGTTAAGAACAGCATTGAATTTATGATCTAATTACAACTCTTTCATACCCTCTTTGCTCAAGTCCCGGCCACACTGACAGGCACACAGGTCCAAATTCGTGTTTCCATCTAATATTCAGGGATAGTGACACCTGGATCTGATTCCAGACGGTCGCTCCCCCCCACGCTCCCTGGCCATTGAGATCTGCTGCACGCTGGTATTGTAGAAATTTGAGCATCACGCTCACTTGCAATTACTTTATTTCATCGCGCATAGCTGTAAAGCAGCATTTGTAACTCGCGCTCGACTGCATTAGCATACTAAACATAGCGCATGATTGTAAGGAGCTCTGAACATCGGGTTCGAGTCAATTAGCTTTTAAAGTGCATTCTGAACATCGCGCTCGACATTGAAGCACAGCGCCTGAGTGAAACTGACCTGGCATCATCGCGCACGATAGAAATTATTATTTTAAACATAGCGCTTTGACTAATTAATAGCACCGTACCTCGCATCATTTTCTGCATTGTGGTTTGACTTCACGTGATTGTAGCTACTGCTGACATTGTTTAATCTGCATTCTTGTGCTGCCTCGACTGTGCATTCATTGTGGTATTAGCTTTGCACTAAACATAGTCTGTCCCAGTTTCACTTTCCAAACTCCATTTTGGAACCTGGCTTGTTGTTTACTCGATTGTCCCGCCTACCCTCCCAGCTAACGCCTGCCTGCTGACCCTCCCACCCACGAATACAGCTTTCACCTCCTCCATTTCATCGCTGTTACCACCTGGATCTGATTCCAGACAGTAGCTCCCCGCCACGCTCCCTGGCCATTGAGATCTGCTGCACGCTGGTATTGTAGAAATTTGAGCATCACGCTCACTTGCAATTATTTTATTTCATCGCGCATAGCTGTAAAGCAGCATTTGTAACTCGCGCTCGACTGCATTAGCATACTAAACATAGCGCGTGATTGTAAGGAGCTCTGTACATCGGGTTTGAGTCAATTAGCTTTTAAAGTGCATTCTGAACATCGCGCTCAACATTGAAGCACAGCGCCTGAGTGAAACTGACCTGGCATCATCGCGCACGATAGAAATTATTATTTTAAACATAGCGCTTTGACTAATTATTAGCACCTTACCTCGCATCATTTTCTGCATTGTGGTTTAACTTCATGTGATTGTAGCTACTCTTGACATTGTTTAATCTGCATTCTTGTGCTGCCTCGACTGTGCATTCATTGTGGTATTAGCTTTGCACTAAACATAGTCTGTCCCAGTTTCACTTTCCAAACTCCATTTTGGAACCTGGCTTGTTGTTTACTCGATTGTCCCGCCTACCCTCCCAGCTAACGCCTCCCTGCTGACCCTCCCACGCTCCGCCCCCCTCGACTATCCATTTAAGTCGAATGCCCCAACGCGCAGCGTCCACGCGCTACGGCCGCGCCGAAGGTGCGCCAAAGGTAAGCCCGTCTGCACCCGTCCCGCCAAGGCCGCGCCCAGCGCCAGACCCCCTGGCCCCAGTCCCACCCACCCCACCCGCATTACATACGCCGCCTCCACCCTCTTAGCCCTAAACCCCGGCCGACTCCCCAACTGCGCCCAAGCCGCCCCCGGACACACCCATGGACCCTTCTCATGCATCTCCTGCAAGTTTGACGGCACCAAGACCAACTCCTCATCCACTAACACCAAACAGAGACCTGACACCAACCACCTTAAATGCATCCTGCTCAACACCCGCTCGGTCCTCAGACACGCCATCGACCTCTGGAATCTACTAGACACCATCTCTCCGGACGTCGCCTTCCTAACAGAAACATGGATGAACGCCTCCTCAGCTCCAGACATCACCATTGCCATCCCGGAAGGTTACAAGATCATCCGAAAAGACCGCACCAAGCAAACAGGAGGAGGCATCGCTATCGTCCATAAGAACTCCGTCCGCATCTCAACCATCTCAGACGTCAACCTCGCTAGCGCCGAGCACCTTCACTTCCAGATTCACACCAACCCCAAGACCACACTCCGTGGCACCCTCCTCTACAGGCCACCAGGACCCCGTGCACAATTCAGTGAAGACATCACTGACTTTATCACCCCACACGCCCTCTCCTCCGAGGATTACATTCTATTGGGAGACCTCAATTTTTACCTGGTAAAAAGCAACGACAGCAACACCACTACCCTGCTGGACAATCTCGCCAACCTCGGACTCAAACAACTTGTTAATACCCCCACTCACCACGCAGGTCACACTCTCCACCCTATCTTCACCTCCAGCAAACATATCTCCTTCAGTCACACCACAGCTCTCCATTGGACGGACCACAGCTGCGTTCACTTTATCTACAAAAAGACCAAAACCCACAACCATCCTCAACCTACTCTGCGAAGAAACTATAACAAAATCACCATCGACCAGATCTCCTCATCGCTTCTTCAAAACCCCCCTGCCCACTCTTCGAACCCCAACCAAGCAGCCATTAACTTCACTCAATGGCTAACCAACACCGCCGACAGCCTAGCACCCCTGAAAAAACGTCAAATCAAACCAGGCAGCAAAAACGCCCCCTGGTTCAACGATGATCTTAAGAAATCCAAGAAACTCTGTCGTTCCCTTGAGAAGACATGGAAAAAAGACCCAAACACCAGCACCAGGGACGCGTTCAAAAATGCCATCCGCATACACCACCAACTGATCCGAACCGCCAAGAAAGCCGCTTTCAAAGACCGACTTGATAACAACGCCCACAACAGCAAGGAATTATTCAACATTGTCAAAGAGTTTACCAACCCCACTGCCAACTCCAACGACATCACTCCCTCTCAAGCCCTTTGCGACTCCCTAGCTTCGTTCTTCCACGACAAAATAGCAGACATCCACAACAGCCTTGACAACCATCCTGGAGACCAACCCACCCTACCTTCTGCCGTACCCCCACCCCCCTTGAACATCCTTAATGACTGGAACCCAATCTCCACTGAGGACACCATCCGCCTGATGAACTCCATCCACTCAGGATCCCCCACAGACCCATGCCCTCACCACATCTTCAACAAAGCTGACTTTGTCATCGCACCCTATCTCCGAGATGTCATCAACTGCTCCCTTAACTCCGCCACCTTCCCGGAAATCTGGAAACACGCCGAACTCAGCGCCCTTCTGAAAAAACCCACAGCTGACCCCACCGAACTCAAAAACTACCGCCCCATCTCGCTCCTTCCATTCCCAGCCAAAGTCATCGAGAAAGCTGTCAACAACCAGCTCGCCGCCTTCCTCGAAACCAACAAATCCCTAGACTCCTCACAGTCTGGCTTCCGAGCCAAACACAGCACTGAGACTGCACTCATCGCAGCAACAGACGACATTCGAACTCTACTGGACAATGGAGACACAGTCGCCCTCATCCTCCTCGACCTCTCCGCAGCCTTCGACACAGTCTGTCATAGCACCCTGTTACAACGCCTCAGAAACATAGGAATCCAAGGAAAAGCACTGGAATGGATCACCTCGTTCCTTGCCGGAAGAACCCAGAGAGTCCGCCTCCCACCATTCAAGTCAGAGGCCACTGAAGTCATCTGCGGCGTGCCACAAGGATCTTCACTCAGCCCCACCCTCTTCAACGTATACATGAGCCCCCTCGCGGCCATCGCACGCCAACACAACCTCAACATCATCTCCTACGCTGATGACACTCAACTGATCCTCTCACTCACCAAAGACCCTAACACCGCCAAAACAAACTTACATAAAGGAATGAGAAAAGTAGCCGAGTGGATGAAGCTCAGCCGTCTGAAACTGAATTCCGTCAAAACAGAAGTCCTTATCCTAGGTACCTCCCCCTCCGCCTGGGACGACTCGTGGTGGCCAGAGTCCCTTGGAAAAGCACCCATCCCGACGGACCACGCACGGAACCTGGGCGTCATTCTGGACTCCTCACTCTCGATGACCAGACAGGTCAACGCCGTTTCATCATCTTGCTTCAACATCCTTCGCATGCTCAAAAAAACATTTCGCTGGATCCCCACCGAAACTAGAAAAACGGTCACCCACGCACTGGTTACAAGCCGCTTGGACTACGGAAACACCCTATACGCCGGTACCACCGCAAAACTTCAGAAAAAACTCCAACGCATCCAGAACGCATCAGCCAGACTCATACTAGACATTCCGCGTAAAGACCACATTTCTGGTCACCTGAAAAACCTCCACTGGCTCCCCGTCAATAAGAGGATAACATTCCGCCTCCTAACCCACGCACACAAAGCACTTTACGAACTTGGACCCGAATGCCTCAACACACGACTTTCCTTCTACACCCCCTCCCGCCAGCTACGCTCCTCCCACCAAGCCCTTGCTGCTGTACCTCGCATCAACAAAACCACCATGGGATGAAGATCCTTCTCCTACCTGGCAGCCAAAACCTGGAACTCACTTCCCACTCACCTTCGCCTCACTCAGAACCACCTAGCATTCAGAAAGCAACTTAAAACCTGGATATTCGACAAGTAATTCCCCACCCTTCTCCAAGCGCCTTGAGACCCTCTGGGTATGTAGCGGGCTATATAAATCATTTGAATTGAATTGAATTTGAATTGTTTTCAATATGTTATTACAGCATTAGCACACTAATTTTATTGCAAATAATCTCTGTGACCCTCTCTCGTTTTAAACATGTGAGGTCCTGCTTTCAATCTAAAATGCATTAAGAGATGTTGGAGTGCCTTTAAAAATTTGAACCCAACATTTGTCTGCAAAATGTCTGTAACAGAGTACCACACATTACCCATATTGAAAATACATTCAAGGAAAAGAGTATTTAAAACCATCTATATTTAAGAATCATTCACAGTCACCAGGACAGGGCTGCCTGCAGAATAGAGCCAGCTCTGCCAGGCCCCCCCAGAAAGGGTGGGGCCCTGGGCCAGAGCCCACTTTGCCAATTCCTTAAAACATCTCTGTTAAGACAGTGATAATGGGGATGTTTCCCATTATTTCAGTATAGTAGTTAGTGGTTCTCCAACGCCCAACGATACTGACACTTGAACACACTCACACATCTGGAGATAAAATGCAAGACAAAGATCTGTTTGTTGTTTTGAAGTATGCACAAAAGGATGATAACAATAATTATAATACCACTGATTCAGACAATAAAAACAGACATGGTTCCATTGCTTTCTGGTTTGGACCTGACCTATCAAAAGGACAAAATATGTCTTTTGCCCTTGTCCCTAAAGACAGAACTAGTGTCCGGCATTATGTAGCCCAATAGTAACCCTATGTTTGTTCCAGACAATATTCAGTGCCCCAGTTCCACAGATTCCCTTGCGTCAGATCCCAGAGTGGTCACCCTTTTCACCATGTGTGCCTGTGACCCGTAGAAGGGTCCGGATATATAGATCCACTGAAAACCCCTGTGCCACGGAATATCTGTGCTGGTGGACAAAATGGAATTTGACCCCAGTTGTAGGACTCTGGAGAGAAACAGAAAAGGATTGAGAGCAAAATCGCATACTGAAGCCCGATCGCCTTTGAGTCACTTCTGTTTCAGCGGACGGCACCACTCGGTCTGGATGTTACAAAGGTTGGTAGATCTAAGCTGCCTGAAAGATAGGGGACAGATGGTAAGTATGCGATGCAAGCTGTTTAATCAATAAAAAATGACAAATGAAAACGAGCTCACCAGTTTCTGCAGCGGACAGTCCAGCAACAAGTCGTGAGCCAAGCCGGAATCCGACATAGAGCCCCAGGACAAAGCCGCAAACACTAGATTCTGACTCTACAGATAAACATAATACGGGATGTTTCAAAAAAGGACAAAGGAAGGATTAACCAGGATACCGAGGGAACAGAGAGGGAGGAAAACAACAAACATGAGAAATGCCACCCACACAGGTGAAAACAAAATCAAAATAGGAATGCGATGCAATTCAGCGACTTATTGCCAGGTGAAAACCATACACCATAAGGAGTCTTAAGTAGGAATTCTACCTTCTTCACTCAGAAGAGACCACAAATCCAGGAAATGAGTACGTTTGAGTATAAACTGAGATTAGCTGTCTAGTGTTCCAACACTTCCAATTTCCTCATGCTCATTCTCTGTGAGCCAGGTGCTTTGCCTGAATCCTGACAAAGAGCTAGGATAAGCTTTCAGGTGTAGTTGATCCACCTGATAAGGTTTTAGAACCTGCAGAGTAAAAATCACTGTGTCTACTAGGATTCGGTAGATTATGACGTCTTGTTTAACCCCTTCTGTGCTCATGACGGAGCCGCTCCGTCATGAGCCTCGGTTGAGCTGTGCTCATGACGGAGCGGTTCCGTCATGGCCCGCTCGGCGCGCCTGCGCGGCGCGAATTCCGCGCCTGCGCTGGACGTTCCATTGAGCGGGCGGGGCCATGACGGAACCGCTCCGTCATGAGCACAGCTCAACCGCGGCTGGTGACGGAGCGGCTCCATCACGAGCATGCGAGCGTCGCTCGGCCCCCCCGTCCCCTTAGCGCTGCGGCGGAATTCCCACCACAGCGAAGCGGTTAAATGTGCTCAATGATCTCATTGTTTTGCTGGTCATTCCAATGTGCCTTTTTCATTGCAAAGGCACAAAGATTTGTTGCTTAAAATTGATTACAAATTGTGTGAGTTTGAGGCTTAAAGACTGGTCCAGCAGCTCAGGGTTTTTCTTTTCAGTGATTATTTTGCCAAAGAAATGAGATTATATGTAAATGCCTTTCCTCTCAATAAAGAACAATACTATCTGAAAAAGGTGTTTAAATGTTGTTGACGATGCCAATAGGAACCATCACGACAACCATTACTTCTATAACCAGGGCCAGCAGTATTCAAGTGATGGCCAGTTCCGAAAGTACCACTACCCCTCCTTCTTTCTCCAAAAAGAACAGACATACATTTCCCATACCACGGAAGACAAGGGCTTGCCAACTCTTCCCCTGTTAATTGTTTGTTTGCAAAGGTTTTATGTTTGTTCACACTTAGCGAGAAATTTCAGATGGCCTCTGTTTTTTTCGACCTGTCAGGGCTTTTCAAATACAGTTTTTTGCTCCTCTGTTCTAACATTTTTTCTCAGACCAAGTCCAATATGTGTAGAAGAATCAGAGCTCAAATTGCATATAGAAAGGCTTATTTCCACCAGAGCCATATAAGGTGCTACTCCCATCCTCAAAGTTTAGCCACCAACATAATTCTTGTAAAAAAAAAATAAAAAAATTATCACTTAAAAATGGAGAGGATTGTTCATCTCAGAGATGTTCTTTTTCCAGGAGAAAGGATGAGACTAGACTTCAAAAACGCTTACCTCTTCATTCAAATTTATCTCGAATATTGATTTTACCAATATAAGTCTCAACACTTTGGTCTTTCTTCTGTTCCATGTTGTTTATCTCGAAGTTCCAAACAAGAATTTTTACATTCCCCAGAGTCCATGATAACTCTTCTTAAAAAGACTGAAGACTGTTAAAGTCACTCACTCAACATCTCTCAGACAATAGTCCAGAATGTGAGGGCTTTTGGCATTGTTTATTCAATCTGCATTTCCTGTACTCCTTCATTGCTATGTATGCCTACATCTCAAGATCAGTCATAAAAGATGGGTCTCATACAGAGACAAAGTCCCTTTAGAAAAAGGTACTCAAAAAGAGATATCATGATGGCGAGGCCATTTAATCATTCGGAATGCTTGTACCACCTTTGCTAGATCCCCAGATCTAGCCTTAGATTCAGATGACAGTCTATGGGATTAAGGTCCTTTGATTAGCCAGTACTTTACTGTGGGTAGGCGGTACTCGTGGAGTTTCATTCTGCGGAATTCCACAGAGTTACGTGTAAATTCTGGGAGATTCTGCAGAGTTCCGCGAATGGAAGGAACCAGCACGTTGTGCTGTTCATGCTGATTATTAGCACCCAGAGATTGGTATGAGGTGCGAAATCAGCGCAAATTGCTGAAAGTCCTGATTCTATTAAAGCCACAGAGGTGAATATTATCCCTCCCCTGCCTATATTTTGTTGGGTGTTTCGATGCCCATCCATTACATTTTCCACACTACTAATGTGCTTGATTCTTTCTGTTCAGCTTCAATTGCTACAGCTCCAATGGCTACAGTTGCTGCCTTTTCCTAAAACTTCATCTAAAGAGGAAAATATATGAACCTCAAGCATTCTGGATGCTCCTGGTGAGCCCTTTGGGAACTCCAAAGAAGTTTTGCTGTTTCTGTTTTCTTTCTTTTGATAATCTTCTGTTAATTCTTAGAGTTCAATGTATTTCTTCCCATAAAGGAAAGGGTCTGTTAATTAATGGTGGCCTCTATGTGTAGACTATTCTCATGACTAGTGGTTTACCTACCCCTCAACCTGTAGTTTGCGACCCCATGGTTTGCTGGGAGGTGAAGTTTTCTGCGATTCGGGCTGCTATAATAAAAGTAGCAAGTTAAGGAAGCAAAATTTTAAAGCCAAAACCGGGACATTTCAAAAAAATAGAAGAAGGACTACAATGTTACTTCAAGCGATGAGAGCGCTCCTCAGCAGAGAATTACAGACCAGGCAGTAAGAACATACATAAAATGCAATTTTTAATCCCAGTAGCTTGCCTGTTAATTAAATTGCTTTCTTGAAACAACTGCTCAGTATCCCTGCTTTGTACAACATAAAAAACACCTCCCACCATGTTCAGTCGACCCTCTCCAAAAACGGGGACATGAGCTAAATTTCTTGAAATTTGCAAGGACGGCTGGTTAACCCCTTCGCTGCGGCGGCTATTCTGCCGCAGCGCTAAGGGGGTGGGGCGGCCGCGCGGCGGTTCCGTGCTTGTGACGGAACCGCTCCGTCACGGCACACGGGTGAGCTGTGCTTGTGATGGAATAGTTCAGTCACGGCCCCGCCTGTTCTTTAGAACGTTAGCGCAGGCACGGAATTCGCGCCGTGCAGGCACGGCGGCAGGGCCGTGACGGAACCGTTCCGTCACCAGCACAGCCCACCCGTGGCTCGTGACGGAACGGTTCCATCACGAGCATGGAAGAGGTTAAAAACAGGGACCGTCCTGGCAAAATGAGGACGCCTGGTCACCCTAGGCCCACTCCAACTTATTTATGGTTGTTTGTTTTTATATCCCGACCCCAGTTAAGCTGCCCCATTAATAGACATTGCTTTCTATGATTTGTGTTGCAGATGAGAAAGATGAGCAGAAAGTTCCCGAAATCTAATGAAAGAGATGGAAAGCGTTAATTTGTGTTTAAAAAAATAATGACAATTAAAACTTGTGGAAAGGCAGTGACAATCAATCAAAAACACATTTATTAGTAGAAGAATGTCAGATATCTATAGGTAAAAAAACAACAAAACCAGTGCATCCTGAGCTGGAGGAACAGAACTCTGGTGAGTGGGAAGTGAATACGAAGTGGTGTAGGTTAGGGATACAGGAGTAAGGCATTTAGGAATTACAGGGATGTCAGCATTAAATTACACCAAAGGAGTTAGTGTGCTAAACCCCTACTGGGAGATAACTCAAGATACAAAGTTACACGGATCTCAAAACGTGGGAGCAATGGCATCCCTCTAACTAGTCAGATCTCCCAGCACGCACAGTAGATCGATACACTCGGGTTAAACAGAACTTGCAGCTTTAGACAGCGCACGTCATTTAGGAGAGGATGCAGCCTAATGGCTAGAGCGGTCGACCTCTGGGCAGGGACGCTCAACATCCTCTGATTCTGGGCAAATCCCTTAATCTCCCCGTGCATTACAAAAATGAAGGTGTCGGTCTGTAAGGAAACTGGTGCTCTTGTAACGCGCTCTGATACCTTCGGGTCGGGTTCGCGCCCTATAAAACACATTTAAAATGTTGGTTCCGCAGTGGTGCAGGACTCAGAAAGCAGTTGCAAGGATAAGCCATAATAAAAAACAGCCATCTGTGCAAATGCCCTCTGTCACTAAGGGAGTCACGTCAGCAATATGTGTTTGTTACTTTCTGTTGATTCACAGATCCATTTCCTTTTATGGATTCTATGGGCAAAACCTAGAGCATAATTATCCCTGCTGGAACTGTTGCTTTGCAGGAGGCTCGCGATGCAACTGTGTCTAGGTCAGCTTCTGTGCGAGGTCAGTACTCCGTACTATCCACAGTGGATTCCAGGCTTCTGTAATGATCATCATGAAGAAAGCTCAAGACCACACTTTTTGCTGCATCTCTTGATCTTAAGAAGGCCTTTGGTGAAACTGACTATCTCAGAATTCTATATGCGCTGCACGTCTCTGATCTGTGCCAGGTCTGGTTGAATGAGTCAATTTATTACGTATTAATAGCACGGTTCAGAATCAATTTGGTACTGAGGGGAATTTATTTGATCCTATTCAAGCGAGTCCAGCGAGGATGCAACCTGACTTCATGACAGGCCACGGGGAGCCCACCCCCGGGCCGGTATTTAGTAAAATGTAGAGAGGGGCTTTTCGGCCCCCTCCCCGAGCCTGTAAATACTGCATAGAGTCCACCAGTTGCCAAAATTGATCAGAATGAGAAGGGGGTCCACGTGGCCGTCCTTCTCGGGCTGACATTGGCCTCGGTGACCCTTCCCTCCCCCAAACAAGCACGCCGGGCCCCAGAGGACGGGGTTCCCAAGGCTGAAATCGGCCCATGTAGGGGATCCGCATGCCCCCTCCCTCGGATAATGCTGGGCCCTAGGGGATAGGGTTCGTGGGTCAAAAATCATATTGGGGTGGGGGTGAAGCTTGCCAATACCCCTCAAATGCACATTGGACCTCAGGGATGGGCTCGTAGGGCAAAAATTGGCCTGGGAAGGGGCTAGGTGTCTCCCTCACCCTGATAATAATGTCAGGCCCTGGGGTATAGGGACTTTATGGCTGAAATCAGACTAGGGAGGGAGGCCACTTGCTCCCCAATAATCATACCCGGCCCCGTGGATGGGGTCCTGAGAGCCTAATAAGGCTCAGGGACCGGGGCCATGCAGCCACCCCTCCCTTTTAAAAAAAAAAGACCCTGGGGGATGGGGTCCACCCCCTCACTGAGCATGGCCTTTGCCCTTGCGCAGTGTGGAGTTGGCTGCATCTGGGGGTTGGCTGCACATGCACACTCATATACTTATATATCAGAACTGCAGTCCTGCAAAATTCTGACCACATCCACCCAGCGACCCGCTGGGTGGATGTGTGCCAGGCAATGGGCACAGGAACCATTTTTAAGTCCAAAAGAAGCTGTGTCATACAATCAGTAACACAGAAGCTTGCACTCCGGAGTATGTTTTGAATTTTTTTTTATTTGGCTACTTGTTTCGTCCTAGCGGTCTTCGCCACTGCAAATAAGCAAAGGCCATGTACAGCGTGGGGCTGGCTGCATGTGGGGAATATCATAAATGTTGTCATAGAACATGTCATGAGTGATTTAATATGTGAGATCATAAGCAGTGCATGGTGGGGTGCATGTTATCGTGAGCTCTTCTGATTAGAACTAGTGAATTGCTGTCTTTTTTTAAACTTCAAAAAGTTAACGTTGTCATTGACAAATTCACCTAACTATAAAGATATTTTAACCTTTAGTTTCTTTTCTGTGAATTTCTAAGGGTTTTTTTTAAACGAAAACAGATCTTTTTATAAGACCTAACTACGTTACTTTAACCACTGTTTTTTAAGTGAATTTTCACTGAAAGTAATACGTAGTTATCATAGGTAAATGTGTCCGCTTCCATATCTTTTGGATCCCTTTGGGTTACACTGATTAAGGGAAATCAGTTCTTAAGAACGTCATTGTTGGCTTCCTTTTATCATTCGGAACCATATGTGATGTCATGCAATCTTTATTTGACCTACGTAGGTTGTGGTTTCTGGGAAGGGAATAAAAAGCAGAAATGCATGATGCAAAACATGCCAAGTGTTCCTGCGAAGATAAATCAGATGAAAGTTTAGCTGTGCCTTAGCTGTAAAAATACTTTGAACAAGCTTGCTCCTCCATAATTCAAAGATTGTACTATACTCAGTCCAGCTGTCATGCGTTGTTGCCTTTCCACCAAAAGACAGGTTCATCACTTTCATGACTGTTATTTTTAGAAAAGGGGCCTGGGCATGTCATATAAAAATACAATTGTTTTGACAATTTTACATTTTACAAAGATGAGGCATTGTCATTTGCAGTGAGATAGTGCCTTTGGTTGTTTGGAATATTAATATAACCTAAAGTCAGAGCCACTGTAATTTTGTGGTAGGAGAGGGTCAAGTTATGCTGCAGTTTTGAGGAAATTATGTGCCAAGAAAAGGCAAATTATGGCGTATAATGTGGCACATTTTGTTGTAGAATTACTTCATTATTTCATCATTTTTAAACTTGGTAGCAGTGTCTGGGCACTGGTTGCACCTCATTAGTATCAGTTTAACATCCAAATTTAGCAATAAGCAACAGAAAGGTGACCAGTCCAGATTTGGAAAAGGCCTTCCACTGCGCAGGAACACGTTTCACTACAATTTTAGCAACTTTTGCCCCCACATGCATCAAGCACTTTTTCATTCGCAAACGGTGCGATTCCTTAAAATCGGCCGTTTGCGAATGCAAAAGTGCTTTTTGGGATGCATGAAGCAATTTTAGAATTCGCAACATTGTTGCGAGTTCTAAAATTGCGGGTGCTTTTAAGAAGTCGCAGATGTGCGACTTCTTAAAAGCAATGCATCATCACTTTGACAAGTGAAAATTCGCACTTAGGGTTCCAAATTTACCGAGTGGTTGAACCACTCGGTAAATTTGGAAAAAGTGTTTAAAATGCTTTAAATGTTTTTTTTTCAACATTCATGTTACGGACACACATGTCCTTAGGACATGTGTGTGTGCAACATGATGCGAAAAATACATTTCAGGGGTGCAGGGGGGGGTCCTTTGGACCCCCCCCTGCACCCATGAAATTTTCTAAGTGCCACTCGCAATTTGCATTGACTCCTATGGGCCTTTTGGCCCATAGGAATCAATGGAAATTGCGAAAATTAACTTAAGAATTCGGTATTTCTTTGGGATTCGGTAAAAAATGCGATTTTTACCGAATCACAAAGAAATACCGAAAAAAATGATGCATAGCATTTTGCATTTCCTAAATAGCGATTCCTTAATTTTCGCTATTTCAGAAATGCAAAATCCTACATTGATGCATGTGGGGGTTGAACCCTTCGAGCTAGAAACAAATTTGTTTTTATTCAATTCTGCAGATTATGCAGCTGATGATGGATTATGTGGACACTGCAGCAAATCTATAATCATTGGAAAATCACTGTGGCTGCATAATCGCATAATTCCAGTGGCCCTGTCCTTAGTACCTCATTTTATGCCATGCCAATGAAATTAACTGTGGCCCAGTAGAGGGCCAGATGTAGGTAGGCTTTTACCGGTCGGTAATGGCCGAAATCAGCCGTTACCGACCGGTAAAAGCCTTTTCCTATGTAGGAGGCTATTTTACCGATTCGGTAAATAACAAATCTGTATTTACCGATTCGGTATTTACTGAATCATCATTTACCGATTCGGTATTTACCGAATCGGTAAATGAGATGTAGGAAGCACTGTAAACAGTGCTTCTGGGCTTTAAGAATTCGTTATTTACCACCAACTATTAGTTGGTGGTAAATAAGGAATTCCTATGTAAATGCATAAATGTGCATTTACACCTGTGCCATGTGACAGACATACATGCCCTTAGGGCATGTATGTATGGTACATGTTCACACCAGCACTAATCAGGGGTGCAACAGGGTGTCAAAGTAACACCCTGCCACCCTTGACTTTTTCCCAATTTTACCCAATCGGTAATTACCGATTCGGTAATTGACATTCATTCCTATGGACCTCCAGGCCCATAGGAATCAATGGCAAATACCGAATCGGTATATACCGATTCGGTAAATACTGAATCTTACCGATTCAGTATTTTTTACTGAATTATTTCCTACATCAAAATTACCGATTCTTAAATACCGAATCAGTAAAATTCGGTATTTAAGAATCGGTAATTTGTGATTACCTACATCTAGCCCAGAATGTTATTTTAAGGAAGTGTAGTAATACAAGCAAATGCATATATATATACACCGAAATGCATTCGCCCGCTGCCACTGCCTTAAGATGAAATAAAGCGAGCTGGCTTCTCTGAAAACCCCTTCAGGCCTCTGAGACCTTCTTTCTGCGAGAGGGACTGTTTCCAAAAGTAATTGCTGCGCCTGCCAGGGACGCAGAACAGAAGGCTCTGCAACACCAAATGGTCGAGGAAAAAATACTGGCACCAGACTGCTTGCAGCTGTTAGGCGTCGATGGATTGACATTTCCTCAAGACCGCCAGTCACCACGGAACAATATGGGGAGATTAAGGTATTTTACCTGCTTGGAGCTAAGTCCGCATTGACAGCCCCTGCCCTGTCTGTTGTTCCATGAGGCTGGTTGTTGCAGTGTAAGGGGACCAAGGAAGTCGGCCGTGGCTGTTCGTCTGGATGGAATAACACACAGCCTACCTGCACCAGCGCGGACCTATCGTTCTGCCTCACTCCTCCACACCACCCGCCCAGGCTGGACGGTACAGTGCCTTCTGGGAGCTGTAGTTTACTCATTGACACTGAACTACTTTGGGTGTGGCGACACCATTAGGGGGAGGAGCAGCGTTTGCTGGGAAGATTTTTTAACAGGTGGACTATTAGGTGTGCACAGTGCTGGGCGCTGAAGAAGGCTGACTACGCCGAAATGCATTCGCCCGCTGCCACTGCCTTAAGATGAAATAAAGCGAGCTGGCTTCTCTGAAAACCCCTTCAGGCCTCTGAGTCCTTCTTTCTGCGAGAGGGACTGTTTCCAAAAGTGATTGCTGCGCCTGCCAGGGACGCAGAACAGAAGGCTCTGCAACACCAAATGGTCGAGGAAAAAATACTGGCACCAGACTGCTTGCAGCTGTTAGGCGTCAATGGATCGACATTTCCTCAAGACCGCCAGTCACCACGGAACAATATGGGGAGATTAAGGTATTTTACCTGCTTGGAGCTAAGTCCGCATTGACAGCCCCTGCCCTGTCTGTTGTTCCATGAGGCTGGTTGTTGCAGTGTAAGGGTACCAAGGAAGTCGGCCGTGGCTGTTCGTCTGGATGGAATAATACACAGCCTACCTGCACCAGCGCGGACCTATCGTTCTGCCTCACTCCTCCACACCACCCGCCCAGGCTGGACGGTACAGTGCCTTCTGGGAGCTGTAGTTTACTCATTGACACTGAACTACTTTGGGTGTGGCGACACCATTAGGGGGAGGAGCAGCGTTTGCTGGGAAGATTTTTTAACAGGTGGACTATTAGGTGTGCACAGTGCTGGGCGCTGAAGAAGGCTGACTACGCCGAAATGCATTCGCCCGCTGCCACTGCCTTAAGATGAAATAAAGCGAGCTGGCTTCTCTGAAAACCCCTTCAGGCCTCTGAGTCCTTCTTTCTGCGAGAGGGACTGTTTCCAAAAGTAATTGTTGTGCCTGCCAGGGACGCCGAACAGAAGGCTCAGCAACACCAAATGGTCGAGGAAAAAATACTGGCACCAGACTGCTTGCAGCTGTTAGGCGTCGATGGATCGACATTTCCTCAAGACCGCCAGTCACCACGGAACAATATGGGGAGATTAAGGTATTTTACCTGCTTGGAGCTAAGTCCGCATTGACAGCCCCTGCCCTGTCTGTTGTTCCATGAGGCTGGTTGTTGCAGTGTAAGGGGACCAAGGAAGTCGGCCGTGGCTGTTCGTCTGGATGGAATAACACACAGCCTACCTGCACCAGCGCGGACCTATCGTTCTGCCTCACTCCTCCACACCACCCGCCCAGGCTGGACGGTACAGTGCCTTCTGGGAGCTGTAGTTTACTCATTGACACTGAACTACTTTGGGTGTGGCGACACCATTAGGGGGAGGAGCAGCGTTTGCTGGGAAGATTTTTTAACAGGTGGACTATTAGGTGTTCACAGTGCTGGGCGCTGAAGAAGGCTGACTACGCCGAAATGCATTCGCCCGCTGCCACTGCCACTGCCTTAAGATGAAATAAAGTGAGCTGGCTTCTCTGAAAACCCCTTCAGGCCTCTGAGTCCTTCTTTCTGCGAGAGGGACTGTTTCCAAAAGTAATTGCTGCGCCTGCCAGGGACGCAGAACAGAAGGCTCTGCAACACCAAATGATCGAGGAAAAAATACTGGCACCAGACTGCTTGCAGCTGTTAGGCGTCGATGGATCGACATTTCCTCAAGACCGCCAGTCACCACGGAACAATATGGGGAGATTAAGGTATTTTACCTGCTTGGAGCTAAGTCCGCATTGACAGCCCCTGCCCTGTCTGTTGTTCCATGAGGCTGGTTGTTGCAGTGTAAGGGGACCAAGGAAGTCGGCCGTGGCTGTTCGTCTGGATGGAATAACACACAGCCTACCTGCACCAGCGCGGACCTATCGTTTTGCCTCACTCCTCCACACCACCCGCCCAGGCTGGACGGTACAGTGCCTTCTGGGAGCTGTAGTTTACTCATTGACACTGAACTACTTTGGGTGTGGCGACACCATAAGGGGGAGGAGCAGCGTTTGCTGGGAAGATTTTTTAACAGGTGGACTATTAGGTGTGCACAGTGCTGGGCGCTGAAGAAGGCTGACTACGCCGAAATGCATTCGCCCGCTGCCACTGCCTTAAGATGAAATAAAGCGAGCTGGCTTCTCTGAAAACCCCTTCAGGCCTCTGAGTCCTTCTTTCTGCGAGAGGGACTGTTTCCAAATATATATATATATATATCTCACAGTAGTTCAAAGGTCAACAGTGTGGCCTAACCCAAATATGCAGATTCTCGAAGAATACTTTTATATTTATTACAATTGTTCAGGGAGGAGGGGGACAGTATGGCCACTCAAAGCTTTGCATCTCACAAGTCATAGTTCCTCCCCTCACTCAAGAGTGATGATACATAGCATAGAATACCAATCTGAGCATCTGCATGCATACTACTCACTTGATTCATTTTGTATGTCAGGTGTTATGAAAAAGCATCACATACTCTTTGTCGGTTTGACTTTTGTGTCCATTAAAATGAATTGATAAATTCATGTAGAATTATTGGCCTTGCTCAAATGCCTGTGTATAAGCATCAATTGTAAATTGGCAGAGTTCCAATAACAAGCCTGGGGTAGCCACAAGGTTCAAGATGCAAATGATGACTGTGGTATGGTAAGGATGTCCACCAGATGCCAAGAGTGGTCACCATATGCTAGGAGGGTAGGCTTCTATTATATCAGGACCATCACTGAGCCAAGGGTATTCATTCACCAGTCTACTTGCGATTGCCCCACGGAGACAAGTTTGACCACAGCATGCAAAGGCTGTGGGCAAACAGGGATATTAGCATCCACGCAATAGATGGCCACCATATAGACTACTTTTGCAAAAATTTGCTAGTCTTCCAGGGTCACCATCAGTTCAGAGATGGTCACAGTCATGCAAGTGATAACCACCACTATAGGTAGGATAGTTATCATAATGGCAGGGCTTGACCATCATAGTGCCAAGAATGCATACATTATGTCAGAGACACCATTATGACAATGATGCCCATCAATATAGCAGGAATAAATACCACTATGCCTGGGATGACTGTTATTATGAAAGTGATAGCCCACTAAATTCCAAAATGTCCCACAATGAGCCCTGGATGTCAGGGCTGCCATTATGCCAGGCCAGCTACAAAAAGGCTACGGATGGCCACAAAATGCCAAATATAGTCACCTTGGGACATATGTATCATTCCAAATTGCGATAGCAAACGACAAAATTCACAGAATTTCAGCATTTGCTATCGCAATTTGGCTTAGGTATGTATGAAAGAAAAACTGCCTCGCAAAATAAGGAATCGCAAATTTTGCGATTCCCTATTTTGCAACCGAATTTAAGGAATCGCAAATTGTGATTCCTTAAATGCAATGTAAGAGGCACAGAAAAAGTGCAATTTGGCCTTAAGGAATCGCAAATTACCACCAACTTCAAGTTGGTGGTCATTTGTGATTTCTTTGAAAAATACACTTTTTAGCATTTTTCAAAGTGCCATGTGGCGCACATACATGCCCTTAGGGCATGTATGTGGGCAACATGTGCACACATGCACATTTCAGGGGTGCAACAGGGTGTCCTTTTGGCACCCTGGAACCCTTGAAATTGCATTCTTAATTTGAAATTCTCTAATTGAGAATCGCAAATTGAAAATGTCTTCCTATTCATTCCTATGGACCTCGAGGCCCATAGGAATGTTGCGAATCGCAATCTGCGATTTGCAATTAAGGAATATGAGGATTCGCAAAATTATTTGCAAATCCTACATACATACCGTTTTGCGATTCTCTAAAAATCGCTATTTGAGAATTGCATAACCAAAGTTTCATACATATGCCCCCATATGACTTACTAGCCATTGTGCCAAGGTTGGCCACTGTTTTGCTAGCGATAACCACCTTTGTATTATGGATGACCATTAATATGCGAGGAATAGCCATCATAATTCCAAGTGGGCCCCCAACATGTCAGATCCCATATTATGGCATGGGGCAACATAATGTAAAGGTGGTCAACAATATTGGAAGAAAGCATTATAGCAGGCAATATAGCACAGCCACGAGAGATCCGCTTCACTGTAAACTGAGAAACAGCATAGGGCATCATTGTTTCCCACTACTAATCATGTGAGTTGGTGCAGTCTGCCCTCATCTTCGTAAGAGCAAGCTGTTCACCACCTTCCTGAATTCCTAGGCCCTTATTTATGAGGCCTTGCGTCAGTTTTGCGTCCCGGTGCGTCACTTTTTGTGACGCACCAGCAGCGTAAAATATGCGCCTTGTTGCGCCATATTTAAAAAGTGACGCATCTAGGTAGATGCGTCACTTTTTAAACCCCTGCGCCACATTATACCTGCGTCAGGTATAATGTATGCAGAGGGGGCGTTCCCCCGCAAAAAACCTCGTAATAGTGACGCAGTGAAATCTATGAGATTTCACTGCGTCACTTTTAGGATGCTGTTGCGTCAAAATCTTGTGCCTGCCTCACAGCAGGCGTAAGACTGGCGCAAGCCCTTTCACATGGGGCTTTCCCCATGTGAAAGGACGCATTGCTGGAGTTGCGTCACTTTTGTGACACACTCCAGCAATGCGTCACTTTTGCGCTTACAGATGCGTCAGAAATACTGACGTACCTGTAAGTCCTTGTGACATGATGCGTCATACATTAAATATGACGCATCATTGGTGTCGCAAGGAGTGCGCAGTGAAAAGTGACGCATCGCTGTTTTCACGCAGCGATGCGTCACTTTTCATAAATGAGGCCCCTAGTGGTCCCAATCCTGACTGGAACAGGATTCGAGAGGTTAGCCACTTGTAATGAGGAGTCCCCACCGCTGAATTTCTTCTTATAAGCAGGGATGGTCAGCTGCTGTTCCAGCCCAGTTGAATTAAAGCTGGAGATTTGCCATTGAAGGTCCTTTGGGTGACATATAGGGGTTTGAAAGCTGAACATCTAGTGGTAAAAATAAAACAACACACACGCAGGGAAGCCTACAGTTCAACTACCACCATTTAATGCAAAGTACCAAGCAGTGAAGCAAAAAGATGAAATACGACTGACAGTTCAAAGAAAATGGTAGTTGGAGTAAAGAGCAAATTTTCATAGAAAACCAATCTACTATATGTACATTGTCTCTCAATACAAGTCAGTGCAGCATGATCACATGAAAGAAACGTGTTACTGTCATCGAAATCTTATCTTATGCACGGGTCTCAGGTTCCTCCCCTCAAGGAAGTCTAAAAGGACCTTGGAGAGAATATATTGAACCCATTATTCTAACAAAATGCTGCTTCCAAAGGCAGAACTTAAAACGAGGTTATGCTATTTGGAAAATGCGCAAGGTACAACGCTGGACTATAATGCTTCTTGGCTTACTAGGGCAATGAAAATTAGCAAATATATTTCGTGTTATCGGAAGCTTCAAGCCAGTATAAACCAACATACATATTTGATTAAAAGGTTGTTACATTCAGGTTTGCATATGCAATTGCTAACACCACATTTGAAAATGACTATTTGAATGTGATACAGACAGATGTTAAGTTTGTTTCCACACTAGCAGTGGGAAGTCACTGAAGTGCTTCTAGGGTCAGAGGGACATGGCCATATAGATGAGTCTGTAGCAATTATCCTGCAGCTGCATTCTGGATTATTTTTAATGAACATAGTGAAGAGAGTTAGGTGTCCCAGAAGAGTCTGTTATCATAGTCAAGGTGTGATAGAATGAGAGAGGTGTTAGGCTGGAGAATCTCTAAGAATCCTAGATGTGAGTATTTTGTATTGGAGAATGCATGGTCAATGTTTTAGGCAGCACTCCAAGTTCACGTGGCCACCTTTTCAAATGAAGACATTTCTTGCAGTATCAATCACTCAGAAGATACAGGGTGCCAAAGTGTCAAAGCCATACCACACTGATGAGGCCTTACAAGGCTGAAACTGGTCTGGAGTTTCTTGTGTTTACTTCTGGAGAAGGCCTAGACTGGCTTTTGGGTTTGACTGTTCCCATGATGAGCAGGGTCAGTATTAATTTGCATAAGGAGAATCTTTGTCTTTAGTGACAAAGTGGGCCAAAAAACGATGGGTTGGAATGCTACCATGGGCAATTGCCACTGAGATGACATTTAGCACGCATTCATCTCATCACTTTTTGATTGAAGTTACGCCCTAAGTGACCAAGGGTATACCCAGACGTGGGTCCTTGCTCTCTGTGCCATAAATCTAAGCTATACCTCACTGTCGATACCTAACTAGGTTGAAACTGGCCTGGGTTGGCTTGTGTTCAATTCTGGAGGGGGCTTCCTCTACCACTAGGGATGGACTGTTCCTACGAAGAGCAGGGTCAGTTCAGATTTGCATAATGTTGGACTTTGTCTAGTCTGGCACAGTGGGTTAAAAACAAGGGGTTTGTATGCGGCCGCGACCGATTGCCATTGGCTACAATTTTGGCTAGCATTCTTCCCACCACCTTTTGTGTGATTGAACTGAATTTAAGATGATTAGTGAACATTCATTGGTCGATGGCTTGAAGGCATTAATCTGGTCTTGATTTGCCATTATGTGTTCCTGTTGTCAGAGTAGTTGTAACAGATCTGGTTGAAATATTTCACAAAATCCAGTAGTGGTCTCAGGTGACATTGAAAAGTAGCGGAGCAATGTTTGATCCTACTGTAACACCTCCATTAGTAATGAAAGGTGGTGATATAAACGGGGAAACACGATCATTCTTGATCTGTCAGAGATGTACAAGGAGATGTAATCAAGAACAGTTCCCTTGGTGCCAAGATCCTGTGGTTTCTCTAGAAAGGGATGGTGGTGGACCCTGAAGATTGTGGAGAAAAGACCCAACACCAAAGTATGATAAGGCTATTCTTTTCCATCGTTATTTTTTGATCATATCAAATGAATTTAACAGATTGGATTATTTACCTCTCTTAAGGGCGAAACCTAGTTTATTGATATGGGAGCAAATTTGTTTTGTTCAAGGGAGGCAACAAACTGAAAGAATGCTGCTCTTTTGATCAGTTTTCCAAGCAGCAGGCCTTTTATGATTGGTCTATAGCTGGTCAGATCTGCTGGGCCAAGATTGTTATTCTTGTTGTGGGGTCTTATGTAACATATCTTTAGCACTGGGGGGAATATGCCTGATTATGGAGAACTATTGACTATGGTCATTGCTGGGGTGCAGCAACTAGAGAGAAAAGGATGTATTGAACGTTTGTGACTGGCAGCATTCTGACGTTGAACATGCAGGTCCACTTAACTTGACCACATTTTGGAATTATAAACCTGAGAGTTGCTTGAAAGAAGCAAGAGTAAGATTTCTGTTGTTCCCCTTACTCTTGGATTCAAAGGACTGAGGACCTGGCAACTTGTCAACAAGATGAAGTTCTAGCATCTTAACTGTGACCACAAAATGGCCTGTAATGGATTTACTGTAGTCTTGAGACTGAAGAGTCTTTGTGGGGGTGAACTTCACTTTTCGAAATTCTATGAGAATCCTTGAGAATTCTTTATTAGAGAATTTGACAATAGAGATCCAGTTTGTAGCTCGGTCTTTTTCCTTTTGAGTTTTTAAGAGGCTTCTAAGAGCCAATAGAAATCTGATTCATATATTTTGTTTGTTCCAGAGGTGAGTGGGCTGAGAACCTATAGTCAAAATCAGAAATATGCTAATTTGGCTAAAACATATAAATATAACAAAACAATGGCAATAAAATAAAAAGTCAGTATAAAATAAATTCATAAACTCACACATCACCATCAAATGTTTCTAAGGACATCCTGTACTTAACTGCTGCAACTAAAAAGCCGTTCACGGACTAGCATACTAGTCAGAGGATTATCGAGTATTTGTAGAAATAAAAATGCTGGTCTCTTAAACTCTTAAACCCACATGATCTCAACAATGGAACTAAGAATTTAATATGAATAGATTGATTTATGAAATGTACAGAAAAAGAGAAAAAATAAATACTATTTGAATACATGAACAATCACAAGGACAGGGATTCAAAATATCAAATTTCATCTAGCTGATGAGAAAAGATAGACGAAAACGTATAGAAGCAATATTCAGTTGAGAAAATAACCCGATACATAGGGAGCAAGACTAAAGACAAATCAGGATCCAAACCTGGGCCGTCTTTAGTACCAAATGGGACCCAATGGAGGATTAGGCAGTTAATCACCTTGTATGTTCAGAATAAAAAGTATTTTCAATTCCTTTTTCAACCTAAAACAATCTTTTGATCTTTGTGCTGAAGGTTCCAGGAATGAGCGAACACTTCCGGTCTCCTTAGCTGGTAGCAGTGCTTTCAAACATATTTAAAACACAGAGTTTTAGGAGACCCATCAAGATCCAAACAGTCCCTGATCATTTTCTGGGGTAGCTCAATTGCCAGATTACACCAGAACAAGCTCCGGAGCAATAAAGAGGCAGAGCGAAGGTGGTATTCCAAACATTTCGTTCCTAATTTGTGACAAACAAAAAACAAAAGATAAAGGCCCAGATGCATGAAGCTAAAAACCGATCGCAAAGGGGCAGATTCTCAGAATCTGCCCCTTTGCGACCTGTATTTTTGCATTTGGGGTGCATCATCCCAAATGCAAAAATTGCAAATTAAGAATTCGCTAAATTGTGATTACTTGCATTTAAGGAATCTCAAATTGAGATTCCTTAAATGCAATGCATTAAAGTTTGAAAAATAGCGATTTCGCTAATAGGGCTCACAAATTACCGTAAAGTTCAACTTCATGGCAATTTGCTAAAACTTTGAAAAATGCACTTAAGTGCATTTTTCAAAGTTTCATGTTGCGCACACACATGCCCTAAGGGCATGTGTGTGCGCAACATATGTGAACTGATCAATTTCAGGGGTGCAACAAGGTGTCCTTTGGACACCCCTGCACCCTTGAAATCGCATTCTCATTTTGCGATTCGCTAATTGCGATTCGCAAATTGAGAATGTCTTCTCATTCATTCCTATGGGACTCTAGGCCTATAGGAATTAATGGGGAGGTATTCCTTAATTGCAACTCGCAATTTGCGAGTCGCAATTAAGGAATTTTAAGAAATGGCTATTTTTAAAGTGATTTCTTCTTGCCTAGCATTTTGCTATTCCTTATTAGCGAATCCTTATTTTTTGCTAATAAGGAATCGCAAAATGGATGCTTGATGCATCTGGAGGAAAGTGCCCTTAGAAAGATTCAGTAGCTTCTTGCAAAAATTATTTTCAGCCACCTGCTGGTCGCTTACATTTTCATATGCCTGCACCATAACAAGCTTTGAAATTGCACTTGCTGTTATAAATGTCAATAAGGCTATTGGTTTGTTGCCCTGTTTTTTAGCAAAATTAAAAACCGGTTTGCAAAAACTCCGGTTTTCTAGTGTTCAACAATTCTTCAACAATCCAGATCTAGTGCCTGATCTGTTAAAAATAATACCACGATAGTGGAAAGCCCTAAAAGTGTGTGCTTTATGATTATGAACTATGAGATCTCGGGATCTGGATCTACTGGGACGTGAAATCATAACGTGTGTTTTTTTTTTATTAGAGCCTTCATAAATCTGACATAGCCATCCAATAGTCTATGGAGGCCAGTAGCGGTCCTTGATAAAAGTATGGTGTCATCCTCATAAAGTAGACTGGAATGTTTTTAGAACCTACTTTTGGAGAATCCTGATTCATGTTTTTCAAATGCCTCTCCAGGTCATTGGTATGAAGTAAAACAGTAGTGGGGCAATGATAAGCCTTGCTGAACCCCTGTGGCTAGTTTTCATCTGTCTGAATATTATCCATGTGCTGAATGCTGGACTCTGGCAAATACATAATTGTGGAGATGTTACAAAAAATATTTGATGTCATCGTTAATGTCTATCAATGCTAGATTGGAACAAAGCTAGGCCCCATTGACACAGTCAACGACCGAACGTAGGGGCATATTAGCAAGGGCGAGATCACTGCTTTAGTGGGACTTTTTCCTGCTAAAGCTGCGATATTTTTATCGCCCTATTAGCAAGCTGTCGCTAACAGCAGTTAGCGACAGCTTGTAGGCGATAGCTACAGGTTTGGGGCCCGCTTTGCATGTCAGCGATATTTATTGCTAATGACAAGCAAAGTGGGCGTACCCAACCTGTTAGTGACTGAAAGCAGTCGCTAACGTCGCTATCGCCTATTAGCAAGGGAGGCGAAGCAATAAAAAAATCGCGCTAAGCGCGATTATCGCTAGAACTTAACGCCTGCCCAGACCATGACTTAACCTGTATATCCGAGGGGAGGTAGATATTCAGGTTAAGTCCCCATTGGCGTTAATGCCTGAATATTGCTGCATTTCCAGGGATATTCACGCATTGAGCTGCTATCGCCGGATATTTTATCGCATTAGAGATAATCGTTGCTAATAGCACGTTATCGCTGTGATAATATCTGCCGATAGGCGGTGGTAAAAAAATGCACTATGAACATTTAGCAATAATTATCGCTATTTGTTGCTAATATGCCCCTTAGGTCCATACATGCTAAATGTAAGGAGCCACCTGGAGCCACAGTGTACTTATTAATTCATATATGTTGACATTGTTCAGTTGCCCAAAGCCTTTCTCTTAAATAATACTGAGTTTCTACTAAAACATGTGTTACTTTCACCCAAATAAGTAGTTGTTACATGATAACACGCCCCTTGATTTTTGCAGTTGAGTCAATCATGGAAAGGGACCGACAGCATCTCAGACCCCACCCCCCCCATCACCCTTTGTAAATATCAGAATAATAAATTACTTTGACCAATTGTTTGGCAGACTGAATTGTGAGCTGCATAAAAAACATTTGTAACTCCTGGGCTCCAGAGAGTTGTATTACTCTTATAAACATCCACCAGGATGTTTATATCGTGATGGATGGAGTTCGTGGCTTTGTGTAGTATATGCCTTCCCTCGTGCTGGGCACAGCACGAGGGATTGCCTTCTCTTGCTTGTGTTCTGCCCCTCCGTTCGGTTCTAGCGCTCTGGGCAACGCTAGTCAGTTGCCCGGAGTCCTGGAGTCGAGCGGCGGCTTTTTCCTGTGGGTGTTTAATACTTGGAAATAAAGAAGATACTTTCCTGCACTCTTGCCAAGAAATTCCATTTATTTCATTTGGCGAAGAGCGGGTGTCTCGAACCTACCAAACACCCACCAGGAGGTACTCGGCCTACTCCCTCAATGCCCGCCCTCCCACTCCTACCAGGTACTTCACTACTCTTCACGGACATCGCTTCTACCTGCTGTTCAAGCCGACGGTGCCCTGCTTTCCGGCGGATTTCCTTCATTTTCAAGCGGTTTGCCTTTCATCCTGACGGTTGCCTTCAGGGCTCGAGCTTCAGCCGGTGAGTGCCCAACGTTCCTCAGCGTCATTGTCCTTGCGCGTCATCAATTTCTACGCGCACTTGACGCTAGTACACGTGATCCTCCAGCGCCTCACCTCATCGCTTGCATGTCATCACGTTGCGCACGGCAGCCATTTTAACTCGTTGCCTAGCTACAGCTGTTTACATCTTCACGCTCCGCGCTGATCTTCACACGGAGTCAGTTTCCTGATGCCTGACGCTACAGCGCGACCTTCGCTTCGTTTCCTTGGCATTCATTCATACGCTGGAGTTAAATACTGGTATTTTTACAACATTCTTTATTATATTTGACAAATTTATTATTTCTTGTGTGTGCTCCTACGGTGACAGGCACACCTCTGCCTGCATTTCATCTGTTAATTTAAGCTTCAATTTATGCTTATAATTTCTTGAGCACGTTCAACCACCTTTATTATTTTTCATTTACAACCATAACTTTGATATTTTTCATTCCATTTTAATGGCTTCTTCTCAGCAATTTGCTCAACCCCCACCTTTTCTTCAACTCCCTGGAAAACCTACCATTCCTTGGCGTCAATGGGTTAGAGCTTTTGCCAACCATATTGTAGCGATTGATGCAGTCAAGTTCACTCCTGAGAGGAAAGTTGCCATTTTATATGGTTGCTTGGGAGTCGCTGCACAACATACTTTTGAAAACCTTCCAAGATCCTCTCCTCCCACTGGGGATGCTGGTGATAATTGGGATGAGTATAAGGAAGCCTTATCTCGACTCGCAAGACATTATGGTGAAGAACCTAATGAAATGCTTGAGAGACATAACTTCTTTAAAAGGAGACAGCGAGAAGATGAATCCATTGAGGAGTACATTGCTCAGTTAAGAATCTTGGCGTCTACTTGCGAATTTGAATCTAATCCCGACATTTACATTCGAGATCAATTCGTTTTTGCTTGTTTCTCCAAAAAGATTCAACAACGCATTTTGAGCTGCAAGAAGCCTACACTTCAAGAAACTATTGACATTGCCAAGAGCATCGAAAGATCCATCACCACTTCTAACGCGCTGCAAAAAGACCAAACTCATTCTTCTCTTCATTCTTCTTCATATGACAATGCCACTTCTATTAGTGTAGTTAACACTAATAGGTCTGTTAGATCTTTTCAAAAGAAACCTAACCCTAACCCTTATTGTTACAGGTGTGGTTCTAAGTCCCATATTGGCAACAACCCCTCTTGTCCTGCTTCAGGAAAAAGGTGTGTTTTATGTAAAAAGTTAGGACATTTCCAAGGTATGTGCAAATCTGTCAAAAGATCGTCCAGACCCTCTGTAAATAGTATTGTATGTCCTGATTTGGATGATTGCATTGACGAATTTCAAGACATGGTTGTATCTATCCATTGCAACTTCATTGATACCTCTAATTTGGTCAAAGGTCCTTACTGCTCTGCACTGTTTGGTAACATTGAAGTTACAGTCATGGCAGATTCTGGATCTCCAATAACCATTCTTAATGAAGCATTTTTTCTTGAAAAATGGAACAATTCCATTTCCTTGCTCAAATCTGACCTTAGTCCTAAAGCATTTAATGAGTCTGATATTATTATGCTTGGTTACTTCAACTATAGGCTTGAGTGTTTTGGGAGATCTATCATTACAAAAATTTATATTGCAACCAAGGGTCCCAATATTGTTGGCTGGCAAGATCTCGCCAAAATGGGTATTTACCTAGTTCCTGGTTCGGATGATCCCATTAGAGTTGGTGATCCTCCTGAAGGTTATTCCCCTGTTCCACCTTTTGTTTCAGTTTGTCTTCTCTCTGATAATCATGAGTCAGACATCAAACAAATTTTGGACAGATTTCCCAATGTTTTTTCCAACCAACCAGGCACCGTCAAAGGTTTTAAACATGAGATCAAGCTTAAAGCCTCTGCCCAACCCATTGTTCATAAAGTCCGTCCTGTCCCCATCAGTGCCAGAGACGAGCTTAAATCTGTGCTCACCTCTCTCAAAAAGGATGGTATCATTGCACCTTCGGATTCTTCCGAATGGGTTTCCCCCATTGTTATCGTTCGCAAGAAGAACGGTGAGGTTAGGCTATGTGCCGACCTTCGCACCCTAAACAAAAATATTTTGGTTGATTGCCACCCCCTTCCCAAAATTCACGACCTACTTGCCAACCTAGGTGGTTCCAAATATTTTTCCCTTATTGATTTGCGCTCCGCATACCATCAGGTACCCCTTACCGAATCCTCTCAGGACCTCACCACTTTTGTCACCCCATTTGGTGTTTTTAAATATTTGAAACTCCCATTTGGACTTGCTAGCGCAGCTAGTGTTTTCCAAAAAATTATGGATCATCTCTTCGAGTCTGTTCCTGGGGTGCAGGCCTATCAGGATGACATCTTGGTTTTTTCTCCTGATTGGAATTCTCATTTATCCCATCTTTCTTCTGTTTTGAGCAAGCTTAATGAAGCTGGCATGACTGTCAGGGCTGACAAATGTAAATTTGGTTCTCAATCCCTGGATTACTTGGGTCACACTTTGACTCCTGAAGGCATAAAACCCAAGTCCTCCCTCATTGAGGCTATTTCTCAAGCTTCTCCTCCCAAAGACAAGGATGCTCTCCGCTCCTTTTTGGGTTTAGCGGAGTATTACGCCCGTTTCGTAAAAGGCTATGCCCAAATTGTTGAACCCCTTCGCTCTTTGCTTCGCAAAGGTTCCAAGTATGCTTGGACTGAAGAGATCAATGCCTCTTTTTCACATGTCAAGGACATGATTGTTGGTGCTCCTGCTTTGCACCCCTTTCAAGACTCTGCCAAGTGTTTCATCATGGTTGACGCCAGCTTGACTGGTTTGGGTGCTGTCCTTGGTCAGTGGGTGTTAGAAATGGGACCCTGGCTGGCCCAGACTCGCGTCGAGGTCAGTCAGGGATCACCATTCCTAAGGTCAGGGCAAGGGAGTTACACGCCAAGATAACCCCTACTCGCCCTCTAGGTAACGTGGCGCGAGCAGCAAGGCTAAACTTGGAGGCGATATGAGTTAAGTATTTGCGCACGCACCCCAGCAACAAAACCCAAGGCCCACCACAAAGGAAACTCCACACAAGGTTATATATAAAAATAGCCTCTGTATTACACCAAAACACATTAGATAAAACACACACTTTACATTGTGCCAGGGGCACGGGCAGAATTTACAGGGGATATGTACAAGACAGGGCCACCTTGACCACTGTCAGGAATCAGCACTTTTAGAACACAATACAATACTTGTAGGCCTAGAACTTAAGCATAGAGCCTAACGGACAGTACCTCCCGACCTGGTTGCAGGGATAATGCGGGTGACCTTCCTAGTAAACTTGAGCGGGCGGCCCAGCGAAGCGGCACGACTCAGGGGGGAGTGGTGCGGCTCGAGGCTTGAGCGGGCCACCGGCAAGGTACAAGCGTTTCTCTGGGGCGACCAATGTGTGCGGCTCAGAAGAGGAGGGGAAGGCAGGATGCAGGCGACCCAGCGAAGCGGCGCGGCTCAGGGGAGAGCGGTGCTGCTCGAGGCTTGGACGGGCTGCCGTGCACGAGCTGCCGAGGGGAATGAGCGAGGCACGTTTCAGCGAGGCCCCAGGGGTCCAAGAGAGATCAGACAAGTCCCAGCAATTTGTCAGGGCAGGCACATTAGAGTCCACTGGTCCTGGGACTCTGGTCAGGGGGCGAGATCAGTATCAAGCCCTTGGAATATCACTTAGAACTGACAGAAATCACTGTAGCACAAAACAAGTAACTACTGGTAATCAGGTAAGTACTCCCTACGCAATCCTAACCACCTTAGGAACAGGTCACACAGGGAACCAGGACCTCACTAGCACCACCTGTACTAGCAAGAACAACCAACTAAATATCACCATACATTTAGGGGTATAGACCTGGGGACAAAACACATGATGTATCAACAACACATTCAGCGGTGTAGGGAACACATGACGCATCAACACACGTTCAGAGGTGTAAGGAGCAAGGCACATGATGCATCTACAAAACATTCAGAGGTGCAGCAAAGAACACTTTGCATAATTCACATTAGCATAGAACTTACATTAAAGTCCAGGGTCTAGGTTGCGCCACTGCGCCAAAACCTAAACGTAGCAGCTGCCCACAAAGTGCTGGGCAGCTGAGGGACAGAATAGGGGGCCTAAAGGCTGCAGCTGGCACTAAGTGCTGCGCAGCTGGGGAAAGGCCAGGGATGAAGGAGTGCGCCTCACTCCTAAAGTCCATAGAACACATGTCCCTAGGAAGGAAAACCTAAACGGTGCAGCTGCCCACTACTTGCTGGGCAGCTGGAAAACAAATCTGCGACAGGGGCTCTCACTAGCCCCTCAGGAAGCAAAACTGCGCAATAGGTTGGAGCCCTCTGGCTCTGAAAACAAATATGCCCCTGGTTAGAGCCATCTAGGCTCAAGAAACACTACTGCCCAGCGTGGGGGAGCCCTCTGGCTCCTGAAAGAAATCAATGTCCCCATCGTTGGAGCCTTCGTGGCTCTAAATACAATAGGTGCCGGCTGGAGCCTCTTGTGGCTCCTCCACACATGGGGCGCCTTGAGCCCCTCGGCTCGAAATAACTGAACTGCCCCCGGAGCCTTTCATTAGGCTCAAGAGCAGGTAAGGCCCCCACGAGCCTTCCACTTAGAGGGGAGGGGCGGGCAATGGGCCCCGACGCCCCCCCTCCCTTCACAGGCACTCACCGGTCTCGCGGCGGCTGGGGGGAAGGAGAGCTCCCGCTCCTCTTGGCCCTCCGGTGCTGCGGGCTGGACTCCTTGGCCGGGGCTCCCTCCATTACATGGGAGCCCCACAACACCGGCGCTGCACTTTGCTGGCTGCCCCGGGCGGCCATCGCTCAGCCTCAATCCCCTTCCGGTCGGCGGCGGTGGGCAGCCAATCACAGCGCGGCGGCGGGCGGGACTTCCTCCGGCAAACCGGAAGTCCCGCCCCGCGTCAGGCACCGTAGTGCCTGGCTTCCTGTTTTGCGGCGCTCGGGCCGGGGCGGTGATTCTCGGGGGCATTTAAGAGGGGTGGACACCCTCGAGACCAAAAGAAAACAGTGAAGCGAGGTGGTCACTCGCAAAGGGCGCCATAATCGGGGTGGCACCCGTTAATTAAGGATAAAGTGCAACGAAGCACTCTGGGGCACTAAAAAGGGCAGGAGCGCTTCCCTCAGAGGGAAAACGACAGCGCTCTGCCCAGGCAGGCAAATGAAAGCGCTCCTTGCGCTAGGAGGGGAAAGGTCAGCAATTCAGTCCTTCAGGGGTCCATCAGCAAGCCAGGGGCTGGGCAGAGCCCAGGGGAGGCAAGCCTTCCCCTGGGCCCAAGCAGCAGCACGCCCCTGGTAGATCCAAGTAAAAAACAAGAACATTTTCCTGGGGTCACAGCCCCTCTTTTATACACCTTTTCCCTTTTGTCTGTGCGTGCAGGGTGGGGGCAGAACCAGTCGCGGGGCGGAGCCAGCATTGTGTGGGGAAAACCCAGCCCCATTCAGGACACAGGCGCAGCCCCTCCCTCACATCAGCATGCTAATCTCTCCATTCACCACCGGGGCAGACCCACACAGACTTCCTGGAGCCTGGCATCCCAGCCAGCTCCAGCCAATCACACGCCAGCACCTTCACAGCACATACACAGTCATGTCTAGAAGTAGCACTTCCGCACAAGACACAACCATGTCACATACATCGTTGCGAAGCATTCACTCTCCCGAGTTCGCACATACCAAACTTGACCATGCACGCCTCACGCATCAGGAACTACCAGGGACACAGACATTCCCCATGCATTCCTATGGGAGAGCAGGCCAATCTCACACACGCACTCAGGGAGAGGACGCACTTTACACTGCGCCACAGTGTCAAAGTGCGCAAAGACCAGAAATCACTAGGCAAAAAGTTCAGGGGTGAACCTGCCAGAAGGGCCAAGTCCAAAACAACCCCCTTCCAGCCAAAACGCTGGGGAGAACAATCACCACCGTCATGGACTTCCCTGCTTGGGGCGATAGAACACGGACGCGGGCCCGCACTGCAGGGATACCCTCCGGTTCTACGCCACGTTGATCCATAAGACCAGCACATACTAAAAAAAAAAAACAGGCCCAACTAGGCTACCCCACTGGTACTCCTTAGTTGTCCACGGCTAGGACCAGGCCCTAGGCCACCCAGATACCACTGGTCCCTGCCCATACACAGAGTGGGGGGTGGTAACCCCTGGCCTACATAGCCATTCTCCACTCCCTTTCTCAGTCTAGTTCCAAACTACCACTGATCTTTCAACCTAGGGTCCACACCCTCAGGCTGACCAGAGGTCACGGGCAAGAATGCCCCACCCTACCTCTACTTCTGAAGCACCCTCCAGAACACAACTCTCCCACCAGTTCAGGACCTTACTCCCTCAGCAGCAGTGACCACGGTCAGACCAGCACAAGATCGGTGTCGTGAGGCGTTGCACTTTGCGGGTTGCCAGGTGCGGCGCAGGCGGCGGCTCACGGACCGCGTTGAGACGGGGACGGCGAGCGGCATAGGCTGCGCGGCCGAAGGCAGACGCGGCTCAGTGCGGTGCCTACAGGACACCAGGCTGGTCATGACAGAGTCACAGCTCCCCTAACTGGTCTACCACCTGGGATTCGAATTCACTCCTCCTTCAGCAGCAAGGCAACCACTGCAGGTCAATCCCCCATACAGCTTACCCGGTTCCTTCTCTTCAGGCAGGAGTTCCTTCAGGACACTACATACAGTTGCCCTTACGTCCAGATCCGGACACACCGGCTACTGGCTCCCCAACCGAGGGACGTACCCCTTTGGTCAGATGCCTGGCGCACCAGGACTTCCTTGAGGGTGACACAACTAATGTGTCATGTACAAGTCTGCCTGGCACTCAGGACAGAAGTGGCATCACCCTGGTCACTCCTTGGCGACACAACCCTTCTGGTTGGCCCCTGACCCACTGGTTACTCCACTGGGGAACCTATCCCCCTCGCACCCCTCCATCTGGACTTCTGCACCCTCCCAACTGGAGCGGTACTGCCAGATAACAGAACTACTAGAGCCCTGCTTACAGGCGCTCCACGTTCTCTCCACATTGGGAGATCTCCCTAGAAGGACGCTCCATACGGACATGCTAGGCTCCCTCACCTGGTGTTCCTAAGAAAAAAAACACCCAGACTACGAAGACCAGGCTTGTGCTCCTCTGAGCCACTTCCACCACACTGGGCTGGAAGACCAGAACCTTTCCTTAGGGTCACTCCCCAACAATTAACACAATGGCACAGGGGCAGGGGAAACTCCCATGAGCTTCAGGCCCACCCATGAAATCATTTTTACTGATGTTCTACATTCTTCAAACACTCTGGGAGATCTTCCTCAAATGACCTATTGGTACAGCCTAGGCCCCCGACCTGACGTTCCCTTCAGAAACATTCTAGGCCCTGACACTGGGTTTCGGGCACCTGGAGACATGCAGTCCCACCCACTCCTTCTCTTCTTGAGACAGGACGTGAGCCCCTACACTGAGACCTAGCTGGGCTACACTTAACCTCTTCCACCACACTGGGCTGGAAGACACCTCAGCCACTCCTTTTGGAATCACTCCATCCCCTATGCCTCTCTCCTCCCAGAACATTACCAACTCCAAACATCTGTCTCTAAATAGACCACAGAAATCAAAAGCCGGCTCCACTGTCTGCAGACGTTCTTGGGAAAAAAGTTTAACACATGGAACTTTGGTATCTGAGCAAAACAAGAGTACACAAGCATTCAGCAAGCTCCCCATCCAGAGAACTCACACACACGTCCAGTGCAACACACCATTCGTCCACACACACACACCCCTCCCCAGACTGGTAAGGCAGTTTCTACCACCCCTGATTTCTCAACCTGACCACACGTGACACAGGTACCATTACTCCAGGGCAGGGACGGGGGACACATGCACTGAACACACTTATGCTGCCACCACTGGATCCCACCATCCTGGTGAATCCAGAAAACACACTACACTTAGGGGGATGATCTACCCTCCCGAGCTAGGGACACCTAACTCAAAGTGCACAAGAAACACATTTCCACAGAAATGACATTTTTAGCAAACTCCATACAATAATCCCCAAAATGTGATTTATCTAAAATGCAGAGTTTTGTAGTGTGGCCTTTCGCCACTGTGGTACAACGCAAACACAAATCCTTATCCTCACCGCTGCGTCCAAAGTTAGAAATGGGACCCTGGCTGGCCCAGACTCGCGTCGAGGTCAGTCAGGGATCACCATTCCTAAGGTCAGGGCAAGGGAGTTACACGCCAAGATAACCCCTACTCGCCCTCTAGGTAACGTGGCGCGAGCAGCAAGGCTAAACTTGGAGGCGATATGAGTTAAGTATTTGCGCACGCACCCCAGCAACAACACCCAAGGCCCACCACAAAGGAAACTCCACACAAGGTTATAGATAAAAATAGCCTTTGTATTACACCAAAACACATTAGATAAAACACACACTTTACATTGTGCCAGGGGCACGGGCAGAATTTACAGGGGATATGTACAAGACAGGGCCACCTTGACCACTGTCAGGAATCAGCACTTTTAGAACACAATACAATACTTGTAGGCCGAGAACTTAAACATAGAGCCTAACGGACAGTACCTCCCGACCTGGTTGCAGGGATAATGCGGGTGACCTTCTTAGTAAACTTGAGCGGGCGGCCCAGCGAAGCGGCACGACTCAGTGGGGAGTGGTGCGGCTCGAGGCTTGAGCGGGCCACCGGCAAGGTACAAGCGTTTCTCTGGGGCGACCAATGTGTACGGCTCAGAAGAGGAGGGGAAGGCAGGATGCAGGCGACCCAGCGAAGCGGCGCGGCTCAGGGGAGAGCGGTGCTGCTCGAGGCTTGGACGGGCTGCCGTGCACGAGCTGCCGAGGGGAATGAGCGAGGCACGTTTCAGCGAGGCCCCAGGGGCCCAAGAGAGATCAGACAAGTCCCAGCAATTTGTCAGGGCAGGCACATTAGAGTCCACTGGTCCTGGGACTCTGGTCAGGGGGCGAGCTCAGTATCAAGCCCTTGGAATATCACTTAGAACTGACAGAAATCACTGTAGCACAAAACAAGTAACTACTGGTAATCAGGTAAGTACTCCCTACGCAATCCTAACCACCTTAGGAACAGGTCACGCAGGGAACCAGGACCTCACTAGCACCACCTGTACTAGCAAGAACAACCAACTAAATATCACCATACATTTAGGGGTATAGACCTGGGGACAAAACACATGATGTATCAACAACACATTCAGCGGTGTAGGGAACACATGACGCATCAACACACGTTCAGAGGTGTAAGGAGCAAGGCACATGATGCATCTACAAAACATTCAGAGGTGCAGCAAAGAACAGTACATACAAGAACTGTGCACACGCTAGATAAACAACTGTGTAAGTTTTGTATAACAGGACAAAAAGGAGATGAAGCTGTTGTCTTGAAGAAAGCTTTATATGGTTCTTTTTATAGAATGAAGACGCCAGCCGACACGTGTTTCATCAACAGGACAAAGCCTGTGACTCATCAGGGCTGAAAAATGGCGTGGCAGGTCATCAACTGAAGAATCAAGTAGTAGGATAAAACAGAAGCCGTGTTCTAGGCTTAATGCAGGATAAGATGTAGCGGGAGCAGTCGGGTACAACTGTCTTCCGGATTCGCATGGACGTAGATAACAGGGTCGTAACTGAAGTCCGTTGCGAAGCATTCACTCTCCCGAGTTCGCACATACCAAACTTGACCATGCACGCCTCACGCATCAGGAACTACCAGGGACACAGACATTCCCCATGCATTCCTATGGGAGAGAAGGCCAATCTCACACACGCACTCAGGGAGAGGACGCACTTTACACTGCGCCACAGTGTCAAAGTGCGCAAAGACCAGAAATCACTAGGCAAAAAGTTCATGGGTGAACCTGCCAGAAGGGCCAAGTCCAACAGTGGGTTTCTGGTAGGGAACACACTGTTGCTTTTTCTTCCAGAAGACTTAAGGATTCTGAAACCCACTATAGCACCATTGAGCGTGAGTCATTGGCTTGCGTTTGGGCAATTGAAAAGTTTAAGAACTACATTTGGGGTAGAGAATTTGATTTGTTCACCGATCACAAGCCTCTTACTCAACTTCTCAATGGTGATGGCCTAGGTAAAGCCTCCTCAAGACTTGTCAGACTCTTGTCCAAATTACATGAATTTCACTTCAATATTAAGCACATTTCAGGTGGCAAAAATTTTCGTGCTGACTGTTTATCTCGCATGTCACTCAATTCTGATTCTGATGTTCAAGATTTTGGTGATGTTGAGTGTGTTGTCGCCACCCTTGACGCCACCAAATTGTGCCCTTACATTACAGAGGATTCTTGGTCAAGAGCTTATGAAAATGATCTGAATCTAAAATTGGTTGCACAATACATTTCTCAGGGCTGGCCTGAGAGTAGAAATTTGTCAAATGAACTTAAGGCCTTCTCCATGGTTTCTTCTGAACTCTCTCTGGTGGACAATTTAATTATGAGGCATGATGTTTTTGTTCCCCCTTCTGATGTCAGACCCGATATCATTAAATTTGCACATCAAGGACATCTTGGCATAACTAAAACATCTCAACTTATCAAATCACATTATTGGTTGCCCTCTATTGAGTCCCAGGTAAAGTTTTACATTGATTCCTGCAATGAATGTTTGCTCTCGGATAAGAAATGGAAACTCATTAATACGCCCCTCCATCCTGTTCCCTTTCCACTCAAACCTTGGGAAAAGGTTGGGTTGGATTTTTCTGGCCCTTTTGATGTCCTTCCCCATGACATGAAATATGTCATTCTTCTCATTGATTATCATTCAAAATGGTTGTACCACATGTTTTGTGACTCTCCCTCCTCTGCCAATGCCATCAAATTTTTGCGCAATTTGTTCACCATTGAAGGTTGTCCTTCTGTGGTGGTTACCGATAATGGTTCCCATTTCATATCCGAAAAATTTGACTCATTTTTAATGGAACATGATGTTGTTCATTTCAAAGTTGCTCTTTATTCGCTCACTTCAAACGGTTTAGTTGAACGGGCCAATAGACTGCTCAAAGATGCTGTTCAAACGGCCATTTCCTCACACAATGACGTTAGGAATTTTGTTGAAGAGAAGTTTTGGTCATACAACATTTCTCCCCATTGTACAACTGGCATTTCTCCCTTTTCTTTGTTAAGAAACAGGAATGTCCATACCAAATTGTGTCCCACATGGTTGTCTGCGAAAAACGACCAGACCCTTCGACCTTCAGATGTCTCTCTATCTGAAAAAGTTTCTCAGAAACAATCCCTTATGAAGTCCAGGCATGATTCAGGTAAATTTTTCACTTCTGTTGTTCTAAAAGTTGGTGATTGGGTCCTCATCAAAAATCCTAGAAAAGTTGCCAAAGGGCTCTCTAAATTTTCCACTCCTGTTCAGGTAACTGCTGTCAGTAAGGCTTCTGCTTTACTTGGCAGCAGAGGATGGTGGAACAAAAGAGCTCTGGTTCTTCTGTCCGACTCACAGGCTCGTTCCTTGTTAGGTTTGACCAAACAACAGTTTGATCAGTGTGACTGGTCTTTTTGGTTAGATTCCCCATGTTCTTCTTCCTCATCTCCTTTGTCAGATGCTTCCGTATCAGTAACTTGTTCCTCTCCTTCCTCTTCAGGTCCCTCCTCTTCTTTGTTGTCTACCTCTCCTTCTTCCATTCTTTCTGAGGCTGGTGGGGAGGTTTCACATCAAGCTTCCGCCCCTTCTGTTCGATGTAGGAGGTTACCTGTCAGGTTTAATGATTATGTATTAAGTTGAAACTTATTTTTATGTCTCAGTTCCAAATTCTTTTCATGTCTTAACTTACATGCTTTTGCTTCCCTTTCATTTTCTTTTTGTTTTAAATGTTGTGAAGAGGGAGAAGTTGTAGTATATGCCTTCCCTCGTGCTGGGCACAGCACGAGGGATTGCCTTCTCTTGCTTGTGTTCTGCCCCTCCGTTCGGTTCTAGCGCTCTGGGCAACGCTAGTCAGTTGCCCGGAGTCCTGGAGTCGAGCGGCGGCTTTTTCCTGTGGGTGTTTAATACTTGGAAATAAAGAAGATACTTTCCTGCACTCTTGCCAAGAAATTCCATTTATTTCACTTTGGTGACCTCCCAAGCATCAAAGGAGATGCAGTGGCGGTGCGTCCATTGGGGGCGTTGGGGCGTTGCCCCACTAGCCATGGACGACCGCACTACATCAATACATGCATTTGAGAATGTTTTCTCAAAGGCATTCTGTATGATTAAATTTCTGTGCGCACTGCGCGCTACCGGCCGGGATAAGCCCGGCAGAATCGGGCATGGTATATGGAAGTGGGCCGTGGTGGGTGGGGGCGGGGCTGCGGCAGAGTGACAGGCAGCGCACAGGCAGAGGGAGCAGTGTCGGAGAGTGAGACTCGCACTACGCATGTGGAATGAAGGAGTACTCACAATTTTGACTGGCCCGCGCATGCGCTGCAGTGGTAGACCTTCCCTCCCCCCTCTTTAGCACAGGCACTGTCAGGCAGGGACCCGGGGGCCCCAGTCTCTGAAAGGGCAGATAGTATCCTGCTCTGTAGCCAATCCTGGCGCAGTGTTGCTGGTAACGCTGCGCCAGGATTGGCTGCTGCAGCAGGATGGTGCCGCGCGTGGGTGTTGGCTGGCAGCTGAGGGGCCGCACTGTATGGCCAATCACCATATGGCTATATCCAGCCATATCGAGGTGATTGGCCATTTGAACGCTGTCTCGACGTCACCGTGCATGGCGCGTGCCAGAACACAACTACAACAAGTAAGTAGTAGTACTAGTAAGTGAAAAGTAGACTGTAGAACTAAACACTGAGAGTCAACGCGTGAGTGACCAGTCCCGCTGCTCCGCAGTTCGTCGTGGTTGTGGTGTGCTCCTGCCTGCTGCTGCTGACCAGTGCAGTTTTGTTGCTTGCCCAGTCAGTGCCCAGTTGCTACGGCGCTCCGGACCACGTAAGTTTTTTATAGTGACTGTGCCCGTGCGTGCCGCTAGCCAAAGTGTCAGTGTGGCCCTCGCCTGAGTGTGGCTCGTCGGTGGCCCGTGGCCGTGTTTGCAGTCTTGAACTGTTGATCTCAGGGGGGCTCGCGGGCAGGGTCAGGAGGGCAGCTTCGTTGAGTTGGGGGTGTTGGGGGGCTTACGGGCACGTCCTGAGCTTGAGTCGAGGAGCAGCGCTGCAGACCCCGGCACTGTGGATTTAGCTGGAATAAGCAATGCACAGCACGGATTGTGCGCTCCGAGCAGAGCGTGGTTCCCCGGGTTCATGTCGTCATCGTTAGTTCTGAGTTCAGAGAGAGATGCACCGACAGATCTCACTGCGAATGCTGGCTGCTCAAATTTTCGAATCACACTCACATGTATTCCCACCAACACCTGAACACCCTTTAAGCACCGGGGACAGAAAGTGCAGGGGTTTCGGACCTGATATTCTTTCTTTTGTTGGTGTGGCTGGGCTGGCATCTTTAGATTTGTGTGCAGTAATAGAAAAAACATGCATTTGAGCACAGTCATTCAGAGTGTGATAACTTTGTGCGTGTTTAAAATGAAGCGATGCTTGCTCGGCCCAGATTTGTGTTTACATCAGCTAAATTATTGTATTAAATTATGCTTTAAAAGACCATGGTTTCTGGTAGGCCAATTAACATGCAAGGCATTGTTTATGAATATATGGCAGTTTACGTACACGAGTCTCAGAGCTTTAAATGGACATAGAAAAGTGCAGGTGCTCACATTTCGAGTACCTGTCTGCTACTGAGAAGTGCCACTCTCCCATTAAATGTATTGCATCAGTGCTGAGAAGTGCATACATAGAGTGTAATACACTCTATCTTTTAAATTAAAGAGATGCAGGCACTACTCAGTAGTGCCTATTGTGACACGACCCCATGCTATTCCTTCAGTTCCTGTACATTGGTGGAACGGTCCGATGAATCAGCCTTTTAAAACCAGGCCCCGCGCACAGAAACATTGAAATGGTGGGACTGCGTGGGTGGAAAGGCATGCGTGTGTCAAGTTTGGGGAAATCTGTATCTTACTTACTGTACAGTATGCATATTAGCCTAACCCAGTGGGGGAGGCGCGGGAATACACTTATTTTTTGACGTAGAGTGAATGCCACACAACAGTTGTAAGATCTTCCTCTTTGAAGTCCTGACTTCAAATAAGAAACTTCCAGTAATTATTGCATGATTCTGCACAATCATTTCCTTTATAATACTTGAGTTTAAATGAATGTCACTCGAGAATTCTCTTACTACAAATGCTTTCCCTTCACAGACATTCCTGCCTCATATCCGATATATAAATGAATGAGAAATAATAAATTGCCACGGTCTTAAAAGATATTTGCTCGTTTCAAAATTAGATGAGCTTCAGCAAAAAATAAAAAAATCTACCATTTCCAGCCGCAGTAAAGGGACAACGTACATATTGATTGGTTGACACGGGAGCCCTCTCAGCAGGCCTTACAGTCCCACAAACTAATCACGCAGCAGAGCAACCTCAGCACGTCTAGATTTCAGTAGTTTGTGTTGGGTACACACTTCGCAGTGCTCAGCTCATGAGCAGAGCTCAGCCGCCTCGGTACTGCAGCAGTTAATTTACACATTTAGGGCGGCCACGCTAGCTTAGCCATTATGCCAGTATGGTGAGTGGTTTTGAGGTTTTTCACTTTGTTGTCCATCAGATGGTTGTACGCAGATGATCCCTGTGAATCGTGCATATCTCTACATTCAGGACATTTTGGCATGTTCTGCCCTGGAATAGAACTCAGAAATTCCTTTATCAGGACCTGTGTAGGTTGTGAATAATAAGCTCCAATACGTTATAGTGTGAACATACTGATTTTTAGGTCTCGCAGAGAGACCTAATGGCATCCATCCACAAAGCTGACTTTTACGATCTGGATTTCAAGAAGTGCACGTCCTCGTGACCGCGCTTCTATCCCCCTGCCTTGCTCTTCAAAGGCTCCCCTTACCATTTGCTTGCTCCTGCCTCCCCGCCCACTGCTTCACACTTCACGGCCGCCAGGCCGTGACTCGCATTTCTGCCCAGCAGCTTCAAAGGGATCTGCTTCCCCACCCACTGCTTCACACCTCACGGCCTGGCAGCCATGACTCGCATTTCTCCTTCCCCCTCCCCACAGCAATGCCAAGAGCTTGTTTACCTATGGAACCCTCGTCCATGCCTGTCCCACTTAAGGTTACTCTGCTGCTCATAAGCACAGTCGGGTACGATTCCAGGCAAATCGCTTCACCTTCCCTTGTTTACAATAAGAATGCGTCCCTGTGTTATGTAACTGGTGTTCGTGTAAAGCGCTCCCTCTGGTTTGTTTCCTCTTGCTGTGGTGAGCACGGCCTGGGATCATACTCAGTGCCTAGAAGCCCTCGATGTTATTGGCTGGGAGAGGATGGGTCATTACAATAGCTGCGGACTCTAAAACTAGGCAATCGGGTTCGAGTCCCGGCGCCGGCTCAGCACCCTGTGATACCAGGCAAATCGCTTCACCTTCCCTTGTTCACAATATGAATGCGCCCCTGTGTTATGCAACTGGTGCTCGTGTAAGCCGTTCCCTCGGGTTTGTTTTCTCTTGATGTGGTGAACGCTGCCTATTATCAGACTCAGTGCCTTGAAGCCCTCAATATTATTGGCTGGGAGAGGATGGGTCATTACAGACCTGCTGACTTTGGAACTAGGCAATCAGATTGGAGTCCCGGCACCGGGTCAGCACCCTGTGATTCCAGGCAAATCGCTTCATCGTCCCTTGTTCACAATATGAATGCGTCCCTGTGTTATGCAACTGGTGCTCATGTAAAAAGCTCCCACAAGTTTGTTTTTACTTGTTGTAATGAGCTGTGCCTGTGCTCAGACTCAGTGCCTAGAAGCCCTTAATGTTATTGGCTGGGAGAGGATGGGTCATTACAGACCTGCTGACTTTAGAAGTAGGCAATCAGACTGCAGTCCCGGCACGGCTCAGCACCCTGTGATTCCAGGCAAATCGCTTCGCCGTCCCTTGTTCACAATATGAATGCGTCCCTGTGTTATGTAACTGGTGCTCATGTAAGACGCTCCCTCTGGTTTGTTTTCTCTTGACGTGGTGAGCACTGCTTGTGCTCAGACTCAGTGCCCTAGAAGCCCTCCATGTTATTGGCTGGGACAGGATGGATTACAGAGCTGCTGACTTTGGAACTATGCAATCAGACTCGAGTCCCGGCATCATCTCAGCACTCTGTGATTCCAGGCAAATCACTTCACCTTCCCTTGTTCACAATATGAATGCATCCCTGTCTTATGTAACTGGTGCTTTTGTAAAAAGTTCCCACAAGTTTGTTTTCATTGATGTGGTGAGCGCTGCCTGTGCTCGGACTCAGTTCCTAGAAGCCCTCAATGTTATTGGCTGGGAGATGATGGGTCATTACAGAGCTGCTGTCTGTGGAACTAGGCAATGAGACTGGAGTCCTGGCGCCGGCTCAGCACCCTGTGATTCCAGGTAAATCGCTTTACCTTCCCTTGTTCACAATATGAATGCGTCCCTGTATTATTTAACTGGTGCTTGTGTAAAGTGCTCCCTCTGGTATGTTTTCTCTTGCTGTGGTGAGCGATGGCTGTGCTCAGACTCAGTGTCTAGAATCCCTCGATGTTATTGGCTGGGAGAGGATGGGTCATTACAGAGCTGCTGACTTTGGAACTAGGCAATCAGACAGGAGTCCTGGCGCTGGCTTAGCACCCTGTGATTCCAGGCAACTTGCTTCACCTTCCCTTGTTTTTTCAGTGGATGGACGCTTCAGTAAAGGAGGCCTCAAAACCAACCAGACACATTAAAAGCAGGGGATGTGCTGGAGTAAGACCCCTCTTTGGATATTTTCCCCGGGGGAATCCTTTAAAATGTTACAGTGTCACAGAAGGCCTCGGATCAGAACCAGATACAATCAAGCAAAATAACATTCTAGAATGCTTCTATTTGACTGTGACCCAGTATTGGATGAAGAGCGCTAGATCTGCACTCTTTCTCTCACGCAGAATTACATACCAGAATCTCATTCTCCCCTAGCACCCCGAGACTCTGCACACACACTGAGGCCACCTAGGACAAGTTCCTACACTGTAGCAGTCTAGCCCCGGTCCAAATTAAGCTTTGATGAGTGCTGATGGGGTGCTTTCAGCATGCTTGTTGGAGCTCATCCTCGAACCCATACACCTCTGCCCTCTCTGACGTCATAACACCTAGGGGAATGAATGGGAGAGTGCTATTAAATCCAGCTCTGACTCCCACTGACCCCTCGCATCACAGGGAGGGGCAGCGTGATGTCAGAAGTGGAGGAGGCATCACTACTTACTCCCTCGGGACTCTACAGGGCCTATGCCTTTAATTTACAGTCTTTAATTTAAAGCCTCTGACAGGCCCAGATACCGTTACAAGCTAGACACTCATGACACACACTAGACACTCATGACACACACACACTAGACACTCATGACACTCATGACACACACACACACATACTCCACACACACACTCCACCTCACTCTCCCTCTCTTATGCTTTCACTGTGCACCAAACATTTGTAAAGCCAATAGGTTTTTGGCACTCACACTTGAGCACTAATGATAGCAATACAAAATACTTGCTGCAGTGCAAAACAATTAAAATAAGGGTTCCTTTGTGTACATAATGTACTAAGGAGAGAGATTGTAACATGGGGTGGCACGTACTTTTCAGAAATAAAATAGTCCCTCGTGTTCCAGGTCTCGCATTATTAAAGTTTGAGGTATTGGCATTGTAAATGACAATGCCTTTTATTCATTTGCATCGGTGCGTAAACAAGCGATTTGTACTTATAGTCCATGCTTATGAGAAGCAAGGCTGGCAGTCTCTTTTACTGCCAGCCTTGCTCATTGTAAGCAAGGACTATATGTTCAAAGTGCGTGTTTATGCACGGATTGTAGGTTTTAAAAACAAATGAATAAAAGGCATTGCCATTTACAATGCCAATAGCTCAAACTTTAATAATGTGAGACCTATTGCATTGTAAATGCTTGTTTTTTAAATGTATTTACTTATGGGGAAATCGCACCTGACTAAGTCATTTAAAAGAGTGACCAAGTTTGATGTGTCTTTATCTACAAGATGCTCAGCAACTTTCTGAAGAAGCAGGGAGGAGTTCCTGGGAGAGCTGCTCGGGGAGAAATCTTCGGGGACGTGGTGGTCCTTTTTCCCCGGCAGCCGAGGAAGCTCCAGTTGGACTGTTCGAGATGCATATAATGCATTATATGTTCCTTGAAGTTGAACCGAGGGAACAGGGATGATATGATTCACATGATCATCCCTGTTCCTGATGTGAAAGAGGTCAACCGTCGCCCACAACAATTTATTTCAAGCAGCAGAAATGCTCTCCAGTGAGTGCCACCGCCCCCTCCACTGCCCTCATGTTTGTTTTCGTGTTGGCACCAGCCCTGTCTCAGCAGACACACAATCTGACAAAACATCCAAGGCAAGCGGAACTTGAACTCTCTCCAGCGCCTTGCCTCGAATTAAATGTCTATTTAGGTTAAATTAAACGTTGACAAAAAACGCGAGCGCAAAACCGCACCAGTCACAGTGGCCGCTGCAGCCACCCATAAGTCTAACTTTTATTCTAGTGACTGTAATCATGTCTCTTCACTGCCTGAAGAGAAGAATGTGCATTGTTTGACTTTAACATAGTTTCATCCCTGTGCAGCCTTGGCTGAATGAATGAATATCCTCATTCATTTGTCTGATTTTAATACTAGTGCATGGGCTGATGCGTCCTTTAATGCAGCCTACAGAGCAGCATTATTATCCACTGATTAGCCTACCTTTAATATTTGTGATGGGCGCAATGTCCTCTCTAGACAATCTGAAGAGCAGAATACATATTATTGTTCTGTCTAAAATATTATTCATGACAGCGTTTTTCTGTGTGCCCTGCAGGGCTGCATTTATACCCAATGATTAGCACAGCTTTTCTTTTACTATCTGGGCACACTACTGTCCCTTCGCATCCTGAAAACATGATTTACTATGCATTGTTTTGTTATTTATTGATAATACCCTTCCTGTGCAGCCATCATATAATTAATATCGATTGATGCATCTGACTTTATTAATAGTGAATGGGCATACCGCTCCAGTGCAACATTAAGCCTCATTGGTCACTCGAATATTCACGGCCCTCTACCACGAAGGGGCACCACGCCGGCCAGTGCAGCCCGAAGAGCGAATAAATATTCATGGTTTAGCCAGCTTTATTCATGAAGGAGTGGGGCGTCCTGCACATCAGCGTTAATATGCATTGATTACAATAGCTTTCATTGGCTGGACACACTGATTTTCATACGAGAACATGTAATAATCATTGATTAGCCTTCAATATTAATGATGACGCACACTGTCCTAGTCATTCATCCAGGGTATCCTGCAGTGCAACATTAATATTAATTGAATAGCTTGACTTTTAGTACTGATGGCCCAGTGTCATCTGCAGCCGATGGGCAGCTTCGATATTCATCCTTGCATGAGTTTAAATGGATTATTAATGGAGGGGCCCTCCATTGCTTGCAGAGCCGCATTAATAATCATTCATCCATTAGTTTAACTTTTATATTGATGAAGAAGCAGTGTATACTACAGCACAGCATGCAAGGCAGCATTATAATCATTCATTCATTAGCTTACATGTAAAATTAATAGAGGGGCGCACTGTTCACCCTTGCAGCTTGCAGAGCAGCATTAATATAGGCCTTTCATTAAGTTAAAGCCATTTGCTTTGCTATACAATACCATTAGCAAAGCAAATGCCTTTAACTTAATCAAAGGCGCAACCTATTACATTTTCAATGCTTGGGTAACAGACTGATCACAGCCCTTTAGTAAAAATATATCAGGCCCAAACATGTACCTGATGCAGATCACAAAATGCTGTAAATAGGTCAGTGAGTCACTGCATTTGTCAGAGAAATCATTTTGTCACTTGCAGTTCGTAAGTTAAAATCCTAACATACAACAGTTAGCTATTGAATACTGCAAGGTAAAAATGGTACCGTTATGTTTCACCCCCCCAGTCTTTGTTTGATTTACCCAATGTCTCAAAAATAAATTGTTATATTTTTATTTACAGCACCTGGTAAAAAAGCCTGACAACCTGAACCTGTTTAGTTGGTTCTTCTGTTGTTTGCAGTTTAAATCAAAACAATCTGTGAGGTTATCAGCATTGTATCTTGAAGTCTGTTATGAAGCTCTGTGGTTATACTGAATAAGCAGCTACCTATGTTATATGACAGCTCTTTAATAATTTAATACCTGCACTTTCACAATTGCTTTATTAACCTTCCGGCTTTCTCAAATTTGCTTGAAAATGCACCATTTTTCCACTATTTTTTCAAAATTTTCTCGGGGGGAAACCCCCGCGAACCCTCCTTAGGGGGTTCGGGCTCGCTCGCTACGCTCGCTCGCTACGGTGCAGTATGATTATCAGTTTCCGGCCCACCACTTTCAAATGTCACCAGCCGCCACTGAGGAGATGTTTCCCACAATTAGTGGCTCATTCAAAGCCAATCTCTAACCATGCGCTAAAGTGAGTGGCCCACTATTTACAGGGACAAGAGAATCCAGCCTGATTGCATTAACAAGATTAAAATAAGGAGCATTGACTTCCTTCCAAAACGAACATTGGTCATTAGTCAACTGGGAGTACTTAAGCCAGCTCAAGCTTTTACCTGCATGGCTAATTTCCTTACCTTAGTCGCCATTTTATACCATTTTCTACACTTAGTAAACCCCTCAATATTTTTGAGGGCCTGTTTCAAGGCTAAATGTAGTTCAAGTAGCCTTGGAACAATAACTGTCACATCATTTATGCTTATTCCCAAGAGATGAATTTCCCACGTGAAAGCTTAGGAGACCATTTTGGATTGGACAAATGTTAGAAAAGTATCAAAATTACAGGTATAATTGTTACAAATCAAGAGGCACTGTTCAATACTAAATTGTCTCGTGGAAAAGATTGTTGATAAATTATCATGATTTGTCAGATGCCATTTTAGCCTTTAGCCATGGTCAATAATAAAGCCTATTATTATTATGTATATTATATTATACTACATGCATAACACAATTATATGCATATTGTGCATATAGTAGTGTTATTATTAGAGCACTTACGGGGGGGCAAGAGATTTCTGGATATGGTCACTAAATCGAACAAAGTATAATCAGTTCCTCAAATTAAAAGATGTAATCAACCACACTCTGGATACCCGTAGAATCACAAGTAGAAATACAGTCAATAGATGAGAAAATATCACTGGCATTTCACATATAGGCCCCGGGTAGAACCTGTAATACGACTTCCTCTTTTTTGGAAATAGGGCGAAGGGAGCCTACATGATAAAATCCATACCCCAAAAAACCAGGTTCTTAGTCATAGATCTCAAATTAATGTTAAAGTCGCCTGCCAAAATAACTCATTATTATTTTTGATAACCCACAATATTGGAGCAATCAGAGTCCTTGAAATTATCATTATCGAAATTACAAAGGAATGAAGAACCAAAGTGAACCCAAAAATAGCTCAACCACATGCACATTAGGCAGACTTGTAGGTCTACCATGACCTTACAATTCAGGGTTACTGACATCTACGTAGCCCACCTCTGGTTCTACCAGATGAGAAAGGCTACCTCCGAAAGGAAAAGGAACACTAATCATCCATAAACCTGTTTTATTTTTTATAAAATCAGATGTGCAAATACAAAATGCTTGTAATTTGACAACACGATAAATACATAGCACTTTACACTAAAAGAAGCTAAAAGATTTTATAAGATCCTTACTCGATCAGTGTCATTAAAATTTCAAACCCTTCTTCTTTCGGACAGGGCTTAATGCAAATAAATATATACTAAAACCAAACACAATCACATGCAACATATCTGTTTTATAAGTTCTTAATTCATCTAGATATTTCCTGATCCCCAAATTGAGACATATTGATTTATTCCATTTTGTCCAAGATTTGGCAGATGGTGAAAAAATAAAACATGTGCAATGTTTTCTTCAACATTCAAAGTGCAATTGATTTCGCTCCTCTCTGCGGAATCAGGTGACCATCTAGCCATATTTGAGTTGATCTGAAGAGTATCAAAACAAAACTTCATAAAAAGTATCTTTGCTATATCGGGTTGAATGATGTCTAAGTAAGACTCAAAACTGGTAGTGGCTTAAAGCTTAAAAACTGTGAAGAAAGCCTTCCGAATCTGGGATTAGAATGCACATCCTTAATTGATATTCCTAGTAAGCGTATTTCTTGACGTTCTTGGAGTTTGCTATGAAAAAGCTGGGTTCATTCCAAGAAGTACTCAGGCCAAGCCTACTAAACAAGGTCTGCGCATGGCGAAACCATGGAAAAGTTACCTGACCGTCAAGATCCAGGAGTTCTCCCAGCCCTTCCCTGTAGGGATTAAGTTCTTGTGTGACCCATAATCTTACCCAAGATAAGGGTCTGGAAGCAGCTAAATATTCTAATCTCTTGATGCCAGAATTGCGAAAGAATGGAATCGGGTGTACATTTGGGTAAGTATAATAGCATCCATACAAATTTGTTTTCTCCTACAGTAGGGAAGCCCACGATTCCGCCCAATAAAGGGCTGATGTTTGAGCCTCATGTCTATAAACCTCCAATGCTGAGGACACTGCCTTGGATCTAGTAGTCTGGTATTATTTTATAATTGGCATGGAATTTTGCAGCAAAATTGTCTTAGATTTATTGATATGAGGTTTCCATGACAGTTTCGCATCAATTGTAATCCCAAGATAACTAAACATTTGACATGTAGTCCAATGGTTGTTGATGTATAACAATATTCTTCTTAAAAGCTTTGTGCGGTCTGATGGCCATATATTTGGATTTACTTGTATTAATTTCGAGGCCTTCAATATTGCAGAATCCACTAAAGCTGTCTAATAACCTTTGCAACCCCTAGATGTCTGTGATAATAAAATAGTATCATCAGCAAACATCAATGCAGATAAGGGGACCCTTCCTAGTTTAGGGGAATACTGATTGCAAATATACAGATGTTGCACAAAGTCCTTTACATATATTGCAAAGAGGGTTGGTGACAATGCGCACCTCTGAATCACACCCCTCTTAAGGGGTATGGCTTCGGTGAGTTTGCCGCAAGGGCCCGAACAAACGTTATCATGTTTTTCTTGAAGGGGTCTCACTATCTGTGTCAGAATTCCACTCTGTACTCCTTCGCGTCTCAATGATTCCCACAAGGATCTTCTTGGCACCAGATCATTGGCCACTTTCAAATTAATGAAAGTCACATACAAATGCCCCCCTTTAATTTTGTGTATTTCCATGGTATACAGAGGAGCCTAAAATCCTGATTGATCATGCTCAATCTTGATCTGAAGCCCGCTTGACATGAGGTGAAAGTATTATTCTCTTCCATCTAATAGATAAGCTGATTTAAAATCTTTTTTGCATATACTTTTTGCAAAGTATCAATTAAGCTGATAGTTCTATAATTAGCTGGATCTTGCTTGTCACCCTTTTTAGGTTTCACTTACCCAGAGCTTGTGCTGTGTTTGTGAAATCTCTTGAATGCAATATGTCTTAAAAGGGGCTTTTATCAGTTCCTGAGGTTGAAGTACTTGGTTAATGACTATTTTAAAGTGGGTTATTAATAGTGGCAAATATATATCTACCACTGACAGTCCACTACCACAATATAGGGCTCAGTACAGGTCTAAGAAAATTATTGCACAACCCTTGGTAGCTTGGCTGCAAGCAGGCAGGCTTAAATTCAAAGACAGTTATTTAAAGCATTAAAACACCAATTCAGTTAATAATTAAGATGCAACACACAATACAAATCCAACACTAATTTATAAAAATATGACATATGTGTAAAATGACACCAATAACAAAACATTCCAATGTAGGAAACTAGAGATATGATTTGTTTTACGATTTAGCAGTATATAGCACATAGAAATATGTAGATCCTATTGGGACATCTGGTCGTGCAAGAACGGGACAAAGTCAAAGTTTCAGGCTGCCCACGATGCAGCCGTGCGCGGCTACCCCTCATGGTAGGTTTCAGTCACATTTTTTACCTTCGGACTTGGAAACTTTCCATAATGCTTTACATCCAAGGTGACGCAAAGCTCTTAGTCTGTCCGGATTCAGTGAGGGTTCACTGGCTTGTCTTTTGACGAGCTCCCGGTCACACTTGTGGAAGTTCGACCTCCGGAGCCTTGCAACGGGATGTACCAGAGATCCGGGACAGCTCACGTTTGAAGGCGGGTGGTTTGGCTCTAGTGTTTGGTCCTGGTCACCTTTTCTACATTCGGACTTAAAAACTTTTACTAAGCTTTTTCTTGCGGGTCCCTCGATATGCTTCACCAGGCCAGATTTTGTGAGGGTTCGCAGCTTGGGTTTCAGCTTATTCTCGGTCAACCTCTGGAAGTTGGACCTCAGGAAATTTTCAGATGGGCAAACCTGGGCCGCATGCCGGCTCGCAGTTGAGGGTCGCCAGCTTGGCTGGCCATATTGAGTTGGTCCAATTATGGAGCTTTTTTCAAAGTTGCCCCAAACTTCTGGAACGTCTTCCTGAAGTTCCCCAAAGGGTCTTAACATGTCCAAAACTTCCTCCAAGGGTCTGGAAGCTCCAAGATGGTCCTTGAAAGTTTAGGACTTCAGTTCCCATAATCCACTTGGAGAAAACCCTTAAACATCCACTGGTAGCCCTCCCGGCTGAGGGTTGTTGGTGGTGATGGTCCAGGTGAGCTTGGTTAACCTGTCAGTAGATTTTTAACTGTCAATCATTTACTGTGGAATACTGAAGTTCGTCAGGGAGTCCAGTCTTTAGTCCAATGAGGTAAAGGGAAACACCCCAGGTTTTGACCATATCCTCCAAAGTGTAGCACTATAGTTTCCTAGAGACCACCATTTCTTCAAATGTCAACATGGCTGATTTTCCAGCAGAGAGAGAAGAGCTCGCTAAACACACCTCCAGGATGATTAATCTCCATAGTCTCTCCCCCTTGCATCTGCTCATTCCTTCCTTTTTAGGTCGAGCCTAGAGTCTGCATGCATGCGGAGTTCTGCAAGACTTGTTGTAGTGGAGTAGGGAATAGAAGTCCGCCCACTCTCCGCCCATATTTGTCATTGGCGTGTGTCATTGTCCTTCGTAAATGCAGGCTTCTAATTGGTTAATAGGCTTGTTGGTCCCTCCTTCGTACCGCCTCTTCTTCATTTGTAACTTCCCATGCCAACTGGCCCCTTTACTTCGGTTGTTACACGGTACGTGCTATCTAGTTGTAAGCACTATTTTCTTTATTAAGTTTCTCCTAATTCAGGCAGAACAATGTGCTTAGCATGGCACAAAAGCGGACAAAGACATGCTTAGTGCGGGACAAAGGCTGTTGCTTTCCTCCCACCCCCTTCCCAATGTCTGCATTCCCTTTGTTCCCACCCCCTCCCCACTTGCAGCAGCCCGTGAGGTAACCCCCTCGACCCTTTCCCATTGTCCATGTTCACCAGGCTCCTGCCCCCCTCCCCACTTGCGGCGGCCAGTGAGGTAACCACTCTCCATCCCCTCCCATTGTCCATGTTAGCCAGGCTCCCACCACTCCCCCGCGGCACACCATTGGTTGAAAAAACGCTAGACAGAGTCCGTGAAAATCAGTGACAATGCCAAAAGGTGTGACCTATTTGGCTTTGCCAATGCTTGTCTGCCAAGCCGATACACGAGGGGCGTCAGTGTTGGGGTAACAGATGGGGTGAGGAGCAGAAGGGGGTAGGGGAAGAACTGGGACAAGGGGTTTCAGAAATTACTGACTCTTAACTTCTGCAAGACCCATCTCCCTCTCTCTTTCTTCCCTTAACGGAGACTTTGCCTCTTTGTTTCAGCAGAAGATTTGTCACCGTTGCTGTAAAATCCTTCCCACAATGTGCCTGGCATAACGATCTCTCCCCAGCACGGGCACTGGTTACCCGTTTAGCAATTTGCGACATTCATTGAAAAAAAAAAAAACATCAAGCATGAACAAAATCTTCCAAAATCGTGCATTTCTCATGTCCAGTGCCCCTCACCCTCGAACATTAGACCACGGCTGGCATTCTGTTAACCCCCCACAACAAGACACACATTGCCTGGACACCAACATCACCTTCCCAGTTGGCACCTTTTTAAAAATCTTTCTTTCTTTTTGTAACTTTGTTTTTTTTGTTTAAACAGACATTCTTAAGGCATCGGGTGCAGTGTGTGCCAGTGGGGCTCTCCTTGGGCAGCACGAGGAGCTGGAGACAGACTGGCTGGAAAATCAGGTGCCTGCATACCCCTTCGTCACTACCTGCTTGTATGAGTGTGTATGCTTGTACGTGTGTGAGGATGTGCTTGGTTCTGTTTGTGGTTGATTTTGTGTTGCACATCGACGACCCCATACGGTAGCTTCAAACATTAGGGTAAAAAAAAAGCAAAGCTAACAGACAGAATTTGTCACAACTGGAATTGGAAATAATTTTCATTGGGAGCTCACCGACGAGAGAGAGTTTGCAGTGGAGAAGGGGCAAATCCCTGTGCCAAGTCGGTGCCTGGCTGCTCGTGGTCTTCCAACACACAAATTACTTTGAACATATGAGTTATTTTTTCAAACTTTGACATGCAAACTCCTATTTGTACCTCTCTCGTATCCGCTGAGATGGACTATCTCTGACGCACCCTTAATGAAAAACACAATGTTGAAAATCAAAGAATTGCTAGTGGAACTCCGTTCCTGTGCGTCACACCCATTTCCAGCCAATCAGACAGGTCTTCACAAGCTTGCGAGCGGTGCAGGATGCGTGTTACATCTATTGTTTTGCAGGATAGAGTCCCAGGTGCCTGTGTCCAGGGCAGATAGTTTTGAGCATCCATAATTAGGGACCAAAAGTTAGAATGTATGATGATACGCGGTGAGCTTAATGAACACTTCCTTGGTTGATGAAACCAGGGCTTCAAGTGGGCCGGTGTCCTGCAGGTGCTGACCACCTGTAGTTCGAAAAAGTTGGTACCGAGTCCGGTCCCTACCTGTCTCTCCATTTTTGCCCTCATCCTCAGAGTGAAAAAAAATCTTACCTCAGCAGCAGTGCCACACTTCACCGGCGTTGGATGTAAGTTCAAAGAAACTCTTTATAGTTGTTTCACAGTTTCATCATTTTAGAAGTGAAACATTTTCAATATTATGGACAACAAAGCCATAGTTGTTGCTTATGTATCTTATGCAACTAACAATCATTGACAAAGCCAATAGTGTAGGATACAGCTGCAAGGGTTTTTTTACGAAAAACTCAGATAAGCAGGGCGCTCTGCCTGGTGTGTACGTCAGGAGGTTCTCAATAGCTAGGAAAAGGTATGGTGCGTTAGAGCGAACGGAAAAGCCCTTAACCATTCAATTAGAAAATCATGAAAGACTCTCACATTACACAGAAACAGCGATGCTCTCGCACACAAACACAAGGTATAATACTGGTAGTCAACTAATAGAAAACATAAAGCATGTGTAACAAAAAAGTAGACAGATGCAAATTCTCTGGTGTATTTCTTAAGGTGGGTTGTTTAATGGGTCCACAACCGGCCTTAATCGGTCCACAACCAGCCGACACGTGTTTCGTCGTGTGGGAGTCCACAACCGGCCTTAATCGGTCCACAACCAGCCGACACGTGTTTCGTCGTGTGGGAGCCAATAGTGTAGGCTTGTTTTAAGTGTAATGTCAATTGTTTATATAGCTGGATGCAATAACAGGAAGACGCAGCAAAATACGAGTCGAGTGGGACACTAGTGTACGTGAGCCCACCCGCGCCCCCAAACCCTATTCTCCTGCATGGCCAAACACTTATAAGGTCTCGGCGGCGAGACCTATTGGGTATGCTAATTCTTGTTCCTATCATCTGGCTGTGTTCAGGGTAGAGGTGTTAATTAAACTGGCCTCTCCTGCCTGTCGCCCCCTTCTGTTGAAGAATATTGTTTACAACCCCTACCCCTGCTCTGGCATTCCTATGTAGTAGAACCCTGCCCTCCCAGAAAGGCTTTGTTTTAACCCCAGGGGCTACTTATCACCTCATCAAAGGAGCATGGCTAATCCGCTTAACTGTGACCTATCAGGACAGACCACTGGAAAGCTGAATGTTGGTTTACAGACTGTAACTTCTTGTCTGTACATTTTAGTATAAATTCAACAAGAGCATATTGTTGGTTTGATCAAAACGATTCTAGGCAGTCCTTGAATGATATTTTTATGACCTCCGGAACGTTAGTTATTATTTAATTACTTCATGCCATGTTAACCTATGTAGCTGGGGATCTGCAATGGGGAAAATTACCTGGGCTATTTTCCCAACACCAGGGATTATAAAACATAGTTTATAAGAACCTAGCCTATATCTACAGAACCCCACACCCCTGGGATACCTAGGGGAGACTTTAGGGGTTCTGAATATGTAAACATATTGTAGATCCGTACTCCACAGTGCTCTTAGCACAAAAGCCGATTTTGTGAAGCACTTTACCACAATGTGGGGAGTGAAATGTGCAATTTCACTAAACCTTGGGCATATAAAACCCATGTTATAAGTGTTCTTCTTATAAATACATAACCCCCCACCCCATGGGAAACCTTGGGGAGACCCTGGGGATACCTAATATGTCCAAATATTGTAGTTTATAAATTGTTAAGTGCCCCAAACACCAAAGTCGAGTTTAGGCATACTTTGCTTTTTAAAAGGAGTCCTGCAACATAGGGCAGCTTTTAAACTGACCGTAGGCTCCAGCAGTGCACACATGCAAGTGCTGAAAAGCTGCTGGCCTTTAAACTGCCAAGCCCTATTGTATGCTAGGGTCCTAAAGGTAGTTTGGATCCCCCTGCCCTATTATGTACTAGGGCCTTATAGGGGAGTTCATGCCAATCATAGGGATACTCAAACCCATAGTGTTCCCTAGCGTATGTAGGTGTTTCCACAGTATTCGAAGTGTCTTTTCAGCATAGCACTGGCCCTGAGCCTTGTCAGGCACAGCTCAGGGACAGTCAGAGTCAGTTACCACCAGTATCTGTCAGCAAAAAAATGGAGGATGTCCAGGACACAAGGATGAATTTGCAACAATGTGCTTTTGTGCAAATCATTTGTTTGGCATTACTTTCCCTAGATGCATTAAACCAAATCACACATTTTGTTTACTTTCTCTGACAGCACTGCTGTCTCTACTTCTCTGATTCATGTAATAATGTTTTAGGCTTTTAACTGCTTTCCACTAAGAACTTTCATGGCTTGCTCATTTTCGAGTGCAGCCATGTAGCATATTACTGCTGTCTCCATCTGCCAATGTGTCAGCGCCAGCATTGCATCCTGTAAATTTGGGCAATTCACTTAATAACTCCGTACCTACCAAAAACAAATGTGTCTTTGTGAAATCGAACTAGCGCTCATGCAAAAGCACTCAATGAGCAGGGGTGGCCTTAGGCATGTGCAAGCTGTGCACCTGCACAGGGCCACCAAACCCCAGGGGCCACCACACCAATATATATCCTTACTATAATAATCCTCTGAGGATGGATGAATATTTGCGTGGCGGCCCCTGGCAGGGATTTGGTGGCCTCCGGCTCTGTTCCACTTCCAGACACCCTGACCCCCCACTCTTCACTGGCCTCTGCGCTCCACCCCGCCCGGACCCCCTCTTCTGGGGCCCCCTACCTACGCTCCCTGCCCAGGGCCGCTATAAGCCTAGAGCCGCCCCTGCAATGAGTAGTTATGATCAGCACTTTTAAACAGCAGGAGCACAAAAACAGCACTACAGTAAATACTTTCATTCTAAAATCCCGACACAGAAATACCAATAAAATAAAATAGGCTGTTTTATGGAACAGAGCCCAACCATGTCGCACATCAATACTTAAATTTTACTAGCTACCATTGTGTTTTATATTACACTTGTATTACTTAGTCCAGCATTTAGTTAACTTTCCCAGACTGCACACATTTATAGCACGCATTTTTACTCCTACAGCAATTATTTACATATTAGCTTTTCGGATGAGCACACATTTTTTTAGGCCTTTCCTTCACTTACTCTGCCAACACATATTTGTTCGCATATTGGCATCGTACTCTTTAAAATCCATCTTTGTGTGCCTTTTGCACGTGGGTTTGACACATTTATGCTTAATATATTTATTTTCTATGCGCATACATACCTGTTTTAAAGGTGAACTTACAGGCAGCAGTTAAGTTTTTAAATGAGAGGAATTGCAATCGTTTTTACAAATGGAATAAAAGGATCACACATATACTAAAAGCTACTGCCTAGATTGCATAAGGGTTGAATTGTTGCATGCCCAAAGCTGACGACTATAAAACTCAGAAACCAGGTTAAAGTCTCAGCGCAGGCTCAACATCCTATCTTTTTGGTCAATCTGACTGTGACAACAATTAACAATATGTGTTTGTGCAACTTAACTGGGGCTTATGTAAAAGCGCTCTTGTACCTTTGGGTCGAGTTCACGCTATATAAAAAATGTATATACGACAAAACAAAAAACATGTGACGTGGAATTTATTGGTGCACCTTTTTTGGAACTGTGCTTCTAATGTCTATGCTTTTATATTCTTTTGGGGCACTGAAACCTTGATTTATTTGCGTTCTTTAAGCAAACATTTGAAGCATGCATTATGTTATTATTTATAAGTAGCAAAACCACACATAAATTAAAGGCTAGCACTTACATTTACTAAAGGTTGCTCAAGTGCCTGTGGATAATCTGGCACCCTAGTATTATCAGGCAGCGCAATGGACTTGAAGGTATTGGAGCGCTTTATTGGGCACTAGTTACATGACACTATGACACATTTATTTTTTTGGTAGGCATGGGTAGATCAAGTAATTTGCCCAGAATCATTGGATGTTGCAGAGACTCGAACCTGGTTCCCCAGCTCCAAAGTTGGCAGCTCGGGCTGTTACACCACATCCAAGCCAACTCGCTCTTACTCCAAGCCTTGCTTTCATCAGCGGTCTGACGGAGGGCACTTTAATCACATCATGCAGAGGTGTTACAAGAATGCATGTGCCCGCTGCGGGAGGTGTCCATCTCTAAACTTGGGCTGATCTCCAGCACTTGTTAGCACCGTCTGGGCATAGGTCACAGCTCATTAGTACCGGTTCATCACCCAAATATAGTAATAAGCAACAGAAAGGTGACCAGTCAACCTTAGTGAAGGGCATTTCACTGCACATCACAGTGTTTTCAGTAGCTTTGGAATTGTTTGGGCTGGAAACTTTTTTTTTTGTTAAATTTGCAGATTATGCATTTAATGATGGATTATGTGGTAAATACTGCAAATCCATAACTGTGGGGAAAATGTTGTTACCGCACGTATTGCCTTTTTCAATAAACAAGTCATAATACTTTTATGAAGTTTCAGTAACTTATATTGTACAACTGCTCACCGAGCTAAAATTTACAACAACAAAAAAATTCATATTCATCACATAGACAGAACCTAATGCATTTACCAATACTTGTTATTTATATGGACAATTTCTGCCCCTTTTCACGTGTCTGGTACTGGTTCTCCTGAAGCCACTGAACTGCACAACAAATTTACATATAAGAACCACACTGTTGTTTCGTGTTTCAAAATGTCCCCATGTATTTTATCGGGTCCCTGGTGCCTTCCCTGTTTTTATCTCCGCAATTATTTCCTTTGCCTCACCTAAACTCAAATTGGGAACGTATGCTTTTGTTTGACTCCATGTAGGAGGAATTACCTCAAGAGAGTCTAGTAGAGGTTCTGGTGCTTCAGCATATAAATTAGTTAAGTGTCTGCTACAGGTGCTTGGGTCCAAATAATGATCTGTGTAAGTGGAGCTATCTTTACTACGAGGAGCTAATGTTCTCCAGAGTATAGACTTATCTTTGTTTCTAGCTGCAATAATTAGATCATCCCAGTTTGCATCGTTCCAACTTTTTTCAGCCAGTACTTTCTTATATTCTGTCCTAGAATTTCTCACTTTTTCCCTGTCTTATATTTTAACCCCTTGAACGCTCATGACGAGCTCAGCTCGTCATGAGCCACGGTGCTCATGTGCTCATGACGAGCCGAGCTCGTCATGACCGTTGGAACGCTCGCACTCTGGGCTAATTCCCCTGCTGTGCGAACGTTCTACACAAACAGGTGTGGTCATGACAAGCTCAGCTCATCATGAGCACATGACCACCGTGGCTCATGACGAGCTGAGCTCATCAATAGCACCGGGGCGCTGTGCGCGCCCCCTCCCCCCAGCACAGCGGGGGAATGAGCCCCGCATGCAAGGGGTTAAGGGTCCCTATTAGTTACCTCTTAGCTGCTAGGCAGTTTTTGTTACACCAGGGGATTTTTGACAAACCCCTGGATGTTCCTGCTTTCGGGTGTGTTGGAGGAAACTTAGTCAAGAATGGTTTCATGTTCTCAGCCAGAGAATGATGGATTTGTGTGATCGGTATTTCAGATTATAGATAGCCAACAAAGGGTGAGAGAGCATCTGAGGAGGCATTGTAGATGCAAATCATATAATCTTATTTATTAACAATATTTGGCCATCTAACTGTCCTAAGGTTGTTGCCAATTGTTGGTTGGACAGAGTTGTTAGTAGCACCATGAGCCCACATCTCAAATAACTTCCCTGCCATTGTCAAACATAGTGGGAAATGATCGCTTTCTTCCCTACTTTCCACTTTAAAATCTATTTGATTTCCCCAATGTGCGACACTAAAAATATAATCGATTTTTTATTTTGTGCACTGCACCCCTTCTAAAAGTAATAGCGCTCAGAATGTCAGAGGTAAATCTACCATTACAGGCTCGAAGACCATGTCCTCCAGTGAGATGGGCTATTTGCATAGAAGCAGCTGTGCAAGGAACAGGGGTGCCTGCTCTAGAGATGCCACACCTCTAGCGGAATCTTCTTCCTCCAGAATTAATTCCATGCCAACTACAGTCTGAAATCTGCTTTTAAAATTGACACCTATCAGGACAATCGTATCGGGGCTTACAGATCCGAGAACGGAATCTAGCAGAACCAGCGCTGGGGATCCTACTATCGAGTCTAATTAAAGAGATATACTTCTGCTCGGTTTTGAATTCTTAACTTCAATCCTGAAATATCTACTGAAGGGATGTTCATGTTATCTACAGTTATGTTAAGAGTAATTTTTGCCCATACGATCAAGCCCCCTGGAAGGCCTGCCTCTTATTGAGGGAACTGCACCCATAGAAAATGTCTTATAACCTAATTTGTATGGTGTGTGGATCTGCCAAGATTCATGTAGCAGGCACATTTCGAACTGCCCCCTGTAATCCAGCCAGGCCGGGGCAAGCAATTTCTATTTCAACGCTGCTATATTCCGAGAAATCATTAATATATTTGGGATATTTGTCGCCAGTTTCTTCTTGGGGTCTATCAAAAGCACACATTGGGGGTCATTACGATGACAGTTGGATCGCTGCGGTAGTGGGACTGGCTGCCTGCGAGGCGGCCTACCCACCTACGGCATTACGATGCGACCGCCACAGCGGGGTCGCAGTGGCCATACTTTACATTGCGGCGGGTGCTGCTTGCTGCATTACCCGCCTCAATGTAAATAGGGCACAGTTTACATTTCTCTGCACTACGTGGCAGGCACCATGCAGTGCCTGCCACATGGTGCATGGAAATGTAGGGGGGCACCATAGGTGCCCCCGAACCCACAAGAGAAAGCGCCCGGGCAGAAGGGGGGCCTGCTACAGGCTTCCCAAAGTCTCTTTCCGCCAACTTCTTCATGGCGGGTTAACTGCCATAAACAAGCTGGCAGAAAGGGATATCATAATAGCAATTCTGACCAATGTAGCTGCTCCGACAGGCAGTAGGAAAAGGACTGCCTGTTGGAACAGTGGCGGGCGGTCTTTCCAGCCACAACGCTTCATCAATGCTTCCCCGCGCCTTCATAATATGGTGGGCAGAAAAGCGCTGTGCAATGGCGGAGGGCCCGCCACCGACAGGCTGCCGGTGGTGGGCCTTTGCCCATCGTAATGACCCCCTTAGTTTGTGTGCTTCCTTCACTAGCTTGAACTGCAATTACTTTGTTCATTTGATATGGTGCATGGTTAGGCGTCCCTGTAAAGCTATTTACTAGAGTGTTAGGAGGATTTTTATAGGCATTTGTCATCTCTGGGTTTAGTTATAGTTCCCAACCTTTCCAGTTAATCAACAGATTTAAAGTTATCAGTGGTGTGGATGGGGAAGGAATGTTTTAAAAGGCTCTGTTGTGTTCCCTGGGTACAAATCACTCCCCGCCTGGGACTATTCAGCTTAAATCTTATGGGTAATCTTAGATCTAATGCTATCAGGCCACCAACTATGGTCTTAGTCCTGAAAAACAGCATCATTTTGTCAAAGTTCCCAGTTTTGCTCAGTAAGTGTTCAGCCTAATTATATAGGATCGAACTATAGACAGGCACTGGCATCCGTGTCTAGTCCAGTGCGTCACCTTATTCTTTAAAGAGACTTCATCCTCCCTATCCCCTTTCTTTAGCTTTGGCACATTAATCATAATTACTTTATTATCTCCATTACTTTGTGGGGGGCTTTTGAAATTACCTATTGTGTGATATGCTAAACTGGCGTGTCTACTGTGTCTATAACTTGAGTTAGTAGTCCAAGTTTTCTGATGCATTATGATATCCTAGTTTTTTTTCTTTAAATACACCCTTTCACTTTCAGTCTGGATACTACACTCACCAGGTTCTAGGAAATTAAACGTATGCCTATATCAAAATAGACTGGAATAGGAGCTATATTCCTGCTCTATGCAGGTGGAGGGGTAATACTGAGTCTAGGACAATTCCTGGACAAGTTGTGAACCGGTCATTGAGCAGGGTTAATTATTGGATATGGGGCGAGCCAATCATTGCTGGCTGGTGATGCTAAGGGCAAACATCGAATTGAGGTTGTAAATTATTTTTAGTAAGTTGCGACAGAATTGTTAGAAAACATATGTGGTCTGAAAAGAAATACAGGATACAACTCAAATCTGCCCGTCCTGAGCTCAAGCTGGAAAAAAAGAAGCCTAAAATGTTTTATTTTTTTTAAATGAATAACAGTACATCCCCTTCGCAATCGTTTTTATATATTTTTATTTTATTTTTTCTTTTATCCTAAGATATCAACATTTCAACAGTAATTCGTTACAGCAACGTATTTCCATTGTGTTACAGTCACTTTGCAAAGCCTTGCCATCATGTGCATTATTCTAAATAACATTAGTAGTGTCACTGTGCCTAACTATAAGAACGTGTAAGAACAACAGGAGAAAACCCATAAACCTCGTTGGGATGGGAGATATCGTGTAAGCAAAAACAATTCCCAACAGGTATTATTCGAAGACAGTTTTAGTAGTGTATGCAATATGCATTACAGACAAGGAAAAACCAAGGAGTCAATTGATTTTCAACAAAAGTGGTATTATTTACCAAGAAGCAAAAGGGAAATCTCACATGACAATACAGTTAGAACAGCACTGTACAGAGTGGATCATGTGACAACCCAGTGACACTTGGTTCAAGGTGCTATATACAGTTTAGTGATGGTGAATGTGCAAGTGCTAAAAAACAGCAGCGTGGTCGATGCATGAAACGAGATATTTACATCAAATAATGGCTTCTCAAAACAAATTGTAATCACTCAAAATACAATTATTTAAATAGAAGCGCAAACGTGATATGCGTCGTATCATTCAAGCTGTACAGTCGACGGCGTTTCGATCCCCTTTGAATCGGGATCGTCATCAGGACAGGGTTGTCGATGGTAACAGTGAATTATACCCAAGTGATTGAGTATGGGTATATGAAGTCCGGGCGGTCGCTCATGGGTCGAGGGTTGATCGGAGAGTTATATTCGATCAACGGGCGGGACTTGCTTGGCCTGACTAAAGCAGGGCGGCAGAAGGCAATCGGGGCTCATCTGGTGGTAGAACTACAAGCAGTGAATGCTAGAGCTACCAGGTTTGTAGTTCTACCAGGTAGCTCTAGCATTCACTGCTTGTAGTTCTACCGCCAGATGAGCCCCGATTGCCTTCTGGCGCCCTGCTTTAGTCAGGCCAAGCAAGTCCCGCCCGTTGATCGAATATAACTCTCCGATCAGCCCTCGACCCATGAGCGACCGCCCGGACTTCATATACCCATACTCAATCACTTGGGTATAATTCACTGTTCCCATCGACAACCCTGTCCTGATGACGATCCCGATTCAAAGGGGATCGAAACGCCGTCGACTGTACAGCTTGAATGATACGACGCATATCACGTTTTGCGCTTCTATTTAAATAATTGTATTTTGAGTGATTACAATTTGTTTTGAGAAGCCATTATTTGATGTAAATATCTCGTTTCATGCGTCGACCACGCTGCTGTTTTTTAGCACTTGCACATTCACCATCACTAAACTGTATATAGCACCTTGCACCAAGTGTCACTGGGTTGTCACATGATCCACTCTGTACAGTGCTGTTCTAACTGTATTGTCATGTGAGATTTCCCTTTTGCTTCTTGGTAAATAATACCACTTTTGTTGAAAATCAATTGACTCCTTGGTTTTTCCTTGTCTGTAATGCATATTGCATACACTACTAAAACTGTCTTCGAATAATAACTATTAAGAACGGTACATTTTTCATTCGCATTGTACATTAACCAAATCGCTCACTACATCACTTGTGCATGGTTGAGAGTGCTAAAATATCACATCATGCATGCCGCTATTCGCCTACTGCTGCTGCCTTCTGCACAAGGGGTAGCTCATTCGTTATAGCGGATGAGCGTCACCCCACTGAAATGCCCCCAGAGATGAAAAAAAAGGTAATTAAGTTAATTCATTACAATTTCATTTTTCGTCACCCCCTGCCGGAACGGAGTGTCAGGACGGGGCCTACTGAATGGCAGCAGGGAGGAAGGTGGGCGGCCTTCGCACTTGTTTCAAGTGTGCATGTCTCGTTGGTCGGCCTTCGTGCGACAAGGTCAACTCGTCATGGGTGTTACCTGCGCTGTGCTTATGACGAGTTGACCTTGTCACAAACAATGGGATTTTGCAAATGGCAGCACACAGCGGGAATATACAGTAGCAATGATGTGGTTAAATCTCTCTAACCCACAGCTGGGTTAGGGAAAGCAAAAGCTTCCAGTGCTCTTGTGATCGCTGCTAGGGGCTGCTCCCACCAATCCTGGTGCTGCTCTGACACTGTTTAACAGCACAAGAGCAGCACCAGGATTGGTTAAGAGAGATAGCTGGGGCCCTGGAGTCATGAGGGAAGAAGACCCGAGCGAGGAGGATGCAACAACAACCACTCTAAGTACATTTTGCTTTTATTTACTCACTTGTTTTTTTTAATGAAACCTGACCACCTACCCATTACCCATTTGCCCGCCCCTCCCCTTTCTGAAGTTGGCAGCCGCCACTGCAAATATCCCCTCAGGGGTCCCCAGATGTCTTTGAGGTATGCTGTAGGTGGTAGGAGGGTAATGTGGTTTCCATGCAGGCATTACATACAGTCATATCTCTAAGCCGCTCCTTGACCGCGAGTATGGTATGCCGCCCCCAGTGAGCTAAAAGGCGAATGCAATGATTCGTCATCTACTGAGGGACCTTCCCTTCATGAACCCTAAAAGTACAATCAATGACTGCAGCTCAATTTTGTCGTCAGTCATCTCAGAAACCATTTCTAAGACTGTATGATAAAATCTTAATATGGGTAGGCAATCCCGTGCTAAGTATTAAAAAACGTGCATAGTCAATAGCAGTTTTATCAGGGTGATGAAGTTAAGGGAAAAGCACACACATCAGAACACTGCCATCAGGAAAGGCCATTCAAGGGAATAAAACTTCTTTTCGGCATCCAGCAGGCGACCACAACTCTGTCTGGATTCAGGTGATGCTGAACCGTGAACACTGTCCAGAGAATAATAGTTGTCAATCTGTGGTGAATGAAGCCTGATTGCATAGACTAGGTGTGATGCTAGAATGTGTTTGTATGCTTTGTGAAACTCGACTTACTCGCCATCTGATCCTGGCACTTTTCCCCTGGCTAGTTTTTCAATGGCTGCAATTATCACCTCTACGAAGATTGGGATGCTCAGGAATTGTCTATGATAATGTTCTAACCTCACTAGGACAATTTTGTCTAGTTTACTCTCCACAGAACCCTCAGGTCAGTCACTGGGAAAGTGTATAGACATGTGTAGTAATGCGTAAATTCCCCGAATATGCTTTCACTGTCAGCGAGGGAGGCCCCACTGGCTGTATCTATTTGCATTATGTTCATTTTTGTACAATTCCTATTGAGGAGCCAGAAGAGAATCCTGCTGGGTCTCTCTCCCTCTCTGTACTGGCTGGCCAGGACATACTTGCCAAGGAAATTGACCTCTGTGTCTGCCACAGTGGGATAGCAGGGGGATTAAGGGGGACAGCCACCCCCTTCTCCTACCCGCGGCTGTTGCGAGTGTTCGCTAACACCCCCGCTATAGTATGCAGCCTTCGCGAGGCGGCAAACGGCGGGCTACCATTGGCGGCCAAACGTCTAGCTACACCACGGGTCTGCCAGGTCTCTATATGGTTGTAGCAGATGTTTAATTCTTCCAGCATGTGTTTAGGGTAGGGTTGGGCGTTACTTGTGACTACAGCACAATTACTTGCAATTTTTGCGTAATTATGCCAGCTGCTTAATCCTGCATTTAGTACTATTTTCTTACTGCAAAATGCACCCTTGCGTTCAATATGGGCCTGAGTTTGCATTTTACGCTAAGAAAATAGCACTAAATGCTTAGGGCACAAACAGCATTGGCCAGCAGATGCTCTCTCTCTCTAAGAACATTGTTTCTGGTCCCCCTGGAGTAACATATTTGACTCAAATTACTTTTATATACTCAAGCTGGTGTAGTTGTATTATTTTGGTAATTTCACATCACAAGAGTAATGCGTAATTACTGAAATTACCCTGATTACTCTGACTTAATTAAAGTTTCGCCCAGGCCTAATTTAGTGTACGCTTGGACCACTTTGCTTTCTACTGCTGTGATTTTGGGTTCTAAGCATGCAAGCTATCTACAAATGTCCATGATTATGCCTGTATGTTTCACGGTCATTACTCCTCTCACGTAAGCCTTAAAGGTATCCCATAGGGTGACATATCTAATAACAGTGCCCAGGTTAACATTTTTTTCTTGATCTTATTTTTATTGGCATTTTGTAAATATCTTTAACCATGCACAGTCATCAAACAATCTTCTGAGTCAATATCCCACATAGCCCTATGGCACATTGTACAAAAACAATCTGGTTTGCAAATAGTCATCTGCATCTATGGCACCATTTTACCAACCATTGATTACTGTAACGTTTCAATCGAATCATCCATGCTCTGTTATACATTTTAGTACACAATATACTGTTTGCGCATTGTTCTTACATGGGGGTGCTATCAGCCTCACATTCTGGCGCTACAATACTGTCCCAAATTATTATTATTAAATGTACTTTTTAATAAACATTAAAAATAATGTAAGAACATCAAACATAAACTTAAACCAGTGCAGAGGAGTGTTATTATTTTTTTAAAATTATTTTTATTAATCAAAAAACAAAAGAAAAAAAAATGCTTCAGAAACATTACAGTATACATAGAGTGAGTTTGGTAGACAGGGTTACAAAATATTACTACAATTTAACCCTCCCACTAGCCCTGCCCCCCAACCAACAAACATGGTTCACAGTAAATCAACAGTAGTCTTGAACATACCTGCGGACCGTTATGAAACTGGGGTCTGCCAGGTTCTGTAACCCACCCAGGCCCTCATATCTTCTCCCATTTGCATGGGCATCCTCTACTCTGATATACTGCCTGCTCGGCCAGAGGAGTGTTATTTAGTCATGTTCTATTATTCATTATCGATGAGGGGTCTCTCAGGAGGTCCCACTAAGGGCTAGGGAGGAAGAGTAAAAAATACTCCTAACGTAGCAGCCTCCCTCGCACAGACGCTCGCACACCTGACTTGAAATAACCTAAGGAACCATGGATGGCTAAACCAACACCTATAGAACCACCACTGAGTAGTTTTATTATATTATATTTCAGGATCTCCTCCCGGGTCTACCCTTACCTCCTCTCCATCCTCACTGCTGGTGTGACTCGGCTTCTCCCATGCCACCATCATTTCTTTCCACAGTGCAGCTATGGAGCGCTTCCTCGCTCCTCTAGCCTCTTCCCAATCCAGTGCTCCACCCTCAGCTGCAGCACAACTGATCACATCCTGATTCCAGTTTTCTACCTTGGGTCCATTTAATGATTTCCACGCCAGGGCTATTCTCCGTTTGGCCAGTTCCAGGGCTAAATCTATTAACCTATTCCCAACTTTATGCTTATGTGAGCGAGGGAAGAGTACCAAAAGACACACCTTAACCGTTAGGGCCAGTTCCCTTCCCAGAGCCTCTTTGAGTTTGGTAACAATTGCTTCCGAGTAGGGGAATAAATGTTGACAGTCCCAAGTCATAAGCATGAAGCCTGCATCAAGTTGGGAATACTTCGGACACTTCCGCACTTCTCCTCCATAAGTGACATTAAGACAAAGGGGTGGCATAGAAGTCATATGTATGAAATTGTATTGTATATACTTTAGACGCGTATTTTGAGAGTTTTTTTAGGGGACTGCAGCATCTTGTCCCGTTCAACATCTGTAAGCTCTTCCCCCACAATCCTTACCCATCTCCCCCTCAGGCCAGTTAGAGGCTCCAGGGATGCAGTTAATAAGGCAACATAAAACCACTTCACCTGATGTCCAGCGGTACCCAGGGTGATCAACGCATGTAAAAGTGGGTGTGTCTTCTCCCTACCGGCGCCCCACAGTTGCCCAAAGGTACGACTCAAAGCCTCAGTGTAAGAACTGACCTGGGGGCAGTGCACAACTATCTGCCAAGTCTTTAAAGGGAATTAGGGCTTTTTCCAAATAGCAGTCTCCTACATTTTCCAACCTCACTTCAATCCAGGGGGCCAATTAATCTGCTGTGAGAAGCAACATAGATGCTCCGTGTGGCAGGCCCACCAGGGGTAACAAAGGTGAATATCCGGGGGCACTCTTTACCTTTGTCAGGGAGCTTTTCCAGGCCTGTAACCTACAGCAACAAGTCATATGGGGTAGGAGTGGTCGAAACTATGAGTTTAGCCACCAACAGGCCAGGGCGACCACCAAGGTCCAAGAGACAATTACCCACTTTGTTCACTCCTTACAACTAACCATTGCATTTGGGAAGCCAGCATAAAGAACTCGAAATTCGGCACCCCCAGTCCTCCCTCAGCCACGGGTCGCTGTAGACTCTCGGATGCCCGTCACCCCACCTCAGATTCTGCAGTAATGAATTCAGTGAGCAAAACCAGCCCAAGGTCATTAGAACTGGCAAATTAACAAAATAATACAAGAGACGAAGTAACATAACCATTTTGGACAGCGACATCCAGGCCATAATAGGGAGCTGCAGAGTACGCCAAAATAGGACACACGCCCTAAGGGATCGTAAAGCTTTGACCAGAATTCCCTCTCTTAAATCCTTTAGGGAGTGGTAGATATTGATACCCAGATATTTAAATGTGTGGGGGTCCAATGGAGACCAATGCACAAGTCCTCAGGGCGAGGCGATGGACCCATCACGGGGAACAGATAAGACTTTGTTTCATTGACCCGAAGGCTGATACTTGTTCAAAGCTCTCCATGATCCGCATAGCAGCGGCAGTGCTTGCGACTGCCTCCCCCAGGAATATCAGTAGGTCAGCCGCATAAAGAAAAATAATATTTATGTGCGCACCCACTTTAACACCCAATCCATCACCTCCCAATCTAAACCTCTCGGGTAGTGGCTCATCCCTAGGGCGAACAAAAGGGACGCGAGTGGTCACTCCTGTCACATGCCTCAGAAGATCTTATACTGGCTAGAAATTGTTTTGCCCGTTTTTACCCTTGCAGCTGGGTCCGTATAGAGAAGCCAATCCCATTTCTCCCAGGCATCCCCCAGGCTTATGCACCTCATAACGTCAAAAGAGTACTCCCAACTTACCATATCATAAGCCTTTTCCAGATCGATCGATGAGACTGCCGCCTGTCGATTACGTTCAGCTTCCGTTTGGAAGAAAATAGATTAAAGTCTGCGAAGGGTATAGGAGGTGTTGCGGGTGGGAATAAACCCATTTTGATCCAGGTGTATAAGTGGTTTCATGTGGGAAAGCAGCCTACTCGCAAGGACCTGGCTATGGATTTTAAAATCTAAATTAAGCATAGAGAGGGGCCTAAAGTCTGTCGCTTTAGCACCTATCCCTTTGGTTTTAGGGAGGGGAACGACGAGAGCTTTCCAGGTAGTATGCCCAGGTTAAGAATAAAGTATTCTAGTATAGCCTCTTCCAACTCCCCGAGAACCACAATCCTTTTTGGATTGACCAGTCCAATCTGTAACATAACAACAGAGCCCCCAAAATGCTTTTTTAGTTGCAAGGAGTCTGCATGTAGGCAATCTCTCAGTGGCAGGGCATCTTTTAAGACTATAACATGAGGAGCTGCTTAGGGGGTAGACCAGTAACCGGTAAATCAGATTCCCTGTTTGAAACTGAGAACCAGGAGTGATTGTAGTCTGGCGAGGAATGGCAGGCTCTATTATGTGTCGATCCATCTCATAATTCAGGAGGCAATTGGAGCTCAGAAGAATGTTTGTCCTATTTGGTGAGCTCTGATGAAACAAAAGAGTTCTTTGTCGTCAAGACATTCAGATCGGAGGAACATTTGCCAATCTTATAACAATGAGTTTTAATTAATGAAAGCTTACATCTAATATGTTTAAGTGCTGATTTCTAAAAGTTCCTCCAATTTGCACAAGATTTTTTCTCACTTAGATTCAACAAAGTTTAATAGTAGTGCTTGTTTCATTAAAAGATTGGAGTCTACCTCCACTGCCTGCAAAACACTGTGATTCATTCGTAGGCCCTGAGGTTGAGCTAGCATTGAGACTTGGATAATTCACGACATGGACAGGCATTAGTTAAATTAGATAAAATGGTTTTATAAGCGGTTGCACTTAAACAGTGTTCTGAATTTAAATATTTTTTGTTATTAGCTCCAATAGCCTTAGCAGGAAATTTTTCCAGCAACAAGAAGTGCATCCGTTTATTACCAATTCCAGCAGCAGTGTTCCTTATCCCCCTGACTAAAGAAACATAAAAAGCCAGATATAAAGGAGGAGGGGCCCAGCCCAGCTTCTACTGGTGCTGACGGACCACGGACAGACCAGCCCTTGCCCCAGACGTTGCATGGGTGTGGCCTGGGCGCATTCTGCAACCCCCCTGGTGCAGAAACCATTGGCGCTCAGAGTAGTGGGAAGATAGAGGAGTGGTCTCCTTTCCCCTTCCCCTGCCCAGGGGACAGTCCTATTTGGAGTCCTCAGACAGTCCACTAGCAAACAAATGAGAGTCCTGTGTTGTGGGAGTCGTTGGCACGATAAGTAGTGTGATGGTAGGGGATCGGTTTCCTCTATCCCACTACTCTGCCTAAGGGACATAGGTGGTTGGTTTCCCAGGCAATCCACCAGCAAACAAATGTCCATTCTGTCTGAGAGTCAAGTTCCAAGAGGTCTAGTTTTTTCCAGTCTGTAGGTGGTTAACATCAATGTTGTACCATGGTTTTGGTCTTGAAGTTAGTTTGACAATAAAAGAGATTTGGTGGGCATTTTTCCTTAAGTGGTTATAATGAGACCAAGCAAGGTGAATATCGTGTCAAATATGTAGCTAGATGTGTCTGTAGTCCTTGTGACTAGTTAACAGAGGCCAGGAGCTTTCAGCATTGCTGTAATAGCTCTTGCCTGTGGCAGGGAATATTGGTTGAACAAAATCTTCATGTCACCCAAGATGCAAAGGATTGTAAAGCTTAGGGAGGTATTTGAGATGGTGCCTTTTAGGATGAGAATGTCACCTGTATGGTGTACAGTGATGTTCTTTTGCTTTGAGTGCCAGACTGCAAGTATTTGGTGTCCTTGTTTTTGACTCTGTCCCACGCCTTACACTAATCTAATGTGTTCGCAAAGGCTTAGGCCTGTCCCTTGACATGAGTAAAGTCCTGTAACCTGGTAGAACACCCCAAGCGTGCCCTCATTGAACAGAAAGTGGACTATTATCCCGGTCATGGGTTTAGTACGTGGAGCAGTGGTGCCAGTATACAGTATTATGTGAATTCTTGCTGTGATCATGCCTTTTTTATTTGTGTAATTGAAGTTGTGCTTCTATGTGCTTACCCGGATCGTAGCACTAACTTCCAAAGTGTATGTTGTATATGTTTGGATATGTGATGTGCATGGCATATGCATGTTGTGTATAAGTGGGCCTGTGTAATGGAGGCCTGTGGGATCCATTTGGGATGTCCTGTGCCTGACTTGCTGCACAAGATGGAGGTGAGGATGTTTTCCCAGACAGTGAAGGTTTATTACTGACACTCCTGAAGCTGGAAGGAGGAGACCTACACACTAAAGTGGGGAAAGAGGAGATGGGACTCTTTCAGAAATTTGATTACGTTTGTTTCTGAGACGAGCTGCTGAATATTCTTCCCATAACATTGCCAACTGGTAGATAGTGCAGGTGAAGGGTGGGACTTCAATCTCTGTTGGTCAAGGTGAAGAGGATGCCTTTAGAGAGGCTAACCTTTTGCTTGGCCCTGATCACTTTTTCAGGTTGGCTGATAACAGCTTGGTGCAGAAAGCTCACAATATTTTGTGTCTCTGTTGTGGGTGGTCCAGGCGGGAGACAAACGTGCTCTGAGGAGCTTCACTCTACACAAATGTTGCGTCTAAAGAGCAGCCTGGAGAGAACACACAAAAGAAGGACCACCTCAAACCGGTTCTGAAAGTGCGCTCAGTGAATGACTGAATAACAGTCTATTTCAAGATAATGCCCAATAACATAAAATAAGAATTACAAAAAAAAATCATTTTAGATGTTATAGCACATTATGGGTAAACAAGGCACCCCCCATTTAAAACATAGCTATTAAACAGTGTAGTAAGCTCATATAAATAGTTAATTAAGATTTTTTGCAAGTCAATGAATGAAAAGCAGAAAACGGCAAACATCACAGTCCTTGAGGTGTCTGACTTAATCAAGTTTACAGAAACACCCACATTGAGGATACTCATATTTGTAAAAAATTGCCTAAGTCATTCTGCTAGAAACCCCTCCAACCAAGCCAAGTTGAATGGATATCCCAGGTTTCATCAACACTTGTAGCAATTCTCTTTTTATGTTCATCATCTTTACTAATTTGAGGATATCTTTCTTGTGTCCACAATAAAGCCTAGAAGGATTATGGTTTGCATCAGTTTATGTCCTGCTTTTTCCTGGTTTACTACAAAACCCAGATCTTGTAGCAGAAAAACCACTATCTGTAGGTTCTTCATTAGTCGATGAGGAGATAGAGATATGATCAGGTTGTATTGCAGGTAGACTATCATTGATAGAAGGAATTCCATCACTGGACTCAAAATCTACATGTAGCACCACAGTGCTGAAGAGAGGCCATAGGGCAGTGTAGTAAACTTGTAAATTCTGTATTTCATTCGAAAAGTAAAAACCAGTGGTCAGACTTGAAAGTCAGAATTGACAAATATGTGTCCTTTAGATAAAGGTACACTACCCAGTCCTTTGTCTGAGGATGTCCCTGAAAAGTTGGATCCCCTCCATCTTGAAATGTTGGAAGGCCACCCACTTGTTGAACTCCCTTAGATTGATTACTGGACAATACTCTTTCCCTTCTTCTTGACCAAGAAGATGTTCCTTACAAACCGACTGGGTGTGGCATTGTTGGGGCAATGGCCCTTTTTGTTTCAAAACTACGACCTCCTGCCCTACTATGCTGAATTTGTTTTTTAGAAGATGATAGGTTTTTAGCATTGGCTGTTAATTCAGCAAGTCCTAAATCATCACATGCAAACCCTTGTTGATCTGCAAAACCCACCCATGAATTCATCAGTGGTCCATTGTAGCAACATGTGGACTAACAAAGCAAGCAACCCCCCTCACGTTTACATGGAAAGAAGGGATCAGACTTATCAGAGTATCCTTTTCATGAGTTGTTGTTGTCCCTGAGGGAGCCTATGGAGCCGTGGCCTTAACCCACTAATCATGATAGGAAGAAACCTCAAAAGCAAGAGTGATCCCACCATTGTCCTCATTTATATGACTAGCTTCTTTGGTGGACTTGTTTGGAAAACAGCCAGCTGGGCACCCTAGTCCTCAAAACCCTTCTGGCCAAATACGATTTTTAATAGAGAGCTGTGCCTTGTCACAGGTCTTAAGTCTGGATACATATTTGCATAGTTCATTCAGGAACAGGTGTCCAAACAACCCCCCTTGTACCACCGGGCCTGCCTCCGAAGTGGCTCATTTGCTGAGTTTATGGTCGACCTTGATGAGCAGAGATCTGCGCATCTCAGTAGAGTTAGCTCAATTTGTGTTACCCAGGAATATCACTGCTCATTGGCCCCACCTGACAGAATCTCTGGTGAGATAATTTAGCGTATTTTCCTTGGCTTCTCTGCCATGTCAAGCATTTTGGTTAACAGGCTTGCCACGTCCAGCAACTTCCTAGTCTAAAGCCTTCCTAAGCCTTCTCTCTACATATTGTTCAATGTTGTCAGCTGGGGCCCATTCGTACAAGCTGGGATGGTGGATATCCTTTGGGTCCAATCTATCTGCATATGTTTTAGAGTACTGACTCTGCTCTTCCCATTTCTGACTCTTAGGTTCAGAGTATGTATGCCATGGTCTTCCAGCGTCATAAACATCATCCAGATCTGCAAGTGAATCAACATAATTTCTGTCCGGAATGTAGGTAAGAGTCAGATCAATATCAGAATTATTTGTAACCTGGTTGCAGGAGGTCCAATAGACGGTTTGCTTCAGCACGCCTTACCTTTCTGCATGCTTTTGGAGCATAACAGAGATGTCAAAAGTATCCTCTCTATTAAGTTCACCTCATTTAGGTTTGGCCTTGGCAGGAGAATGACCCTATGGGTAATAGGGTTCACTGGTCCCTCTGAGGGAGGGGTTCGGGCATGGATGCAGCCTAAGCCACAGGTGTCTTCCCAAACGGACCCAGGGCACTGCTCACCACTCTCTGTAAGAGGCATCCACTGCCTCTATTATTCAGTCATCCAATGGAATGAGTCATTCTGTCTCCTTCACATAATATTCCTGTACTCCCTGAATGATAGGGATGAGCTATGGGTAATTCAGTATAAAAAACTGCACACTCCCCCTTTCGTAAAGCTAATATGGGGGGGGGGGGTAAATACAAAGGAGGTGGCACCAGCACCCTCACATATTAGGATATCAGGTACCCATAGGCAGTTTGCTCATTTTTTGGAGAGTACTTACTTGAAAATTAGTTTTGAATAGAAGTGGGTGGAACTTGCTGAGTTTCACTCTGCGGAATTTCACAGATTTACAGAAAAACTCTGCGATATTCCATGGAACGGGGGAGGGAAATATGCCGCTTGCTCTGCTCACGCTGCAATTTTGCGCTGGTAGCGCGAATAGCACTGAAAAGCAGGATGAATGGCACCATGAATTGCCTAAGAGCACGCAGTGATTTGAGTTGGTTTTGCTGCAGCTCAAGTAGAAAATCTACTCAAGCTGCGGCAAAACCACTTGAACGGCAGGCCTCTGAATGCTACCGCTTGCGCAATCCAGCAACCGCCTACATTTGAAAATCGCGCTCACCAGCCTACATATTCTGGAGCCTCAATGGGAGAAAATTTGCGCCATGATCGATTGACAGAATTTGGCAAGAACTCCGTGTTAAAGAGTAACGAAGAGTGGGCAAAAATCACCCAATTCCGCTAGCGGAACGGAACATTCCGCCAACCTCTTCTTTTGATTTGTTTGACTACCTGGCCCTATTCAGCATGTTCTGTTTCTCCAGTACCAGTGAGGCATGGGAAACCGAATCCTAGATGGGTAAACTGACATGTAAATGTAAATTGTAAATTGATACTTGTATAGCGCACTACTCACCCGTAAGGGTCTCAAGGCGCTTGTATGAATACCGCTGTGGAACCCGTCCTGGCTTTCCCTGTGAGGCGTCCACTCCTGGGCACCCCCAGGGTGAAGGCCAGGCATCCTAAGCGTTGTGGGGGCCGTTGTGGAGATTAAGCAAGCTATTGCCCAGAGTTGCAGAGTGGGACTCTATGATTGGAATAGGCACCGAGGCGAGACTTATCAGGTCCGTGGAATTTTTGAGCCCAAGACCCGCCAAGGCGGGGAATTGAACCCTGGTCCCAGGCTAGACCTCTGCATCAGGGTCTGCCACTCTAACCATTGAGCCACACTTCCCCACCATTGAGCCACACTTCTCCACATGGGCTTTGTTATCTGCACAAGCGGTCCCACTGATTGTAGTGGAGCGCGTAAATAAAGCATTATTACATTTAACTGGACTAGTCTGTGGTTCTGTGGTACTGCGGTACCGAGGGTCTGTGGTTCTGTGATTCTGAACCCGTTCAATGAAGGTCGTCGGATATAGACGATTTTGGAATTAGCAGACCGCAAATGACGAGTGCGGTATGTACGAGTGTTTTCGTCATAACCGATCAATGAGAACACTACGTATTCAGGGATTTCGTTTGAACCCTCGGGTTCCATTTTGTGTGCGGCAGCCATTTTGTGTGGTTGCCCTCACATAGGCCGATGACTATGGCCGAACGAGTCTTTGGGACACGTACACCCTAGCTGACTTCTGTGTGACCTGGCTGAACTAACTCCCTTGCCCGAGGCTGACCTCGTTGAGCCAGTTCCTTGTTAAGCAGCTGGTCAGATAGAGATCAAAGAGCAGGACATTGCTGAGTTTATGGTACATGCACACACCCTTCTATCTTGCTTCTCATCTGCTTCTGTTCCTTCCTTTATGGCTTAATTATTGATTTGGGTTGAGGTCTTTATGATGGGTTTGTCCGGCCTGATCAAGCAGGAATGTTGGATTTTGCTTGGTCATTTCTGGTGGGCTGGACAATGGAAAGTGGGATTGTCGTCATTGCGATATGTTTGAAATGTCACCCTTCTATTGGTCAGTCTGTATGTAATTGATGCTAGCCAGGAATGTGATTTTCAGCATAAAAGACGATGCTCCGCTCTACGAATTTGTGCAGTCTCTAGCGAACCACCCGTGTTGTGCTTCGTAGACCTCTGTTCCTGGTTACAGCCAATAAATTTGGTCTTTGACGTCATCAAGAAGTGTCCCGTGTCTCTGTTTGCCGAGGCAGGGGAATCCGAAGACATCGGGCGTTATCCCTGGCGCCGCTGGGTTCTATAACCCGGTTCTTCAGTGTTTGAAAATCGTTGGATAAGAAAAATCACAGAGCCTTGAAATGCGTGCGATCTCTCAGCAGGTGTAGCTGGTGAGTTTGGGCATCTGGGCTGCGCCATCCCACTTAATATTGCTGGTAATGTGACAATAATATTAATTACCATCTATCTTCAAATATTAAAACATGGCAATACACATTGCTGCAAAATACACTGCCAGTGCCTGGCTGGCACTCTCTGACACCCGCTTACTTGAGGGCCAGGCAGCCAGGCACTTTTACAGGCACATTTACTAGTGCGCATGTACCAGACAGTCTGGATTCGTTTTTGTCATATGGACTCACCTTTTTACCAGCCCTGTCCTTCCATCTTGGATGCTTTTCATTTTCCACCCCTATGTGCAGTGCAATAGCTTGTTCCAATATCCCAGGGCTCTTTGGGCTGATGCCTCTACTGGCCGGAGCTGTACTTGAGCTTACTTTTGCTTTGTGCTCCCCAGCATGAAGTCTCCCCTCGCCTCATCTCTTAAACGTAAGCCCTCTAAGAGCCCATGCAGGAGCTGAGCCATGAAAAAGTGTTACACGTCAATGGCGGCACAAGCGTCATTAAAAAAAAATATGTCAAGTCCTCTGAAACTTTAAATAACTTTCCTTTAACATGCACAAGTGTTTTACCCTATTACAGCTGATTAGATCACTGCATTGAGTGGTATTTATTGGAAATTATAGTATTTAAACATGAATTAGAAACATTCATGCCTCTCTTCCATCGCCCTGACGAAGATGCTAATATTGTACCAAGAAGCAAGTCAGCTGTCATGTGCACTCTATAATTGGGCCTGGGTTGTTGTTATACTTGGGGAAACATAGTAGTCTATTTAGTCAAACACAAGAGGATGTTGTACAGCGCGCACATCCTGAAACCATGAACTTCAAGGCGCACTCAAATACACTCTGAAGTTAGAGCGCACTGCTGCACGCCACACACTGCTGCATTACTCACACTGCTGCACGCCTCACACTGCTACACGCCTCACACTGCTGCACGCTGCACACTGCTGCATTCTGCAGAATGCTGCATTACTCACACTGCTGCATGCTGCACACTGCTGCACGACTCACACTGATGCACGACTCACACTGCTGCACACCTCACACTGCTGCACGCCTCACACTGCTGCACGCCTCACACTGCTGCACGCCTCACACTGCTGTACGCCACACACTGCTGCACGCCACACACTGCTGCACGCCACACACTGCTGCATGCCACACACTACTGCACTCCTCACACTGCTGCACGCCTCACACTGCAGCACGCCTAAAACTGCTGAACGCCACACAACACCACCACATCCCTCAGGCACACCACCATGTCACTCTTGGACACCACCACGTCACTCTAGGACACCACCACGTCAGGGCGTAGTGGGTGTAGTGGGGCTTCGCGGAGCTACGTGAAGTGGGCGAGAAACTACGCCCACCTCCGCACTCCGCGTAGCCCCACTACGCACCGCAGGCCTCCCTCCCTCCCGCCCTCCCTAAATACTTTAATTTAAATGTTAGAAAGAATTAAAAGGCACTTACCTTGCCTGCCGCTGCCCGCCGCGTCTCTGGGGCTCCCTCTCTTCATCGCCACCGTCTTGGGTACTAATGCGCATGCGCGGGCGGCCGCGCATGCGCATTTCTCGTGAGAAATGCGCATGTGCGGCCGCCCGCGCATGCGCATTAGTACCGAAGACGGCAGCGATGAAGAGAGGGAGCCCCGGGGACGCGGCGGGCAGCGGCGGGCAAGGTAAGTGCCTTTTAATTCTTTCTAACATTTAAATTAAAGTATTTAGGGAGGGCGGGAGGGAGGCGGGTGGCGGCCAGCTACGCACCGTCTGCGGAGCGTGCGTAGTGCCGAATTCTATGCCTGCTACGCAAAATGCGTAGAAGCAGGCACTACGCATACTCCGTGCACGGAGCGTAGCTGCCCGCCCAGGCCTATCTAGGACACCACCACATCACTCTAGGACACCACCACATCACTCTAGGACACCACCACATCACACAGGGACACAACCACATCACACAGGGACACCACCACATCACTCAGGGGCACCACCACATCACTCAGGGGCCCCACCACATCACTCAGGGGCACCACCACATCACTTGGGGACACCACCACATCACTCGGGGACACCACCACATGACTCAGCCCAACCACATCATCACTCAGCACCACAACCGCACTGTCCTTGCTTGCTACCAACAAGCATTGCCATAGCCAATAGGACTTGCATTAGGAAAGCGTAAGCTATTGGCTTTGTGAATAACAATGCTATTAATTTATATATTTTCAAAGCCAACACATATTTTAAAAAATTGTCATTTACAATACCACTAGCTCACACGTTCCTAATGCAAAACCTATTGCATAGCAAATGCTTGTGTTGTGTTTGTCTTTGCCTGCTGTCTCCAGTGTTCCATCTACCACTCCTTTTGTAGCTGCGACACCTGCATTCCGGTGTGGGTGGATGGGCTTTCCTGTGAAGAAGTCATTTGTGCTGGGGGGTCCCCCTGCCCTTGCTTATGACCTACTCTCACTTCTCCATGCCTCTGCTACCACACTGGGCAATTCACAGCTCCCCACCCAATTGCTGACATGCATTTTCGCGGGCTTTTCCTCCCTTTCCTGCTGAGCCCTGCCCTCTGTAAGCATTCATCGCAGGCCCTTATGTGGTCTGTCTCAGCCTTCTCGGCTCACAGCCATTTTATCAGGCAGAGGGACATTAAGTGATTTGCCCAGAATCACAGACTGTTGAGTGGCCCTCCTGAGACTTGAGCCCAGTTTTCCTGCTTTGAGGTCGAGTTCTCTAGCCATTAGGCCACATCCTCTCCCCGTAAACCTTCGGGTAAAATTCCCACGTGCATCCAAGGGGCGTCAAATCAGCAGAAAATTATCTGAGGTCAGTGGAATTTACATTATTTAATTCGGTCTGCATCTAGATATCTTATTGAGGATTGTTCTGTAACCTCTTGAGCGTGTGCCATCACCCAGGGGACTACCAGGGGGACCTCAAGATTTCCTAAGGCTTACTCCATCACCATGACATAAGAAAGCACCCGGATTACTTTACTCTCTGCTCATGTGCGTACGTACACTGTTAAGCGTATGCTTTCTGAGCAAAGTCCATGTGTGAGGGATAGAAGTGGAAACAATCCACTCAGCACGCATTCATTCATAATGCCTACAACTGGACCCTTGGTGGCCACCTTATACCAGACCACAAGGAAAGTGCTGGCAGCCAACCCAACACCAAGCACCAAGAAAGTACAAATAAGGAACACTGCTGGTAACACTGACACATAGACCACATGCCAGGGACAAAGCACTGGCCCAACATGCATCTCTGCTTATTCGTATGGATTGGCTGCAAGTCACAAGATGAGCCGCTCCAGGGGCTTTCTGAGATGAAATTACAAATTCCCTTTACGGGGGTTTTCAACATCAACAGCATCTCAAGATTGATTAAGAAGCGAATGCATCCAGGTGGCCACAGATGGAAGCTTAGACCCAGTGGAATAAGTTACCTTGGCACATATGCCGTCATTTAGATCCCGGCGGGCAGTCTGCCATCCTGTCAAGGTAGTGGTGACATTGAAGAAAAATGAGACATTATAAAATAAAATAATTCCCTGGTACCACACAATTGATCATGATGGGAAGCCAGGGTTGCTTCCAGGTTTTCTGGTTTCATATTGTGCAATTCAGCCTGTACATGGGAATCTCTCCATGTCCCCTATTTGCATAGAAGGTGAATGTTATTTGTTTTTAATTCATAGAAAATTAGGTTAGAGCGTGAGCAGCAGGCAAAAGCCACATGAAGGATCGACTCATTTTGGGCTACAGACTTGAGACCAAAAGACCTCGGAACCATAAAGATCTCGAACTGAGACAAAGCCATGTATCTGTCTGGAGCTTTAAATGGCCCCTCGTCCTCGACCTCTCTCATAAATAGCTTGGAAAACCAGAAATTCTGTGAAACATTTTATGAGCTTTCCTTTAAAAATTCCGATAATAACTGCTTTTGGTCAATTTAAAACAGAAATGGGGCCAGAAAACGCACCAATTGATACCAAATTTTCAAAATGTTCTCAAAGGGAGAACCCCCTCACGCTCCCCGTGTCCGCCCTGAAAATGTCCATCTCACACGCTATTCTTACATATGCTGGTTGTGGGGCATTTGTTTGCACATGCCCTACCATTTTCAAATTCCACACGCGGCCACTGCCTTTCAAGCTATCTTGCTTTTTGCATATGATGCCCTGCTTGCCTCTAAGGCTCCAAGGGACCACCAGAACCTGCTGGATGAGTTTGGAGAGTTCGGCATAAAACTAGGGTAACATAACAGGTGTATTTGTAAAGCGCACGATTACCCAAAGGTGTCCTGGCGCTGAATAGATGAACAGATGTTTATTGTTACCCAACTCAATGGTACTCATTTTATCGACCTCAAATGGATGAAAGGCTGAGTGGACCCGCTGGGATTTCAACCTGCGACCATGAGGTCGAAAACAGGCCCCTGCAGTGGCTGCTTTAGTCCACTGAGCCACCAGACCCGGCTATGGGTAGCCGTTAGTTCGTCAAAATCTAAGTTAATGATGTTTCAAGTTTCAACCCCACAAATGGGTTAAAAGCAACTTTAGATGGGATAACTTGGGCATAGAGTAGGTGCAAAAAAGCAGCTATCTAGAAACAAATATATCATAAAATGTAAAATGGAAGAAGCACACACACAACAGTAGTCTCCTAATACAGCATGTTGGAGCGATCTTGCACTTTGCAAGAGGGAAGGGAAGGTAGCAGCTTTCCCCCGCTATTGATGTGTATTATTTACAGGCCCAGAATGTTGCTCTGTGTGGAGCAGCAATTTGGGACTGCTCTGTTTTCAGAGCTATCATGCAGAAAAAAGCCTCTCTAAAACATCTACTTCCAGTACTACAACTGTGCTGTTAGTTCTTGGCCTTGGGATGCTGGACATCTCTAGGCTAGCCAAGTTGCAACCCGTATTATACTGGGTCCAGGTATGAGGCACATCTGAGTTAGAGCAACACAAGAAGGCACTTCAGGGTGAACAGGCGGCTTCCCAGCTAAGGTGGTTGAGCGTTGTCCCACTGTTTTTTTTCAGCCGTATATAAATAAATAAAATGATAACTCAATTATTATCAATTTCTTTTTTCCCTTTTTTGTGTGGCAGCTTTAGGAGGCAAGGCGGGGCTGACAGAGCAGCTGAGGAGTACTTTGCCCCCAGTCCTAAGTGCACATGACTATTTGGCCGCCCCTAACAGTCATACACACTTTCACTCTTCTCCACCCAGGCTCCCTTACAGCGTCAGTAACACTTTCCATCATTCTAGCCCTAATCAACTTTTAAACTAAGCTAACTTTAAACTAATCCCTTACACCGACTCTGGTCTATCCTTCAGCCTAATCCTGGTATGCTCACTTGCACCATCCTTAAAAAAAACTACAGTCAACATAATCCATTCCCCATCCCTAGATCCTACCTCGATCCTAACCCTATCCCTATTCCTTACTTTAACCTAAGCCATATAACTCAGTTTACGTAATCCCTCACACATGACTTTTCTACACCCTCAATCCCTAAAACTGAGCTACTTTAACCGCAAACTTCTTCTTAACTTATGATTTAAAGCAACTATACATAGTGCCTTTTTCACACTTTTTTCCACTTTTAAGTAAATCAATGTATTATTTTCTAAGTCAATGTTTGTCTCTACATTTTTGTCACTCTACCTTTTTGATTCTACATTTGTAATGCAGCAGATGAATATAAATTCATCTCTTATAGGCCACTAGGGAATAAGTCATAACATGCCAGACTTTCTCAATTTCCACATCAAAATCCAGAATCCCGAGTCTTTTTTTTTGCCATGGGCTAAGTCCTCCATGTTTGACCTCAAGTATCTGAGACCAGAAACCAATGCCATATGTCATGAGGTTTGTAATTAAAAGAGTGCCCCTAATGAGGGTTTTAGAGGGAAAGCCTATGAAGTTACACATACAGACAGATGAATGTATTGCCTTCATTGTTGGTTGCTTTTCTGGTATGTTGGTGGGAGCATGGCATTGAAAGTCTTTTCACATTGATAGAATGTGGAAGTGTTAGGATTATCCTAGCCTTGTGACTTCGTTATTCATTTTCCCCTGAATATGAGACCCGTCATGTTCTATTTCTTCTTCAGCCATGCCACTATTGAGCCTTCCATGGTGTCTGAATTCCAGTAACAGACATCCCCTGTGGCCGTCAGTGAACATTGTTCTGTTAACGAAAGACCCCCCCTCCCCAACCCTGTTATGTTAACTGAGGCTTACATAGCGCATAATCACCGGCAGGTCTCTTAGTGCTTTGAGAGAGTGGCAAAAGTCCACCGGCAGTCACAAATACAACACTTGGTAAATGAGTTTAAGCTGTGCCCAGGGCCTCCCTGAACAGGAGCGTCTTAAGTCATTTCCTGAAAGGGAGGAGTGCAGATTCCTTACGGAGGTTCAGAGGCAGTTGATTCCAGAGTTGAGGGTGAAGGACAGAGAAGGCTCTGCCACCTTTGGAACTGGTTTTAAACCAAGAATAAGCCAGAAGGCCAGCCTCGGACAACCGCAGTGTGCATCCCAGCACATAATTCCCTAGGCGTTCCTTAATTTAAACTGGGGCCTGGCCATAGATGGCTTTGTGGGAAATACAGAGACCGTTGAACTTTGCTCTCTGTTTAATGGGAAGCCAGTGCAGCTTACACAGCAAAGGGGTGGCGTGAGCCCTTCTAGGGAGCCTAAAAATCAACCTGGCTGCATCGTTCAAGGTCACCTGTAACTTTTTAATGAATTTCTCAGGGAGGCCAATATACAGGGCATTACCATAGTCCAATCTGGACAAGATTGTGGCCGACACAATCATCTGTAACGTGGCCGATGAGAAAAGGGGGGCAAGTTTCTGCAACTGTCTGATTAGACCCTTACAGGTTCCGACCACAGTAGTTATTTGATTAGCCATTGAAAGATTGGCATCAATCTTGATGCCCAGGCTTTTTACTACTGGAGCTGGTGTAGGGGTGGTGCCAAGCTCATGAGGCCAAAAAAGGTAATTCCAGGGATTGTTCTTTCAGGAGATGACAAGGACCTCTGTTTTATCGGGGTTGACTTTTAGCGATATTTCTGAGGACGTTTTACACAAGAGTGTGGGCTTGAGGGGAGTTATTAATATGGAGGATAAGTTGATAATCGTCCGCATAGTTAAAAACAATCCATACAGGCCAGGGAAGCCACCAGTGGCTGAAGATACATGTTAAAAAGGAGCGGGTACAGTGCTGAACCCTGGGGGTTGCCACAGGTGAGGGCCAGGGGCGTAACACAGGCAGTGCGGGGGGGACCCCCAGGAACCTTTACTCTGGAGGGGGCCCCCATCCACTTCCGAAGTCTTTTCGCAAGGGCTTCAGAAAAAAAACACAGCAGCTGCTGCCTCGCTGAAGCCTGTTGTACGGGGGATATCCCAGCACAGTGAAACACATAAAAGAACAAGCAAAATTAAACACGGTTGGCAGAGGGGAGCCCCCGGGTAAACGGGCCTCCATGTCTCTTCATGCCAGTGAGGAAGGGGAGCCCAGGGTGAGAGAGGGGAAAGACAACGCAGGGAAGGAGAATGGCAAAAGAGTAAAAGCAAGCACTTAAAAGGACAGAGTGAGTGGGATGGGGGTTGGTAAAGAGACAGCCATGTTATAAATGACAACTGAGGATAAATGTGTGGAGGAGACAGATGTGAGAGAGATAGTAGACAAGCGGGAGACAGTTATTGAGAGAAGGGGAGAGAAGTGATAGAGCCAGAAAAGTAGGAAAGAAAAACAGCTGAGAAAGAGACAGCCAGTTGTTGAGAGGGAGATAAGTTAAACACAGATTATAGGTATGGAAGGAGAGATTTGTGTGAGAAGTGATAAAGATAAAGAGGCATATGGGAAAGAGACAGCTTAAAGGATGGGGGCATGGGAGAGGGAGAAGGGCTGGGAGGGGAAGACAGGTGAGTGAGATAGAGAGTGATTAAGAGAGAGAAGTGAAAATAGGTCTGAAAAGTAGAAGAGACAGAGATAGGGAGGAGAAAGGCAATTGATCGAGATGAAGAGATGTGAAAGTCGAGAGAGGCTATAAATAGACAGCCAAGAAAGCAATAGCCTCGAGAGAGCATTAGTAGTCACAAAAGAGAAGGATGAGAAAGAGACGTACAGGTTGGAGAAAGAGAGGTGAGAAATGGACAAGCTAAAAGAGGAAATTAAGCGACAGCAGGTGTGAATGGGGCAGCAGAGAGCGATAAGGAGGGGTGAAGTGATGGTGGACATGATCAAGAGACAAGAGACAGTGGGGAGATAGATTAGGTTAAATTAAGAGACAGGTACAGATGAGAAAGAACAGAGAGGGTGGAGAGATAGGAGAGAGCATGTCGACACAGAGACAGGTTAGAAAGAGAGCAGAGGGGGAAAGAGATAGCAAGTTGATAAAGGGACAGGCATGATATAAAGAGACAGGTATAGAGAAGAGGTAGAAAAGAAGTAATTACATGATAGTTATGTGAGTGAGTTATAGCTGAGCCAGAGTGAAAGAGGTAATAAAGAGACATATATAAATAATAAAAAATTAACTGATAGGAAAAGGTAGCAGTGATGATAATGAGACATGTGAAAGAGAGGGAGACGTGAGAGAGGAAAACAGGTGACACAGTGACGAGTAATATGGAAGAGAGAAAAGACAAACAACCCAGTGGCGGAGAGATGACAAAAAAAGCATGGAAGAGAGGACAGAGGCGCGGGTGAGTTAAAAGACAGAGAAAGGGAGTAGAAAACCATAGGACAGGGAAGATGTGAAGGAGAGAGTAAAAAGAGAAGGCCACATGAGGGAGAATATTAGTAGGAGAAGATACAAATGGGTAGCGAAGCAATAGGAAGGGGAAACGTGCCGAGGAGTACAACGCAAAGGAGAAAACTGAGCATGTCCTTTTTCAAATATAGATTAGCATTCTGTTTTTTCTATTATGGAGGATGTGCATGTATGTAGAGTGGTGGCCACTGTACAAAGAACAGCATGACCCGGTAGAGCAGTAACTCATCCTTAGCTATACGTTTTCTAGAAATGGCTGGTTTTAAACAGTTTCTCAGTTGCCCAGGCTTCTAAAGGCAATATGTAACATAGGGAAACCACAAAGATGGCAAAGAAGGCTACACTGGAATGACTTTTACAGTATCTCAGCGAGATAGGTCTCATTGGAGCTGAATATCGCAAAGGTCTTCTGGGGCAGCATCTTCTAATGACTTTTTAAGGCACAAATCACCTTTGTAAAAAGTAGCTCTATGGGACAGATATAGTACCTTTAATTCCATGAAGCACAGCATAATCTGCTTTCTTCCCTCTGTAAATCAATCACAATGCTTGGTCTTGAGCCATCTGGAACATGTTAAATCTGTCCAGTGGTTATCTTGTCATGAAGGACATTATCATAGGTCATACAAAATAAAATGTTAACCCTCATAAATGCAGCCCTATTCGTTGAGCCCAAGAACGGAACAAGATTTCGGGCCAGTCTGGACTAAACTTTTCACTTCTGTTCTAATTTTAGGACCTAAAGAGAGTTGATGGTCAGTATAGACATTTAGGATCTCAACGGTAGAGATTGTTCATGATGCTGCCATAAGGAACTCCGGCCAAGAAAACAGAGATTAAGATGAAATAGCCACTACATTTTGTGATATTTCCATTTTTCCACCACTGAAAGCTGCTTTACTTACTCTCATCCCCACAAGAAGCTATTATTTACTCTCTCTATCTATTGTCAGACATGAGAGGATGGAATACAACCACCCTCACTCTAAAATGGTGCATGCCTCATAGCTTACAAGAGCTCACAAGAGGGAGTACCAAGCCTCAGGATGATGGGAGTCTAATTTCTGCCTTTTTCCGAACTTGCCACTACAAATGGTTCTGGAGTGAAATGGTAATCAGTAGCAGAGTTGACCAGCTGCAGACTAGGCAGTGATAGCAAAGAAACCAGAAGCCTGGAGTGATGCACTGCTAGTTGAAATTCTGATCTGAAAATGCCTGGTAATAAAGGTATCTGTCTGACGCGGGCTGAATATAGTAGGCGAGTAGAAAAATAGCATAATGGCACTGAAAAGGCAAAGAGGACCATTTGGAACTGAAAGACTAGGAAATCTAGAAGAGTGAAAGAGTACACACTAAGAGGTAGGCAAAGAGATAAATGTGGAGCAGTGGTGAGTAGAAAGACAATTGACGATGCTTTGAAGAGCTGGAGAGGTTCTGTCCTGCAACAAAACACTGTGGAACACTGACAATTGGAGCTAAACTCCTTTATAAGTGTACTGATACTCAAGCATGCTCAAGTGATCAGAGTTTTCTTAAAGGCATTTGCTGTATTTTGTTTACGGACAAGAAGGCATGTGCAAAACAACAGCTAATTCTGTGCTTGGTGTGGTTACCGATGAAGGCTCTTGAATGAAGGCAATGATTCCATGATTAAATGTTGCCACTAAGAGGCCACAATATCTGTGAGCCCGTAAAAATATGGGAACAGAGCCTGGCAACTACCTTCCTCCAGATGAACCCTTATTTGGGTGTCATCTATTTAGGTCTGAAAATCTAGTCCAGTTGAAAGTCAGCCATATACCCGTTAAAAAGCAATTGATAAACTGCAGAATCTTGTGGCAGCACAATAACAAAGCTCCCTCACCATGGGATAATTATCCTAATCACTAAACACAGTCTAAAACTGATTACAGCCAAGCTTTGTACCTCAAATCCATATGGAAAAGATCTCACTTTCCAGAAGAACAGAGTGATATATTGTATGATAGGACATGGACAGGTTCAAGCAAAGAAATGACTGTCTCTGTACCATGCCCCAGTTGAAATCATAAGTAACATTCACTGAATAAGTAAAATTTACAAACATGCTTCTGGATCATTTCATGTACCACTCCCTCCGACACTTGGCTGAGACCGGCAAAGTGGAACATGGTCAAAAATTGTCTGTCATCCATGAGGACCTTCTTTTTTTAATGTGGGGAGTCACAATAGCTGTTTTAATCTATTGTGAGACCACATCTTGCCATATCAGGAACAGATAACACAACATGCTGCTGGGCAAGGACTTAACAGTGCCTCATCCAGTGAAAAAAGGAGAAAACATTTGAGTTCCTGACTAAAGATTATTCATATTTTGTGCTGGATTACAATAATCTTGTGTTGAAAGGCAAGAGTCTCTGTTGGTTACCAAACTCTGTGAAGGCAACGCCATCAGGAAGAGGCCTGATGGATGAGTAAGCTAACTGAACCCCCTAGCAGCACGATGTTATGGCTTCCATTATAGTAGTAGTATAATACAGCTTTTGCCTTTTCCTGTTACGAATGGAGCTGCAGATGCTTCCTACAGCAATCCCTGTTTTCTTCAAATTCTCTCTCCCTCCATCTTCTTTCTGCTGTTCTACACATCTGTCTTTGGTGATAAATGGACAAAATAAACCAGGGTTTAGACTTTTACCTATTAGATAAACTGGCTGCCTCAAACAGAGGCTCCATCATCTTCAAACACGTGATTATGATTTATTAAAAAGCCTTACGGTTTCTGGTTACCATGTCCCCAAATCCTGAAACAAAGTATTGAGCTTGTCAGTACTCAGTGCTTAGTGCTTTTTGTGTGTGCACTACATAAGCTTCCTGATTTAATGATTTTCATTCATGTATAAAGTTATTTGTTTTCTGGCTCTGCCATTTCCTCACTTAAATAAAAGATTGTTTTAGATATTCTGATTTCCTCTCTACGAGTACAAGCATTGCACACACTAAGAACAACAGTGATTTATCGAAGATGCCTCTCTTTTTTGTATCAGTAACATGCCTACTCCCCAGTTTACCATCCATCTGGTCGATGCCATTTAGTGTGTGCAGCCTATAGGCCTTTTTCACTTAAGGTACATCACAGTCTCAATCCACAGCCTGCAGATTTGTGTAATCTGGGAATAGTTCTGCTGAAAGTGTCTATAAAGTGTCTATATGTTGTGTGGTTCTGAAAGTCCTTGCAAAGGTGATAGGTGAGGGACATAGATAGCATGTAGTTGAGCAGGGCCCCTGCATCACACCTTGCAGGGTGGCCCCCTAAGCTTTTGTTATGCCACTGGTGAGGGCGCCCCTGCTCGACACCTGCTCACCCAGGTGGACCCTCTGGGACCGCCCTGACAGGAAGGACGCAAGCCACTGATATGACAACCCCCGATGCCCAGGTCGGCAATCCGAGCCAGAAGCTTCAACCCATAGATTCATCTTCAGCCCTAGAGCTACGAGCAGGGGTATACCACACCCGTCAGCTCAAAAAAGAACTCTGCTCCCTGAGTATTTAAACTCTGGTTTTTGTAACTTGTCAATTTGGAACCAGGCGTGAAATAATATATGCTGTATATGTGAAAAAAGGCCTTAAGGAAGCCCCGGCGCAACTCGCCAATGGGGGGCGAAACACGTGTCGGCTGTCCATGTTCCATCATCAAATAATAAAGATGTTGCACTGCAATCCAAAGTAGCTCTGGTCTTGTATGACAATTGTAAAGAACGGATATTAATCCAAACAAGTATTTGTTGATTTCTTTTGGAGTACACACTCTTTTTCTTTCAAACCGAGCCAGAAGCTGTGCATGGTTGACCGTATCGAACGCTGCCGATAAATCCAGCAAAACCAGGGCGCTTGTTTTTTTGTTGTCAGCCCTGACTCTGAGTTTGTTGCGTACAGACAACATCACCAATTCAATACTGTAATGGGCCCTAAAACCAGCCTGCCGCACCTGGAGTAGCTGATTGTCCTCAAACCATTTTGGTTTTTTACGTTGGTTGATTCATTGGAGTTGAGAAGTACTGATCCCTATCTTTCAGAATCCCTTCTTCTGCCTCTCTTATAGACTCGATGAAAAGGTTCTGATTTATTTGCTCCCTTCTTTCCAAGGCTAATTTTCCCCTTTGTTCTGTATTCAAACTTCTGCCCATCTCAACCACATTGCCATTAACATGGCTCATATTTAGCCTCATTGGAGGTGGGGTTCCAGCTGGGATATATAAGCTTCAGAAGTCAATACCATGAATGCCAAATGTGGCTAGGGGGACCACCTCACTCCATGCCATTACGAACACTAATTCCAGTTCTGGACTTTTGTGTCGTAGCCTTTTGCATTCTGGGTGTTGCAGTTTTGTTTTGTTTTCAATTAAGTATTTATACAAACAAGCATGAAATCAATTATCTAAAGAGAATGTTCTGGATAGGAGTCAGTGTGTGTGATGACCTGGAGTGTGGTGGTTACCCAAAGTGTAACTTGGGTGCCATGGAAGCGTTCGAGAGTAGGTAAAACCCTTGACAACAAGTGCTTGGAATTTTTGTATGAAATGATTTGACACAGTTACCTTATTAGGGCATCAACAGTGATTTCTAGGCAACGAACAACTCTGGCATTTTCTAAGCACCATGTAAGTGGGTCAGCAGAAGGTGATTAGCAGGCATACAATCACAAGCTGTTACTTGAAGGTCTGAATGGTCAGCCAGTCACCGTAGTGGATATTGTTGTGGTCTTCCTTAGAGAGAATCTGAATCCAAATTGGAGGGATCTGCTTTGGGCTGCCCAGACGTAGACTGGACGACTAAAGCTGTGTATCTAAAAAACAAATGGGTGAGGGGGTGGGAAGCCATACAGGTCCTCTACCTGTGCTAGGTCACATATGCAGCAACTGATCCTTCTTGTGGCACCCACATATCATGAACCTTCCGGAAAGCCTTTACATCAAGTGGTACTCCCCTAAAATATTAACTTTCAAATGTTGTCTGACCATAATATTGTGGTCAAATATTGTAACTATAAAATGGCATGGACCAAAATATAGAGAACTATACTGTTTTACAATACAATCTTAATTTAAAATATTGTTTACTTTTATTTTTGTGTTTCTTGCATTGTAGTATGCTTTTATTTTATTATGGATTTTAAAGTTTTATAGTAATATATACTTCTCTCAAGTTTTTGTATATATTGGATGTTTAGGTGGGTAATGTTTTCTAAATTGTGTATTACTTAAGGTTTAGTGAGTAATATGTTAATTATTTCTCAAAGTTCATTCTTGTATTTTTTTAAAGTTTAATATATTTTTTAAATCATGCATTACATTTTAATTATTTTGGATTATAGGTTTTTTGAAGGATTTGATGGGGGTGTATTTTTCTTACATATTAATTAATGTTAATTGCACAATATTTAGTTTTAGGGCCATATGTAACATAGTTCCGTTTTGCGATTCCTAAATAGCGATTTATAAGGAATCGCTATTTAGGAATCGCAAAATGGTATGTATGAAGAAATTTGCTTTCTTTTAGCGATTCCTTAATCTTCCTTAATTGCGAATTCGCATTTTGCGAATTCGCAATTAAGGAATAATTTCCAATGCATTCCTATGGGCCAGGAGGCCCATAGGAATGATAGCGAAATAATTCTCAAATTGCGAATTCGCAATTTGCTAATCGCATTTTGAGAATTATTGCAAGGGTGCAGGGGTGTCTCAAGGACACCCTGCTGCGCCCCTGTAAATTACATGTGTGTGCAAATGGCGGACATACATGCCCATTGGGCATGTATGTGCGTCATATGCCACCCTCACAAATGCACAATTGTGCATATTCACAAGAAATCGAAAATTACCACCTACTACAAGTTGGTGGTAATTTGCGATTTCTAAACCTGAAATCGCAAGTCTAAAAAGCTTCATACATAGCATTTAAGGATTTGCAAATTTCCGATTCCTTAAATGCTTAAGCAAAATAAGGAATCGCAATTTTTTGCGATTCCTTATTTTGCTAATGTTTCTTACATTTCAAAATCGGTAAAAAGGGCGTTTGCGATTCGCTAAGGCCGAAATTCTGCGAATTTCGGCCTTAACGAATCGCAAAAGGCTTGATACATATGGCCCTTAATAATTTTACTAGTTGTTTGTTTAAATGTTTCATATTTTTTTAAATTATGTATTCAGTTTTAATTTTGGGTAGTGAAGTTAAAAGGGGGAACGGGTGAGTAGTCTTTTTAAATTATATATAAACTTATATTAATATGTATTTATTGTGCAATTGTTTAACCTGAAAAATTGTAGTTGTATGTTTAATTCATATTACAATTTTAACATATTTACATATATATTTGTGAAGAAAATCTTTTTTTAAATGGATTGATGGGTATACTATGGGAATGGGTTGGTAGTAATTTCTTTTTAAAGAATAGTGTATGAGTAACTAAAAATGTAAATATGTAAAATCTAAAAAAAAATTGTGTAAGTGTTTTATGTGTGAGCTTGAGGGAACCTTTTTATTTTAAAAAAATGCTTTTTACTAGTTACAATGTTTGCACAAATATATTTAATTTTCAAATTGTTGAAAAATATTTTCGCTTTCTTTCTAGTTTTAAGATGTTTTAATGATTTTTAAATTTTTTCAATTACTTTTTAATGGTTAGTGATAATATTTGCATGTAGCAAATATGCCCTCTCCAAATATATGCACTTTCCTCAAAGTTTGTTAGGCTTGTTAGTTTGTTAGGCTGAAGTTAGAATAGTAAATCTGTTCTCACTAGAATGTATGCAATTTTTGCAATGTTTTCGATTAGACTTCCACAATGAAGCTCTTTCTTGACACCCATGTATGCCATTTCTCCATCTGTTAGACCTGAGTTAGAGTAGTAAATGTGACCACAAATCCACCACACCATATATGCAGTTTCCTCAGTGTTTCTTAGAGTGGATGTAGAATAGTAATAATTACCTCCTCAATATATGCACTTTCCCCAGTGCTTGTGAGACTGTGGTCAGAATAGTTAAATACCGGCACCCCAGCCTACCAACTATGTCGGCTACCATTGGTGCAGAACCAAGCCGCCAGGCTTGTCTACGGCCAACCTAAATCTCACCACGTGAAACCCTTGTTAAAAACTTACATTGGGATCCTGTGACCAACGCTGCCTCTTTAAATTAGGCTTAACAAAAAGGGGTAACCCTGTGTCCCTCAGAACCTGGGTGTGTGCGATTAAACAAAATATGGTTCTGTCGGGTGGCTGAACAAATTGCTTTAAGTAAAGGCTATTTTAGCTCATAAAATATTGAAAAGAATGATAGTCAATTACATTCAAATACACCTCTCTGAGAACAGATGTAGCTCAAGCTTTTTATGTATGAAAAAGTCGCCATTGTAATACACTGGAATTTCTTCATTCCATATCAAATTCAATAACTGTTAAAAACATGTGTAGAGTGACTGTTGGTGAACAAAGTGAATAGTGAAACAAATTCAGTGACACTTATTTACAAATTTATACAATATTGTACATAGGTAAGTAAGGGGGGCGGTCTTTGGGATGCAAAGTTTTAGTTTTGAAGGTCAGAGTTCTGAGTAAATGCTCCAGGGACACAGATGATTATTGTGCCTGTTCCCGGAGGTCAATCCCTTGAAAAAGAAGATTCGCGCTGTCTCTGGATGAGCCGAGCACCGTCTCTCAATGATTGCAGTAGCTCGAGAAGCTCAAGGGATTGACGTCAGGCTTCCCTCCAGGGTGCGATAATTACCTCCTGTGATTCAAGACCCCCTGTCAACCCTTCCCTGTCTTGATAAAGACACGCCGTGACCACCAACTGGGGCACTTAAGGGTCGAAACGTCGACGCATAACATTGGTCAAGAAACCTCCGGGAAAAGGCGCAATAATCATCTGTGTCCCTGGAGCATTTACTCAGAACTCTGACCTTCAAAACTAAAACTTTGCATCCCAAAGCCCCCCCTCTTACATACCTATGTACAATATTGTATAAATTTGTAAATAAGTGTCACTGAATTTGTTTCACTATTTACTTTGTTCACCAACAGTCACTCTTCACATGTTTTTTACAGTTATTGAATTTGATATGGAATGAAGAAATTCCAGTGTATTACAATGGTGACTTTTTCATACATAAAAAGCTTGAGCTAAATCTGTTCTCAGAGAGGTGTATTTGAATGTAATTGACTATCATTCTTTTCAATAATTTATGAGCTAACATAGCCTTTAGTTAAAGCAATTTGTTCAGCCACCCAACAGAACCATCTTTTGTTTAATCTTTAAATTAGGCTGCACAATCTACAAAGCCCTCTTGGATCGTGGTCCGACCTTTATTGCTCCTAAACTACAGCGCTATGTCCCCCCTCTTCGAATATGAATCTGTTTACCCCTTGCCCATTCAAACGCAAGAAACATGTTGGTCTAAGATTCTCGTCTCTGGCACCACAATTCTGGAACTCTCTTCCCCCGGAACTGCGGCTGGCTACCTCCTATATCCAATTCAGGAAATCCCTCAAAACATGGTTATTTGTTCAGGCCTACAATTAAATCCCTCGATCACTGTGCCCGCAATCGACCCTGCTTAGCGCCAAGAAACCGTTTGGTGAATGTGTGCTTTATAAATTGTTTTTAACACAACATATGAACCCTCTGTGTATGCATTTTTCTTAGTACTTGGATTGGATTTAGAATAGTAAATCTACCCCCATACCGTCATTGTATGCCTCCAGTGTTTGTAAAATTGGAGTTAGAATATTAAATCTGACCTTTCCACTATATGCACCCCACCAATGTTTCTTAGTCTGGTGTTAGAATAGTTACTCTGACTTCTCCCGGTGCATGTACTTTATTCAAGCTTTGTTACTTTATTTACACATTGTTGGAGTTAACATATTAAATTTAGACCTCTTAACCCCCTCCTCTTTTCATGCATTTGCATTATGATGTCGGGCGGATAGCCACCGATCCACCAGACAACTTTCCCCGCCAGCCCACCTTTTACCCGTGCCCTGTTACAAAGGCTTTGGGCACAGCGGCGGACGGAAAGACAGTACGCCACTTTTCTGCATGCAGGCAATCGTTACAATTGCTTGCCGTGCGGTCCCTGCTCATAATATGGTGGCAGTGCCTAGCAGGCACCACCCACCATATTATGATGAGTGCGGGTTTAGGCTTTGGTGGCCTGTTGCGGGCCCCGTGGTGTTGGGGGGGTAAGGGGTGCAGTTGAGGAGTACCTATGGTTCCCCCCTACATTGGCATTCACAAGGTGGCAGGCACCACACGATGCCTGTCACGTTGAGCATGCCAATGCACGACATGCATATTTGACATTGTGGCGAGTGCTGCACAAACCACCCCTGCCACAATGTCAAATATGCGGGATGCGCCCTCCAGGGTGGAGGTCGCATCTCTGGCAGTTGATCCTGTTCACCGTTACGGTGGCAGGAGTACAAAGTCCGCCCACCATCGTAATGGACCCCTTAGTCTTGTTGCAAAGGTTTTCATCACCAGTTGTGTGTTGCAGAGTTTGACAATTTTTAAGTCCTCAATTTGTTATCACAAGTCTTTACTGTTTTAATAGCGTGATGTTTTAGATTCAATTTCCTATTTAAGTTATTTTAGTATTTCTCGATATATTTATGTAATGTATTTTTTCTTTTGCCTTTTTTTGGTTATACTTTGTACTTTTATGACTATTGTTTTAATAATTGAATAGAATAAAGTATTTGGAAAGCTGAATGAATTGTTTTTATTCATTTATTTTTAGAGATGATTGGATTGGAGTTTGGTTAATATTTGTTTCTTCTTTCTAGTTTTTTCACAGACTATTTTGATGGTATTTAATTTAAAAGTGCATATTTTGTAAATTATTTTTTCTTTTAATTCTTTTGTGTTATGTTCTGTTGTTTTAATTACTTCTTATTTTTATTATATGACATAGTATTTTAATAAACTTACCTTGCGTTACATAATTGTAAAATGTATTAATTATTTAAAAATATTAAAGAGGTTTTAAATGTTTTTAAAATGTATTAAAAATGATAATTCTAGTTATATTATTTAATATAAACTGATAGAATATTTTATTTACAAATTATATGTATTTGTATAATAGATGTATTTTAATGTATTATTTAATATTAGAATAGTTTTCTAATAAATGTTAACATTATTTTATTTTTTTTAAAAAACAAATTTCTGCGATTAGGTAATACATAATATAAACAAATACATCAGAGCAGTATCAATACTACATATAGCCAATATCAAAGCTTAATATTACAGATAAAATAAATAGGCAAGGAGCACATAAAAATTCATAATAAATAAATAAATAAATAAAAAAGGGGATTATCAAACATAAATTTATATGAGACATATAATTATTGGACCACACCCATCTATATACACCACCGTTGATATCCTCATATTTCCGGGAGTTATCTAAAGCCAAAAAAAACATATTACAATACATTTGGCGACCGACCGAATGTCTCTTGACTAGCCAATGCCTGTTGCATATCGTACGTCTGTTGAACAAGAAGCCACCAATCCATCACATTTGGGGGCTTTGGCGATATCCATACTTGGGCGATAGCCAGCCTTGCGGAGACTAACAAAATAGTTAAGAAACCATTACTTTTGGATCCGACATTACTACAACCCAGCATTATTTCCCCTACTGTCAAGGGTATTTCCAGCCCCAGTTTCTGATGGAGGACGTTCTGAACATCCTGCCAAATATTTTTAACTCTGGACATGTTATAAACATATGTTTGATGTCTGCCTTATGCATATCACATCTTGGGCATTTCATCCTATCCATCATTATACTGTTGACCGCCCACTTAGCTATCCTCTCTGGAATATAATAGAGGAGGCATATTGTACGATGTTGTTGCATTCTCAAATTAGTAGAATGCAACACCTCTTTGATAGTGCTCAGTGCTTGCTTTATAATGCTAGACCCTACAGGGATCTCCAATATCTTACTCCACTGATTAGCTAGTTTTTCACAGTCATCTACTCAATGGCTGCCCAGCCATTTTTATATCTTTCTAATCATAGATTTCCCTGCTTCTTTCGTATATGAAATCCCAAACCTCAGACCCTATTGTATTAGTCAGCTTCAAATGCCTTGAGAAGTAATCTCGGTTTTGATAGTACTTTAACAACATATGATTTGGCAGCTTATAAATGAGCTGTAATACCATTGGAATCAAAAATATCGCCCAAGCATCCTACACCCAATCTGGCCCAATGTTTCCCCACCCCATCATGAAATATGCTAGGTAAGGCAGGATTTAAATATAGAGGAAATTTATCATGATAAGAAGATATATTACCTTTATGCAGAATCTCCCGCCAAATAGATATGCTGTCCCAAGCAGTCTTAAATTTGACCCTTTTAAAATAATTAGGATCCATTATTCCATATGGAAACATTTTATTTTCTTCCCCCAACATAAATGTATGAAAAAATAAGATAGTCACAGGATTAATCAGACTGTTGAGGCGGCCAAAGAACGCTGACCAGAAATACATCTTAAAATCCGGTAACTCCCAGCTTCCTTGGCTAAACAGTAGCTTTAATCGTTCTATCACTCTCCTAGATTTCTTTTATCCCCATATAAAGCTGCTGATTGACCCTTCTAATCATTTGGAGAAGGAATTAAGAACCCGTAAGGGAATAGAACAAAAAAGATATAAGAAATTAGGCAGAGTTTTTATTTTAATTATATTAATACAACCTATAATGCCTATTGGTAGCTTATGCCAATTTTTAAAAGATTTAACTGTACCTTTCAGCAGCTCCTCATAGTTCAGAGAGATAATTTTCCCTATTTATGCTGATAGACGCACCCCCAGATAAGTAACGACTTGGCAAACCCCCTGTATACCATCTAGTGGTTTATGATTAATTAATATTTGGGTCTTATTAATATTTAGTTTATACCCTGATATTAGACCAAACCCGGCAGCAGCCTCTGTAATTTCCCCATATGCTCGTCCTGGATCTGTAGAAAATACTGCCAAGTTGTCCGCATATGCAATGACCTTTAAGGTGTTTGTTCTGTTGCTAAAAGCACTAATTTGGGGATTATTCTGTAAAAGCACAAATACATGGCTCTACATATAGGGCAAATAATAGGGGTGAGAGGGGACAACCCTGGCGCGTACCACAAGACACCAGAAATACAGATGACAGTAAACCTGAATATGCCAATTTAGCACTAGGCTTATCATATAGGGCTTGTACCCATTTCTTAAATCGACTCCCAATTTCAAAAGCGTCGATTACAGCCCATAAAAACTCCCACCTCACTCGGTCGAATGCTTTCTCAGCATCTAATAGAATCCTACCGAGTGGGGTAGGTGTCGTATTAGCCACATCGAAAGCTGTCACTGCCATATTTACATGGGTAGTTGTATCTCTATTTTGAATTAACCCATGTTGTTGGGGAGAAAGCAGACTAGGCATTACCGGAGCAAGCCGATTTGACAATATATTTGCAAAAATTTTTGCATCAGTGTTAATCGGTCTATATGGCCCACATTCCTCTGCTTGTTTATCTTTTTTTAAGAAGAAAACAATTTGTGTCATATTCCAAGAGTCGGGCACTTGCCCAATGATACTAATAGACCCTAGCATCTAATTAAAAGGCAGCCTTAGATCATCCTTAAAGAATTTGTAGAATTCTAGGGGTACAGAATCTTCCCCCGCAGCCTTGCCTGATGGTAGAGCCCTAATTGCCATTTCAATGTCCTCCGACAGTATCTCTGCATCCAGAGACTCAGCAGTCTCCTCCCCTATTCTTGGCAGGGAGCATCCTTGAATATAATTAACAATATCGGCCTGCCTAGGCTGTATCATAGATGTATACAGTACTTGATAGTAGCTCACAAATTGTTCCAAAATCTGCTGTGGATGCTCATAGAGTCTACCAGCAGGCCCCCTAATGGATGTAATATGGGCTTTAGTTCTATCGTGAGCTACTTTATAGACCAGAACTTTCTCAATTTTTTTCCCCGTACTCATACTGTATCTGCCGATATTTATTATATTTAACCATACTCTTCTCTTTAAGTTTTTTCTTCAACCCCAAACTAAGATTGATTACCTCAAACCCCAATTGATCTGACTCGCCCGCCCCTTCAAAACTGCCTCTGCATGCAAGTCTTCTGCCCTACGTATTGCAGAAGTTGTCTCTTTAAGTGCCCCACTAACAATTTTATTTTGGTGTCAAAAATACTGTTGAGTGTGTCCCCTAATAATTGTTTTAAATGTATCCCACACCACTATGGGAGTAGCTGACCCCATATTATCTTTGAAAAAGCTTTTAATTTGCTCCCCGGTGCTAGCAACGTATTCGGCATCTGATAAAAGATATCTACGGAATGAAAATAATCTAGGTGGCTTTAACTTTAAAGGTAAGAAGAATAGAGTTGTGATCTGATAATACTTTTGGGCATATATCTATTTCTTCAGAACATAACACTTGTGCGGATATCCAAGCCATGTTGATTCTCGAGTATGATTTATGTGGGGCAGAGAAGTAAGTATACCCTGGTATGCTTGGATGCAATGTTCTCCAAGCATCACTAATTGCCTGTAGTCGGCCCAGTTCCCAAATTGCCCTGCGTGTCTTCTGCATCCTATAGACTGCCCCTCTCTATGTAGTAACCATCCCATAGTCCATGATGCAGTTAAAATCAACCATCACCACCCGTTCACCCCCCCAATTCAACAATTCCATATTTATGTTATCCACCACGGTAGGATCATCACTGTTAGGACCGTACACTACACAGAACATATATTTCCAATCTTTTAACATAAGCTGTGAAATAGCCCAGCGGCCTCCCTTATCCAATATTGTCTTACAGACTGTTGCCCTAAGCCGTGTATTTTTTAATATTACAACCCCACGAATGGAAGCAGTTTGAGTAGAACAAACTATCACTTCAAAACCGAGCTGTTTTAACAATCCCCGTTCTTTATAAGAAAGATATGTCTCTTTTAACATAACCACACTAGGATTATACATTTTTAGCTCTTCCGCCACTAATCGTCTCTTAATCCTGCTATTTAGCCCGCCACATTCCATGCTAAACATTTAAACCACTCCATGTTAAATAAAATACACTGCTCCTTTTAGCAGCCATCTTACCAATCTGCATACAATAATCCACTATACATTTCTCGTTAACTTGCACCCAACTGCTGACCTTTTCTTCTTTTAGCCCCCAACCCTTCCCTCCTTTCTCTACCCCCCCAATCTCTACTAGAGATCGGGCCCCTACTCCCACAGCACCTAGGAGGAATCATCCCCTTTCTCAAAGCTGCTGTTGATTTTGGCAGCCCACTAAGAGTCCCGGTCACAGAGGTTCCAGAGGCTTCTAATCTCTATATGTTTAACACATTTTAAGGCAAATCCTAATACACAGGAAGCTTTGAAAAAATATTTTTCTGTCCTATACCACAAGTAACTCCTTCCCTTACAGAAACAAAAGAAAAGAAAGAACATCAATAAGATATTTTTTACTATATGCCACTAGTGAATTCTTCTCTTACAAAGACAAGAAGAAAAAACAAAAGAGATTAATTTAGAAATATGCCTTTTTCTCCCTTTTTAACCTGTCTCCTCTTTCTGCCATTCGAATAATGCCTTCTTTGCCTCTGTTTCTGAAAAAAAAATATAAGATTGACCCCCATGGATTACTTTCAGTCTGGCCGGCTCTTGCAAATATGCCTGCACACCAGCAGCTTTCATTGAGTCAATCAATTGCCTAAGCTGCCATCTTCTGTCCATTGTTACCTTGCAGTAATTGGAGCGAAAGAAAATTAAATTACCATCACTAGACATAGGTGACCTTGGGACAGTCTTTAAGTAGAGGGCCTTCTGTAGTAAAAAATTGCCAAAATAAATCAAAAAAGGTCTGGGATATCGGCTGTCTTGTCTCCTTTGGACCGCTGGCAACCTATGAGCCCTTTGAATCTGGCAGTCCCAATCCCAATCGCTAAGGTCCGGACACAGTTTCTGCAATGTTTACACTATGAATGATCTAGGATCTGATCCCTCTTGTCCTTCTGGAATGCCGAGCATCTTCATGTTCTGTCTCCGCTGCCGATTCTCCAGATCTTCCAGCTTGAGTAGCACTGTGGCCAAAGCTTGGTCATGCTTCTCAGTTATACAAGAGGTTTTCGAAGTTCTTTCTACCATATCCGCCACTCGCTGTAGAAGTTCAGACATCTCCACCACCAGTGTACCTACTTTAGTAGTGACTTCTTTTAGAGATTGCTGAATACCCTGGGTATCTGATCGTACTTGGGCAAAGAGTTCTCTAGTCTCTTCTCTTTGATCTTTGAGATTCTGGAGAATCAAAGAGAGCATCTTGGTTTCATTTCTCTGTTCTTTCTCTGCACTTCCTCACTTTCCTTACTTTCCAAATCCCCAGACAATTGCTAAAAACTTGTTTCCTCCAACGAAGTCATTGAGGCTGACCCAGATTCTAAATCACCTGTGCCTTCAGCCACCCGCTCCATTGCCCCGCCAGCTTCATCAGTTATGCCAGTTTCTGATAACCTTGATACCATATTTTTAACCCCGCCTTTTGCCTGAACCCATCGCCATATTGAATTATCAGCTAAAGCTCACTTTTTCCGTTGTTTGCCGTCTCGTCTCCGAGTTTCTGATCTAACCCTCCAAAAGCCTTTTTCAGCTCCTTCACAGCCTTCAGTTTTTGGTTCTGACTTTGTTTTTTCTTTTTAACAACTGTTATCCCTGGATTTCTCTTCTGTTGTCCAACTATAACCTTGTGTTGCAGTTTGTGGGAGGTTTGATTTTGCTCTTGTACCTGGTCAATATCAGTGACAGAAGCCAAAGACGAGGCACTCAGATCGCCCAGTATCAGATCATTAAGCATCATTGCAGGAGCAATAGGACTTATAGGATTCCCAAGATTTCCATTCTTGTTAGAGTTTAAACAAATCACGCCTTCAGACCCTCCACTATCCTGTCCTAGGAATGAGTCTCTCCTATTTATATTAAGTGTTTAAATTAACGGTCTCTCTGACCCCACAGCATGAGACCGCTTCATTTTCCCAATCTTGGATGTTCCGGACTCCATTATAGCCTCATTCTCTCCATTCTCTCCGCCTTTAAAAGCTTTAAGCTCCCCAGACGTTCCTGGCGAATCCTGAGTAATCGCCAATTCAGCTGGACTGACAATGAGGCTCGCACTCCCAGTCTCCCCTTCGGGGACCTTTACATTATCTAAGCCTTCCTTGGACTGAGGGGAAACCAGCAGATTATTTGAAACAATATGTCCAGGAGAGATAGACGCTGTGTTACTGTGTTGCTCACTAATAGCCTGGTTCACAATGTCTGCTAATGACTTACAATTGCTAAAGGTATCCGCTTCAGCCACCATCTCAGAAGAGAGCAGTTCCACCGACTTCCTTGACTGTAAAAACTGCAACACAGGTTTCCCCACCTTCCCCAGCCCAGCACTTGCGCTGGGAGAGCCCACCCTCTGTATCTTCACATCTCCAATGTCTATATTGCTGCCCGAGTCACTGCTGTACTCACCAGTGCTCTGTTGGTATCGTGGGTACTTCTGACCGTCGCTTTTGGTGGGCCATATCCCGTTGAAGTAGATACAGTTTAACCACCGAGCATCTATAAGTGCTGCTTCGCCAAACTTCTTGTGAGCTCTGTGAGCTCTGTGCGCGTCGACAGGCAGCCAAGCACTCGGCTTCCCTAGTATATGGCAGACACCAGGAGCCAAGCCTTACTATCACCTGCACCCACTCCCCCACACCAAGCAGCAGTCCAGAGCGGCCAATTCTTGCAGCAAGACCTCCAGCAAGACCTCCAGCATGCTTGAGTCTATTAGTGATTCTGCCCAATGAGCTGCCTCCGCTTCAGATTTTCCGCCTGCCAGTTTGCTGTTTTTTTTTCCCTTTGCCGATTTCTGTGTTTTCAGCCCAGGGGTTGCAAAAGCAGCAAAACCTCCAGCGAAACCTCCAGCAAGACCTGGCGTGAGTTTATTCATAAGTCTGCCCGGTGAGCTGCCTCCACCCCACTTCAAATTTTCCGCTTGCCGGTTTGCCATTTTTCCTTGCTAATTTCGGCACATTTACACGCAGGAGAGCATAAGCACTGTATTCACAATCCTCCTTTCCTGCCTTTCCGCCTTCCTTTGCGGTACTCTTTTCAAGTAAAAGCGGCATAGCTTTAGCTTCCAGGGCTCCTCCGTGACCTGCCCATCTTGAGACGGCGTCAGTCCGCCATCTTGCTCCTCCCCATCATCAGGTATTCTCTCTTAACATTATTTTAAATGTACATTTATTTTTAGGAATTATTTGAAAGTCAATGCATTATTGTTTATATGTTCTTTTTTGTTATCCATTTTAATGGTTTAAATAAAACTTTTTTAAAATTACCACAATGTTAGTTACATTTTAACGACTTATACTTACCAATGCAATGTCGATATTTTGAATCACAATATTTTTGCTGTGGAAATTTTTACTTACATAATAAGTATATAAAGTCGATATTTTGGCTGTCAATATTTTTACACCGATATTATTGTATAAAAACATTTTATTTTTGTGGGTGATATTGTGTCACAGAATCCCTCAAACACTCCCTAAGGTTCCCACATTACTAATCATGCCTTCAGTGCATTCATACCAAGCCCTCAAACAGCAGTGGTGAGACCTATTGGAATACCGGAATATTCTCTGGAATACATGTAGACTGTGGTCTTGGATGCTTGTTGCACTGCTGCTAGAATGTAGCAATAAGGTAAGCTACCACTGTGAAGGAGCATTGCTCCCATCAGCTGCTGGCACTGGGACAAAAAAAGGCCCAAGCCCCAAAATAAAAATGGCCCCTATTAGCGAATCAGAATAGCTAAAAAAGCGGCACACGTTCTGCAAGTGGATGCAATTCTGAGCTTAAAGATAATCTGTATAGGTGTTTTACACGATATGGGAGACTGCATGCAGGTGTGCTTGCTGCAGGCAATGTTTGTGGTAATATCATGAAAATCAGCAGTGAAAACTGACCCACCAGACCATAAAACTAACCCACAGCCAAAAAGCCGGCCAAATCACTGACCTCTCAGACCTGCCCTTTGGGCACTGCCAGATTGCCATACAGGCTAGTGCGATCCTGCCCATCAGCCCGATCTTTGTATGTACATATTAGCATATGTGCTGAGGCTGCTCAGCGCATGTGCACGTCTGTATAAGCACTGTCACCACAGGTACTTGGCTCATCGAAATCAGTCTTATTGGAAGTAAACTGAATAATGATTGACCAGTGCCAATCATAGTGTGTGTGCGTGTGACAGTATTTATGCATGAATGTGTGCATCCATCTATCCATCCATCCATCCATGGGTTGGTCCTTGCGTGCATGCAAATGCACATGTGTGCTCCTGCAAGCATGTGTATTTACGTATGTGTGTGTTTGTGTTTATGTGCGTGGGTGTGTGCGTGTGTACCACACATGTGTGACTACTCAGGGAAGATATCACTGTTCTTGTTCCTCTCTGCTCCAGCTCCTTACTGAGGGTGATACAAAATAGTGAGTGGAGGACTAGGTGGAGCAACACTACAATAATAGTAAAGTAGGAGCATGTAGAGGGATGGGCAAGTTTATTTATTTATTTTGCACAGTTTTATATAACTCTGGCAAGACCCGGAGGTATCAGAGCGCTTTACATGAGGATCAGGGAGTTACAGGTTCCATAATTATATAGACAGGTATAGACATAGGAGAAAAGAAAAAAACATGAGATTACACAATAATCTGAGATGCACAAGTTACTACTTGTGTAACGATATATCTGTAAGAGACATTAGTTAGTGATAGATTCCCCACCCCAGAATATCCCCAGGCGTCAGACCGGACCTGGAAAGTCCTCACCAGCACCACCCCGTGCGTATGAAGGCAGCGTCACACGGCTCCAAGTGATCAGGATCGAAAGAGACAGATTTGAGCAGAAGTGGAAAACATCCCCCTGCCACATAATGAGTTTCACCATCTGGCGTTGGTGTTGCCACCCATATTACACAGGAAGAGCATTCTGATGGATTCTAAAAGGATTCCATCAGTTTATTATGGGTATTCAATACATCACAGTAGCCCTTGACTAAGGTGACCCTCCTTGGAATATTGTGGCCATTCTATGCATTATATTGTGATCATGTCATGAATCATGGTGCCCCTGTAGCATTGCTGCAATCTCTGGCATGTTATGAGCAATCTAGGTATTATGGTTGCCCTGACACAATGTGGCTCTCTGGATTAGTATGAAAATTATAAACACTATGGTGACCTTGGATTAAAGTGGCACGCCCAAAGCATATTGTGGGCACTTTCTGTGTTACAGGGGATCTGGAATAGGTGGCCATTCTCATCCTCATCCATACTCTGGGTGTTTTCAGCATCATAGTGGCCCTTTAGGTGTGAGAGTGCGAGTGCATGCATATCGCTTGAGAGACACTGTTGTTTACAGAAATGGCTTGGAGCCCTCCCACTGCTTACAATTTGTTGACTGTAGTGTCCCTCTTTTTTGCAGGCACCCTAATTGGCCAGTGATGGCCAAACATCATTTCTGATCCTTTCTGTGGAGCAGGGACCAAGCACAGATTAATCCCACTCAATCAGTGCCCGCCCGCTGCTCCCAATGTGATGGTAGTAGTTCTTCGCCCCTCCCGCTCGCACTGTCTGCTGCTCCCTCCACAGCACTTTGGTGCCAGTACTGCACCACAGTGAGTGCAGCGGTCGAAAGACTGCTGCACTCGTAATCGGGCCCTATGTTTTGACATAGGCAGGATTTTTAAAGCCATAGTTTAAATAATGTAATGGGTTTCCATGCTCCTGTTTGTAGTTTTCAGGAAAGAAGTAATCTGTGTTGTCTAGGTCTTTATGGCACTGTGCTACTGCACGTGTTGCACATACTGAGGCTATTGCTCATTAGGTGTAGGTGTATAGGCTACACCCTCTGGCTTGCCAATGCTTGTTAATAGTAAAAGGGTTTGATACTTCGACTCAATGACTGTAAACGCTAAGAAGTCACTAAAGAGTTACATTAAGCAACAGCCAACAGTGCTTTCATAGAAGAACCTCAACATAAATTTTTGTTTAGCACCAATGTTACAGCCTTGCAAACAGGAGCATAGGAGGGGCACGAGCAGGCTCCTTGGGGAGAGTAACTAGCATTCCTCATGCTTTCCTATAAACCTCTAACTTTGGAGTTGTAAAAAGAAAAGTAAATACCAAGGGACAGATGTAGGTGGCCCTTGGTAAAATTACTGATTCGGTAATTTTACCGATTCGGTAAAATAAAAATTCGGTAATTTTACCGATTCTGAGGCACCCAGATGTAGGTGGGACTCTTCAGAGTCCCAGAGGCCTTACCGAATCGATATTTTACTATCAAATCCAATTTGATGGAAAAATACCGATTCCGGTGTGAATGCACATGTGTGCATGCACACCTATGCCATGTGACAGGCAGACCTGCCATTAGGGCATGTAGGCCTGCCACATGGCACCCGAGCCTGTTTTGGGGGTGCCAGAGGGTGTCAAAGTGACAAAGTGACACCCCCTGCACCCTTGTGAAAATCGGTATTTACAGATTCGGTAAATACCTTCATTCCTATGGGCTTCAAAGCCCATAGGAATGAATGGGCATTACCGATTCGGTATTTACCGAATCGGTAAATACCGAATTCACCCGAATCGGTATTCCAGCACATCTGGAATACCTACATATCCACCCCTTAGATTTACCGATTTTTAATTACCGAATCAGTAAAATTCGGTAATTAAAAATCGGTAAATCTATTTTACCTACATCTGGCCCCAAGTACCCTCACAAGACGAGCCCGACATTTGAAATTTGTGTTTAAATGCACAGCACATGTGACAAGAAGAGAATAAGATTTAAAGGCCTGTTTACAGAAAGTGAGATCTCCGAAGGATACAGTACAGAAGGTTTGAGCAAGGGAAAAGACGGCCTAAAACAAAGAGAGCTAGCAAATGGAAAAACAAGCAAATATAAGTTACAAACAACAAAGCCAATGGTAAGCAATGGGCGAAATGCATTCCCAGGGAAGCTGTCTGAATGTCCCCAAGATTGCTGGTAGGCTTCGACCTAAAAATCATTTCCCAGGGCTTTGATGGTTCTCTGGCCCAGCCTTTCCATCCAGCAGTGCTCTCCACTGGCACTAAGGCATGGAGGCCATGAAGGAGAGAAGGATGCAGTTATGAAGGCTTAGATTTTAAACAAGGTTACAGTTGAGAGAAAACGTGGTATACCTTCACTAGTCATTCAAACTGCCACCCAGGTCTTTAAGTAGGCCGGGTTGCTCCAGGTCTTGTAACCGATAGTTATTTAAAGTGGACATTTAAATAGGTACCATTCAGGTCCTATATTCATGTCCTTACCTTTTCATGCCAAGCAATTAGTGTAAAAACGTTAAGGTAACCCTTGTTGTTCGTGCTTATATTCCACATTCTTTAATTAAGCTTGCATTCCCTTTGAGCATTTGCTTTTTCCAGGATGTTGAGTTACATTGTGCTGGAAGCATATTACTCTTGTCTAGTGCATAATTTAAATTGAGATGCATCCAGGTGTAGACTGGGGGTGAGCGTAACTCACGTAAGTCGGTGTAGCGTAATTACACAGATTTCCGTGAGATAATGTGGAATTAGACGAGAAGAGTAATTCTGCATTCAGCACTATTTCTTAGCACAAACATTAAGCCCTAGTGGCTAAAATGGACGTGAAGATGCATTTTAAACTAAGAAGCAGCACTAATTGCAGCAGAACACAAATAGCAAGCACACGCGGCTGATCAAGCTCACTAAATGTGTTCTGGCTGTAGGATTTTCCCCCCGCAAATTACTCTTAAATTACGCAAGGAGGAGTAATTGTGTGATGATCAGTAATTTTGAGTTAAAGAGTAAAATTACTCAGGTGTAATTGAGATTACGCCCAGGCTTATTTATGATGGGGCACAATTGAGTTGTGGTTGAAGGCAGTTTGAGTTTCTTGCAGTGCCTGTTAAGATCAAAAAGGTCTTCAGAATACTTGGTCATCCAATCCTTGCCTTCTCCAGTGGTCACGTACAGTGTCAGACCTGCCTTTAGGGCAATCAGGCCAGGGCCAGTCCTAGGACTTCTGGGGCCCTGGGCTAAAGGGAAGATGTGAGGCCCCTTTAATTTACATGCATCACACATCACAGAAAGTGGCATTGCAGGACTATTGATTTCATTTGGCATCACTGATGTGAATATCAGTACCAGGAATAAAAAGACAAATATCCAAATGGTTAAACTGTCTGTGGCTATGACCCAGTGTACTCCGTGGCAGTCAGTCCTCACCTCCTTCATACAGCCGTCAGAGTTCTTAAAATGCTCTCTGCTAACACCCATAAATATTTTCAGGGTCCTCTCAACTGCAAAATTTCCCAGGCCCATTTGTGATGAGCTGCTCCAATCCAGATTTTCTTCTTTGAATTATGGGATTTGTGGTCCTGTTTTATCATGGAATAAACATGACTACAAGTGCAGGAATTCAAAGAAAAAACCTGGACTGGAGCAGCATATCATGCACTAGGCCAGGAAACTTGGCATTGCTGGCCCCTTAATAACCATCAACCAACCTCCATGCCACCCTGTTTTAAGTTTCTTTACAATTTGTTGTGCGTTTGAAAAACAATGAATTCTATAGCCTTTTCTTTTCACCTGCAAGATTGTCCCATACTTAAATTTACAAATCCTATCAATTTGCAGTGCAGCTGGGTTATTAGCATGTTTGCTTTGGGGGTGCCGCAGCATCTCCCACACCTGTACTATTGGAATCTATCTGCACTTACTGCATAAACCATAATTGTAGATAGCAAATAAATCCTCCACTTAGTTTCCTGGGCACCGCTCGTATGGACTGTGGAGGCAACAGTGCCAGGATGTGAGTTAATTGTTACACAACATGTTTAAAAAACAAAAATTACAGTCTATATGCCAAAAATCAGCCCAAGATATCTGAAGCACTTTACATGGTCGCCAGTTACAATAAATATGGTCAGAATATTTTTTTAGATATGGGGATTTATGTGATTTGCCAAGACTCACAAGGTGTGGAGCCGAAGGCAGGACTTGACAATGGTTCCCACTTCCATAGTTTAGCTCTGGAACTGGGAACCAGGCAAAGGATGGGTGCCATCTTCCTCGGCCATTGTAGGGCTACATAATGTGTACAAGATCCAGGGAAGGGGTCTCGACACCTGAACCTTGCAGCCTGATGGAGTGCTTGCTGCGAGAAGGGTTGCCTCCTTTCAAAGAGAAAAATATCAATCATTTGTTGTTGTTTTAAGAGGCTGCAAAGGCTGGTACTGCTACTACATAGGACATCAATCAAAATTGTATTCATTCATTTGTATCATTACTTTTCTGTATTTGTTTACTTTAGTCTTTGGTTGGTGAGTGAAATCTTCTATAAACAGTAGTGGCTTTGCTCTTGCAGTGACGCAAAAGCTAGAAAGGCACATCCTTTATCATGGCTTTCCTTGCACACAACTACATGTGAAAGTGAATCTCTGTGTAGTGTTAATTGTCGACCATTGTTCATCCCATCCAACTACCTTACTTTGAGCCAACGGTCTGTCTACCCATGCCCAAATAATGTCCCAAGGCAAGCAGCCATAGAATATTTCACATAGATAATGCTTCCAAGTGCCAATGCAAACAGAACACGTGCTAGCAAAACACATGCAGAGAACACAATAAACCATTACAGTCATTATTAACGTGAACCAATGTGAGAGATTATTCTGGGCCCGTCTCCGTCTGCCTGTATGCTGGAAAGAATTCTCACGTGAAGGTTTTCACTTATGGATTTTATTTGTCTACAATCTGAAACACATCTTGTAGGCGAAACAAGAATACTTCATCGCTTTCTTTGTCGGCACCCTAAATTTCTTTCAAAGCTGTTGAAGTGATCTCTCAATATTACACACCACCAATGCAGAAAGTGCACTGTGAACATTAAAAGCACGTTTCAAACTCAAATGGTCTGACTGGCCTTCAAATTAGTCACCAGTGCAGGCAAGGGTGTTAGCAGCAGAGCAAACCATTTTTTTGTATGGATCACTTTACATCTCATAATCCATACTGAAGAGAGGCATCATGAAATAAACAATTTGTTCTAAAACAAGAAAATGGACCCTCAATACGGGCACTGGCAAAAGGATATAATCAGGGCTTTATGTGGGGAAAAAACTGGGGGTGCTCTAAAAGGGGCGGACAAATCTCTTAAAGGGGTGTGGCCTATCCAAGTATGGGCGTGGTCTAAATCAAGATAACTAGCATTGTGTGCTTAAGAAAATCCCCTCCCATCCCCTTCGGAAAACACTCTCTTTAAAGGATTTCCCTTCCTCCTACAACGCGGCACACCTAGCATGACGTCTCCACTTCTCAGTAGTGAGCAAAATGAGTATGCGCATGCTTTCACTGCAGTCCAATGAAAAAAAAAAGAAAACAAACTACCTTTGTGAGGCCTGAAAATAGAGCCCCATAAAGACCCGTTTCGAGGCACCCTGAAAATAACTGCTGGTGCTCAGACCCAGCCCACTTAAAGCCCTTCATCCATCCATCCTAAGCACTGCACCATCCAACCATCTTTCAATCCATCCATAAGTTCCTACTTACATACATCTGTCCCTGCACCTATCCTAAGCACCTATCAGCCCACCCGCCTATCCTGAGTACTGATCCATTCATTCTTCCATCCACCCATCGACCAATCCATTCATCCAGCCATCAATTCATTCATTTATTCATTCATCCATCCATACATCCATCCATACATACATACATACATACATGTGTCCCTGGACCTATCGTAAGTATCTATCAGCCCACGCCTATCCTAAGCATTGTGCCATCCATTCATATGCCCATACATCCATGCATACATCTGTCCCAGAACCTATCCTAAGCATCTATCAGACCACCCACCTATCCTAAGTACTGGTCCATGCATCCATTCATCCTTCCATCCATCCATACATTCATCCATCCATCCATCCATCCATCTAGCTATCCATTCATCCATCTAGCTATCCATTCATCCATCTGGCTATCCATCCACTTGCCGTTTATTCACCTGCCCGTCCTTCTTTCTGTGCACACTCCGCCCTCCGATCATAAACACCCAGTATTATACTCATCGGCCCAGCCTCTTAATGGGCCGAAAAGGCAGATGCTTCTTCATAAAGAACAAGAAAGCTTGCAGTTGCTCTTTGTAAACCATAGTACACCACCCTTCTCTGGTGGTGTTTTAAACAAAGGTTGATCCAGCAACAAAATGTAAACCAGCTTTTCAGTGCAAGACGCTAATTCAGAAACAGAACCTTTTGTCCATTTCTATATAGGAACACTGCTTTAAATTGTCTGTGACTGAGAGAGTGAATACCTGTAGTTCTTACATTTGAGAGAGTATACCAGAGAGCTAATTTGGGGTGGTGAGAACCTACCCTTTTATACTTCCATGTGAAGCACAGTATCCATTCATACTAATATAATAAAGAGAGAGCCCAAACCTTTGAGGCGGGTAATCTCAGAAACCACAGCACCAATCACAACACCCAATACAGCGTTGGAAAGGGCAGTTGCAGCAGAAGGACATAGGCTATGCAGACGCCCACCATATACATTTAAAAGGTAAAAGAACCGTGCCTGCAAAGTAGTCCCTTGTGGGCATGTCTGTGTTGTGCTGTGGGCGTGTGCTGGAGGCGTGACAAACGCTGGGGGCATGTGGTACGTTCTGCCCTTCATGCCATGTCTCATATCGTGTGCTAATCCCACCCTGCACCCCATAATCATAACCCACCCTTACTCCTTAAAATACCCAAACTCCCTTAAACACTAACCCATCTTAACCCTATAAATATATCCTGTACCCCGAACCCCAAACCTATCTTTAAACCCTAAATATACCTCTGTACCCCAAAGCCCAAACCTATCCCTGAACCCTATAAATACCCCTCTACCTCAAAACCCAAGCCTACCCCTGAACCCTAAAAATACCCCTGTACCCCAAAACCCAAACCTAGCCCTGAACCCTAAAAATACTACTGTACCCGAAACCAAAACCTACCCTTGAACCCTAAAATACCCCTGTACCCCAAAACCCAAACCTAGCCCTGAACTCTTAAAATACCCCTGTACTCCAAAACCCAAAGCTACCCCTGAACCCAAAAAAACCCCTGTACCCCAAAACCCAAACCTAGTCCTGAACCCTAAAAATAACCCTGTACCCCAAAACCCAAACCTACCCCTGAACCCTAAAATACCCCTATACCCCAAAACCCAAACCTAGCCCTGAACCATAAAAATACCCCTGTACCCCAAAACCCAAACCTACCCCTGAACCCTTAAAATACCCCTGTACCCCAAAACCCAAACCTACCCCTGAACCCTAAAATTACCCCTGTACCCCAAAACCCATACCTATCCCTAAACCATAAAACTACCCTTGTACCCCATAACCCAAAACTATATCTGAACCCTTTAAATACCCAAACACCCCAAAACATATACCTCAGTACCCTAAAACATATACCCCTATACCCATACTTACCTTATCCAAACATTAAAAAAAACATGCTTTTACCATTCATGCATTTACAACGAATTTCGTTGCAAATGTATGCGTGGTAACAGCATATAAAATGTAATGCTATGCGTTATAATGGCATTGCGGAGTCATGGTACTTTCGTAATGAAAGTATGCGGAGTGATGGTATGCGGAAAGAAAGTTGCGGAATAATGGGTGTTTACCCTCCCTCGATAAGTACATTGGTGGCACGGTGGCCCACATCTCCAGCAACATACTCCTATTTTTTCACCACCCATTTGAAAAATGCACAGGTCTCTCTCATTGATGGCCAGCACCAACATACACTTTTAGACACACATCCCGCCACAAATTCTAGAATTGCGTACTTTAGAGCTGAGGAGCTACGTTCGAATCTCGGCATCAGCTCAACATCCTGTGATTCCAGACAAATCGCTTTGTCTCCCCGTGCCTACCACAAATGAATGTGTTCTTCTGTAATGTAAATTGTGCTCATGCCATGTTGTCGAGTTCGCGCTATATAATATTGCAAGGAAAAATAAAGTAGGGAAACTCGAGTTCACACACTACTGAACGCGCACTCTTAAGTGCATCAGCAGTGCACTGTGAATCGGAGCGTTTCACAGGCCTGTCACAGATAAGAAATGCTATCTAAACAAAATCCTACAAAACAATATACTACTGGCCGGCAGCAATTCATACCCGGACAAATTCGGGACGGGCTGCTAGTATATGCTAGTTTCATTTGAAGTTGTAGAAACTGATTCATGTAAACCACAATCACCCTCCCCCCGTATTTTTAACCCAAATTTGCTCATAGACCATTCACGAAACCAAAACACAGGTGTGTAGTACGGCAGTTCGCTCACGAGTTAACAGCATGAGTGTGTTTATATCTGCGAATAAGTAGTGGATTAAGCTTTTGTTTCAGAATCTGGGTGTGTCATTATACTGTAGAGAGGGCTTGTTATTTTAGCCGTGTTTTGGTTTCGTGAATGGTCTATGAGCAAATTTGGGTTAAGAAAAGGGGCTGTGATTGTGGTTTACATGAATCAGTTTCTACAACTTCAAGTGAAACTCATATTGTACAGTTGGTTTAGCTAATTTCTATTAGTTTCAGCAACCCCTGATGAAGAGCCAACTGGCTCGAAATGCATTGGGTGAAAAACATGAGCCACTTCATTTTGAATGTTTGTACGCACGTGCCGCTTGAAAAGTCTGCATGGACATCAGAAGGCATTTGAAAATGTTAAATAAAACATCAACGTGGAATCATGCTGTCTCTGTAAGTGATTAAACAGCATGGATTAACTTTTGAATGAAACATGGGAATATGATCAGTTTACTTTTGAAAAAACTTGATTATCTATAAAGTATGACGCATTGTGAGGAAAAATTCCTGCATTCAGCAGTGCGAAGGAGAGGTGCGCCATGTTGCGTACCTGTTTTGCACATATAATATAGAGCAGAAGCAGTGCATGTTTCCCTCACAGAAACAGTACACATTGCAGCAGCACTAGTGCAAGCTTCCATGACATAATATAGAGCAGAAGCAGTGCATGTTTCCCTCACAGAAACAGTACGCATCGCGGCAGAACTAGTGCAATCTTCCATGAGATAATATAGAGCAGAAACAGTCAACCTTCCCTCACACAAACTGTATGTATCACAGTAGTAGTGCAATCTTCCATGACATAATATAGAGCAGAAGCAGTGCATGTTTCCCGCACAGAAACAGTACGCATCGCAGCAGCACTAGTGCAAGCTTTCATGACATAATATAGAGAAGAAGCAGTGCAGGTTTCCCTCACAGAAACAGTACGCATCGCAGCAGCACTAGAGCAAGTTTCCATGACCTAATATAGAGCAGAAGCAGTGCAAGCATCGCTCACAAAACAGCACCTATCGCAGCAGCAGCACTAGTGCAAGCTTCCATGACATAATATAGAGCAGGAGCAGTGCATGTTTCCCTCACAGAAACAGAACTCATCGTGGCAGCATTAGTGCAATCTTCCATGACATAATATAGAGCAAAAGCAGTGTATGTTTCCCTCACGGAAACAGTACGCATTGCAGCAGCACTAGTGCAAGCTTCCATGACATAATATAGGGCAGAAGCAGTGCATGCTTCCCTCACAGAAACAGTATGCATTGCGGCAGCACTAGTGCAATCTTCCATGACATAATAAAGAGCAGAAACAGTCAAGCTTCCCTCACACCAACTGTATGTATCACAGTAGTAGTGCAATCGTCCATGACATAATATAGAGCAGGAGCAGTGCATGTTTCCCGCACAGAAACAGTACACATTGCAGCAGCACTAGTGCAAGCTTCCATGACATAATATAGAGCAGAAACAGTGCATGCTTCCCTCACAGAAACAGTAGGCATCGTGGCAGCACTAGTGCAATCTTCCATGACATAATATAGAGCAGAAGCAGTGCATATTTCCCTCACAGAAACAGTACGCATTGCGGCAGTACTAGTGTAAGCTTCCATTACATATTATAGAGCAGAAGCAGTGCATGTTTTTCTCAAAGGAACAGTACGCGTCGCTGCAGCACTAGTGCAATCTTCCATGACATAATATAGAGCAGAAACAGTCAAGCTTCCCTCACACAAACTGTATGTATCACAGTAGTAGTGCAATTTTCCATGACATAATATAGAGCGGAAGCAGTGCATGTTTCCCTCAAAGAAACAGTACGCATTGTGGCAGCACTAGTCCAAGCTTCCATGACATAATATAGAGCAGAAACAGTCAAGCTTCCCTCACACAAACAGTACGCATCGCGGCAGCACTATTGCAATCTTCCATGACATAATAAAGAGCAAAAACAGTCAAGCTTCCCTCACACAAACTATTTGTATCACAGTTGTAGTGCAATCGTCCATGACATAATATAGAGCAGAAGCAGTGCATGTTTCGCTCACAGAAACAGTACGCATTGCAGAAGCACTAGTGCAAGCTTCCATGACATAACATAGAGCAGAAACAGTCCATGTTTCACTCATAGAAACAGTATGCATCGCGGCAGCACTAGTGCAATCTTCCATGATATAATATAGAGCAGAAGCAGTGCATGTTTCCCTCACAGAAACAGTACGCATCGCGTCAGAACTAGTGCAATCTTCCATGACATAATATAGAGCAGAAACAGTCAACCTTCCCTCACACAAACTGTATGTATCACAGTAGTAGTGCAATCTTCCATGACATAATATAGAGCAGAAGCAGTGCATGTTTCCCTCACAGAAACAGTACGCATCGCAGCAGCACTAGTGCAAGCTTCCATGACATAATATAGAAAAGAAGCAGTGCAGGTTTCCCTCACAGAAACAGTACGCATCGCAGCAGCACTAGAGCAAGCTTCCATGACCTAATATAGAGCAGAAGCAGTGCAAGCATCGCGCACACAAACAGCACGTATCGCAGCAGCACCACTAGTGCAAGCTTCCATGACATAATATAGAGCAGAAGCAGTGCCTGTTTCCCTCACAGAAACAGTGCTCATCGTGGCAGCATTAGTGCAATCTTCCATGACATAATATAGAGCAGAAGCAGTGCATGTTTCCCTCACAGAAACAGTACGCATTGCAGCAGCACTAGTGCAAGCTTCCATGACATAATATAGGGCAGAAGCAGTGCATTTTTCCCTCACAGAAACAGTATGCATTGCGGCAGCACTAGTGCAATCTTCCATGACATAATAAAGAGCAGAAACAGTCAAGCTTCACTCACACCAACTGTATGTATCACAGTAGTAGTGCAATCGTCCATGACATAATATAGAGCAGAAGCAGTGCATGTTTCCCGGACAGAAACAGTACACATTGCAGCAGCACTTGTGCAAGCTTCCATGACATAATATAGAGCAGAAACAGTGCATGTTTCCCTCACAGAAACAGTATGCATCGCGGCAGCACTAGTGCAATCTTCCATGACGTAATATAGAGCAGAAGCAGTGCATATTTCCCTCACAGAAACAGTACGCATTGCGGCAGTACTAGTGCAAGCTTCCATGACATATTATAGAGCAGAAGCAGTGCATGTTTTCCTCACAGAAACAGTACGCGTCGCTGCAGCACTAGTGCAATCTTCCATGACATAATATAGAGCAGAAACAGTCAAGCTTCCCTCACACAAACTGTATGTATCACAGTAGTAGTGAATTTTTCCAAGAGATAATATAGAGCGGAAGCAGTGCATGTTTCCCTCACAGAAACAGTACGCATTGTGGCAGCACTAGTCCAAGCTTCCATGACATATTATAGAGCAGAAACAGTAAAGCTTCCCTCACATAAACAGTACGCATCACGGCAGCACTATTGCGATCTTCCATGACATAATAAAGAGCAGAAACAGTCAAGCTTCCCTCACACAAACTGTAAGTATCATAGTTGTAGTGCAATCATCCATGACATATCATAGAGCAGAAGCAGTGCATGTTTCCCTCACAGAAACAGTACGCATTGCAGAAGCACTAGTGCAAGCTTCCATGACATAATATAGAGCAGAAACAGTGCATGTTTCACTCACAGAAACAGTATGCATCGCGGCAGCACTAGTGCAATCTTCCATGATATAATATAGAGCAGAAGCAGTGCATGTTTCCCTCACAGAAACAGTACGTATCGCGGCAGTACTATTGCAAGCTTCCATGACATGCAATAGAGCAGTAGCAGTGCATGTTTTCCTCACAGAAACAGTGCGCGTCGCTGCAGCACTAGTGCAATCTTCCATGACATAATATAGAGCAGAAACAGTCAAGCTTCCCTCACACAAACTGTATGTATCACAGTTGTAGTGCAATCTTCCATGACATAATATAGAGCAGAAGCAGTGCATGTTTCCCTCACAAAAACAGTACGCATCGCAGCAGCAGTAGTGCAAGCTTCCATGACATAATATAGAGCAGAAGCAGTGCAGGTTTACCTCACAGAAACAGTACGCATCGCAGCAGCACTAGAGCAAGCTTCCATGACCTAATATAGAGCAGAAGCAGTGCAAGCATCACTCACAAAACAGCACGTATCGCAGCAGCAGCACTAGTGCAAGCTTCCATGACATAATATAGAGCAGAAGCAGTGCATGTTTCCCTCACAGAAACAGTACACATCACGGCAGCACTAGTGCGATCTTCCATGACATAATATAGAGCAGAAACAGTCAAGCTTCCCGCACACAAACTGTATGTATCACAGTAGTAGTGCAAGCTTCTATGATATAATATAGAGCGGAAGCAGTGCATGTTTCCCTCATAGAAACAGTTGACTTCACAGAAGCACTAGTGCAAGCATCCATGACATAATATAGAGCAGAAGCAGTGCATGTTTACCTCACGGAAACAGTACGCATCGCAGCAGTCCTAGAGCAAGCTTCCATGACCTAATATAGAGCAAAAGCAGTGCAAGCATCGCTCACAAAACAGCACGTATTGCAGCAGCAGCATTAGTGCAAGCTTCCATGACATAATTTAGAGCAGAAGCAGTGCATGTTTCCCTCACAGAAACAGTACGCATTGCAGAAGCACTAGTGCAAGCTTCCATGACATAATATAGAGCAGAAACAGTGCATGTTTCACTCACAGAAACAGTATGCATTGCGGCAGCACTAGTGCAATCTTCCATGATATAATATAGAGCAGAAGCAGTGCATGTTTCCCTCACAGAAACAGTACGTATCGCGGCAGTACTAGTGCAAGCTTCTATGACATATAATAGAGCAGAAGCAGTGTATGTTTTCCTCACAGAAACAGTACGCGTCGCTGCAGCACTATTGCAATCTTCCATGACATAATATAGAGCAGAAACAGTCAAGCTTCCCTCACACAAACTGTATGTATCACAATTGTAGTGCAATCTTCCATGACATAATATAGAGCTGAAGCAGTGCATGTTTCCCTCACAGAAACAGTACACATCGCAGCAGCACTAGTGCAAGCTTTTAATGACATAATATAGAGCAGAAGCAGTGCAGGTTTACCTTACAGAAACAGTACGCATCGCAGCAGCACTAGAGCAAGCTTCCATGACCTAATATAGAGCAGAAGCAGTGCAAGCATCGCTCACAAAACAGCACCTATCGCAGCAGCACTAGTGCAAGCTTCCATGACATAATATAGAGCAGAAGCAGTGCATGTTTCCCTCACAGAAACAGTACACATCGCGGCAGCACTAGTGCGATCTTCCATGACATAATATAGAGCAGAAACAGTCAAGCTTCCCTCACACAAACTGTATGTATCACAGTAGTAGTGCAAGCTTCTATGACATAATATAGAGCGGAAGCAGTGCATGTTTCCCTCATAGAAACAGTTCACTTCACAGAAGCACTAGTGCAAGCTTCCATGACATAATATAAAGCAGCAGCAGTGCATGTTTCCCTCACAGAAACAGTCCGCATCGCAGCAGCACTAGTGCAATCTTCCATGACATAATATAGAGCAGAAACAGTCAAGCTTTCCTTACACAAACTGTATGTATGACAGTAGTAGTGCAAGCTTCTATGACATAATATAGAGCAGAAACAGTGCATGTTTCCCTCACAGAAACAGTAAGCATTGCAGCAGCAATAGTGCAAGCTTCCATGACATAATATAGAACAGAAGCAGTGCATGTTTCCCTCACAGAAATAGTACGCCTCACAGCTCTACTAGTGTAAGCTTCCATGACATAATATAGAGCAGAAGCAGTCCATGTTTCCCCCACAGAAACAGTACACATCGCAGCAACACTAGTGCAAGCATCCATGACATAATATAGAGCAGAAGCAGTGCAAGCTTCCCTCACACAAACTGTAATTATGACAGTAGTAGTGCAAGCTACTATGACATAATATAGAGCAGAAGCAGTGCATGTTTCCCTCACAGAGACAGTACGCATCACAGCAGCACTAGTGCAAGCATCCTTGACTCAAAATAGACCAGTAGCAGTGCATGTTTCCCTCGCAGAAACAGTACGCATTGCAGCAGCACTAGTGCAATCTTCCATGACACAATATAGAGCAGAAGCAGTGCATTTTTGCCCTCACAGAAACAGTACACATTGGCAGCAGCACTAGTGCAAGCTTCCATGACATAATATAGAGCAGAAGAGGTGCAAGTTGTCCTCACAGAAACAGTATGCATCGCGGCAGCACTAGCGCAAGGTTCCATTACATAATATAGAGCAGAAACAGTCAAGCTTCCCTCACACAAACAGTCTGCATCGCGGCAGCACTATTGCGATCTTCCATGACAATATACTGCAGAAACAGTCAAGCTTCCGTCACACAAATGTATGTATCACAGTAGTAGTGCAATCTTCCATGACATAATAAAAAGCAGAAGCAGTGCATGTTTCCCTCACAGAAACAGTACGCATCGCAGCACCACTAGAGCAAGCTTCCATGACATAATATAGAGCAGAAGCAGTGCATGTTTCCCTCACAGAAACAGTACGCATCGTGGCAACATTAGTGCAATCTTCCATGACATAATATAGAGCAGAAGCAGTGCATGTTTCCCTCACAGAAACAGTACGCATTGCAGCAGCACTGGTGCAAGCTTCCATGACATAATATAGGGCAGAAGCAGTGCATGTTTCCCTCACAGAAACAGTATGCATCGCGGCAGCACTAGTGCAATCTTCCATGACATAATAAAGAGCAGAAACAGTCAAGCTTCCCGCACACAAACTGTATGTATGACAGTAGTAGTGCAAGCTTCTATGACATAATATAGAGCAGAAACAGTGCATGTTTTCCTCACAGAAACAGTAAGCATTGCAGCAGCAATAGTGCAAGCTTCCATGACATAATATAGAGCAGAAGCAGTGCATGTTTCCCTCACAGAAACAGTACACATCGCAGCCGCACTAGTGCAAGCTTTTAATGACATAATATAGAGCAAAAGCAGTGCAGGTTTACCTCACAGAAACAGTACGCATAGCAGCAGCACTAGAGCAAGCTTCCATGACCTAATATAGAGCAGAAGCAGTGCAAGCATCGCTCACAAAACAGCACGTATCGCAGCAGCAGCACTAGTGCAAGCTTCCATTACATGATATAGAGCAGAAACAGTCAAGCTTCCCTCACACAAACTATATGTATCACAATTGTAGTGCATTCTTCCATGACATAATATAGAGCAGAAGCAGTGCATGTTTCCCTCACAGAAACAGTACACATCGCAGCAGCACTAGTGCAAGCTTTTAATGACATAATATAGAGCAGAAGCAGTGCAGGTTTACCTCACAGTAACAGTACGCATCGCAGCAGAACTAGAGCAAGCTTCCATGACCTAATATAGAGCAGAAGCAGTGCAAGCATCGCTCACAAAACAGCACGTATCGCAGCAGCAGCACTAGTGCAAGCTTCCATGACATAATATAGAGCAGAAGCAGTGCATGTTTCCCTCACAGAAACAGTACACATCACGGCAGCACTAGTGCAAGCTTCCATGACATAATATAGAGCAGTTGCAGTGCATGTTTCCCTCACAGAAACAGTACGCATCGCAGCAGCACTAGTGCAATATTCCATGACATAATATAGAGCAGAAACAGTCAAGCTTCCCTGACACAAACTGTATGTATCACAGTAGTAGTGCAAGCTTCTTTGACATAATATAGAGCGGAAGCAGTGCATGTTTCCCTCAGAGAAACAGTTCACTTCACAGAAGCACTAGTGCAAGCTTCCATGACATAATATAGAGCAGTTGCAGTGCATGTTTCCCTCACAGAAACAGTACGCATCGCAGCAGCACTATTGCAATATTCCATGACATAATATAGAGCAGAAACAGTCAAGCTTCCCTCACACAAACTGTATGTATGACAGTAGTAGTGTAAGCTTCTATGACATAATATAAAGCAGAAACAGTGCATGTTTCCCTCACAGAAACAGTAAGCATTGCAGCAGCAATAGTGCAAGCTTCCATGACATAATATAGAGCAGAAGCAGTGCATGTTTCCCTCACAGAAACAGTACACATCACAGCGGCAATAGTGCAAGCTTCCATGACATAATATTGAGCATAAGCAGTGCATGTTTCCCTCACAGAAACAGTACGCCTCACAGCACTATTAGTGTAAGCTTCCATGACATAATATAGAGCAGAAGCAGTGCATGTTTCCCTCACAGAAACAGTACACATCGCAGCAACACTTGTGCAAGCGTCCATGACATAATGTAGAGCAGAAGCAGTGCAAGCTTCCCTCACACAAACTGTAATTATGACAGTAGTAGTGCAAGCTTCTATGACATAATATAGAGCAGAAACAGTGCATGTTTCCCTCACAGAGACAGTACGCATCACAGCAGCACTAGTGCAAGCTTCCTTGACTCAAAATAGAGCAGAAGCAGTGCATGTTTCCCTCGCGGAAACAGTACGCATTGCAGCAGCACTAGTGCAATCTTCCATGACACAATATAGAGCAGAAGCAGTGCATCTTTCCCTCACAGAAACAGTACACATTGCAGCAGCACTAGTGCAAGCTTCCATGACATAATATAGAGCAGAAGAGGTGCAAGTTGTCCTCACAGAAACAGTATGCATCGCGGCAGCACTAGTGCAAGCTTTCATTACATAATATAGAGCAGAAACAGTCAAGCTTCCCTCACACAAACTGTATGTATCACAGTAGTAGTCCAATCTTCCATGACATAATATAGAGCAGGAGCTGTGCATGTTTCCCTCACAGAAACAGTATGCATCACGGCAGCACTATTGCGATCTTCCATGACAATATACTGCAGAAACAGTCAAGCTTCACTCACACAAAATGTATGTATCACAGTAGTAGTGCAATCTTCCATGACATAAAAAAGCAGAAGCAGTGCATGTTTCCCTCACAGAAACAGTACGCATCGCAGCACCACTAGTGCAAGCTTCCATGACATAATATAGAGCAGAAGCAGTGCATGTTTCCCTCACAGAAACAGTAAGCATCGTGGCAACATTAGTGCAATCTTACATGACATAATATAGAGCAGAAGCAGTGCATGTTTCCCTCACAGAAACAGTACGCATTGCAGCAGCACTAGTGCAAGCTTCCATGGCATAATATAGGGCAGAAGCAGTGCATGTTTCCCTCACAGAAACTGTATGCATCGCGGCAGCACTAGTGCAATCTTCCATGACATAATAAAGAGCAGAAACAGTCAAGCTTCCCTCACACAAACTGTATGTATGACAGTAGTAGTGCAAGCTTCTATGACATAATATAGAGCAGAAACAGTGCATGTTTTTCTCACAGAAACAGTAAGCATTGCAGCAGCAATAATGCAAGCTTCCATGACCTAATATAGAGCAGAAGCAGTGCATGTTTCCCTCACAGAAACAGTACACATCGCAGCCGCACTAGTGCAAGCTTCCATGACATAATATAGAGCAGAAGCGGTGCATGTTTCCCTCACAGAAACAGTACGCCTCACAGCACGACTAGTGTAAGCTTCCATGACATAATATAGAGCAGAAGCAGTGCATATTTCCCTCATAGAAACAGTGCACATCATAGCAACACTAGTGCAAGCTTTCATGACATAATATAGAGCAGAAGCAGTGCAAGCTTCCCTCACACAAACTGTAATTATGACAGTAGTAGCGCAAGCTTCTATGACATAATATAGAGCAGAAACAGTGCATGTTTCCCTCACAGAGACAGTACGCAAGATTCCATGACCTAATATAGAGCAGAAGCAGTGCATGTTTCCCTCACAGAAACAGTACACATCGCAGCCGCACTAGTGCAAGCTTCCATGACATAATATAGAGCAGAAGCAGTGCATGTTTCCCTCACAGAAATAGTACGCCTCACAGCACGACTAGTGTAAGCTTCCATGACATAATATAGAGCAGAAGCAGTGCAAGCTTCCCTCACACAAACTGTAATCATGACAGTAGTAGCGCAAGCTTCTATGACATAATATAGAGGAGAAACAGTGCATGTTTCCCTCACAGAGACAGTACGCATCACAGCAGCACTAGTGCAAGCTTCCTTGACTCAAAATAGAGCAGAAGCAGTGCATGTGTCCCTTGAAGAAACAGTACGCATTGCAGCAGCACTAGTGCAATCTTCCACGACACAATATAGAGCAGAAGCAGTGTATCTTTCCCTCACAGAAACAGTACACATTGCAGCAGCACTAGTGCAAGCTTCCATGACATAATATAGAGCAGAAGAGGTGCAAGTTGTCCTCACAGAATGAGTACGCATTGCGGCAGCACTAGTGCAACCTTCTGTTACATATTATATCACTCACAAAACAGCACGTATAGCAGCAGCAGCACTAGTGCAAGCTTCCATTACATGATATAGAGCAGAAACAGTCAAGCTTCCCTCACACAAACTGTATGTATCACAACTGTAGTGCAATCTTCCATGACATAATATAGAGCAGAAGCAGTGCATGTTTCCCTCACAGAAAGAGTACACATCGCAGCAGCACTAGTGCAAGCTTTTAATGACATAATATAGAGCAGAAGCAGTGCAGGTTTACCTCACAGAAACAGTACGCATCGCAGCAGCACTAGAGAAAGCTTCCATGACCTAATATAGAGCAGAAGCAGTGCAAGCATCGCTCACAAAACAGCACGTATCGCAGCAGCAGCACTAGTGCAAGCTTCCATGACATAATATAGAGCAGAAGCAGTGCATGTTTCCCTCACAGAAACAGTACACATCACGGCAGCACTAGTGCGATCTTCCATGACATAATATAGAGCAGAAACAAACAAGCTTCCCTGACACAAACTGTATGTATGACAGCAATAGTGCAAGCTTCCATGACATAATATAGAGCAGAAGCAGTGCATGTTTCTCTCACAGAAACAGTACACATCGCAGCCGCACTAGTGCAAGCTTCCATGACATAATATAGAGAATAAGCAGTGCATGTTTCCCTCACAGAAACAGTACGCCTCACAGCACTACTAGTGTAAGCTTCCATGACATAATATAGAGCAGAAGCAGTGCATGTTTCCCTCACAGAAACAGTACACATCGCAGCAACACTAGTGCAAGCGTCCATGACATAATGTAGAGCAGAAGCAGTGCAAGCTTCCCTCACACAAACTGTAATTATGACAGTAGTAGTGCAAGCTTCTATGACAAATATAGAGCAGAAACAGTGCATGTTTCCCTCACAGAGACTGTACGCATCACAGCAGCACTAGTGCAAGCTTCCTTGACTCAAAATAGAGCAGAAGCAAGGCATGTTTCCCTCGCAGAAACAGTATGCATTGCAGCAGCACTAGTGCAATCTTCCATGACACAATATATAGCAGAAGCAGTGCATCTTTCCCTCACAGAAACAGTACACATTGCAGCAGCACTAGTGCAAGCTTCCATGACATAATATAGAGCAGAAGAGGTGCAAGTTGTCCTCACAGAAACAGTATGCATCGCGGCAGCACTAGTGCAAGCTTCCATTACATAATATAGAGCAGAAACAGTCAAGCTTCCCTCACACAAACTGTATGTATCACAGTAGTAGTCCAATCTTCCATGACATAATATAGAGCAGAAGCAGTGCATGTTTCCCTCACAGAAACAGTATGCATTGTGGCAGCACTAGTGCAAGCTTTCATGACATAATATAGAGCAGAAACAGTCAAACTTCCCTCACACAAACAGTACGCATCACGGCAGCACTATTGCGATCGTCCATGACAATATACTGCAGAAACAGTCAAGCTTCCCTCACACAAAATGTCTGTATCACAGTAGTAGTGCAAGCATCGCTCACAAAACAGCACGTATCGCAGCAGCAGCACTAGTGCAAGCTTCCATGACATAATATAGAGCAGAAGCAGTGCATGTTTACCTCACAGAAACAGTACACATCACGGCATCACTAGTGCGATCTTCCATGACATAATATAGAGCAGAAACAGTCAAGCTTCCCTGACACAAACTGTATGTATCACAGTAGTAGTGCAAGCTTCTATGACATAATATAGAGCGGAAACAGTGATTGTTTCCCTCAGAGAAACAGTTCACTTCACAGAAGCACTAGTGCAAGCTTCCATGACATAATGTGGGCAGCAGCAGTGCATGTTTCCCTCACAGAAATAGTACGCATCGCAGCAGCACTAGTGCAATCTTCCATGACATAATATAGAGCAGAAACAGTCAAGCTTCCCTCATACAAACTGTATGTATGACAGTAGTAGTGCAAGCTTCTATGACATAATATAGAGCAGAAACAGTGCATGTTTCCCTCACAGAAACAGTAAGCATTGCAGCAGCAATAGTGCAAGCTTCCATGACATAATATAGAGCAGAATCAGTGCATGTTTCCCTCACAGAAACAGTACACATCGCAGCCGCACTAGTGCAAGCTTCCATGACATAATGTAGAGCATAAGCAGTGCATGTTTCCCTCACAGAAACAGTACACATCGCAGCAACACTATTGCAAGCGTCCATGACATAATGTAGAGCAGAAGCAGTGCAAGCTTCCCTCACACAAACTGTAATTATGACAGTAGTAGTGCAAGCTTCTATTACATAATATAGAGCAAAAACAGTGCATGTTTCCCTCACAGAGACAGAACGCATCACAGCAGCACTAGTGCAAGCTTCCTTGACTCAAAATAGAGCAGAAGCAGTGCATGTTTCCCTCGCAGAAACAGTACGCATTGCAGCAGCACTAGTGCAATCTTCCATGACACAATATAGAGCATAAGCAGTGCATCTTTCCCTCACAGAAACAATACACATTGCAGCAGCACTAGTGCAAGCTTCTATGACATAATATAGAGCAGAAGAGGTGCAAGTTGTCCTCACAGAAACAGTATGCATCGCGGCAGCCCTAGTGCAAGCTTCCATTACATAATATAGAGCAGAAACAGTCAAGCTTCCCTCACACAAACTGTATGTATCACAGTAGTAGTCCAATCTTCCATGACATAATATAGAGCAGAAGCAGTGCATGTTTCCCTCACAGAAACAGTATGCATTGTGGCAGCACTAGTGCAAGCTTCCATGACATAATATAGAGCAGAAACAGTCAAACTTCCCTCACACAAACAGTACGCATCGCGGCAGCACTATTGCGATCTTCCATGACAATATACTGCAGAAACAGTCAAGCTTTCCTCACACAAAATGTATGTATCACAGTAGTAGTGCAATCTTCCATGACATAATAAAAAGCAGAAGCAGTGCATGTTTCCCTCACAGAAACAGTACGTATCGCAGCACCACTAGTGCAAGCTTCCATGACATAATATAGAGCAGAAGCAGTGCATGTTTCCCTCACAGAAACAGTACGCATCGTGGCAACATTAGTGCAATCTTCCATGACATAATATAGAGCAGAAGCAGTGCATGTTTCCCTCACAGAAACAGTACGCATTGCAGCAGCACTAGTGCAAGCTTCCATGACAAAATATAGGGCAGAAGCAGTGCATTTTTCCCTCACAGAAACAGTATGCATCGCGGCAGCACTAGTGCAATCTTCCACGACATAATAAAGAGCAGAAACAGTCAAGCTTCCCTCACACAAACTGTATGTATGACAGTAGTAGTGCAAGCTTCTATGACATAATATAGAGCAGAAACAGTGCATGTTTTTCTCACAGAAACAGTAAGCATTGCAGCAGCAATAGTGCAAGCTTCCATGACCTAATATAGAGCAGAAGCAGTGCATGTTTCCCTCACAGAAACAGTACACATCGCAGCCGCACTAGTGCAAGCTTCCATGACATAATATAGAGCAGAAGCAGTGCATGTTTCCCTCACAGAAACAGTACGCCTCACAGCACGACTAGTGTAAGCTTCCATGACATAATATAGAGCAGAAGCAGTGCATGTTTCCCTCACAGAAACAGTACACATCATAGCAACACTAGTGCAAGCTTTCATGACATAATATAGAGCAGAAGCAGTGCAAGCTTCCCTCACACAAACTGTAATTATGACAGTAGTAGCGCAAGCTTCTATGACATAATATAGAGCAGAAACAGTGCATGTTTCCCTCACAGAGACAGTACGCATCACAGCAGCACTAGTGCAAGCTTTCTTGACTCAAAATAGAGCAGAAGCAGTGCATGTTTCCCTTGCAGAAACAGTACGCATTGCAGCAGCACTAGTGCAATCTTCCATGACACAATACAAAGCAGAAGCAGTGCATCTTTCCCTCACAGAAACAGTACACATTGCAGCAGCACTAGTGCAAGCTTCCATGACATAATATAGAGCAGAAGAGGTGCAAGTTGTCCTCACAGAATCAGTACGCATTGCGGCAGCACTAGTGCAACCTTCCATTACATAATATAGAGCAGAAACAGTCAAGCTTCCCTCACACAATCTGTATGTATCACAGTAGTAGTCCAATCTTCGATGACATAATATAGAGCAGAAGCAGTGCATGTTTTCCTCACAGAAACAGTACGCATTGTGGCAGCACTAGTGCAAGCTTCCATGACATAATATAGAGCAGAAACAGTCAAGCTTTCTTCACACAAACAGTTCGCATCGCGCCAGCACTATTGCGATCTTCCATGACAATATACAGCAGAAACAGTCAAGCTTCCCTCACACAAACTGTATGTATCACAGTAGTAGTGCAATCTTCCATGACATAATAAAAAGCAGAAGCAGTGCATGTTTCCCTCACAGAAACAGTGCGCATCGCAGCACCACTAGCGCAAGCTTCAATGACATAATATAGAGCAGAAGCAGTGCATGTTTCCCTCACAGAAACAGTACGCATTGCAGCAGCACTAGTGCAAGCTTCCATGACATAATATAGGGCAGAAGCAGTGCATGTTTCCCTCACAGAAACAGTATGCATTGCGGCAGCACTAGTGCAATCTTCCATGACATAATAAAGAGCAGAAACAGTCAAGCTTCCCTCACACAAACTGTATGTATCACAGTAGTAGTGCAATCGTCCATGACATAATATAGAGCAGAAGCAGTGCATGTTTCCCTCACAGAAACATTGCAGCAGCACTAGTGCAAGCTTCCAAGACATAATATAGAGCAGAAACAGTGCATGTTTCCCTCAAAGAAACAGTATGCATTGCGGCAGCACTAGTGCAATCTTCCATGACATAATATAGAGCAGAAGCAGTGCACGTTTCCCTCACAGAAACAGTACGCATCGTGGCAGTACTAGTGCAAGCTTCCATGACATATTATAGAGCAGAGGTTTTCCTCACAGACACAGTACGTGTCGCTGCAGCACTAGTGCAATCTTCCATGACATAATATAGAGCAGAAACAGTCAAGCTTCCCTCACACAAACTGTATGTATCACAGTAGTAGTGCAATTTTTCATGACATAATATAGAGTGGAAGCAGTGAATGTTTCCCTCACAGAAACAGTACGCATTGTGACAGCACTAGTGCAAGCTTCCATGACATAATATAGAGCAGAAGCAGTGCATGTTTCCCTCACAGAAACAGTACGCATTGCAGCAGCACTAGTGCAAGCTTCCATGACATAATATAGGGCAGAAGCAGTGCATGTTTCCCTCACAGAAACAGTATGCATTGCGGCAGCACTAGTGCAATCTTCCATGACATAATAAAGAGCAGAAACAGTCAAGCTTCCCTCACACAAACTGTATGTATCACAGTAGTAGTGCAATCGTCCATGACATAATATAGAGCAGAAGCAGTGCATGTTTCCCTCACAGAAACACTGCAGCAGCACTAGTGCAAGCTTCCATGACATAATATAGAGCAGAAACAGTGCATGTTTCCCTCAAAGAAACAGTATGCATCGCGGCAGCACTAGTGCAATCTTCCATGACATAATATAGAGCAGAAGCAGTGCACGTTTCCCTCACAGAAACAGTACGCATCGTGGCAGTACTAGTGCAAGCTTCCATGACATATTATAGAGCAGAGGTTTTCCTCACAGACACAGTATGTGTCGCTGCAGCACTAATGCAATCTTCCATGACATAATATAGAGCAGAAACAGTCAAGCTTCCCTCACACAAACTGTATGTGTCACAGTAGTAGTGCAATTTTTCATGACATAATATAGAGTGGAAGCAGTGAATGTTTCCCTCACAGAAACAGTAAGCATTGTGACAGCACTAGTGCAAGCTCCCATGACATAATATAGAGCAGAAACAGTCAATCTTCCCTCACACAAACAGTACGCATCGCAGCAGCATTATTGCGATCTTCCATGACATAATAAAGAGCAGAAACAGTCAAGCTTCCCTCACACAAACTGTACGTATCACAGTAGTAGTGCAATCGTCCATGACATAATATAGAGCAGAAGCAGTGCATGTTTCCCTCACAGAAACAGTACTCATTGTGTCAGCACTTGTGCAAGCTTCTACCAGCAGAAGCAGTGCATATTTCCCTCACAGAAACAGTACGCATCACGGCAGCACTAGTGCAAGCTTCCATGATATAATATAGAGCAGAAGCAGTGCAAGCATCGCTCACACAAACAGTACATATTGCAGCAGCACAAATGCAAGCTTCCATGACATAATATAGAGCAGAAGCAGTGCAAGATTCCCTCCCACAAACTGTACGTATAACAGCAGCAGCACTAGTGCAAGCTTTTATAACAAAATATACAGAAGAAGCAGTGCAAGATCCCCTCACACCAACGTATTCCAGCAGCAGCACTGGTGCAAGCTTCCATAATATAAGGAGCAGAAGCAGTGTAGGATTACCTCACACTAACAATATGTATCACTGCTGCAGTAATAGAAGAGACAGCTTCTGTACCATAATAAAGATAGAGCGGAATCAGTAGAGCAAGCTTCCCTCACACATAAAACATGCCAAATGAGCAGTACTAGTAGAAGAGTCCCTCACACATAATATGTGCCAAATGGACAACACAGTACAAGCGTCCCTCGCTTGCACAACAGAAACACCACAGACAGCAGTAGACGAAGTACAATCTTCCACCACACACAGAAGAGGTTTACCATGAGCAGCTGTGCTACTTTCCCTCACATACAAACCTCCTACAGGACGAACAGAAGTGTAAGCTTCCCTCACAACATCCACAGCCAGTAGTAGAAGCATTGCAAACTTCCTTCACACAGAGAAGAGGTTTAGGATGAGCAGCTGTTCTACATTTTCTCACATACAAAACTCCTATAGCACAGACAGCAGTGCAAGCTTCCCTCACGCATTCACAGGCAATAGCAGAAGCAGTGCAAGCTTCCTTCACACAGAGAAGAGGATTAGGATGAGCAGCTGTGCTACATTTTCTCACATACAAAACTCCTATAGCACAGACAGCAGTGCAAGCTTCCCTCACACATTCACAGGCAGTAGCAGAAGCAGTGCAAGCTTCCTTCACACAGAGAAGTGGTTTATGATGAGCAGCTGTGCTACATTTTCTCACATACAAAACTCCTATAGCACAGACAGCAGTGCAAGCTTCCCTCACACATTCACAGGCAGTAGCAGAAGCAGTGCAAGCTTCCATCACACAGAGAAGGGGTTTACAAGGAGCAGCTGTGCTACATTGTCTCACATTGAAACATTCTATAGCACAGGCAGCATTGCAAGCTTCCCTCACACATTCACAGGCAGTAGCAGAAGCAGTGCAAGTTTCCATCACACAGTGAAGGGGTTTACAATGAGCAGCTGTGCTACATTGCCTCACATAGAAACATTCTATAGTACAGGCAGCAGTGCAAGCTTTCCTTGCACATAACGCACAGCAAACAGGAAGCAGAGGAGCAAGCAGTGCAAGCTTCCCGCACACACAGAACCGGATCCTTGTGAGCAGAGCTAGCTTCTCTTAATGTACAAAACGCGTAAAACACAGGCATCAGTGCGAGCTTTCATCACTTTAATAAAATGTTCAAAGCATGCAGCAGAAAAGCAAGCTTGCCTCGTACTCAGAACAAGTGCACTACATGCACAATAATAGAGAAATTTTCTCTCACATGTAGAAAAAACACCAGACAGTTCTCCAGTATTTCGCAATTTTGCAATTCACGAAAAATTGCAAAATCAGCTGAAAACCACAATGAACGCAATATTTTACATTTGTCCACAAAAAAAGGTCTCCTGACAGAAAGCAAAAAAATGTGATTGCTTATTGGCTGCGCCTATGTCAGTACAGTGTGGGACAAAGTCCTTTAGCACGGGTCAAGTGCATCACCCCTATACTGATTTACCCAAACTTTCTTGAAGAGAAAGCAACAGCAAATATTTGATTATGTTTCTAAACATTTTAAAACCTATTGCAAACAGTTTGGGAAACATTAAGGTAAGATATCTTATGCTAGCTTAGACAAGCCGAACGAAATCATGTGGCTAACCTCAACCTCCAGTCAACATTAAACCTAAAAACAATTAATGAGGCAGACCAGATGGTCTGGGCAACAGTCTCACATCTAATGTTAGGATGGGAGGAACCCACAACTTGTCTGTAGTGTCACAGCACTAGACTGTGCTTCCGGGACCTCTACATTTAGCTCAGAAGTGAGAGCCCAGAATAGCAGACAAATAGAATTAAAGAGAATTAAGCTTCCTTAAAGAGAACAATTATATGGAGGGCCCCCGAAGATTTTTTTTTTATTGTATTTTGTGTGTTCTTGCAGCATATTTGTTTGGCTAGAGTTCAGGTCACCAGATGACTTCATGTCACGGGGACATCATGTTCCATTCCTTATCTTTCATTTTACAAATCGCCGCCTCAGGGTGCGTTAGTTCTATTGGTCTCACTGAAACGAAGCAATACCTTGGTAACGAAAAGTCCTGGACTGTAAGATAGTATTCCTTGTGGCATTTAGTCATTTTGCAGGCAGCGTAAAATGCAAACACAAGGAGATGATGGACGGAGCACTGAAACTTTTCAGACACTCGCCCAAGTCAAAGATCTGGGTTGAATCCATCATCCTTCTTTAGCTCACTTCACCGCATCAGTTCAAACCCAGCTATATACAAATCAGTCTTGACCCTGTGCCTCATGGGAATAGTCCAGCCCGAACTGCCAAGCCAGGTCTTACATGAATCAAAAACAAGCATCCAGGGACCCGTTTCGAGGTAACACCCCATATCAGCCAGGCTAGCTTGAATCCAGTGGCAAAGTGAACAAGGGACCCGTGTCTGGGCATACCCTGTCAACTTAGGGTAATCAAAGCAAACAGAAGGAGTTGATGGACGGAGAGCTGAATCTTTTCAGACACTCACCCACAGTCACAGATCTGGGTTGAATTCATCATCGTTCTTTAGCTCACTTCGCCACACCAGTTCAGACCCAGCTATATGCAAATCAGTCTTGACCCGGTGCCTCATCGGAACAGTCCAGCCTGAACTGCCAAGCCAGGTCTTCCCTGAACTGGAAATAAGCATCCTGGGACCGGTTTCGGCGTAACACCCCTCATCATCCAGGCTAGATTGAATCCAGTGGCAAAGTGAGCAAGGGACCCACGTTTGGGCATACCCTTTCAACTTCGGGTAAAGAATATAGGATTTTGATTGGGAGTGCTGATGCAATAAATGTGTAAATGTAATTTAACTTAGGTCTCAAAGCAGACTACCGACAGTGAACTGTTGAAGGCCAGCAAATAACTTTTTGCAGCCTTCAATGGTAACTACTTTGCTTTAGTATTCAACTAGAAATTCCAAACACTGTCTTTTGGACGTACTTATGCCCCATGTAGTAGGCAGCTCTTCTAAAGCTTCGGATGCAGCATGTGCTTCCCAGTGTACCTTGTGCCACTACAGACAAGTAACTTTTAGGTTTCTGCAAAGGGACAGGTGCTGACAGTACAACATGGAATGTAAAGGGGGGATTACAGACAACAGGCATAGGTACCACAGACTGCCCAAGGCCTATGTGCAAGCGTTTTTCCTGCAGAATCCCTTTTTATGAGGGCACAACTATTAAAAGCCACTAAAATAAGGTGCTGCAAAAAACGCAATAGTGTGCCGCAAAATTTTAATTTTTGTGCTGCAAAATGTCCTAATCCATGCCGCAGTATTCTGGGGGGTCTGGGCAGAAGTCAAAACTTCCTTCACACACTGAACTGATACTACACAAGTGCAAGCTTACCCTCACACAGTTCTCTTCCAGTTCATCAGCTCTGAAAACTCAGTGTTGAGTATCCTGTGTGCTTGTTTATTCCCTGTCCTCAAGGAGCAAGGATGGGAAGGACCGAAGGGAAGCAAGCTGAGGTGGCCGGTGGTGGTGCGGTGTTGGAGGTATCGGGGGTAAGGGAGTGTAATAAAAGAAAAAAACATTACTTTATCGACGTGTCTCTCCTCTGCCTCTCCTCCATGTCGGCCAGAACAGGAAGAACCTAGGCTCCCCTAAACCAATCACAACTCTGCAATTTAGCATTTTGATTGGTCTGAATGCCATGGTTCAGCGCTCAGACGCGGACAGGAAGCCTGGGGATGTTCTCCATCCAGGCTGTAATGCAGCCTGGGTGGAGAACATTCAAAGTGCACATGACTGTTTGGCCAGCCCAAGACGGTCGGCCAAATATTAATGCGCACTTACAGAATGCCAACTACTACCTTCACCTGGTCTGAGAACAGAGCAGCCCAGCCACGCCACGCAAACAAGCCGCAGCAGGAAAAAGTGAAATGATAATAACATCGAGTTATCATTTTATTTTTCCTTTATTTACACTTCTGCAAAGCAGTTGGGCGATGCTCCTCCTCCTTAGAGGAGGAGCTGCCACTGGCCCAGGCAAGGTAGGAAAGAGATAGGATTGTCTGAGTGGGTGATTTGACGTCTGGTGGTAAAACTGGAGGTGAATCTGTCAACCTCGAGGCATTGTGAACAGCTACAGCCAAAAAAAGGAACAAGCCGAAATCTGAAGCTCTGCAGTACGAACAAATGGCTTTCAAGGGGGGTAAGTGTGAACCTTGAAAGGTCCATCTGACTGTGCTAATGTGGAAGTGTGAACCCCGAGTTGAAGCTGTTAAACCCATGCCTAAGTGTTTTGACATTTCACACATTTTGAAATCCCTTCGTTGTTGATCGGTTTGCGCATGCTGTTTGTGCATGTTCTCTTCTCTTCACATTAACCCATTGCCTTCAAGGCCTGCACATTTCATGGCGCCATTACTATCCGTCACATTCTTGGCTGTGCAAATGTGTGGGCAGCAAAAAGTCTATGGTGCCACCTCAACCCAGGTAATCAGAGAGTTGTGTTTTCTCAACTGGGCTTTCTGTTAGTAATCATTCTTCTCAAGTCTACCAGTCCAACTTGGTCCATTAACCCTTTAACTGCGGTGGCTATTCCGCCGCAGTGCTAAGGGGCGGGGGGGGGGGGCGGTGCTCCCACGCTGGTGACGGAACCGCTCTGTCACGCCCCTCGGGTGAGCTGTGCTTGTGACGGATCGGTTCCGTCACGGCCCCGCACGCTCAATAGAACGTGCCGCGCTGGCGCTAAATCAGCACCGCGCAGGGGCCGTGACAGAACCATTCTATCACTAGCACCGCCCACCCGAGGGGAGTGACGGAACGGTTCCGTCACCAGCGTGGGAGGGGTTAAGGCTAAGACTTGTAAATAAGCTCCATGGTGTCACCCCCTCATGAAGAGAGGCCGCAATCAAGCCTGAGGCAACTGCGCTTGCAAGAACATTGCTCTCTTTATTTTTACAGCTGTCAAGTGGCCCAAGTCATGTGTGAACATCTCTGTGGCGCACATGAAATGAAAAGACAGACAAGTAAAAACGGAATCAGTTCAAATCATTTAGCTCTACATTTTTTGGTGAGATTATACTTTATTGTATTCACTTTTATAAAGTGAAATGGTACCCCACAATATGCCGCCATTTCTTCTTTTATGCTCCTTCTTTTTTTGTTTTTTGTAACTAATTTGCCATCTGCTTTTCTCGCCATTTTATGTAGATCCAGCAATTTACTAGTGGTTCTCTGCTTCTGGCCTATATATAATTCATGCAGCTAGAATATTTGTAGAACATTTGCCCACATCAAGAGCTTTTGACAGGTAACGAATATTCATGTTAACCTAACTAAAGCTGCTCTTTATATTGACCCAGGAAGGATGAGCAGACGTGTTGCCTTTTGAGGCTCTGCTCTAGTGTCAACCCCAGATCCCTACAGTAGAATCATTAATCAGTGCCACTGAAATGATTCGTTTTTGCGGAAAATGCTGTGACACATGCTGCCACACAGAAGGCCATTTGCAAAGGTTGACTGTCACATTCATGTTGCTTATTTCTGTATTTTGGTATTTAACCAATCCTGCCATCTACCATGCATCAGGCGTTAGTCTAACGTATTCCGGAGTGTTACTCCACATCACTGTACTGAAATGTATAGTCACGCATATGCACGCGTCTCAGCTGTCCCTGAAAGCGCTGCCTAAAACTACTAAGTGTAGCAGCCAGCAGCGGGCTGCCTGTGGCGTGTGTATGCTGCTCCCTCAGGCTTTGGTGCCTCTAGCTGAGCTAAGACTGCTGGCAGGCTCACACTCGCTCAACTGCTACAATCTACCACAATTTATTATTGTGATTCCACACGGCGTAGTTCTCACTGTTATTCTCACGTCATCAAGGTAGTGTGTGTGTCCAATGACTACTACTGAGCGAGACGGACTCAGTCAGGTTGTGTGCTACTTGCAAGCGCCGCAGAGGGACATCACATCCTGCTGCTGGAGAGTGGGGAGTTTGTTGCGTGGCTACTGCTTTGCAGGTGGCGCTGCAAATTCAATCATGATTGCACCAATCGCAGTGTTGATTGCTGCAGCTCGCACTGGCCTGGGCAGGCCAACACGTGCTGTCAGATGTCATTACCAGTAGCGGTCGGCAGTAGGTGTTTCTATAGGGCGGTGACGTGGGCAGGAGGAGGGGCAGGGTGGGGGGAAATAATGTATGGATTACGGAGTTTTACAGGTAAGTAAACATTTAAATACATAAAACGAATTTCGTTGCGCACACTGCATCACCAAATGTGATGCAGTGCGCGCAACGAAATTCGTTTTATGTATTTAAATGTTTACTTACCTGTAAAACTCCGTAATCCATACATTATTTCCCCCCACCCTGCCCCTCCTCCTGCCCACGTCACCGCCCTATAGAAACACCTACTGCCGACCGCTACTGGTCATTACCCTTATTCAATATATTGCTGCAGCCTACTCGAGGGAGACAGGGATAAATATATGACGTTATAACACTTACCATTACAACGCATACCTTTACATCGCAAAATTTGCAACGTGACTCACATTACAACTAAGCATGGGCGGAAAATCCGTTCCGCTCACGGATTTTTGGTAAATTCGCAATCCGCGAGATTCGCGAATTTCCCGCAAAATCCGCGAGCGGAATGGATTGGGTCAAAAGTTCAAGCTGACTTTTTGTAACTATTTTAGAATGGCGCCGGCAAGCTGCCAGAGCCTCTAAAATAGTTACAAAAAGTCAGCTTCAACAGGAAGCACTAATAGATAAAGTAAAGCAGGTGCTAGAGTTGAATCTCAAATTCAGTTACACAATCATTATTCACCCCAAACTTGGGGTGATCAATGACTGTGTAACTTAATTTGACCTTCAACTCAAGCACCTGCTTTACTTTATCTATTAGTGCTTCCTGTTGAAGCTGACTTATGGCTGAGGGCAGAAGGGCACAAAGTGGGACAGAGGGCATTAGTTAGGCAGAGGGCAGAAGGGCACAGAAACCAGTGGGGCAGAGGGCAAAAGGGCACAAACAAGAGTGGGGCAGAGGGCAGAAAGGCACAAAAACAAGTGGTACAGAGGGCAGAAGGGCATAGAAAACGAGAGGGTGGCAGTGATGAACCAGGCAAAAAAAAAAACGCGAACACGCAAAGCGACCCGCGAATATGCAAAGTTCCCCGTGAACACCCGCGAAAACGCAAAAATAAAAAATCCGCAAATTCGCGTGAATTCGCAAATTTTGCGGATTGCGAATTCACAAATCCGCAAATTTGCAGATTGCGAATTCACAAAATTTGCCCATGCTTAATTCCACACATGTTTCTACAACTCAAACCAATGCAACGCATGATAATAGAATTATATACAAACTACCGTTACAACGCATATATTCACAATGCTTACTATTCATTAGATAATACATATGCTCATATGAATACGAGAAAACATCCTTTTTTTTTGTAACCCATCCTCTGGGACGGGATGCAAGGGAAATAGGGGTTTTGGGTGGGGGAGTCTACTACTATCCAGGTACTAATTATAATACTCGTGTATTTGTTTTAATACAAGTGTAATCATTTGTAGAAATTTATATAAAAAAATTATCTAAAAAAAATATTCTACATTAATGTGTACAAATCAAAAATTTCTAACAAGAAAAACACTATGGTAAGTGGCAGAAGCAGACTATACATACTAGTCATAGAAACAAACAAAACAGTTGTCCTTCCACTATTTCCATTGCAGCAGCCAACCCATCCATCTATTCAAATGACTGCCATTCTAAAATGGAACATATTCATCAACATTTCACACAGCACATAACAAATATGCGTCTGTCAGCTTCTAATTCATGCAGAAAAATCATTTCCAAAACATAATTTCTTTGAAATGTTTGTTTACCCCCCAAATAACTATAAATGCAGCCGACCACCATTTTGTGCTCAGTGGTGCACTGACTTTCTTGGTGACCACACACCACTGGAGTAAGAGGAGAGAACTGGGAGATGAAAATTCAAACACTGCCATCTATTGACCAAAGTAACTGTTGGGTTTAAACGAAACAGCTAAATAATGCAATCAATTAAATGGCATACCTTTAAAAACATTTGTATTTAAATCACAGATTTTGAAAAACTGCTCCAGCAGGAAAATCGAATTTTTACTTTTGAAAGTAAGTGATTTTGAAAGTATAGATTATTTCACATTTTAAACTCAAATTCAGAGATTTATTTTTGATTTCAATTTCATTTTAACAGAATATTGTCAAACACATAGAACAATCGATTTACGCAAAAAAACATTTGAAAATGTACTGTAAGTATAATGTAAAATATAATTTACATAAAACAAATTATATTTTTAGGTTTACATTTTTCAAAATCAGTAATGAAGGTTTGAGTGCTTGCCTCAAGGAAGGTGCTCTAAAGGGATGTGACCCGTGTTCCCTGCAACCTGCACGCGTGCGCGGCCGCACACTTCAGTGACCCCGAGCGCGCACTGGTCTTAGTGAAGCGCGCACAAACCGAGAGAACAATCGCGCCGCCGCTTTTAAAACGCGAGCGGAGCGAAAATCGGTAATTTTCAGGTACACGTTCCCATAGCAAGTGGCTCTTGCACTTGCTACATTTATTTCCTAATGGGCCACAGCAGCGAGCTGATTGTGGGCCATTGTGAAAATATTCCTGTTAATTGCAGCACAGTAGGGTGCTGCAATTAACAGGAGTACTTTCACAAGTGCCCACAATCAACCCTCAGCCCAGCTCCATTAAGAAAAGCCGCATCAAATTAAAAAGCACGACGTGTAAAGTGCACGTCGTGCTTTTGGGCTTGTTGCATTTCTTCTCCTAATGGAGCTCGGCTGAGGGCCGATTGTGGGCACTTGTGAAAGTATTCCTGTTAATTGCAGCACCCTACTGCGCTGCAATTAACAGAAATATTTTCACAATGGCCCACAATTAGCCCTCAGGCTTGCTCTATTATTGCAAAAACAGAAATGCGACATGAAAGAGACCCAAAAACTTGGTAATGGTAACTTTCTAATGCCGTTAAAAAAAAAGCGCTGGATCAGCAGCCTCGATTCTCTTCCTACGTAGCTGGCTGTTTATATATCCCCAAGTCGATGGCGCTGTGTACGGTACTTTCACCTTTGAAACTTCGTTCTCTGACCTCCAGCCTGAATGCTCGTAAACATGTGTCAGAATCAGGGAGTTTATTACGAAAAGCATTGTTCCTATGAACATTGCTTGCTCTTTGTTTTGCTTTTGCTAAGATCCGGTATTAGTGAGTCAGTTGAAAGTTACAAAAAGTATTAATTTGTAAGCTAAAACGCCCACACAGCAACAATCTTATAAGTAACATTCCTACCTCTCCAGGCCACTGTAACATAAAGAATTAAAGAACTTCAACACATCTTTCATCAGCATCAGGCAGCCATAGTCCGGCAAGACCATAACTACAGCACTAGTGACCAAATAGGTGCCGGTCCAACTGGCGCCACTTAGTTAAGAGCCTGGTGCTTGTAGTGGCTATGTGAAGTCCAAAGCCTGCTGGTGTGTTCTAATTCATAGTTGTATCTCATTATTTACTGTGGATGATGCTAATCATTAATTCTGTCAAAGGCGGGTGTATTCGGCTAAATGTTAAGGTTGGTGCTAGAATACAAACCAGGTAATTTATCAACTTGTGTTCTAAAGTTTACAGCAGCTATAGCAAGTAGGGCGTACTACCATACCCTGTGTATGACTTACTGCTTTGACGTTCCTCAAAAGGCAGGCGGGAACTTCCAGAGAAAGCATATCATGCGCTTTCCTAAAATTAAATCAATTTGATTGTAGCAGTGTACCGACCGGGCCAGGCATAGCCCAGCAGGGCTCGGTAATTATTATTGTTAGGGTTGAAGAAGCAGTGCTATAGTGAAGTCTAATACAGCATACCGGCAGGCTGTAATGCGTGCCACGCTCTCCTGATTTCTGGTGCTTTACAGTAGTTTTAAGATCTTCTTAGAGTTTCTTGTCGCTCAAATGGGTGTAATTTCTGATAGTTCTAGGTTTCCCTCATCTCCATGGCTTTAATTTGCTTGTGAGAAAGTGTCACTCATAGTCGTTGAAATGTCACTCATAATTACACTGCAATTATGGAAAGGTCACACATAACAATCTGAAACCTTGGCAGCTATGTATTTGGCACTCCAGTGAGTGCCGCCACTGAGGCTGCTGGACAGTCTCAGCTGGTGGTGCCTGCTGCCTGATATGGTAATGCAACATGAGTTTCGGCTGAACACGGCTGCCGGAGTTTATTTGGTGCCTGAGGCCTCTCATAACTCTGGCCCCGCCAGTACCCAGAGGAAGAGTTTTAAAAGTTTCACCAGTCCTAGTCAGTGCTGCCCAGCCCTGCAACCATAGCGGTCAGCGTAATCAGTTTTTTACATGTAAGTTTTAAATTTCTGGGCAAATCACTTAACAAAAAAAAATGAATGTGTAAGCCTATAACGCAACTGGTGCTCATGTAAAGTGCTCTGACCCCTCCGGGTGGAGTTTGCGCTACATAAAACTAAAAAAAAGAAAAAAGTGTATAAAGCTTCACTTTTTTCAAGTTGTCCCTCACACTTATTATTTTCTTTTAAACCACAGGGTACAAATGTATGAATGTGCCTAATTGCTACAAGTATTAGAATAATGTTGCCAAGTATTATTAATATAGGTTCTGTTTTTGAAAAATGTCATCATAAATAGGCGGGGAAGGTGGCGGGTGTGCTGAACGCTTGTCACTGGCTAGTTCGATGTTTTGGAATTTAAAACTGGGTAAAGCAGACTTATCCCCACATCTTTTCGATGTGAGTACCCTAAATTATGTAATTGTAACAACTACTATTTCATACCTTATAAATGGCAGAAATGTAGTGTTTACTGCTGTACAAAATTAAACTTTAATGATTGTATCCTAGATATTGGTTTTAAAGATCTGAAAAGTGACTAACAGCATTTGTTAAGAGAAACTCCTCAAATGCATCGTTGCCAGACCCTTTCATTAACAGTTACACCCTTTTAATCAATAAGACCTACAATATTTTGAAACTGCTTCAAACCCCCTGAATGGAAAGTTAGGATACGGATATGAGTTGTGTGCCCAGAAGATATAAAAGTAAAGAAATAATCCTAAAACATCGCATACCCCCATGCCTTTGCACTTTATTGCACCATAATACAGCTAAGCACATCATGCTGAAATCAAATGAACACAGGGAAGGTATTTCGATGTTGCAGACAGTACACAAATAAGCAAAATCACTTAAAGCTGCAATTTTTACATTTTATCTGTACATACTACAAAGAACAAATATAAAAAGAAAGCAGTTTTAAAAGTGTTCTGGGGTGATCTATGACTGACTAACACTTAAAGTAAACACATACTGAAAAGGCACATTCCAATTAATAAATTCAATTTTGTATTCAGTCCTATTTAGTATCAGATCCAGGCCTTTGCAGATTCTTTGAATAACAACTAATGGCCAATTTTTCACTGGAAAAGGTATCAGCCCTACGGTGAGTTACCTGACTGCTGCTTCCCACCAGTGTCTGAGAGCAGCTTTGCTTTCAGTCTTGAGCTGCGGAGTGTTTTGTTGCTTCAGCCAGGGAGGAAGGAAAAAGTCTATAGCTGCAATTTAAAGATGTGTCAGAGCTCATGGAGAGCCACAGGCAGTTCTCCTCATGGTTTCTCGCTCTGGCTCACAGCAGTTTTTGCTTCTTGCGGGGCTCCTTGCATGCTGTTTTATGGGGGCCGAGCCACCAGCCCAAGCAGCATCAATGCCTTCTATGGTGATGCTAGTAAAATGAAAACATCCTGCATAGTCTCAGTCACAGACGCTGACAACATTGTGAAGTCCTGTAAGCACGCACACAGTACATTGCCACTGTGCCTGCAGCCAGCACCACAATGAGAAAAACAATGTTTTATTTGCCCAACACTTAATTCATAGTTGTATCTCATTATTTACTGTGGATGATGCTATTCAGTAATTCTCTCAAAGGCGGGTGTATTCGGCTAAATGTTACGTTTGGTGCTAGAATACAAACCAGGTAATTCATCAACTTGTGTTCTAAAGTTTACAGCAGCTATAGCAAGTAGGGCGTATTACCATACCCTGTGTATGACTTACTGCTTTGACGTTCCTCAAAAGGCAGGCGGGAACTTCCAGAGAAAGCATATCATGCGCTTTCCTAAAATTAAATCAATTTGATTGTGACTGGTATACTGTGACTGGCGGTGACTGGTGGTTATACTTACGGTGTTCGTTCTGTGGTTCCTCTTCTTCTTCCCCTCTGCAGCGTGACTCTCCAAAGGTGACGACTGGCCATCTCACTGCTGTCTCCTAACTGCATGATGCAGCAATGCACTCTCCCTCGCCCAGTGGACTCCAGTCGGCAGTCCCGGGCTGCTTAGAAATAATTTGCCGGCGTGGCCAATAATTTAGCTCCTGTGCCACCTGACAGAGCGGGCGGCCTGGACAGGTTTAAGCACCATCACACCTTACACATTGTGCTTTTGGACATTCTGCATTTCTTAAGTAACGCATAAGTTAGAAATCTCTGCTTAGCCTAGTGTGCCGCCCAGCTTATATTTTGCTGCTTCTTTCTGTCTCTGCATCCAGATATATAATACAACAAGTACCATTACACCTATAGCAGTAAAATCTTATGATTGTACCACCATTGGAGTCTCGTGCTTTTTTAAACCTGAAGTGTACTTGCCTGTGTAACCAATTCATGGCATGGCATATGTATCCAAATTACAAACCTGTCTTAAGACCCTTAACGTGGTGCTGTATGTGTGGAAATGCACAGTCTTTTCACTTTTTTACGCTAAAGTTTGGAGTGATATTTAGCGCTGTACCCACAAATGCAGCTTGGTTCCTGGCGAACATAGCCATGGCTGAAGTGCACGGAACACCTACACTGCCGCACACAGAGGAAAAAAATTAGAGGGAACATTGGATGTGACTCAAAAATAATATTTTAACACTAAAAAGTGTTGCCACAGGGAAGGTGCTGGTTAGTGGTTGGTGGAAAATTACTATGCTAACTACACAGGCTGTTTGCCTCAGGATAAGTGCTGATCAGTGGAGGGGGGAAAAAGTACTATTCTAATTCCAACAGGTGTTTGCCTCAAGGAAAGTGCTGGTCAGTGGAGGGGGGAAAATTACGATTCTAACTCCAACAGCTGTTTGCCATAAGGAAAGTTCTGCTCAGTGGTGGGGGTCAAAATTAATATTCTAACTCCAACATGTGCTTGCCTCAAGGAAAGTGCTATTCAGCGGAGGGGCAAAATTACTATTCTAACTCCAACGTGTGTTTGCCACAAGGAAAGTGCTGGTCAGTGTTGAGGAGGCAAAATCACTATTCCAATTCACAGGGTGCTAACCTCAGGGAAAATGCAGGTTAGTGGTAAGGGGAAAATTAACTGTTCTAACTCCGCAGGATGCTTCACACCGGGAACAAGGGATCAGTTGTGGGGGACAAAATTACCAATCTATTTTCTACAAGTATAAGTCTCTGGATAGGGGCCAGTGGTAGGGAGGGTTAAATGTAAATGTAGTGCTTTTATATAGCGCCCAAATCACCCCCAAAGGGGTCTCTTAGGCGCTGTGCACATACCACTGTGGAACCCTTCCTGGCCTTTCCCTGTGAAGCGCCCACTCCTGGGTACCCCCAAGGTGAAGCCAGGCATCCTAGCACTGTTGGGGAGATTAAGCAACCTATTGCCCAGAGTTGCAGAGTGGGACCCATGATTAGAATAGGCACTGAGGCGAGAATTATCAGGTCCAGGGAAGTTGAGCTCAAGACCCGCCGAGGCGAGAATTGAACCCTGGTCCGGGCCAGACCTCTGCAACAGGGTCTGACTCTCTAACCATTGAGCCACACTTCTCCACTGTTGATCAGTCCTTGCTTTAATAAATGCAAACAAAAAAATAAAACATACAATCGTTGTTTTGGACAGCTTCAATAATTTAAAAACCATCTTCTGGACTGGATGAAACATTATCTCCAGCAGTACTTCGTCAACAAGAAGGCTTTTAACGGGTAAACTAAGATAAAAAACCTAATGTTGTAACCAAAACTAACAAAAACATTTCTTTTTACAAAGCCAAAAGCTAAGCAACCTTTAATCATTTAAAACCCACTATTCCTTTAAGACATTCACAACATCAACTAGAAGGGAGAAAAGTGAAACTAAGAAAAACACTAGAAGAAACATCTGTAGAAACAATTTTATACCAGCCAAAAGACAAGCAAACAACCAAAGGTGAGTCAAACAACTGTACCTATATAAAATGCCTCTTTTCCTTATAACAGGCATCACCTACAAACCATATCTGAAAATCACAGCTCGCCAAACCCAAATCAAAAAAGAAAAAACGAACATGTTCTTCAAAATCTCAAATGAGAACAAAAAAATCCCTGATTCATTTTTTTGGGAAGGTTCAAAAAAATAAACAAAATCAAATTCAAAACTTAATTTATTAACAGCAATACATTGTTAAAACTAATTTACTGAAATCTCACTAGTCAAACATGCGTAACTAACACATTTTTCTTTGCAGATTAAACGTTTGTTTACAAACATATTACTAAAAACATTTTTTTACCTTCTTTTATAGACATTTCTAAAATGTCACCGGGAAGACAAGCCACTTACATTAAATCCCAAAGAGGAAACAGACTCCTGCTACAGGCTAGTTAACTTTATTGTAAGGAGAGACTAACTGAGCCCAGGAGTCAGTGGAGGTATGTGCATTCCTATGCATGTAGCAAGTTCTATGCCTACAATCCCAAATTTTTTATGAATTATACAGAGAAAAAAACAGGCAAGTAACCCCCAACGTGTAACACCGTAAACCTACTCTGATATTAACATTCCTCCTGAACTGTCACTATTACTAATAAAACCGTTCATCTGCATGACAACATCAACCTTCAGAAAAGAATACAAATCTTTAGTACACCCCGAAACCTTGTAAAATTGGAGACTAGTGATATTTGGATGATGGATGGGACGTTTAAATCCACACCCCATCCATTTTCCCAAATATACACTATTCATGCATACATGATTAACACTGTAGTTGACTTAGGGGCCTATTAGCATAGCGGGCGGATCGCCTTATGACCCATCTTCATCTCCCACCATATTAGCATGGCGAGGGGTACCGCGGTGGTAGGAAAGACTGTCCGCCACTTTTCCGCTGGTCGGATTCCTGGCTGGGTGGAAAAGGCCTTCAATATGGTGACGGTGCCTTGCAGGCACTGCCATCCATATTAAGATGTGCCATTTTCAGGGCCTTCCCATGTCGGAGACTCCGCCATGGAAAGGCATGCGGAGTGCACTTTGGGGGCCTGTTGCGGGCCCCTATGAGGGTGGGGGTTGGGGGCTGCACTTGGCGGGTACCCATGGTACCCTTCCAACATTGGCATACACAAAGTGGCAGGCACCGCATGATGCCTGTCACTTTGTGCATGCCATTGCACATCATACATATATTGCATTGTGGCGGGTACTGCTTACAGAACCTCCCACCACAATGCAATATATGCGGGATGCCACTATGGCATCCTAATCGCCATGGCGGGACAGCCGCACCTCTGGCGGTCGGTCCTGTGTACCATTACGGTGGCGAGCGGACAAAGTCTGCATGCCATAGTAATGGACACCTTAGTATACAGTTTACTCCCTGATAAGCAATCCTCATATACACTGAATTATTAACATGGCTAAAATCTAAAACACAAAACACAAGTCCTAGAAAAGCGATAATTGACTTTGAATTATCAATGATTAACACCATCACTAAAACCTACCCGGAAACCCGGATTCAATTTGTGTTTTTTTTACACTTTTCACAGGCCTATTGGCGAAAAATTAAAATAACATCCTTCGTTGAGGGTTACATATCAGTCAGAAAAGTGCAATTTGAATAAAAAAATCTAACAGCATTGTGCTTTCTTTGTCCTGACTGTGTGGAAGAATACTACACTTCAATTACCGAATCAGACTCTTTTACTACAAATGAAGACAAATTACTAAATTACTTCAAAGACACTTGGATTGGGCATCTAAGCAGGTCGGATCTCAGGAGGAATCTCTAGTTCGCTGTCAAGGATTGGAACTATTACACAACCTACTTAGAGGGAGGAGCAAAGACCAATAATGCCACAGAGGGATGGCACAACTCCTCCAATAAATCTATTTGAATACCACACCCAAACTTTTATCATGTTTGGGAATTTTGAAGAAGAAGCAAAGTTTCCATGAAATGAGAATAGCGCAATTATTGATTGGTAGTCTGAACCCACAAATTTCCAAACGAACAAAAGAAATGTTCGAGAGACTATTGTGACAAATTCAACTGTTTTCGTTGATGACAGATTCAGACTACCTAGACAATATTGCACACATACTACATTTCTAACTAATACTAACAACTATTCTATTTTACTTGCCTGTTTTGTGTTTTTTTTATTAAAATGAAATTGGAATTTTTTCAAAAACAATTTTTAACAAACATTTGATAAAGCAGGTTCCTACCTTCAGTTATCTTCCTATTTCGACTCTTGTTCCTCTGTAAAAATCCAGAGTCAAGCAAGAGTCTGCCGCTCCCCAAATATCCAAACTGTGTAACCATAATCCACAATCCAATCCAAAGCACGCGCATAACTAACAAAAAAGTCACAGATTGGCATAGCTCCTTTGATCTGAAATGCAAATAAATCTGTGTTCACTAAAAAAACGCATCCCAAAAAAACCCAAAAAAGCTTAAGAAAGTTGGCAAAAAACACAACAACAAATTCATCATAGTAATCCTCTTTCCATCGATTTTCTTTCCACGGGGTTTGAAAAACCAAAACCCAAACGTTTAAATATTTCAGAAACAATCAGATAGCGCTAGAAGAAATTACAAAAGTACTCCAAAGTGTCCAAGAATTTCGTTCAAGTGATCCATGCTATCCGTGTACTCTCACGTGGTCGAAGATCCTTGAAAACGCTTGCATTCAAAAAAAATTCTCAACGCAACTAAATATGTTTAAAAAAAATATCTTTCTTTTACACTTTGGTTTAAAAGAAATATTAATATTTCTGTTCACATAGTTAACTTTTTTTAAAACCAACAGTCTAAAAAAAACAATAACCGACATGAGCGTAAAACTTCTACCTGCATAGGAGTTAATTAAATTTAAAAACAGTTCTAAATACTTTTATCTAACTAACTACCTCTCTCGACTCTCCTTACAATAAAGTTTGCCAGCCTCAAAGTCTATTAAATAAATAAAGTTTGTCTTACCTGACAGCAGCTCTTCCTTGCTTCCTATCTTGACCACGATGCTCCATCGGCTGTAGAAAGAAATGCCCAACCGCGTAAGTCATCTGAAAAAGGAAAAAGGACAATTTCACCCATTTAATACAATTGTAAACCATGGGACAAATGTTTAAAAAATGTTAATGTACATCTTTGTTGAAATTTATAATTTTGAAAAATTATAAATAAATATAAGTGTGTATGAATGTATGTAAAAAATTCTAACTATGCACTTTTTATTTTTGGAAATAAAAAATTAATAAATATAAATTATTCTACGTCTCCTAATTGTATTCTTTTAACTTACTTTTTTTTATTGAATCTTAATTATTATATGGTATACTACTTTTTGCTGTGTAGATGTAACCCCTGTTGGCTAATTTCTTTTTTGTAATGAAGGAATGATCAAATAATTTATATTAAAATAAACTTTAAAACAACTACCCTTATTTGAAATTTTTTTATATGGTAAAATACTACAGTGGCAATAATATATGTTAATGAATGTCTTACCAAAATGTAAATAAATTAAAATTAATCAATGTAAAAAAAATTTTTACATCAGTTTTAAATTAGTGAGAACAAATTAAATAAATGAATATCAGGCTATTAAAATAATACCTAAGCATTAATAGTCTTTCCCACCCAAAACCCCCAAATTCCCCGTAATCCCTTGCCAACTAAAAGATGTAAAACCATTTTAAAATATGACACTTATTTTTTATTTTGTTTTAGTAATAATGCTAACATAAATTAACGCTTGGGTATTATAATTAGTACCCAAGTATGAATACACTTCCCAACCCAAAAGCCCTATTTCCCTTGCATCCCGTGCTAGAAAAGTTTTGACAAATCCTTTTACATTTTATTAAATATATTTAAAAATTACTTTAAAATGAGTTCCAAAGCTTTAAAGTAAATAAATGGCAATTATATTTAGTACCCAAGTACTAAAACACTTCCCTACTCAAAAACCCTAGCTCCCTGGCAGTATATTACCAATTTCTTAAAAATAAATATTTAATACATTTAAAAATATTATAAATGATAAAGTAAGTTAATACATGGGTATTATAATTAATACTCAAGTATTAATACACTTCCCCACCCAAAATAAACATTTCTATGGCATCCCGTGCCTGAAAAGTGGCTCAAATTCTCTTTAAAATTAGTAGCAAAGGTTAAATAAAAAAAGTAAACATTAAACAGTAAGAACTTACCTTAACACTTCCCTCAAAATACGATGTAATAGCATGTGGAGTAATGGTAGTTTTGTTGTAATAGCACGAGTTGTAAAGGTAGTTTCATTGAAATGGCACGCATTTTAACCGCATGCGCACAAGCGGGTTTTCCCGCTGCACGCTGAGAATTCGAAAATCGCGCGTTACGTGACAAAGCCAGCTCGTCATGCGCGCAGCGCAGGTAACGCCCATGACGAGCTGGCTTTGTCACCAGCATCGAAGGGGTTAATAGTATGTGTTGTAATGCATGCGTTGTGATGGATGTTTTTATTGGGAGGTGTCAGTGACCCGGCAGGACAGTCTGTCATTTGACGGCCCCGCCCAGGTCTGCCTGGAAGACTATCACTAGAGGCAGGATGGGGCCGGGCAGCAAATCTGAATCGCCACTGCCCGCAGTGGCTCGCGGCCTGAGCCTGCCTGCTGCAGCCAGCCTTGCAGACCAGAGTCGCTGCCTGCAAATATGGAGCACCACAGTCCTCCAGACTGGCTCTCAACTGTGGCCGTCGTCCAAGTACGTACCAGCCTTTGTGTGTTAATATAATAACACAAATGCCGGATTCACAATCTGGAAGCAGTGAATTGTGACTTTCTCCAGAAAACTGACATTGCAAATTTTTCAACATCAGCCTGCAATGACGGGCAGAGAAGAAGATATTCAGGTTGACCCACTTCTTGCTGCTTAGGACATTGCTATTATTATTATTAATAGTAGGTGTATGCTAAAATAACCCATAATTACAATAAGGACCCAATATCTGCTATAAAGGATTGGCTTAGATTAGATAGGCACTCTGCCTGCTGTGGAGGACCCTGCCTCTGCTGCCAACTGAATGGGGGGTTTGCTGACGATAATGTATGCGTTTGCCGCCCGTAAGAGTGGGGTTGTGGAGCCCCCCTTGCTACGCCACTGCTATAAAGTGCCTGGGTTGATGGCAACATTACCTTAAGGTTAGAAACTGGAGAATTTACTCTACGGCAGTGAGGATTGTCAAAAGGAAAGGATGAATCATAGAGCAAGAGATTAATTTCCAATAAGCTCCCCTAAACAATTCCAGCACTTTATCTAAGGTTGACATACAATTCTGAAATGGTTTTATGCCCTGCTAAAACAAAATGGAGCCACAGCTCACAAAAATGACAAATCGATGCACTGAAAAGGTTACTGGTGCCAATGGCTGAAATAGCTGCTAGCTGATGATACAAAATTTACAATAACAATCATGTATAGAAGAGGAAACTCTCATGAGAGTGTCCCCTTAAATAATACATCACAACGATGAACATGCCGAATGGAATTAGACGGGGAATGGGTATTTTTTCAGGACCCAAAGAGCACATTGCATTTTCCCCTTCGATTTAGACCTCTGTTTCACTGTAGTTCTAAAGGACAAAATAAAGATCAGCTGTATTATACCCCTGCTGAAAAACCTAGCGAAAAAGACACAAATAAAATCATTTCAATTTAGCAACAAATCAAGCAAAATATTTTAAACAATACACACCTGGCAAACTACCTACAATTTGCAGATGCCATGCGAAATTAGTTTTAAACACCTGCAAACTGCCATCTCACTTGCAGATGCGCTGTCAGGGCTGCATATCATTGTAATTCGATGAGAAACACTCTCTTGCGGCTGTGAGAAAAGAATTCTTCCTTGCACAGTACTATAAGTTAGCGAACTGGCTGACACAGTGCCCCAGTACAGTGAATAGGTTTGTGTAGCAGTGTTGAACTTGCAGGCTTCAGTACAAGCCCAGATACATAGCTCAGTTGGCTTACTTCCAAGCGCTACATGCTACTTTGAGACCAGAGTCTGAATCTGTGGTTGGCGTCCTAGGGACGCATGTCCTAGGGGCACATACCGACCGCAAATGGGACCACTATTTTTCCATTTGGAATGCATCAACCCAAATGCAAATTGGCAATTTAAGTAATCGCAAAATTTGCGATTACTTAAATTGCAAATGCATTTAGGGCATCGCAAATTGCGATTTCCTAAATGCAAAGCTTGATGCAATTCCAAATTGCGAATTCGCAATTAGGGATCGCAAATTACCATCAATTTGAACTTGATGGTAATATGCAAAACCTTTGAAAAATGCACTGAAGTTCATTTTTCAAAGTTTCCTGTTATGCATACACGCCCTTGGGACATGTATGTGTGCAACATGTGGTAACATCTCAATTTCAGGGTTGCAACAGGGTGTCCTTTTGGCACCCTTGCACCCTTTAAATTGCATGCGCAATTTGCGAGTACCTATTCGGTACTCGCAAATTGCGTATGCAATTTCCATTCATTCCTATGGGCCTATAGGCCCATAGGAATGAATGGGAAGCCATTCCTTAATTGCAATTCGCAATTTGCGAGTCGCAATTATGGAATTTGTAGAAATCGCAATTTTTTTGCGATTACTACATGCATAGGGATTTGGGAATCCTAAATAGCGATTTCTTAAAATTTGCTATTTAGGATTTGCAAATCCTGACTTTGATGCATGTGGGCCCTAGTGTCTTTGCCGAGGTAGCTCAAAGGAAGTATGCAAGGAGTAAAACATGTTTTCAGGAGCACCAAAGATACTGTAGTTTCTTCACAAATCTCGTGCACATGGAGCATGACTTTCTACGCATTCCATGAAGGAAGACTGCCTAATTTGAAGTATACAAACATGTTTTCCCTAGAGTGCACTGCTACCTTATATAGCTGACTTAATCTGATTTTGTTTTTTTATGTTTTCATTGTATATCCCAAGAGTAGCGTCAATTGTTGCTTTTTAAGCCAGTCAGACACTTTGGGGGCCATTAGGATGGCAGTCGGACTTTGCCCGCCCGCCATTCTCGTGGTAATCGGGACCGCCCGCCATAAGGGCGGGGGTCCTGTGGGGAGTATTAGGATGTACCTGCCACAGTGGCGGGCACATCCTGTATTTTTAGCATTGTGGTGGGTGGTGCTCTCTGCACCGCCCGCCACATTGCTAAAAATGCATTTCGGAGATTTAATCATACCTTAAAGGTAAGCGCCTCTCTCCGCTTTCATCAAATAACGTACACGCTGACGATTCCGCTATTCGGGTGGCTTTTTTTTCCAACCCGGTTTCTTTTCCCTTTTCAGAACTTCAAAATCGGCGCTGTCCCGCACCCACCTAACTCGTGACACGAATTTATTATTCACTCATGTAAGTACTGGCTTGTTGAGCGCTTCATGCGCCCCTCAGCAGTCACATGCAACTTTTAACGTTAGGCTTTGTTTTTTAATATTTTTCACTAGAGTTGATGTAAAACTTGCCACGTTGTCCCTTAGAGCACGGAGAATTGGAGACGGTATGCCCTGTGTGAGCCTACACTAGGTAAACCCCGCCTTTTACTAAACCTTTGTTGGGCTTCTAGATTGTCTTTAAACCGACTTAGCCTCTGTCACCTTGTTAATTACAGGTGAGCACTGCATAAACGCTAAACAGGAGACGCTTAATTCCCGCTGGTCACTGACCAGGTATGAAGCAATTTTTCACGTTTAAATGACTGCTTTGTGTTATAGACTGTCTGGGAAGTTTAGTTCCAATCAGTTTTTTTGTTTTTCTTGTAAACAGTTGGCTTACTTCCGAAAGACTCATCCAGCCCTGATGAGAGTCCGGTAATCCCAAAAACCGAGACTTGAAACGCGTCGGCCACTAGATTAAGTATAGCTTGAATCTCGAATGACAGAAATCTTTGCATCAATTTGTAATTGTACTCATAACAGTTGCATTTTCTTTTGTCATGAATTGTGTAAACATGCAAGAATGATTTCATCATATTCCAACTGTTTTCGTCAGGTAGATGATTAGATCACTACACGCTATAGTTGTTGTTGTTGATAAGACTTGTGATTTTTGTGTATATTCTTTTTTGTAAATGTGTATAATTGATTTGTGATTTGTTTAGTTGCTTTATGTATTTCTAGTAGGACATCACCAAAATGTATTCTCTGTTGAGTTGATTACATGTCCTTCTCTTTATAAAAATGTTGAATAATTAAATACTAAAGTAGCCAAAGTCAAAGGCTAGGAATAACGGATTGATTTGCGTTTATTTCCATTCAAAATAATTGTTCAAACTAAGTGGTAGTGAAGGCACATCTTTTTTGTTTAGCAAAAATGCATTTCAGCATTTGCATAATCAAAGCGGCAAGAACGGCGCGCTGCTTGCCGCTTTGATTATGCAAATGCAGGGGGAGGGTACCACAGGTAACCCCCGTATGCACCCCCTAGTCTCCTTCACTCTGGGGGCCCACAGTGGGCTCCCAGAGTGAAGTCTGCATGCCTTTCCGTAGCGGCATTGCTGCCATGGAAAGGCATTAAAGAATGCCTATCATAATATGGCTGGCGGTGTCTGATAGACACCGCCACTATATTATTCCTTTTCTTGCCCCGGCCGCAAGGCGACCAGGGCGGAAAAGCGGCGGACGGTCTTTCCGTCTGCCGAGGTCCCCCCACCATACTAATATGGCAGGGGGGGAACTAGTGTGAATGTCAGGCGGATTGCCTCCGCTAGGCGGGCGGTGGCTACCGCCTGCCTAGCTGAGGCAATCCGCCCGACATCGTAATGACCCCCTTTCTGTCCAATGGCTACCTGTGTTCTTGTTTAAGGAAGTACATATTGTCTGTAAAATCCTGCATTTGTTTAAGTAGTTCCTACACTGTCTCGTGAAGTTTATGCTGCCATGGAGACCGGCAGCCGTGCTGCTGAGAGTGACGGAGCCTGCCTGTTGCTACGGCTCCAGCTCGCCGGGCTTGCAAAGTGCCTGAGACTGAGTGACAGTATAATCTCCTAGTTGCACTTGTTATGCTATTAAATTTTGTTTTTTAGGCTAGCACACGGTCATGAATGATCAGGTCAATGAGATCATCTTCTGAGCAGCTGCAGTGCCTGCCTGCCCTCTCTTACTGAGAACTGCAGTCACGCAGTCTGTCTCTGGCTAGTGCTGTTCCATTTCTGGTGCTTTGCAGCAATTTTAAGCTCTTCTTAGAGTTTCTCGTTTCTCAAATTGATGTAAATTTCAGATATTTATGTTTCCCTCATCTTCATTCCTTGATTTTGCTCGCAAGAAAGTGTCACTCATAGTCATTGAAATGTGACTTATAATTACACAGAAATTATGGAAATGTCACATATACCAATCTGAAACATTGGCTGCTATGTTTAACTGCTACTAATGAGGTGAACCCCTTTCTCAGACAGTGTTAACTTGTGCAAACATGAAACAATAACGGAAGTAATACAAGTACAAAATATGCCGAATTAAGCTGCATAATTTTACTTTTGTTACTGGATTATTTATTCATCCCTGCCACATAATTTGGTCCTCCCCTGTCGCATAATTCCAGTGGCCCTGGCATTAGTCCATTAAGCTACCAGAGTCAACTAGCACAGCTTTAGCCAGCATCAAACTCCACTTTTTTTCAACTTTGGAAGAGGAACATTTTGAGCTAGTCACTTGTGCTCGGGTTTAAACCTGTGACCAGCAGGCTTCATAACAGATTCTGTAGATAATGGTTTCATTGATGAAGCTATTTATGTTACACACCACAAGCTTTCCTGGGGTGAGGATCGTAACACCGTATATTTTGCTCTTTACACCTCATCCCATTATTTTTCCTCTACCTGGTCCCTGTGTCCCTTGTGGGGGGGCCAGGTGCCGGGACACTGGCCAGCGTTAAGGGATCATCAAGGAGGGGTCACAGCATGGGGAGAGATAAAGAGGTACATGCACACAGCATGCTACTGGGCTGAACCAGAAGCCTCGAGTGACCCCGGCCCGTTTATTTAAGCTCTCTGGCCACGCCTGGCCAGAGAGTGTTACATAGTTTGTAGGCGCTTTCGGATCTCTGCCAACAGGCAGAAAGACTAGACCGTTACATCCCTTCCCAAGTCAGTTCTTTATCAACACTTTAACATAAATTTCTAACACATAAAATTTGCAAGTCTCTGGCTAGGTCAAGAGTTCGATCTAAGGTTGAACGGCCGTTGATGGTCTTCGTTGTCTCTTCCAGAGTTCCCTCTCTCGTCACCCGGCACTGGCCGCACGGGACTGGCTACCGGTGATTCACAAGATCCAGTTTCCAGGATACTCCCATCGAGATCAGCTACTCTGGTTGACTCCAAGTGTTGAGGTGCACCATCCACTGCGGGTACTTGTTTGAACTATGACACGTTGGGTGTTACGAATTCACCGTTCTTTTCTGCAGTGATAGCGGTGCCTTTTGTCAATTTAACAATCCACGGTCCCGCTTCATAGGGGGTGCGGAACTTCCCACCGGGCCTCCTGGCTCGTATCAGTACTGAATCTCTGAGGGACCAACATCCAGGATCGAGCCCTCTGCCGCCAACTGCCTTTGAAATTGGTGTTGCGCCGCCTCTCTTGTGTTGCTTGCAGGTCATGTGGCTCAGGTGCCCAGGTGTCTGCCATGGGTAACATGCCCGCAGAGGACCGGTCAACATGAGTGACCAGGGAGATCGTTGTGTGGTGCAGCGCGGGGTACTCCTGTACTCTCATAAGAAATGCTGGAGAGCTGCCTCTGGATCCTTCTCTTCGGCCGTGAATATTCGTAGCACTTTGTTGATGGTTCGCATGAACCACTCAACCTCCCCGTTTGCTTGCGGCCATTGTGGCGTGATTCGGTGATGCTTGATTCCAAGTTCTTCCAGGAATTCTTTGAACTCGCACCCTTGGAATGGAGGTCCATTATCCGTTTTGATGACTTGAGGCAGGCCGAATAACGCAAAAGATTTCATTAGAATCGGTTGCACGTTTGTAAAACTTGCCGACGGTGCTACTTCCACTATGGGGTATTTGGTGTAGCTGTCTACCAGGACAACGGTGATCCTCCCGCCAGGGAAACTGCCAAAATCAAGATTGACCCACGACCATGGTGACGGTGCTGGATCTTCTGTTATGATAGGAGCTGGGGCCTCCGACGTGATGGTAAGTTGGCAAGAGCGACAGTTGCGACCCACGGTGTCCACACTCTTTTCTAGATTGGGGAACCATACTTTCTCCCTCATTCTCGATTTCATTCTCCTCGTGCCTTGATGGCCTTCATGTGCAAGGATAGTGGCTTGCTCTTGCAAATCCTTTGGGATGACAATTCGTGACCCTCTCAGGACAACGCCGTTGTCTGCAATGCTGAGCTCGTCATGAACTCTTCAGAATTGTCCCAAACGGGTTCTTTGCCCTTCACTCCAGCCTTGAACATTCTTGAGGAAACCTTCCCACGATCCACTTCTCAAGGCCTGAGCTACCCGTTTAAGCACTTAATCAGCGTCGACATGTCCCTTAATCACGTCAATCGACATGGCTCGGGGCATGACCATTGGGAGATCATGTTAAGGAATTATTCGGTTTTTGACTCCTGGTCAACATTATCCTCAGTTGTCTGCACAGGATGACGAGATAAGAAATCAGCGGGATTCTTAGCTCCAGGCCGATATACCAGATCCATTTGGTATTGTTGCACCTGTATTGCCCATCTCTCTATTCTGGGAGGTGGATGTGGGGCCGTACCCTTGAACAGAGGGAGGAGTGGTTGATGGTCGGTCACTACTCGGAACAAGTGTCCACTCACATATAGATGGAAATGGTTGCAGGCCCATTTCACAGCGAGTGCCTCCCTCTCGATTTGCGAATATCGGGATTCCGTGGCGGTGAGTGATTTACTGGCAAATGCCAATGGCGCCCAGGTTCCTGGCTCCGTCTCTTGGGTAAGTAGTGCCCCTAGCCCAACAGGGCTGGCATCAACTAATATCTCGGTGGTCTTGGTCGTGTCAAAGTACGCCATCGTGGTACTGTCTAACATTGCTGCTTTCACCTGCTCAAATGCCTTACTCTCAACGGATGTCCATCTCCAAGGGGTCTCCTTCTTCGTGAGGTTTCGTAGAGGTTCGGCGATGGTCACTAAGTTCGATATGAACCTTTCGCAATACGCTGCCATCCCCAGAAAACTTCGGATGCACTGGTTGGGGCAGGAGCACCCTGAATGGCCTGTGACTGTCTGGGGTCTACTTTGAATCCCTCGGAGCTGAATACGATCCAAAGAAATCGATTGTTTTCTGAAAGAACTGGCACTTTATCTTGTGTAGTGTTATCCTGTATTCTGCCAAACATTGCAAAGTGGCTCGGAGTCGGCGATGGTGCTCTTCGATCGTTTTGGAGTGAATCAGGATATTACCGCTTACGTTGAGTACGCCTTGAAGTCCTGGCAGAATTTCCTTCACTGCGTTCTGCAAGATCTCAGCAGCTGACGATATACCATAACTAAGCCTCTTGTACCGGCGATGTCCTAGATACGTTGAAAATGTTGTGATGTATCTACTCTCCTCCGCTAACCTTAGTTGTTGATAGCCAGCATTGAGGTCCAGCTTCGAGAACCATTGTGAGCTGTTCAGGTCAGCAGGGATGTCATCAACTGTTGGAGTGAGATGCCTCTCCCGTTTGATGGCTCGATTCGGCATCCTCATGTCTATGCAGAGCCTAATCTTGCCTGGCTGCTTTGGGTTTTCAGCTATGACCATGGGTGGACACCCACGGGGTGGGGCCTGAAACTTTTTTAAACACCCCTTGCTGTTCCAACTTCAGGAGCTCCTGTTCGACTAATGGTCTCAAATGGAACGGAATCCTCCTGTGTCGCAACGCCACTGGCTGCACAGCCGTGTCAATGTGGAGTCTTACCGGTTGCCTCTTAATAGTTCCCAACCCTTTGAACAGTTGCGGGAATAGCCCTAGAATGTCTTAGGTCTGGAGCATTTTTACGGCATTTGCGAACGCTATCAGCTGGAGGTCTTCCGCAGTATGGCTTCCAACGAGTAGATCTGCCTCCCTGTCGATGACATGAAATGTCGTTGTGACTTCTTAGTCTTCCGACTTGACTTGGACCACCATTTTGCCTCGGAGGGGAAGCAGGTCCTGACTTCCATACGTTAGAATGCAGATTTTGGATGGAGTGAGTTGCGGTCTTGGATTTAACCTCTTGTAGTGTTTCAGCCCCATCACATTGACCGTTGCTCCTGTGTCAATTAAACCCATTACTAGGGATCCGTCAATCTCGATGCTGCATTTTGGCTGTGGCCTCCGACTTCTTTTAAGATCACTCGCAAATGATACGAAATAGCATTCCTCGTCCTCCTCCATCGACGAGTCATCCAGACGCTGATAGTTGCGAGATGATGGGTTCACTGTGCGGGACGTCGTTGGTTCTTCTAGCGACAGATGCCTCACTGTGCCTGCTACAGATTTGTTCCCATTGTTGTTCTTGCCTCGAAAACCTCCCCAACACACACTCGAAAAATGATTCGGGATTCCGCACTTGGAACACGTCTTCCCTTTCGCTGTGCACCCATCCGGGTTGTGTTCCTCTCTGCCACAGTATCCACACAGAGTGTGTTGCGTCGTTCTGGCGGGCCACTTTCCTTGTCCACTCCGAGTCGGTGTGCGGACGGCATCTACCCTCTCTGTTTTTTCACTAGTCTGCATGTTCGCTTGCTGGTTGAGAGCAGCCTCCATTGCCGTCGCCCGAACATCAGACAGCTCATGTGAGCGCCCAAGGAGCAGAATCTCCTCCAGGGTGATGCGTGGTTGTCGGAGTATGAGTGTCCTCAACGTTTTGTTGCGACAACCCTGGATCAGTTGTGCCGTAACTTCCTTTGTTCGATCATCTTCAGGGCACGTGCTCACTAGTTCTCTGAGTCGTGCGTGAAAAGCGTCCATTGACTCCCCTTCTCTTTGCCTGGACTGCCGAAACTTGAAACGCTCATAGTGAGGGTTGAGCTGGGAATCAAAATGGGCATTTAGGGCCCTGACTGCAGCATCGTAGTCGTTTGGTGCGCCCGTGTTTGGAAGAGGCACAAATAGCTTATAAATCTTGTCACCTCCAAAATGCAGAAGCAGTGATCTTATGACAGCATCATCAGTCTCTCTGGTTGCGATAAAGTAATTGTTCAAACGCCCAATCCATACTGCCCACCTTGGCGCTGCAGTTGATGGCTCAATCAGTTCACTGAACGGGGGCAATGCCTGAATTTGTGAGTGGGCTGGCGGTGGAGGCGGTTGGGCTGGCACTGCTGCCTGTTGTTGAGGCGCATTCTGTGCTTGTTGATTAGACATGGTGCACTAAGGTCAGTACTGATGTGTGCACTGTTGCGGATTGCCTCTTGCCACTTTCTTTACCTTTTTGCTGCTTACTCAGGTGTGAACTCTTTTGTATTTGCCAAGGCTTGTTGCCAGGTTGATTGTTCCCTTCTTTGGGGTAATCAGTGTGTTACTGATCCTGCTAGTGCTTAAGATGCATGAGCTGTGCGCTAACGGTGTCCTTTTCCTTTCTGTAACCTTTGCCAATGCTTGTTGTGCAATCTTTCTGTTGCTTTTGCCAATCTTTGGTTTTGTATATTGGCTTGTTTGTTGAGCCTTCGCTGTTGCCTTTGCCAATGTTTGCTTTTTTTCTTTCTTTTTTGTTTTGGCTTGTTTGTTGAGCCTTCGCGCTCTTCCCCAGGTGCTGCCGATCTTTTATTGGTGTGTGCCCCTGCTGGGTGTGCTTCTCGTTTGACGCGCTGCCTCTGCGCCTCCCGGTACACGTGTAGTTCGAATTTCCCCACCGCATGCGCGCGCCTTTCCTCGGAGCTGCGGACCTCGCGGCCTACACTAAGGACACGCTGGAATATACCGGTAAGCCTCTGCCTTGCTATCTTGCAGCGCCGCTCACCGCTTTCCTTCTTTGCTGCCTCTGCCGCACAAGGGATCTTTCTTGCAGATCGGGGTAGGCGCGTCATCTGGTTATCGTACTCTGCCACAGCTCTCTCCTTTCTTCAACGTTGTGGCTCACAGTCAGTCTTCTCTGCGGTTCATTCATGGATCCCACCCTCGTCGCCAGTGTGGGGGGGCCAGGTGCCGGGACGCTGGCCAGCGTTAAGCGATCATCAAGGCGGGGTCACAGCATGGGGAGAGATAAAGAGGTACACGCACACAGCATGCTATTGGGCTGGACCAGAAGACTTGAGCGACCCCGGCCCGTTTATTTAAGCTCTCTGGCCACGCCTGGCCAGAGAGTGTTACATAGTTTGTAGGTGCTTCCGGATCTCTGCCAACAGGCGGAAAGACTAGACCGTTACATCCCTCACACCTCTCACTTCTCCTCTTCCTCGTTGTCAACCCCTTGATTTCTTTCCTCCCTTCCTCCCTGAACTCCCAGGCCTCCCCTGTCTTGTCCCATCATCCCCTTTCCTCCCTCCTGTGTTAAACACATCACAGCGGAACTGAAGGTTAGGCGACACCTGCCACTTCCTGCTCCAGTGCCACAATCTATTCCATGTACGTTTGGGAAATCAGAGCAGTAAATGTGTTCTCTGCGCGCGGAACATCCTGGTGATTAGCCCAGGTTCACCTCTGCCAAGGGCGCCAGACCTTCTGAGAGCGAGCAGCTGGTTCTCAGTGAGGGCCAGCCGTGAGCTCGTGATCCGCTTTAATAAAGTCCCATAGTTAATGTCATTTATCATTGGTACAGCACGTAAGTAGCTCTTAATTTCTTTCAATAAATGTTAAGTGCGTGGGTCATAATTTTTTCTTGGGAGCTTCCTGCTATCTCTGTACCTCGCCAGGGTTGCCAAATGCCAATGCTCACACCTCTTTCCTTCGCCGACTCTACAGTCCTTGTTTCTTCCTTGCACACTTGCAGATTCTTTTTCATCCTTATGTTTTCCCACTGTCGTTGTTTTCCTATCTTCCTTTGACTACTTCAATCTCCCTTTTGTGCCTTTCTCTCTCTTCTTCTTTGGCAAAGTCTAAGTACAACAAAAGTGCTGGTGCTCACCTTCTACCACTGGCACAAATTATGCCCTGCGCTCAATTGGCCATTAGTGTGACATACGTGTCGTTTTCCAAAGTTCCGTTTTCCGAAACAATCGACAATGGTGAATGAGGTAGATACTCTGGGGCATATGTACAAGCCCCTATCGCCACTGAAGCGCCATTTTTTTTGATGCTCTGGTGGCTTAGCGCCATTTCCCATATTTACAAGGTGGCGCTAAGCCACTTAACGTGGCTTAAATGCATCTTGTAACTATGCCACTTTGCACTGCAGTCCTACCCTCGTTTTTTGCTCCTTCTATGTGTGCTGTAGAATGAGCAAATAACTATCAATGATTCTTTATGTGCAGAAAGGTGGCCCTTCCTGCACATCGACAATCGCGCCTGCAGCGCAGGACCCCTTGTCACATGGCGGCAGGGTGCCTGCACTGGCGCTAGGCAGCTTTTTTTTGCTACAGTGCTAGCGAAAATACAGGGGTGCACCGTATTCTTTTGAATACAGCGCATCCCGGCGTTTAATAAATGTTGGAGCGTGGCGTTGTTGAATGTGGCGTAGCACGGCGCTCCAACATTTATTTGTAAATATGTGCCTCTGCTGGGTGGGTGTGTCAGGACTGACGGTTGAGGCAAGAGGACAGAACCAAAAATCAAGTAACGATCTTCTTGGTTGGTGTACACACTCCCTTGTGAATGTGGAGTAGTTAGCGGGTGTGATCAAGTGCTACTGGGTGCCTTTGCCCCCACCTAATTGCACATCTTAGGCTTTTGTTGGACTCTGTGTTTTACGTTAATGGGGTATGTGTGGGACAAAGGGTGACATGCCAAGCTGTTATAAGCACAGTGATACCCGACAATGGCCCTGATTAGAACTGGTGTTGTACTTCAATCCCTGTGCAAATAGAAATTTGTGCAAGGATCAGAATTCCAAGTTGTGTGATAATTACTGCATCCCTGTTATTTTCCCCAGACATATTTTGCGGGTGAAATCTTCCAAAGTGTATCAGGGAGATGGACACAGAAAAAAAGCAAAACATGCACAATTTGGTCCTTTACATCTAGTTTCTGCATTTTATGTCTGATTTCCAAATGAAAAACCTGGAATATGCAGTATTTACAGCAGTGAGTGTGCACAACTCCATGTGGTAATGGTATCTAATGTATGTGGTAGAAACAGCATCCTTTGTTGGCCTCCTCAAAATGAAGGCCTGTGTGGTATGCCTGTGCTGTGCAGCAAGTCTGTACAGTGTTCTGTCTGACCTCTGCTGTGGGGTGTGGTGCATGTGGATGTATACCATTGTGACTGCAATACAATTCGAATCTGCTTTGACAGTTGGAAGTGACTTTCCTAGCCCACTAGTCTTTCAGAATCAGGCATACTTTGTGATTGACTCGACCAAAGTCGTCCTGCCCTTTAAGAAGCTTGTCTATGAGGCAATCTAAAAAGTAGGTCGGCTGCCACATTCTGAATGAGCGGGAGATGATGTACAGAGGTCTTGTCCGCAGTCCGCACCCAGATATAGTACATTTCCATAATCAGGTCTGGAGATCACCAAGGCCTGCAGAACAGTGCTCTGGGCAGCCGGTGGAATTAGCCAAATAATTTTCTTTAGCCACTTGAGGACAGCAAAGCAAGCCGAGGTGACTCCCGAGATTTGAGCAGTGAGGGAGAGCTTGCTATAGATGGAAAAACCCAGGTTCTTAACCTTAGGAACCGGGGTAGCCAAGGGTCCCAAAGAGAACGGAGAATGGTTGGCTCCCACGAGCTCAGGGTTGTTCTCCAGAATGAGAACCTCGGTCTTAGAACCATTCAGCCTTAAAGCATTTCTGGACAGCCACAATGAGATGTTTCTCAGACCAAGTTTAAGTAAGGAAGGATCCTGATGCTGAGCTAGCGATAAAAAGAAAATAATCTGTGTATCGTCAGCATATGAAAGATGGTCAATCCAGATTTTTCTGCAATGTCTGCCAAAGGGCAAACATAGGGATTGAAAAGCAGAGGACTCAAAATAGAGCCCTGTGGACCTCCAGATGTTCAGCCAATGGGACTAGATTTAGCAGTGTGAGAGAAAACTTGAAAGGAGCGATCCTTTAAAAGCGAAATCAACCATTGCAATGCTACACGTTCAATGCCAGAGCTTTCAAGGCCATCCACCAGAATAGAATGGGAGACCGTGTCAAAGGCGGCGCTCAAATACAATAGGGTGAGCTCTGCTGTACCCCCACGGTCAAGCTGCTGTCTAAGGTTCTACATGACCCCCAACAGAGGTGATTCAGTACTGTGACCAAGATGAAAGCCAGACTGTGAAGGAAGAAATAACTTATGTTTTGTCACATGTACAGAGAGTTGGGAGTTAATGCGTTTTTCCAATATTTTGGAGAAGATGGAGAGGCGAGATATAGGTCTGTAATTTGACCAACAAAGAGGATCTAAGACTAACAAGCCTGACAGCCATGATATGTAAAATAAAAAAAAGTAAGGATGCTTGCAATATGTAACATAGCCCTACTTTCCTTTTCAAAGGCAGGCAAGATTGACACATGACTGACTCTGCTATAGCCATAACAGCCTCTCGCAAGGAGGCATTACAGACGTGTGACATATTGTGCATGCACTTGTAACATGTAAACTTTTAAATATGGTCAATGCTGCTTAGCCCCCTGTTGCCCTTTCAAAGCTCCAAGCTGCCAGGGTACAATCTCAATTTTCCACCAGACCAATCTGCAGCAATCTCGAGTTTCCTAAGTTTATGCATGAATAGTTCATCAGGCTCGAGTTTTTCCTTGGCATTCTGAAACATATAGTCCTCATTTTAAGATAGGATACCAATTTACAAATATCAGAATGCTGGCCACAATCCTGCTCTGGATGAGCTTCCCACATATAGAACTGGGAAACTTGAGATCTGTGAGTCTGCTGCTAGCTCTCTCACTTGAATGTTACCGCAAATTAAAAAGAGAAAGCTTGTCTTTGCTTATTCCTCCTGCAAATACACAAAGCTGTCAATAGTACGCTGACCATCACCCTCCAGGTAATCACAAACCCTGTTTCCAGTCCTGAGCTTTTGTGTGGTAGCCTAATTCATCTGGGTCTTGTAGTGTTGTTTTTCTTCAATTGAGCTAATTAGGAAAACACACATGAGACCAATGATGTGTAGATAAAAAGTTCAGGCCTGGAGAGAGTGTCCATAATGGGGTGGAGCAAGGTGATCACAAGTACATTACATTCCAAGTTATGGTGGCCAGAAGGTCCTTAAAAGGCTCCGTGGCTCTCCTAGCCCTCCGTCCGCAGGACCCTTGTACAACATTGAACGGCATTGGTTCATATCATGGCAGCGACTTGCCTGCCATTCTGTTTTTTCAAACATCATCATTTAGAATGCTAATTAACTGCAAATTACACTTGACCACCTTCTCATCATGGCCATAAATGAGCCCATTTAGCCGCTGTGTTCAATATAACATAGACACAGACCTTCCCTGATGATGATCACTGTAAAATAAAAATTGTTACAGAACATTAAAGATTACGCAATATTCAGGCAATCCTTGTTTGTTTGTTTTTTATATTTTACTTTATGTTAAGGTACTTTTAGCTCTGCATTTGCAGACTAAGTAAAGCTACAAGTATCGGATTGCAAATCTGATGGAAATTTGCCCTTTCTGCAGGGTCACCGTGGATTTGTTTGCCTTTTTGCTAAACCCTATTTTTGCTGGTATAGAACTCTATGTACTTTACTCCTGCTAGCCAGTGGTAAAGCACTTATGCTATTCCTTTCAATGTGGGAAAAGGATATACACCAGATTGGTCTATTTAAATTGCCTTTTAGACCTAGAAAATGATACCAAGTGCACCCAGGGCCTGTAAATTAAATGCTACTAGTGGATTGCAGCACTCTTTGTGCCATTCAGGTCAATTACACTGTAAAGCACGACTCAATGTCTATCATTTTAGCCTGGCTGTGCAGTTTCAAATTGCAAAATTGTCCTATCAAAATAACCTCTTTTTGAAAGGCCTAAACCTTTCTTTTACATATTTATAAGGCACCCCATGTAGGCTCCTTTGCTCTTAAGGCTGAGTGCATGTTATCTATTATAGTGGAGAAGTGTGGCTCACTGGTTAGAGCGGCAGACTCTGAAGCAGAGATCAGGCCCGGGACCAGGGTTCAAGTCTTGGGCTCAATGTCTGCGGACTCAAAAATTCTCGCCTTGTCGCCTACTCTAATCATGGGTCCCACGCTGCAACTCTGGGAAATAGCTTGCTTAATCTTCACACGGGCCCTACAAAACTGGGATGCCTAGATTCACTTTGGGGGTGCCCAGGAGGGGCATCTAACAGGGAGAGCCAGGAAGGGTTCCACAGCGTTATACAGCGCCGGGACGCCCAGTTGGGGCAGCTGTGCGCTTTACAAAATACGCTACATTTACATTTAAAAATAGGACACAAAAAAGGTTCATGTTAAAAATGTCCTAACAGTGACAAAGTCCTAAAAGCTATTTTTACTACAGCAGGTTTGGTTGTTCGATATGTAAGCACTGGGATACAATCTTAAGTTCCATCTAGTATTTGTCCCCAGTATTTAATGCCGGCTCTTTTCAATGCTAGTGCAAGAGTATCTTTTAAGCATTCTGGGGTTCCGGGGGATTCCCAAATAGGAGCCCACTTACTATAGTATGATATATGTAGTATGCCTCTAATTTGTGTCCACATCTTTGCTGCATCTCTCAGTATTTTAAGCTTTATTTTTTTGAAGTATTTGGGATGTCCATACTTAAACAGCGCGTGATCCTCTGAATTTGTGATTACTTGTAAATAGACTGAGTAGTGTTCATGATTTTTCAGTAGAGATTTGATATTTTTAAATTGAAAGGCTCTGCAATGTTCCACCAGGTCTGGGCTGGCCAGCCCGCCATCCTTCTTGCTCCTCCTGATCTTTTTCCATGCAATCCTCGTGCCCTTTGCTGCCCAAATGAAGCTTGTTATATCTCTTTGTGGCCGAGCTAGTTCCGCTTTCCCGAACTCCATTGGAATCGTATTAAATAAAAAGGTGAATTTTGGCAAAATGGTCATCTTTATTATATTCGATCTCCCAATCAGACTCAATGGTAGAGAGGTCCATGTCTCAAGTAGTTTTCTTACGTCCCCGGCAACTTTATTCAAATTCCTGTTTGCAATCTTCTCTATGTCATGATTTATTAAGATTCCTAAATATCTGATTTCAAATATAAAAACTTGGTTAGAACTTCAAGAACTGTCGAACAATACATTATCTAAATTTAAGTATTATCAAATGTCAAGTTGGTCCAGAACTCTACCCAGTATACATGGTAATGAAAATTTGGAAGATGACATGATCACAACAACGCGATTACCAAAAGAAGTGGCTAAGTGGTATTGGGCTCTGATAACGGCCAACGATGTCAGGGTCAACATGGAAACCCAAATATGGAAAGACACTGTAATAACAGACTTAGATCTAATATGGGAAAAATCTGTAGCTAAATGCTGGTCAACCTTGAAATCCGCGGCTCTGAAGAGGAATCATCTCTATACAATCCATCAGGCATATTGGACTCCTAAAAAACTGTCCAAATTCAAAAATGCTGGAATAAGGAAATGCCCTAAATGTGGGGAAGAAAAGTCAGACGACATCCATATGTTTAAAAGTTGTCCCCATTTGGAGGTATTTTGGGATCAAGTCGGTAAGACCCTGAGCACTATCCTGTCCAAGCAACTCACTGTAAGTACAACTCTTACTCTTTTGGGGATTTTGGACTCAGGTAATGAAGGGGGTCTTACTAAAGAGCAGGAAAATCTCCTTTTTGTATTAATAGCTCTAGCAAGGAGGGAAATATGTATTAAATGGATATGAGCCTCTTGCCCAACCCATGCAGAATGGCTAAACTCGGCAATAAGAATTAACAAACTCGATAAGCTAGGAAATGTAAGCAAAAGATTTAAGTTTTGGGATATCTTTGAATCATTCTTAAATCCCAAATAAAAACAAACTTAAGTCCTATGATTAAGGCGATTTATCTTCTGGTGGACAAGTAAGGTACTTGCCGAGTAGCCAAGCTGGCTAGCTCCCCCCGATCTGACCCAAGCCAGAGGCATTGATATGTGACGAGTAAAGGAACTCCTCAAATAACGAATGGTCAAAAACTCCCCAATCAAGAGAGAACAAGGGGCAGTGTCGGAAAAAAAGTAATGAGGCAGAAACCTGACACTCCACATGCATAACAGAAATCGCAAGATGAGGACAAAAAAAAAAAATCTTAAGTTCCATAATTGTTATTTGTGCATAGAAAATAGCTACAAATGGAAGGTTTGGACTTTTTGAAATATTTATTACAAGTCCAACTCACTGGTGAAGTTGGATTTGTAATACATATTTTGAAAGATGCACTTTAAAAAGCTATCTTTGCCCTGTCTGGAGTCCCTGGAATATATAACTACATTTTACTCTCCCTTTTCTGCCAGCAGTAATTAACATTTCAATAGTCCTGAATGAGGTATGAACCTGCTCCCAAGAGAGGGTCAAAAAAGGCCATGAGTGTGGGGAGGTGTTGTTGTGCCCTTGACAGGATGGCCCAGGGGCTGGACCAAAGGACTTGATTAACTTCAAAGAAGCCTACCCTGTCACAAGCAGATGTAGATGACACCCAGACGTGCATCCTCTTTTTATCCTTCCTGCCACACCGCCTCTATCACAGTGGGCCTCTTGTTGACATCACAGTTTCAGATCCTGCTAGAGTGTCAAGACCTACTTGCAGGTGTGCTGGGGTTTTTCATATGAAATAATATATGTAAGCTGCCCACAGAGGAATTATTTACACAAATATTTGATTCTTTAAGTAATTCAATCTGTCAGATTATGACATTAGTTTTATGATTCATAATTATTCAAAAATCAATCCAGAAAAGAAATATTAATTAAAAAGAAAGAATATAATTAAAATGCAGGTATTATAAATTGATATTTTTTAAATACAAAAACTTCTTTTGAATATGTATATAAAGAGGTTCACAAAAGATCAATCTCAAAAAGACAAAAAAAATGATCAGACAGTGTATACACACAAATTGTTTTGGCAATGTGTTTTCCTCCTTTGAAGTGTACCCCAAATGCCATATGAAAAGCCCCTTATGAAAAAAGGGCAACCCTGTCTTCCCTTGGGGCTTGGGTAAACAATGAAATAATATATGAAAAAGTGCCCAGAAAGGAATTATTTACGCCATGACGAACTTTACAGATGTGTCTTACTTTATTTGGACCGCCGTTCCATTGCATATAATTCAGTGCAGGATATATTTTAGAAGAGATGTATATTTACTAAAGTCAAAATCGACTGTCTGTGTGGCATTGATTCCACACATATTTTTGACTTCATGATCTGTTGTTACAACATACCAGTGACTCTTATTGAAGTAATCCCCTACAATTCTACTGCCCATTTTGGGACAATTAAGAAGAGTATTGTAGCATCCTTTTTGAAACATCTAGAGTCCTGAAGAGGGTCTCTCTGACTTACAGCTACAGAGCCCAAAACATTGACGTGGTGTCCAATCTCCTTTAAAGAATTTCTTGTCACATGTGTGACCTGTAACTTAGTTCTAGTTCGTGAGACAGTTACAAACTCTGTATATAGGATTTGGACGACTAACTCATTGACATGTGGTCTCTCAAGATTTGTAAAATGTACCATTGCCTTTGTGTTTTTTTAGATTGATCTTTTGTGAACCCCTTTATATACATATTTAAAATAAGTTTTTGAATATAAAAATATCAATTTATAACACCTGCCTTTGAATTATCTTCTTTCTTTGTAATTAATATTTATTTTCTGGATTGATTTTTCAATAATTATGAATCATAATTCTTTGTCATAATCTGACAGAAAAAATTACTTAAATAATTAAATATTTGTATAAATATTTCCTTTTGGGGCACTTTTTCTTATATTATTTCATTGTTTCCCAAGCTCCCAAGGGCAGTCTGGGTTGCCATTTTTCTTATGGGGTTTTTCATATGGCATTTGGGGTGCACTTCAAAGGAGGAAGGCACACGCCTAAACCAATTTGTGTGTAAACAATGTCTGGTTGCTGAAAGCTCAGCTTTGTTCTACCAAAATTCTGTCTCTGAGTTTGTTTGGGGTACAGAAACTGCCAAAAAATTAATTTAATTGTTAGATGTGGGAGGATACTAGGATCATCATAGTATCAGACCTCAGACTTCAAGGTTAGTGTGGCTGAAGACTTGGCCATCTATCTTGAAATGCCCAAGGTGGGCAGAGTTAGCCCCGGGAACCGTTACTTCTTTGATTAGAATATCCAAAGGGATAATTCCCACAAAGTAGCTTGTGCCATGAATGAATGAATAAATGAATGAATGGTGATTTATAATGCGCAAGAACTTAACATCAAGGCGCAGATAACAGACAAGAAACAAAAAAGCAGAAAAATAAATAAATAAATAAAGATCAGGTTAATAGGCATGGGAGAAGAGCCATGTCTTTAAGAGTTTACGAAAGACCGGCAAAGAGGATTGATCAGACAGTTCAGGCGGAAGCGAGTTCCAGAGTCTGGGAGCTAAGAGGGAGAAGGCTCTTCCTCCCCATCTTGCCCTGTTAAATCTAGGGACAGTAAGCAGGTTTTTGGAGGAGGAGCGAAGGGATCTGCTGGGGATATAGGGGCTAACTAAAGATTTAATCCCTTCCGAACCTGACCCAAATATCGCCATATGAGCCATACATAGAAGTTTAAAAGAAATCCTGGCTTGGATAGGTAGCCAGTGGAGATCTTTTCTGGCCCTAGTGGCAGATGATCACCTAGGCAGGTTGAGAACCAGCCTAGCAGCGGCATTCTGGGCCACCTGAAGGCGTTGAATCGATTTTTATTAATGCCCCCATAGAGCGCATCACAATAGTCAAGCCTGGAAGATATCAGGGCTACTGTTGACTGTTTACGTGCCTCCAAGGACAGATAAGGGGCGATCTTTTTTAGTGTCCGAATGATGGTACAGCATGTGGCCACTGTTTTATTGACCTGTAGGTCAAATGAGAGGGCCGGATCCATTAATTCGCCCAGGTTCCTGGCAGATTTTGCCGGCTGGGGGCAATCCCCAAGGGAGTCAGGCCACCAATCTTTGTTCCACAACTCATGACTCCCTCCAAAGACCAAGACTTCGGTCTTCTCTCCGTTCAATTTGAGATTGTTACATATCTTTCATATTGCTACTGCTTCCATACATGCTCTAAATCTGGGGGCGGAGTCTTGTATAGGCTGGGAGGTGGAGATGATGATCTGGGTATCGTCGGCATAAGAAAGCACTTGATATCCAAAAGAGCTTACAATTTTAGCAAGAGGGGTCACATATATATTGAACAATACATGGCTCAAAGCTGAGCCCTGTGGGACCCCACATTGTACCGCCTGAGAGGGAGACAAGAAATTGCCCAGTTTTACTCTTTGTTGTCTCTGAAGCAGGAAGGAAGAAAGGAGATTCAGAGCACTGCCCTCGACACCTATCTCCCTCAGTATGTCGACCAGAATTGAGGGGGACAGGGTGTCGAAGGCGGCCGTGAGGTCCAACAGAACCAACAAAGCGGTTTGGCCACTGTCTACCACTGACCTGATGTTATTAGCAACTACAGTTAGGGTGGCCCTGTACTATGGGCTGCACGGAACCCATGTTGGGAGACATCCAAAAGTTTATGGGTCTCCAGGAATGAGGTCAGGTGGCCGTTGATGTATGTTTCAAGAATTTTGGCCGGGGCAGGAAGTTAGGAAATAGGCCTAAAATTCTTGAGAACTTCAGGATTCAAGGAGGCCTTTTTTAGCAGGGGTCTGCGGTTTTCCAGACTAAGGGGAAGATCCCTTCAGTAATGACCATATTCATAATTTCCAGTCGCGGAGGAAGAACAACCTCTCTACAAGCTTTGAGAGTTTTTAAGGGGCAGGGGTCTAGAGGGGAACTGGACTTGGTAGTGTCGAGGAGACATCTTAGGGAAGTTAGTCAGATGGGAGCTGAGACTTGCCTCCGAGACCACAGACACAACCGGGCAATGGGGCGAGGGTAGAGTAGAAGGTTGCCCGGTGTTCAGGTCCAAATTTAGCTTTTCTAGAGCAGTGTGTATATCGGCTATTTAGTATGAAAGAAATTTGCGATGTTATCACATAGCGCCTGTGTCTCAACCACTGAATTAACGGCCCTAGGTGAGGATAAGGAGTTAATGATTTTAAAAAGCTCTCTCGAAGATTTAAGTGCAACAGTGGTGTTAATAAAATAGCTCCTTTTTTCTTCTATTATCGCCCTTTTATATTCCTTTAAGGCCAGTTTGTGCTGGCTTTTCTCGGGAGCATTGGGATGGGCAATCCAGGATCTTTCTTTTTGTCTACATTTCCGCTGTAACAATCTCAGTCTTTCAGAGTACCAAGGGGCAGAGGGGCTCTTCCTGGCAGAATAATGTTTCTTAGGTGGTGCTAGAGTGTCCATAGCCGTGCTCAATGCCCTGGACAAACTACAAGCAGCAACATCAGGGTCCGACCCATGTGAAGAGATAACCTCTGTCAAAAAAGGAGCTAAGGATATGTTGTTAACCTCTCTAAAATTCCTTATGGTTTCCCACGTTTTGGCATTTTTAGGTATAGGGGAAGGTGTGATTAGATGGAAGGGAACTGCCCAGTGGTCTGACCAGGATAGCGGGATCGGCGGTTCAGTCCCTGCCCTGTTGTCATTGGAAAAGATACCATCTAACGTATGTCCCGCAAGGTGCGTGGGACCATCTACCCGTTGGCTGAGGCCACAGGCATTCAGACCCTCCACCAATGCCATAGTGTCAGGGTCATCAGACTTTTCAAGATGAAAATTGAAGTCACCCAGGAGGGTAAACTGAGGCCTGTTAATAAATGGCTCTAAGATCTCAAGTATATCATGAGCAAATGGGACCCTGGGGCCCGGGGGCCTATAGCACAGAATGCCAGAAAAAGAAGATGTAGGGGCAAACTGTATAGAGAAGTATAGAGCTTCAAATGTACCAAGAGGGAGGAAAGGGGGTCAATACGACATGTGAAACCATCTTTGCAGAGAATTCCCAGCCCCCCACCTCTGCGCCTTTCCCGGTCCATACGGACCAAGGCATAGCCCTCAGGAATGGCATCGACCAGATCCGGACCGGCAGTCTCTGAACCCCAAGTCTCAGTTATAAAGACCCAAGGAGGTTCCCTTAACAATACGAAATCCTTAAAGGCTACATTATTTTTAATCAGAGACCTGGCATTAATAAGAAAGCCAGATTTCATTACAGAGCTGTTTTGACCCTTATCTGACAGAGTCCTAGTTCGATGTTTTCTGGCCGATGGCAGCCCTACCCTGGGCGATGGGGTAGTACAACTACAAATAACATTGTTTGGGGATCTAGTATGATGGCATGGTAACGGTGGAGGTCTAAGCGAGAGTAGCATGGCGAGGGAGTATAGCTCACCATCGGGTGGGAGTGTAGTACGAGTGATAGTCTCCCTAGCCCCTGGCGCTTCCTCGGCGCTGACGGGCGCAGACGGGCTGGACTCTGGTGCGACTCCGGCGCAGGTCTGGCGCATCCGCTGCTCGCGTTCGCTGCGCGGAGCCATGCCCGTCCCCTATTATACAGAGCACTGGCCTGCTGAAAGCGCTTCCTCCCTATCCAAAATGGCCACTCCAAAAACGATCCCCGGGACCGCCCAACTCAGCCCTAAATCGGCTTAGAGCTGGCCCAAGGTGAGGGAATACCGGGGAAACGATATAAATGCTCTCCTTATTCAAGGCAAAGTGCAAAAGTGCAGTTAGATAAAATAATTATTACAATTGTTAAAAGATCGTGGCACAGCAGGGAGAGGGTGCAAGAATTCACACAGTACAGTACCAAGCAACCTCCCGGCTTTCTGCCTCAGGAGGGAAGAAACACGCACACAGCAAGGCAGAACCAAGCTAAGAGTGCCCTTTTCATACAGAGCACTGGCCTGCTGAAAGCGCTTCCTCCCTATCCAAAATGGCCGCTCCAAAAACGATCCCCGGAACCGGCCAACTCAGCCCTAAATCGGCTGAGAGCTGGCCCAAGGTGAGGGGAATACCGGGGAAACAATATAAATGCTCTCCTTATTCGAGGCAAAGTGCAAAAGTGCAGTTAGATAAATAATTATTAAAATTGTCAAAAGATCGTGGCACAGCAGGGAGAGGGTGCAAGAATTCACACAGTACGGTACCAAGCAACCTCCCGGCTTTCCGCCTCAGGAGGGAAGAAACACACACACAGCAACACCATGCATCAATGTGGCATTTCCAGTCAGCCACTTCAGAACACCCCTAGACCTGAGGAAGATCAAAAGAAGACTGACTGCAACCTGAGAAGAATCCTGGAGTTCTGTGCCATCTCTCTTGCTGCTGTTCAAGCTACAGGGATACAACAAGCTTCAAGAGGTCTTTCCTGCAACTGCCCAGCTGATCAGTGGTAACTGGGCCTGTACAGGAATCTGCCTGCCACCCTGTGAGTCTCTAAGTGCCTCCCCTGAGGTTCTTAGGGTCTTTAGAAGTGTACAGCCATGATCCATTGCGGTCATTGCTAAATTGTTCTAGGTCCTGTTCTACTTCAACCATTGACTATCATTTGCACTTTGTGCTTCTTAACACACAAGAGAGAGGGGAGGGCCCAAGGGGATGTTTAAAGACCCCACACTACTATACACCCTTAATACAAACTATTACAACAGAAAATAGTAGTGGGTCTATTGAACAGTTGGCTCAAGTATGTGTCTGCAAGGTAGACATGAACTACGTCAAAAAATTGAGTATCTTTCCTGTGTGGAAAAAATACCCATCAGTTTCGATTCTGTAACGATTCACCTAATACATGTAACTTTGGTACATTGTAATCTAACTGACTGATTGAAATGTTGGTTGTTGTCTTTTTGTATGTGTCTGCATGGACATCACATCTCTACTGGGATCCTTTGGATTTCACTAAACGGTAGGAGAACGATGTACTACTGAAATACCCAGGTGATAGTTTCCTCATCTGTTTACTTTTTAATGAGCAGTCGCGAATAAGGTACTGAAGAAAGCAGCAGGATACCTGAGAGGATCCATAATTTAGTCTGCAGAAACATGTTGATCACATATAAAGTGTAGTGGCTATTTGTTAAAACCACTAGCATTGCACGCTTGTTTACACTAGGAATAGAAAGGTGTCTATTAAAGTTTGTTTTCCTTTCTATTACCTAGTTTTATCTGTTCAGATCACAGTTCACAC